>NC_080673.1:192450215-193075215 GCF_030445035.2 Dasypus novemcinctus | reverse complement strand
ATGGTATATGGTCAACTGGTACATTTGCACCCAAAAAGAATACATTGTTGGATGCAGTCTTCTATATAAGTCAGTTAGGTTCTGCATTCCACATTCCTTCATTTCTTACTTCATTGATTTTTCTGATGACATGTTTCATCAATACCAAGAGAAGTATGTTAAAATCTTCCACTATGATTGTGGTTTTGCATATTTGTTCTTTGAATTTGGTCAAGGTTTGCTTTAGGTACTGTGAGGCTATGCTACTTTGTGCATACAAATTTAGATGAAAAATAATTTCCTAGTGGGTCATTCTTTTATCATTAAGAAATGTCCCTTTTATATCTCTAATAATATTCCTTGCATTAACATTTGCAGTGTTTAGTATTGGGTATATATATTTTCCACTCTTTTACTTTAAACCTGTGCAGATATTTTGTTCATTTTTTCTATTGAGTTAATATCCTTTTTTTATATGTATTTGGGATAATAATCCTTTGTCAGTTATGTATTGCAAATATTTTCTCATTCTTGTATTTCATTTTCTTTATTGTCTTTTGACATATCCTTAATTTTAATGTAGTTAATTTATTGATTTTTTTCATTATGTTTTGTGGTTTTATTTAATTATTTTCCTGTTTAAGAAATTGATTGCCACCCAATGCCATAAAATCTTCTCCATCTAAGAGATTTTGTAGTTATGTGTTTGACATTTAAGTCTTAACTTCATCTGGGATAGATTTATGGATGGTGTGAGGGAGGGACTTGTTTCAGGCTGCTAGGCTGCCAAAATGCAATATACTAGAAATGGGTTGGCTTTCATAATGGAGATTTTATTGGCTTGCAAGTTTACAGTTCCAAGGCTGAGAAAAATGTCCAAATCAAGGCATCATCAGATGATGCTTTCTCCCCAAAGACCAGCTATGGGTATCTTGGACTCCTCTGTTACATGGCAAGGCACAGGATGGTGTCTGCTGGGCTCTCCTTTCTCTCTGGATTTCATTGCTTTAGCTTCTTGCTTTAGACTTTTAATCTCTGCCTGAATTTCATTCTCTTACAAAGGACTCCATTAAGAGGATTAAGACCCACCCTGGGCCATGCCTCAATTGAAGTAAGCTAGTCAAAAGGCCCTTAACTAAAGTAACCTAATCTAAAGGTCCCACACTGTGGTTCACACCCACAGGGGTGGATTAACTTTAAGAACATAATTTTCTGGGTTCTATCCAGCTTCAGACCATCACACTCCACCCTCTACCACTACCACAAAGACATGTTATTTCCATATGCAAGATACATACTCATTTCATCAGAATATATTAAAAAAAGCTTCAAGTAATTTCAGTAACAATATAAAGTACAAAGTCTCATTAAAACTACTTATCAGATGTGACCTTTTTTCACAAGCCTCTCCTGTTACGTTTACCAGAGCTATAGTTGGTGCTGGGGTTTAATATATACCCAGAGGATCTGAATCTCTGGACTGACCATATGATAGCCAGGCCCTGAGCCTCAACAGACTTCAGTTCCTACACTCTGGTTTATCGGACTTACCCCACTCAGCCAACATGGAGTTGAAGAAGGTCAACCACCACACCATGGAGCCAAGAGTGGCTACAACTGAAAGCAGGAGGATTGCATCCAGCATCCATGTGGAATCTAAGCCCCCTCTTGATATAGATGTGGAGTGGACATAACCAATCCAAGGTCCACAGGATAGAAGAATAGAATATGGATTAGAGTGGACTTACTGATATTCTATTCATGAACTATTGTGATTAGTAATTGAAGAAAATGTGGCATTGGTGTGGAGTGGCCATGGTGGCTGCTGGGTGTAGGGAATGGGAGAAAGAGATGAGATGTGGAGGCGTTTTTGAGACTTGTAATTATCCTGGGTGGTGCTGAAGGGACAATTACCGGACATTGTATGTCCTCCCATGGCCCACTGGATGGAACGTGGGAGAGTGTGGGCTATGATGTGTACCATTGACCATGAGGTGCAGTTGTGCTCAGAGATGTATTCACCAAATGCAATGAATGTCTCATGATGATGGAGGAGATTGTTGCTATAGGGGGAGGAGTGGGGTGAGGGGGGTGGGGGGGCATACCTCATATTTTCTGAATGTAATAAAAAAAAAAACTACTTATCAGTGTGGTCTGTCTGGGGGCACAATTCCTGTCCAGCTGTGGACCTGTGAAACTTAAAAGTAACTACCTTCTTCCAATATATAAAGAAGGGGCAGTAATAGGATAAATGTTCCTATTTCCACAGGAAGAAATTCAAAGGAAAACAGGAGTCACAGATTCCAAACAGTTCTGAAACCCTGCAGGGCATACTAGGCACGATTAGATTTCAAAGTCTGAGAGTCATCTATGGCATAATGTCTTATCTGTAGAAAATGACAGAGGGGCAGCCCCACCTTTAGCAAGTGCTTGCATAGCAGCCATATTCTCAGCTTTACTCTCATCAAGCATCTGGTTGGCAACTAAACTCCAGGATCAACCCTCCAAGAATACTGGACTAATGGCCAGACTCTCCCTAATCTTGAGGAAATAGGCTCCATCCTCTGAGAAGACTTGGGTGGAGGCCAGCCTCTCTGCAGTCTCTGGGGCACAGGCTCAAGTCCCTTAAAACAGTGGGGTGGTTGCTAGACTCTCTCGAATCCCTGGGGAATGTGCTCCACCCTCTCTGAAGACTGGGGCAGTAGCACTCTTCCTGAACAATGCAGAGGGAGGGCCCACCCTCTTCAAGTGCAAGAGCATACTCACTCTTTCCATACACAATGGGGGTCTCACTCTCTGGTTCCAAAAAGATAGCTTCAGACCAGACCTCACCTTCCATGGTTCTGCCCTTGAAGTAAATTTTCCTTTAATCTGTCCCTTTTATTACAGGCTGACAGTGGTCCCATTCATACAGATCTTGCAAAGAACTTTTCAGTTTTGCATAGAGCACGCAGGGGTCCCAACTGTCAGACCATAGAACTTTCCACAAATTCCTTCTGAATAACTGTATTTCCAATCCACACTAGCAATGAAATGGCTGATTGGTTCCATATTCAGTTAAATTCTCACATGGGGCACTATTCTCTAGGGACTCACCTTCTGGAAGCTCAGAATTTTCCATATCATCAATATCTGGTTCCTTTGTGCTCAGGAGTTCAGTTTTCAGCTTATCCCTTTCCTCTCACATTTTAAGTTGCCAGGAGCAGTCAGGCCACACTTTCTACATTTTGTTAGGAAATCTCCTCAACTAAACATCCAAACTTGTTACTTTGAAAATTCTGCCTTCCATCTGACATTAGAACTCAATTTTGCCAAGTTCTTTACCACTTTAAAACAAGGGTCAACTTTCTTCCTGTTTGCTATGACATTCATCATTTCTTAGGCCTCATCAGAAGTAGCTTCAGTGTCATATTTCTAACAACGGTCTTTTCAAAGCAAACCAGGCCTTTATCTAGCACTTCACAATTCTTCCCACATATCCAATCAATAAGCCATTTCCACATTTTTAGTATTTGCAATAGCAGCACCCCATTTCTTGTACCAAAATCTGTTTTAGTCTGCTAGGCTGCTGAAATGCGTATATTGCATTCAATGAGTTGACAATTAAAATGGGGATTTATTTGCTATAGGTTTACAGTTCTGAGGACATGAAAATGTCCAAGCCAAGGTATCATCACATGATTCTTTTTCCCTGAATACTGGCTCCTGTCGATCCTGGACTCCTCTGTTATATGGCAAGGCACCCGATTGTGTCTGCTGGGCTCTCCATTCTCTCTGGGTTTCATTGCTTCAACTTCTTCTGGCTTTCTATCTTTGTCTGAGTTTCATTCTCTTACAAAGGACTCCAGCAAGAGGAATAAGACCCACCCTGGGCCACACCTCAATTGAATTAACCCAATCAAAGTGCCCTTAACTGAAGTAACTTAGTCAAAATGCCCTACTTCAAATAGGTTTACACCGACAGGAATGGATTAAATACCAATAATTCCAGTACAACGCTGTTTGCAGCAGGCATCTTTTCCTAGTTCCCTGTCATAAAAAAAATACTTTTTATGTTTCACTAATTTGTGTGATGACTTTTGTGATCAGTGGACTTTTAAGACAGCTCTCCAGGATCTCTGCCTCTTGATATTCATGCTGTTATTCTCCTCTTGAGTGTGGCCTGGACCTAACGACTTGCTTCTGTTGAATAGAAGACAGCAAAAAATATGGGGTGTCATGTCTGAGGTTAGGTTATACAAGATTGTGGCTTTTGTCTTGCTCACAATCCCTCTCTTGTCCTATTGCTTGCTCTGATGGAGGCAGCTACCTTGCTATGAGCTAAACTATGGAAGGATACATATATTAGTCAGCCAAAGGGGTGCTGATGTAAAATACCAGAAATTGGTTGGTTTTTATAAAGGGTATTTATTTGGGGTAGGAACTTACAGACACCAGGCCATGAAGCATAAGTTTCTTCCCTCACCACGTGTTGGAGCAAGATGGCTGCTGATGGCTGTGAGGGTTCAGGCTTCCTGGGTTCCTCTGGACTCAGCTCCTCTGTTTTCTCCACAAGGTCAGCTGTAGACTCTTAGGCAAACAGTTCTGTCTCTCTCTCCCTGACACTCCAGTTTCAGCATCAAACTCCAACATCAAAACTCCAACATTAAAAGCCCTCAACTCTGTCCTTTGCCATGCCTTTTATCTGTGAGTCCCCACCCACAAAAAGGTGGGGACTCAATGTCCTACTGGCACAAGAGGTTTACATGATTACTTAATCAAGGAACCTTAAGAATCCAATATAATCTAATATGCCCAGAGGAAAATATCCGTTTACAAACATAATCCAATATTTCTTTTTGGAATTCATCAATAATATCAAACTGCTACAATACATATGGCAGGAAACGGAAGGTGGCCCTTGGTCAACAGCAGGCAAAGTACTGAGGACTTCAGTCCAACAGCTCCTGAGCAACCAAATGTTTCCAACAATGATGTGAGCGATCTTGGAAATTGATCTTTTCCTGGTCAAGCCTTGAGATAATGCAGCCTTGGCTGATCCCTCGATCACAGGCTTTGAAACACCCTGACACAGAGGATCTAGCTCAATTTTATCCAGATTCCTGATGAACAGAAACTATGAGAAAACAATCATTTGTTGCTTTAAATCTTTACATTTGGGGTATTTTTTTACACTGCAATAAACAACTAATAATATTTGATATTAATTTCCTGTTGTGGTTGTGACAAATTACCACAAACTTGGTGGTTTAAAACAATGCAACTTTATCGTCTTGCAGTTTTTGTACTCAGAAGTCCAAAGTGTGTCTCAGTGGGTAAAAATCAAGTAGTTGGCCATTCCTGTGTGCCCTAAAGGAGATTTGATTTCTATGCCTTTCCTGGCTTCTAGAAGCTGTCCACATTCCTTGGCTCTCGCTCCCCTTCCATCTTCAAAGCCAGCAATGCCTGGTTGAGTCTTTCTCACATAGCATCACTCTGACATTGGCTCTTCTGCCATCCTTTCCACATTTAAATGACCTGATTGGTTACCAAGACAATCCAGATAAACCTTCATGTCTTAAAATCAGCTGATGAGCAACCTTAATTCCATCTGCAACCTCCATTCCCCCTTGCCACGTAACCTAATTTTCATAGGTTCTGGGAGTTGGAACTGGGATGGCTTTCCTTCATTTTTTACTCTCTCTGTGCCTTTCAACCCAAGTTGGCACTGTTTCTGCTGATATAAAATTCCAAGAACCTTGTGGGTCTCCCCTCTATGTCCTGGGGATTCACTCTCTTAGACTAGAGTTTCCCTCTCTTTCCTGTATAAAACCTTCTCTATTACTAAAATGGATGAGTGGATACTTGAGTAACCCTCTTAAGCTCTTCAAAGTTTCCTTGGTGTGACTGACCTTTTGATCCTTCCAAAATACTAGGAAATGATTGTCCCTCCAAACCCTTAGCTTTCTCTCCAGGGTATGCTTTCCTGACAGCAAAACCCTTCCTTGCCCCACTCCAGTCTGCCTTTTCTCCTATTTTCCCCCAGGGAATGTTCCCACTATTCACAATTCACCCGTACTAGAAACCTGAATGATCTTCTGCTCTTCCCTTTACCTCATCTTTCACATCTATTTGGTAGCTAATTACCATCAATCCTAGCTTCTTAACTTACACCATTTCTCTTCACTTCTTGCCATTCTTCTCTCTAGCTCCTCTTTTAGGTCTTCATCACTACTAAACTTGACTCTTGTAATAGTTCAGCTCCCAGCATCTTTTTTCTCACACTTCTATTCTCTCCTTCACAAAGCTTCCAGGGCGATTTTTGTATAATACAAATTGATCTTTTTTCCCTGTTCAAAATATTTTTGCCCTCAGTATAAATTCTGAACACTTTAGCATGACACACGCCTCAGCAAGTATGCTTTTGTATGAATAGGCGATAGGAAATCTAACTAATAATAACTGGTATGTGAGAAATAAGTTTCTAAGAAATATGTAGGAGCTAATTAATCTCACATGATAAGAAATTTGCAAGCAAGTAATAATGGGTATTTGTTCAGAGGTTCAGTGCTGTCATCAAAGACCCAGGATCTTTATGTTTTTCTGCTATGCCATCCTTTGTGAGTTGCCTTTTAACCCTCCTATGTTACCTCATGGGCATATGATGACTGCGACAGCTCCTGAGACCACATCTGCATTCCAAGCAGGAATAAGGAGTGGTAAAGACTTCTCTTTACATTTTATTGACTAGAACTGGATCACAGGCTTACTCTTTGAGCAATCATTAGAGAAGGGAATTCATATTACCAGACTGGTTTAGACCAATTGCCTCCCCAACCTAGGGATCAAGAGATTTTGTGCTACTTGCCTCTAGGTTCCATTAGCAGAGAAGAGGTAGTGAATGATGTTGGTTAAGCCACAGGCATCATCTTCCACAACGTACATTCCTGATCTGGGCCCTGCACACCCCTCCAAGCTCATTTCTCACCATTCCTGCACAGCCAATCCCTCTCTACTCCTTCCCTGACAACCTAGCTCCAACTAAAAATACTTTTCCAAGGTGCCATTGGTGATTTGTACCTATGAGCCTTCCTAATACTGCTGCTTCTGACTGGTAGTCCTCTCTGCCTTGGCTTCCTGGCCAAACATTCTCTCCTACTTAGAAAACATGTACTCATTGTGCAAGAAAAGGAGAGCATCAGACTCTTTGTGAAGGTTTTCTTGAACCTGTTTGTGCTCCTGCTGTAACCTAGAAACACTTCTACTCCCGTACATATTGCATCTGTTTGTTCTGTGTTGGTTTCCCTCCATAGACAGAACAGTCCTTGAGTGTGGACCAAGTCTCTGCATCCTCAGCATCTTGCAGAGTGCGTGGCATCCATTTTCTCTTTGTCCACATTCAGTTGTCAGGGAAGTTGCACAGAGCAGATGCCTGGGCTGTATCGTAAAGGAGTGGGGATAGCCAGACAGGCTGTGAAGAAGGGCATCCAAGGAAGAGGGAATGGCTGAGCCTTTCTAAATGACCTTGACGTACCTCTTTAAAAGTCATCTCCTTCTCTGATGCCACTACCAGCTTATATCACGTACCTGGATTTCCACTGTGCTTCTCTCAACACTTACTACCTTTCCCCTCCCATCACTCCCCTCTCCAAGCACCGAATCTCAGTAAAGGAAGCCGAAGCTCTCCCAGTTGCTCAAACTAATAACATATTGGTCATTCTTATTTCCTCTTTTTTCAAACCACCTGCATTCATTCCAGCAGCACATTTTGTCAGTTCCACCCCAAGTGTCTTAATTTGCCAGAGCTGCTATGAACAAATACCAGAAGATGGGTTGACTTAAAGAACAGGAATTTATTGGTTCACAGTTTTAAGGCTGGAAGAAGTCCAAAACCAAGATTGGGCCAGACTTGCTTTCTCCTAGAATCTATACAGTTCTAGTGACTGCCAGAGATCCTTGGGGCTCCTTGGTATGTGTCCCTGCCTCCCCTTACCTGGCGATGACTCTCCATTCTTGCTTCTGTGACTTCAGGTTCTCTTTATAAGGCCTCCAGTAACTTGGATTATGACCTACCCTCATTCAATTGGGTCACACAGTAACTAAAAACAACATCTTCAAGAGATCATGTTTACAATGATTTCACACACACGGGGGTGGGATTAAGATTAAGAACGTTGGTGGTGGACTTGGCCCAGTGGTTAGGCGTCTGTCTACCACATGGGAGGTTCGCGGTTCAAACCCCAGGCCTCCTTGACCGGTGTGGAGCTGTACACGTGCAGTGCTGATGTGGGCAAGGAGTGCCCTGCCACGCAGGGATGTTCCCCGCGTAGGGGAGCCCCACGCGCAAGGAATGTGCACTGTAAGGAGAACCGCCCAGAGCGAAAGAAAGTGCAGCCTGCCTAAGAATGGTGCCCCACACACGGAGAGCTGACACAACAAGATGATGCAACAAAAAAAAGAAAAGAAACGCAGATTCCCATGCTGCTGACAACAACAGAAGCAGACAAAGAAGAAGACGCAGCAAATAGACACAGAGAACAGACAACTGGGATTGGGGGGGGAGGGGAGAGAAAAAAAAAGATTAAGAACGTGTGTTTCTTGGGGCACAAAATTTAACCTACCACCCCAAGCTACAGCCTCACCCCTTCTTCTCATATCCACTATGGTCACCTTGTCCAACTCAACAGTATTTTTCACTTGGGCTTCTTCCATCACATTCTAACTCCCCTCTTGACTTCTACTCTCTCCCCCCTCCCTTCCATTCTTCACCCAGCTGCCAGATAGATTTTAAAAACCTAAAAGGGATCACACACACATAAAAATGCACATACACGTCAGCTTAAAATAGCCCCTCACGTTTAGAACTGAACCCCTGACCTGGTTTCCAAAGCCCTGTGTGGCCTGGCCTCTGCTTGCCTCGCTGGCCTCTTCTCCCATCTCCCTACCTTGCTTGCAGCCCTCCAGTCATTTAGGTTGAGTCCAACCCCAAAGAGTTTACCTGGATTCCAACCATTCCAAGTTTGCACAGGAATGTGGGCAACCTTTACCATTTTGTTTGTCATCTCTTTGATAACCTTTCCAGTGCTGTCTAGTTTGAGGCAGCAGTTAGAGAGATTGAACTTTCCACACACTCCTCCCTCTGCTGCGAAGAGATAGTCCAGGGCATGTGGTGTCTGTAGATACCGTTTTGAACTGTTTGTTGCTGGGCGAGTAGGGTTAAGGCATGGGCAGTTTCATTAGTTATTATTTCTGCTACTGCTTGCAGGAGGGTGATAGAGTTTAGCATGTAAATGGGGGTACAGTAGCCCCACATACCATCTTCTGCCCATGTACTTGGCTGTAGTTGTATTCTCTAGTCTCCCAGGGTCACCGTTCTCCCACACATAGTATGAGGAAATATTTAGGATTGCTCCTATAGTTTTGGCTAAGCTTATGAAGAGGTTCTTTTGCCACCTGTGGAATGGCAAAAGGCCTTTCTATCTTTTCATAGAAGGAGTGGAACAGAATGGACTTTACTTGTGGGGGAGTGTTCCTGGCACCCAACCCTGATGTAGACTCCTGGGTCTGTTCCTTTACCGTAAATGAGGAGGCCCATTTGGGCCCCTGGGTCTGCCAGGATTCAGGGTCTAGGACAGTGAGATTTAAGGGGTTACATTGACAGAGTGGACAGTTGGTTGGGGCCATTCCTTTGGTGAGGACGGCTATCTGTCCAGGTTTGATTATATCCCAGGTGGCCCATGTGACACAGGTCCGTAGGAGCAATACTGCCAACCCAAGTGCTGGCAGTCCCCATGCAAGTGGTGGGAGACACTGCTCAGATGACACAAATACTTATCATTGTAAGTATATTCCCACTCCCAGTTGAGCCCTCCACAGGAGCTCCATGTGCCAGAGTTTATGACGTAACAGGCACCAAACAGGAGGAACACTCATTGATTTCAGCTAGTGACTGGGGTAGAGTTAAGTAGCTTCCAGTTTTGATTAGACACACTCTTATTTCCCAGTGATGGGAGACTGCTGGGGGTTTGGGATCAAAGCAGGTTATTTGGCCAGATATGTTACAGACACTGTAGGAGACTCCCTGAAACTGGCACGTGGTTGTATGGCCCTCAGAGGTATAATGGCTATGATATATTAATGTATTATTGACATGGACCCCCATTTGCACCTATGGGATACATGGCTCACAATCTGTGGCATCAACCTGGGACCAAAGGAGGGTCAGGGCTAGAATTAGGGGGAGTAGGAGATTGGACATTTTTAACCAAGGTTAGACTGGGTTCCTGATTTTCGGCTGTGTGTAGACCAATAAACTTCTGGGGTGTGACTGGAGCAGAGCTTGGTGTTCTGCCCTCAATCTTGGGCCATGCATGAACCAGTTAGCTTCCAGGGTGTGACTGGAGCAGGGCTCAACATCTTGTCCTTTCACATGATGAGTTTGGTTGAGTTGTGGGTATTCAGAATACAGGTCCAAGACTCTGGGGCAGCTCATTTGACCCAGTTATAGTGTATCCAGGGGTGATCTCTGCCATCTTAACTGCAATAGGGGTAGATAGAATGACAAGATATGGTCCTCACCATCGAGGAGTTAGCAGGGTGGCTTTCCTGTCTTTGACTCAGACTGCATCTCCCAGTTGGTACGGGTGTATGAAGCTGCTCAGGCTAATGGGGACCCTTTCTTGGACTCAGTGATGTAAGTTTTGTAGGGTTTTTCCTAAGCTGATCATTTGCTGAGCTATTGATAAGTTCCCTTTTTCTCTGAGATCCCCTTCTATATTTCACATTAAAGGGGTTAGGCCTCCCAAAGAGGATTTCATAAGGGGTTAGGCCCAGCTTTTGGCTCAGGCTGGCTCAAACTTGGAGAACACTTGGGAGCACTTGCACCATGTTAGTCCAGTTTCTTGGCAAATTTTGGCAATATAAGTCTTTATTGTGTGGTTCATTAGCTCTACTTTTCCTGAGCTTTGAGGATGGTAAGCGGTGTGCAGTTTCCATTGGATGCACAGTGCTTTGGCAATCTTTTGGGTGATCTCGGAGATGAAGGCGGGTCCATTGTTGGAACCACCTGAGAGGAGTAGCCCGTATCGAGGAATGATCTCCCTGAGCAGAACTTTGGCCACTTCCTCAGCCCTCTTGGTTCGAGTGGGGAAGGCTTCCACCCAGCTGGAAAAGGTGCAAAAGAGGACTAGAAGGTATTTGTAGTTTCCAGATCATGGCATTTCAATGAAATCAACTACTAGATGTATGAGAGGCATGTTGCCGATTTGCTGGATTCCTGGGGCTCCCTTGGCAAGGGTTATTTTTTGCACATGTCATGCACCGCTGGCATACGGCATGGATGATAGCGGCCAGACTTGGGATGTAGAAGAATCTTTCCAATACTTCTCTAAGATGAGTTTTATCTAAGTGTGAACTTTTGTGGTGGTCTTGTACTATGGTTGTGGCTAATATCTGAGGCATGAATATTCTGTGATCAGGCAGTGTCCACCATCCATCTGTTCCCTGGGTTCCACCCTCGGAGAGCATCATTCTTTTTCAGCTTGAGTGTACTGCAGTTGCTGGTGACTCAGGGTTGGGGAACAAGGGCAGGTTGTGCATACTGAAGGTTCTAGTAATTTAGAGGTTGGGGGATGAGGGTGGCAATTAGGCCTTTGGTTGGTCTCTCTTTGTGTGCTGCTTTCTTTGCTTCAACATCTGCCCTTCAGTTTCCTTGGGCCACCAGACCATGGCCCAACTGGTGTCCTCTACAGTAAATCATGGCTACCTCAGCAGGTTACCAAACTGCTTCCAGCAATTCAAGAATTTGTGCACCATGTTTAATATCTTTACCTTCCAAATTGATGAGTACCTTTAGTTTATACAAGGCTCCATGTGTAAGATTAGGAAGGCATACTTGGAGTCTATATGGCTCCAGCCACAAGTTGTAGGACCTGGGTGAGGGCAATGAGTTTGGCCTTCTCTGCTGAGGTGTTGTCTGGGAGACACTGGTCTTCTACTGTAGACTCGGAGGTTACTATGGCATAGCCCACTCATCAGTCATTCCCTTGGACAAAGCTTCTCCCATCTGTGAAGAATTCCATGTTAGGGTTTGATAATGACTGATCCTGAAGGCCTGGCCTGCTGGAATACACTTCTTACAATGTCTTGAGACAGCTGTGGGTAGGAATTCCAGGCTTTACAGGCAGGAGAGTAGCCAGGTTCAGGGTCTTCACGAGTTCCAGTTGAAAGGATGGGTTTTTACATAGTAAAGTTTGTTATTTGACCAGGCAGCTGTGGTGAGCCAGTGTGTTCCTTTGACTTCTAAGATTGTGACCACTGCGTGTGGAACTCAAACAGTCATGGGTTGCCCAAGAGTTGATTTTAAGGCTTCCATTGTTAGCATTGCTGCAGCAGCCACCACTTGCAGGTAAGAGGGCTATCCTTGGGCTACAGCATCCAATGTTTGGATAGGTAGGCTACAGGTCTTTGACAGGAACCCAGGTACTGAGTGAGTACAACTACTGTGATGCCCTGGTGATTATGGACATAGAGGCAGAATGGTTTTCTGAGATCTGGAAGCCTGAGGTCTGGTGTTTCCATTAGGGCCTGCTTGAGAGTGGTGAAAGTGTCTTTCTGTGGGCTGCCGTAGAGCAGGAGTTCACAATCTCCCCACTTTGTGGCTTTATACAAAACATGTGTGAGGACTCCAAAATTAGGAGTCTAAAGGTGGCAGAATCCAGACACTCTGAGGAATTCTTGTAGCTTTCAGTGAGTGCTGGGCTCAGGGAGGTTGAAGATTGCCTACTTTCTTTCAGGTCCCAATTCGTGGAGCCACTGTGCTATCCTGTAACCAGATATTTGACTTGAGGTAGGCAGATTTGGGCCTTCATTTTGGAAACCCGGTAACCCTTTTGTTGCAGATGCTCTAAGAGGGCATGGGTTCCACTGGCACAATCTTGGAAGGTGGGATTTTCAAGGATGAGATCATCTACATATTGGAGGAGGAAACAATTATGGCTTTTTGGTTCAAAGGACTTAAGATCATTGGACAAGGCTTACCCAAAAATAGTGTGCACATTTTTGAATCCTTGAGGGAGCGATGTCCAGGTGAGTTGTTGCTTTTTGCTGGAGCTCGGACCGTCCCATGTAGAGATGAAGATCGGTTGACTTCAGGGTGCCACCTAAATGCAGAAGCAAGCATCCTTGAGGCCCAGGCATGAAAAGTAGGTTGTCGATGAGGGTATCAAGCTGAGGAAAGGGTAAGGGTTGGAGACCACCGGATGTGAGGTTACTGCCACTGAGTTGACTGCTCGCAGGTCCTGGACTGGGTGGTAATCCCCATTGTCCTTTTTAACTGGGAAGAGTGGGGTATTCCATCAGGACTGGCATGGTGTCAGTATGCCTTTCTTCAGCAACCTTTGAGTATGTAACTGGATTTTTTCTTGCCCTTCACGAGGAATGGGATATTGTTTTATGCTTGCTGGGCTGGCAGTGGGCTTTATTTCAACAACAATTGGGGGGATGGTGTGTGCCATCCCCGTTGGGTTGCCTTCTGCCCATACTTCGAGCACATCTTCAAAAGGGGGTGATATGGGTGTGGATTGGCCAGCTTCAGTGAGGCAGAACAGTCTCCATTCTTCCTGCAGAGGGAGGGTTAGCACCACTGTTGGAGACTTTGGTGGTCCAAGTGTTAGTGTGGATTGGCCTGTGGTGACAAAAGTAATCTGAGCTTGTAGTTTAGACAGCAGGTCCTGACCCAGGAAGGGGACTGGACATTCCAGGAGATACAGGAACTCGTGAGTGACTTCTTTCCCCTCAGTGTTACAGTTTCTGGCTTGGAGGAAGGGCCACTGGGTGCATTTACCAGTTGCCCCTGTGATAGTGGCCTGCCTTTTTGATAATGGCCCAACTGACCTGGTCACCACAGAGTGTTGGGCTCTGGTTTCAACCATCATAGTCTCCCAGTTTGGACTCTGACCATAGGCTCCATGGGGCTGAGAGAGTAGGAGCCCAGTCTGTCCTAATAGTCCTCATCAGAGCCCTCTATGCCTGCATCTCTGATGAGCTGATTTGCAGGCTTTCCTTCTGAATTTCTGTGAGCCCAGGGTTTAGTTTGCAGTGCCTCATTTGCTTTCCTGGCCAACGTTTTGGCCGCCTTCTTGGAAGCTGTAGCAGTTTGATATAATTGATGAATTCCAAAAAGAAATATTGGATTATGCTTGTAATCTAATCTGTACCTGGGCATGATTGAGTTACGATTAGGGCATTGAGTTTCCACTCCTTGGTGGGTGGGGACTCACAGATAAAAGGCATGGTGAAGAACAGAGTTGGGGATTTTCTGATGTTAGAGTTTGATGCTGAAGACCTGGGAAGTCAGCACCCAGAGGAAAGAGAAGCCAGCACCAGGAAGGAAGGAACCTTGAAGCCAGAGTAAAACAAGTTCCAGGAACATAGGAACCCAGGAAGCCTGAACCCTCACAACGTCGGCAGCCATCTTGCTCCAAATAGACTTTGGTGAGGGAAGTAACTTATGCTTTATGGCCTGGTATCTTTAAGCTCCTACCCCAAATAATACTCTTTATGAAAACTAACCAATTTCTGGTATTTTGCATCAGCATCGCTTTGGCTGACTAATACAGAAGCGATGGGGTTGAGCAGTATGTTAGGGCACTCCCACTTCCAGTGCCCTTCCTCCTTGCAGAAGGCACACTGATTTTGTCCTAGGGGTGGGTGGCCCTTCCTTGGGACATGGGTATCCCGGTTCACACTTCTTGACATGGGATTGCTTCTTTCGACTATTGCTACTGCAAGAAGTTCAGCCTGTTATTTCATTTTCCAGTTTTCCTCCCTCTTGGTCTCTACATTGCAGTTGACATAGACCTCGGTGACCGCTTCTTTGAGCTGGGAGATGTCCATACCAGCAAACCCATTCAACTTCTGTAGTTTCCTTCAGATTTCAGTCTGCAATTGGGTAACAAATGCTGCATAGATTATCGTTTGGCTCTTGGGGACATCTGGGTTGAAGGGTGTGTATACGCGAAATGCCTCACATAACCGCTTGTAGGACTGAGAAGGGCTTTCATTAAGAGTCTGTAGGACTTGGGTAGTCTTGGCCATGTTTACTGCCTTTTGGCCCAGCCCTGAGCCCTTTAACTAAGGCCATGTGGAAGGTTTCTAGTCTGTTGAGCTCAGTCGCATCATTGGGACCCCATCAGGGGGTCCTCATCTGGGAACTGTGTGCAGCCATATTGGTCACTGTCCAGGGTTCACACAGGTGGGTGCTCTTTGAGCAAAGTTAGGACTCCTTGTGTGACCTGTTTTCTCTCCTTGAAGTTGAGTAAGGTCATGAGGAGTTGTTTGCAGTCGGCCCAGGTGGGTCTGTGGGCTTGTGTGATAGACTGGAAAAGGTCTGTCATGGCTTCAGGCTTCTCCAAGTATGATGGGGTGTGACTTTTCCAGTTAAAGAGGATGGTGGTAGTGAAGGGTTGATACATGAATGGTCAGTTTCCTTCTTGGACCTGGCCATTGCATCATACTAAATTGGAGCTTGGATTTCATGGAGAGGTAGCTCTAGGTGGCCCTCCTCCCTGTTGCACCTGTTTTTGGGACTCCCCATGGTCTGAGTTGTCATCTTTCAGGGGCTCTTTCCTGACTAACTATTGGCACTTGTGCCTTGGAGGATGACACTATGCCACTGGAGGATGAGACAGCAGCTGTGGGGAGGTGAGGCCACGCTACTTGGAGAAGGTGACTTGTCCCCACTCCTTGGCACTGGTGTGGCAGGTGTAACCACATAAGGTGGTGGAAGGTCATCTTCATCTGGCCCCTTCAGAATGGGTGGGTTGGGACTAGATTTGAGCTCACTTTTTCTAGACCCTTCATCGCAAGGTGCTTGTTTGACCCAGTCCCCTGGACAGCACCCCTGGGCCTTTGTTATCAGGCAAATCCTGGTTTCTTTAGTCATACAATTCTTCAACCAGGGCAGACTTTGAGTCAGAGTGTCCTGCCAGGCTTTGATGTATAGGAACAGGTCAGGGTGCCCTGGTTTTCCAGTCACCACATTGTAAATATTATGGATGATCTGGGGGTCAGAGCTACTCTCCGGGGGCCTGCCCACCCTGAAAGTTGGCCATTCTAGCTCACAAAGGGTTCTAAGTCTTCCTGGTTGGAACCTTATACCATATATGTCCCCGTGGAATGCTTGGGGAAAGTTTATCAGCATGCAACCTAGTGGGGTCCTACTTTGTGTGTTTCCCATGTTCCCGCCCTATGTTGGCACTGTGCAACACACGTTCAGCCTTTCACTCTGTCCATCTCTGGTCACTCTCCTTGTGGGGACTTAGAGCACCTCTTAGTATGGCAGGACGGTATAAGCCCCCGTCTTGGATGATGGGCCCTTAACAGAGCTTCTCCACTGCCTCTCACCATATGAGGTCACTACTGAACCTCAGATTGGGACTCCACACTCACCTCACAAAGGTTCTTTGCATCTCACACATTCTAACTTCTGAATCACATGCACACAACCACCCTCCTTCCCTTTCTTTCTCAGACCTGGAGAAGATGGTTTCCTCCCCTCTTGGAGTACTCAGGTCTTCCTGAGAGGTGATCAGGCTCCCCTTCTGACTTCCAGTGTCAGGCTTCCCTACACTGTGCCTCCAGGGGACTTACCCATCCAACATGCGGAGTTCCTCTACTTCCTACCCAGGGTCTCCTCCAGGTCTTTTGGTGCCCCCAGTTCCTGAGGAGGGCCTCAGCAGAGTTCACTACCTTATACTGGACTAGGAGAGTCCATGGCCGCCTCAGGCAGGGGGTTCTACTGATCAGTATGTCTATCTTTATGCCAATACCATGCTGTTTTGACCACTGTAACTTTGTAGTATATTTCAAGGTCAAGCAGTGAAAGTCGTCCCACATCCCTTTTCAGAATGCTTTTGGCTACTCAGGTGCACTCTCTTTTCAAATAAATTTGGTGCTTGACTTTTGTATTTCCGTAAAGTAAGCTGTTAGAAGTTTGATTGGTATTGCATTGAATTTATAAGTCAGTTTGGGTAGATTGACATCTTCATGACATTTAGTCTTCTAATCCATGAACACAGAAAGTCTTTTCATTCATATCAGTCTATTTTAATTCTGCATGAAACCCATAGCAATATCTTATATGTTATTTCCTCTCAGAATGTGAGCTTCTAGAGAGCAGAGGCTGTGTTCACTCTGTATCTTAGCATCTGTAATGGAAGCTGCTGAATCATAAGCATATACATGCGTGTGTCTGTGTGCACACACACTCACATGGAAGGCCCTTGCCACTAGAACAAAGCCCAGTCTTGCTACCCTAACTACAAGGCAGGTATGCTCTGATTCCTGCCTATCTCTGACTCCCTCAGTAATCACCCTTCTTTCCCTTCCGAGGCTTCTCTCTTAGCAAAAGTTTCTTTCCACAGGGCTCTCTGAGCACCTTGCAAATAAGCTTCTTGAGTTTCCCGTATAAGAGTCCTGGCCCCTGAGATTTCTGAGATTGTAGCCAGCAACAGATTAGGCCTCTCTCCAGCAGCCCTGGTCTACTGCAGGCTGCAGCTGTCACTTGAGTCCACTTCTCTACTTTTACTCAGAACTGTTTCACATGCATGTGACCCAGTTCCTGTGTCCTGCCCCCTCGGCCACTCCCTTTCCCTTCTATAGTCCCATCCTGAGTGAGTTTAGTGCTGTACTGTTTTGGGTTGTAAGTTGAATTTTAGGGGCATTATAAATAATGTTAACATACTGCTCCAGCATTCTTGCTTCTCTTTGTCTTTTATACATGGAATTATAGTCAATAACTCACCATTGACAAAGTACACCATTCCAAATTTTGTTTTCAAAAATACTGCTATTCTCTTTCTGGGCAAGAACCCCAACCTGGGAGGTGAGCAACTCAATCATTGTGATTTTACACACCTAGAGAGAGAGAAAATGATACAATGTGGTCATAGCTAAAAAACTGTTTCTTTAGTTAATTATGATTGAAAATAATTTATTGTTTGGGGAAATAATTAACAGATAGAAAAATAATAAATAGAGGGGAATACAGAGAAATGATGGTGCACTGCATCAACTTATCTCTTTGATGACACTTAAGTGTAAATATGGTCCTTTTACAAGTAGAATTCTGATTTTGAATATACTTGGAATTTCGTTTCTGGACCCAGATTAATAATAATGGGGGAAAAACTCCTTTGTATTTAAACTGAAATAGGGAGAACCCTAACCCAGTTATTTGAAACACTCGCACACACATACACAACCTCACCAACAGCACTGGAATAAGATAATTAAGTACCCTTTTGCTTTCTAATGAACTGGCAGGAAACTGTATCCAATTTCCCCTCTGCTTCTCCTCTGAGCTCTTTAAGCTTTCCCTTGGTCAAACCTCTTCTGTTTGAATTGCACTAATTTGTAACTTGGCACCTTCATCTGGGGATACAGATTTGTGCTGGCCCATTCCACACTGGGTTAAATTTGCTCAGCACCTGGATGAACATATTGGTTTCGGCATATTTACCCAAATTGTTAGTAAAACATCAGAAACAGTCAACTCCTGTGAATCAAATCGCTAAGCAGCATCCCTGTCACTTAACGCTAATAGAATTTGGAGTTCAAGTTCATAAACCGAAGCCCTGCATTCCCATTCACATCAGGCTGCCCCTGGAATCCCGGATTTGGCTCTTCAAATCTCCACGGAGAAGAGGGAGGTAGTTCAGCTGGTTCCAGCCTCATGTTTCATACATATTCTGAGGATAATTTTTAGGCCCTTCCTTCTTTTTCAATCTCGTCTTAACCTCCCTGAATCTTTTGTTGAGGAGCTATTGCCAGTATTTCCTGTGGACTTTTCAAATCCCGTCTTTTTAGCTCTCTGTTTGGTTGAGGGATTAGAGCTTCTTAGACATAAAGTCTAAGATTTGAGAATGCAGGTTGAGGGTCTGTGGTGAAGAAACTGCCCCTTTCCTTTTTTTGCCTTGAAGGATCCTTTTTGATTTACATGGCTGGAAACCAACAAAAGCCTGCTTATTGTTATGGTAGCTAGAAAATGGCCCACTTCCAGTTCAATCCTTTGCAGCAGAGAGCTCCTTCTCCCTGTTCAGCCGTTTCCTGTGGAATTCATTATTGTAATGCCTTGTTTACTTACATTTCAATCTGGTGATAATAGGCTTTTCAGCCTTTAGGCTTCGAGGTCCCTGACCACAGAGGGAAGGTGGAGAATAGCTGAGAAAAAGATGGGAGGGGGAGGGGATCTCTTTCTGTGTTGATTCCAAACCCTTATCCTTAACCCTTTGTGTTCTCCCTACTTCCGTTCAAAAAAGTCAGGTTCCTAGAATGAGCCAGTCTCCACTCTTGGCTCAGTGTCTGGCTGGTGTGCCACAGCTTTTGGTGAAGTAAGTCACTGGGTATTCCTTTGAAGAGGGCTGTCACAGCTGGAAAGCAGCTACTCAGCGGTGCTGCAGGAGGGAAGTCTTCAGATGACTGTCATCTCCCATTACAGAGAGAAGGTTCCTCCAGGCTCAACACACTCAGGAACAAAGTGCAATCCTCCCTCCCAACTCCACTCCCCCATAGACCCAGCAGCCCTAACTGGGTGGGCAAAATTAGCAAAGTAATGAGGATGAGGGACAGCAAATCTCATTTTTAAATAAGTACAAGATCTTCCAAGGAAAGCATTGGAATTGTGTCTGTGTTGTCACTGTTGTGAATCAGAATCTGTGTTTCATGCCATTATTAGCCAGAGAGGTAATTTTTTGTGTGATGCTTCAGCTGATTCATTCATGCAATCCTTATTCATTTTCTTCATGCATCCATTTAGATGCCTAAGTGCTGCTTAGCTGCCTTCCAGGTCTTTTTAAAAAATATGTCTTTTATGTATTTTTGAAAGATACTTAGATTACATAAAATGTACATAAAAATATATAAGGGATTCCCATATGTCCCACTTCCCACACCTCACATTTTCCCCTACATTAACAACTTGTTTTGTTGTAGAGAAGTGGGTGTGCGGGGTATTGAAGGCCAGGACATAAGAACTCTGAGAAGGAAGTTGGTTTATTTCGACTGGTGGGACTCAGCGGACTTTGTCCTAATAATAACCGAGCCCCGAATAGCATTTTTGGGGCCCTTTTATACAGAGGTTTAAGATTAGAGAGACAAAGGGTGATGATATGCAAACAGACCTTTGGTTAGTTTCTTCAGTGTTTGCTCTGAGTATCAGATAGGTTATTTCCCCCAGGTGAGTTACATATTCCCCACATTCCAAGCCAGCTTGGATTTAGCATAACTTCCACATTCCATCTGGACGCAACCTTGAATACACCTTGAGTCTTACACTCTTTCTGAACATTCAAAGACTGTAGGGCCTATATTACTTATTTGGACTTTTAGGGACTAGGTACACTTTGGAAACAATTTTGAATTTATGCACAGGCTATATCACTTTCATTAGTGAGGTACATTCATTGCCATTGACGAACACATTTTGGTCTTCCCTTAGGTCCTGACAACAGGTGGCCACAAAATGATGGAGAAGACAGAGCAGAAAGAGAGAAAGAGGGTGGGGACTTGCTGACTGTCACGTATAACCTAGAGATGGTAGTTACAACCCTCACTGGGTGGGGAAAGAAGTAGGTAGATTGAGTCTACCCAAATCAGTGAGAAAGGTTGAAAGAAGTTTCCTTAAAAATGGGATGAAGCAACAATGAAGTTGCAGAGATAAATCCTAGTAGATAGGGTAGGCAGATTCAAGAAGGGAGTGCTGCGTTGGACACTCTGTGTTGGGCACACAAATAATTTCTCTCTGCATCATATAAAACTGCTTCCTCTGAGTGAGGAAGGCTTACACTAAGGAGACTTGCATTAGATGTTGGAGTGAAACAATTGGGACACAGAGACCAGTGATTTCAGGCAAGGATTTATTGGGAAGCTCTCCCAATGGAAGGGGTTTGAAGAATAAACTTCAGCCTGCCCCTGGCAAAGGCAGTCATGCATTTATACAATACTTCTATAGGTGGGAACATGCTTAGTTAGTGGGAGTGGGTTTTGGCCTGGGTGAGACCCAAGGGCCTATAGGGATGGCTAGGGGGGTAGTGGGTAGGGCCAGTGAATTCTAGGGATGTGGGAGGGGTTGGTGGGGTCATGTGGCTTCTTTGTCTATTCTTGTGAGGAAGTGAACTGTATCTGGACATGTAGGCTCAGGAAGGGGGGCTGTTCTATGTCATAGGATGTGGCTCCTTATGAGTAAAGGACTGGTCGCCCTTCAGAAGCAAGCTAGTAAGACAGGGAATTAATAGACAGCTCTGGAACCTGGCACAGAGTTCACACAGACATCAGTAACCTCCAAGATGGCTGCTGGAAGACTCCCACCTCCAAGATTCTGTATCCAAAACTGCGGTCACCCCTCGGGCTGAAGTGTGGTTTGCTGGCCTGGCAGGGGAGCAGCCGCGGTAGGCCTAATTCCGCTGCCCCCATAATAGGGTGGCTGGTCGGACTCACCGCCACCCCTGAAGGAAGCTCGGCATGGGCGCAGAGTGCCCTCGGGTCTCCCCTTCTCGGCAGCCATGCTTCCGCGGCCGCCCCTCCTCCCAGATGGCGCCACCCGATGCCTTGTGGGGCGGCACCCTTCTTCTTCCTTCTCCCTGCGCAGGCGCAGGGCAGAAAATTCCAGTCTGCCCTTTTCCCCTCCCCTGACAGCAGCAACAGCCAGGTGTGGGCGGAAAAATCCAGTCTGCCCTTTTCCCCTCCCCCGACAGCAGCAACAGCCAGGCGTGGGCGGGAAACTCAAGTCTGCCCTCCACCCCAGCAACAGCAGCCACCAATCCCTAAGCCCTGCCCCTTCCCCCAGCAACAGCGACAGCCAATCCCTAACCACCACCCCTCCCCCGTCCAGTACCGCCCACTGACCTTTTGCCGGCAACCAATCAGAACAGGGCGTGGCTTCGACCAATCAGCCTTCCCCAGCCCCTATAAAACTGTTGCCTCTCCCTCAGTAAAGTGGACTTGCGTGTTTACCTTGTCTCCGCGGTAGTTCTTCTGCCGTGCGCCCTCCAGTCCTGAGAGCCCCCAACAAGGGCCTGGCCTCCCTTGTCCCCAGTTCCTCGCCTGCTTCTCCGGGCGACCCCTTCGTCGCCGGCTTCTCCGGGCGACCCCTTCGTCGCCGGCTTCGCCGGGCGACCCCGTCAGCCGAACCGCGCAACCCCTTGTGAGACCGATCCCTCGTCTGCTGCCGGACCGACCCCTCGTCCCAGGTGGGACCGACCCCTCGTCCCAAGCGGGACTGACCCCTCGTCCAGAGCTGGACCGACCCCTCGTCCGCAGCCAGACCCCACCTCTACCGACCGAGCAAGCCGTCGCACAAAACAAAGACTTCTTCTAGAAGCCAAGAAAAGTGCCAAATATTCCCCAAGGACTTTATCATTTGACCCTCACTGGGGGACTGGTAAGTGGGGCAATCAATCAAAACAACAAACAGCTGGAACCCCTCCCCTACTATTAGCAAAGGGATGGAATAATTAATAGTTTATAAAGCAGACCGCGAGGCCTGAACACTTTCTCTCATGCACTCTCTTACCTGTGGATCTGTCTTTCCCTCAGAGCACCACTCTCACCATTTTTCTTTGCCATGTGACCTTGCAAGTAAATCTGGGGATTTATAACCTATAATGGGAAATTGTGGCCTATAAATCAGCCAGCTTTATCACTTCTCAACCCCTTCCTCTCTACCTGTGACCCTGATATTCCCTCCCTACCTGAACAAATCACTGGCCTACCTCACCCAATGTGCTCTTGAAATTCATTTCTGCAGCATAAGTCAAGAACCTAAATAAAATCTGGTAACATATTTGGTGAGCCAGCCAGGAGTTTATTGGTGAGTGAAACTATGGCCTTCAGTTTGTTTAATGCCTTCCTTTGGTTTTCCATTTTAAATGGGTTCACCTATGAGCCCCCACAGGATGTAATCCCTGGAGAAAAGGGGTCTAGGGCTCAGTAATTCTTCCTGTCCTTGCCTCATGCCCAGGCTTGTTAGATCTGACTCCAGTTGGGAGGGCTGGGGCACAGGACAAGAGCTCACTGCACTGCTCTTTCAAGCCCTTTTAGCACCCATTGGCTCTGCCCTTGGGGCCGACAGCCTTTTTCTTCTCCTGCCCTCTCCCCTAGGGGGTACACAGCAGTGACAGAAAGCCAGGGAGCTGGGGGCTTCCTGAGTCCATGCCTTTGCAAGTGGCATTCCTATCTGACCACACCCAGCTACCTGGAGAATGAAGTAGGAAGGTGGCAGGCAGAGGCAAGATGGAAGCTGTGGGAGTTCCCTTCCCCAAGGTGGTTACAGGCCAAGATACCCTTGTGTAATTAACCTTTACCCACATTTTCACTTTCCTACCTCTTGCTACTGAATCTGCCTTTACAGGTTTATGTTAGAATGCTTTGAAATGTCTTGAAAACTGTGGAAAAGGAAAGTACCTTTGTCTAACAAGGAAGCTAATGCCTCAGGGCACCAAAGCCTGTTAGCTAGAGCAATTAATCTCTAATCACTTAATGGCCTTTTGATGGCCAGTTTAACTGGGAAACTATCAGACAGTAAAGTCATGAAACTAGGATGGCTTTAAGGACCCCTGTAAGAATAGGAAAGAGCATTTTGCCCCTTCTCAAAAGAAGAAACAATATTTGAGGAAGAAGCACTATTCAGCTTGGCAGCTTCAGGTTGAAATCTATTCAGCCTCTCTCCCAGACAGCCCTGGGAATGCCTGGCAGCAAAGGGCTCTGTGATTCCCTGCAGTGATGGGAATCAAAGAGCAGCCAAGCATTTCCTAAAATTTAACTCAGGAACTTCTGTTTGCATAACCGTGCAGTCAGCCTCAGACCCTGTAATGATCAGGGGTGCTGAGAACAAGAGCAGTAGAATGAATGGCCCCCATTCCTTGGGTCCATCCATTCAGAGAACAGTCAAATATCCCCTATTAGACAGACATCTCAGGCACTTTGATTTAGGGCCACTCCTCAGTCTCCCACCAATCCAGCTTGGGCTCATTGATCTGATCACCAGAGGAGGCATCAGATATCCCCCAGGACCTAGGTTGCCCTCCCAGGGATGCCTGTGAGCCAGACAAGCTCTGAACATTGAAATTCTCAGGACACTTGAAACAGAACTTCAGCTCCAAATTATGTGGGCAGTGAATGTTAGTCAGACTAGGACTCTGGTTTGCCAGATTGGTCAACTAAAAGGTGCTTCTTCCTTCTTCCTAGAGTAATGGGCATAGCCTCTAGCCCACCAGTAAACTCCCTATAGGAGTATCTTTACAAGAATCAGGAGATTCTGCCTACTGCTGGTCCATATGGTCACAGTATGACTGAGAACAGCCTCTTTATAGAACCTCAAATTTCAGTTAAACCAGTACAAGAAAAAAGAGGACAGATAGATCTGAGACCTAGAAACCTCATGTCATGTCTTCTTAAAAAAATGAGAGAATAAACCTCAAACTTCTCAGTTTAAACTCGGTTGTCCTATAAAAGGTATGAATAGAGATCAAGGTCCAGACAAGTTACTTATTTTCCCCTGGAAAATAAGCAGCCTCATGTGCCATTAATTAAGGTCAAAGAGCTCCTAGAAATGATAAAGGTATAAAATTCTCTCCTCTGTTTTAATCTGTGAATAGCTTTGTGTTCAACTTTGAAATCTGTGTTTAATTTTGTCAGTTTGCTTGTGCCTAGGAAATGAGATTTGGAGTTCACCTGTTACAAATTGGGTAACGGTGCGAGGTAACCTAAAAATTAATCTTTATTTTATTTTATTTTTTCAGTTACAGCATCACTATTTATAAAAAAGGAAGCAGCAAATTTTCACAATTGGAAGTAATTATAACATTAAAAATGAACCCTCATTAAATACCATAAAAGTAATTAAACAGTCAAAATGCAGCATTATTTACATATAAACATTATAGTTTAAAACATTTATAAAATGTATTTTTTAAATACATAATGTATTTTGACCTATGTTTATATAAGCAAAAAGTTTACAGTTTATATAAAACGATGTATGTCCTAATCCCACTCACCCACCATCAGATCAACAGACACTGAAACTGAAAATGATTCCTTCCTCCTTTTACAGCTTTATTCTTGATTTCCCTATAAAAAGAGACTGATATGATTGTGGAGCTGATTAATACCTAAAAAGGAAGGGTTCTTAACAAGGAGTCCATGAGCTTTAACTGAAATTCAAAGCAACATTATTCTTATGGGGACATGTGGTGCAGTTGTGCTAGATTTATTAAATAATACACAGTACAGTGTGGACTTAGTAATGGGTCTGTGGTATTTACCTGATTGGCAAAGGGTCCATGGAACAAAAACGAGTAAGAACCCCTGCTATAAAGTAAGCACACACAAAGTACTGTTAATACCAAAGCAATATTTTTACCTTTCAACTGCTGAAGTTATGTACAATATATTACAAGTAAGCAGAGCTTTGCATCCATGAGGTGACTGTACTAACCTGCATAAAATTTTAGAAATGAGCATGTCTGAGTGTGTACAGATACTCCTTTTACCTTCCAAAGTAAAAGCAAGCATTTCTAATTAAAAATGTTTATTTCTGTGTAAAACAAAGACAGAACTCCTGAAGGTCAAACAATGAAAAAAAAAACAAAAAAAAAACCAAACTCAAAACACACTAAGTCATGAAACAAACAGGAATCTGAGGTAGAAGCCCAGCAATATAATCCATAGTCTTCTTAGGGAACCATTTATTCCCAGCTACCAGGACATGTTGCTAGTAAAATCTATTAAAAAAAAAAAAAAGACTTGAATATCCTGTCATCCTACTCATGCAGAGTTTAGTTCTCAGATTTGTAAGCTTTTATACATCTTTTCACTGAATAAACCTTTAATAATTAAACAGGGGAAAAACATCTTAAGTTGCAAAAAATTAATAATCCACTCTCTAAAATCAGATGTAAAACTATGATCAACCAGGAGACACAAAAACTTTCATCGTGTTAACAAAGCGAATGGTTTTACTCAAAGCTCACGGCGCTTCCATCAGTAGTAGCCAGGGGAAGGCCGCTGGCTGTAAGCGTAGGGTCTGTGCTGGTGGGGGTAGTGAGACTCCCATCTGGGCTGCTGGTGGTCGTTACCCCAGGGCATCCATGCCACTGATTGGACCAATTGTCACTTGGCCACCCCTGCTTGCTATTCCTACCCCTAAACTGTCTGTTATCTTGCAACCAGTTTCCTCTATTTTTCTGGTTCCCACCAGCTCTGCTATTCCATTCCTCAACAATTGGAGGGGACTCAGGAGGGCGTTTCAGGTATTCCTGGTACTCTTTATCATCCTTTGAAAATCTACTGGCAAACATCTCTCAGGGATTTGAGGCAGTTGTCTTCTTTAATATGTAGGTTGATAAAATCAGCTCGGGGGTGAGTCTGCCCAGCTCAGCCCGACACCGGCAGCAAGACCTGCAGAAGCCGCCTCAGGCCCACCATGGAGCAAACCAACCTCCACACAACAGCAGCGCTCCAAGATTACCAAAAATTAATCTTTAAATGTCAATACTGCCTTGCTAGTGGATTTAATGTATAAATTACAAGTGGCATTTATTTATTTGCTAGAAAAGCAGAAAAACTTTGCAAAGTTGTTCAAGAGATAGACTTCAGCATTGTCAAACTCTCTTGTGCATTCAAACCAGGCCTTCAATACACTGCAAGTTGCCTCTCCATTTGAGTTATTGGCTAGGTTGGTCACTGACCCCTAAAACAATAAAGGTATCTACTTTATCTCTGGTTGTGCTCCTGAAGTCAATGGAGACTATGTTGCAGTTTCAAACTCCTGCAGCTGCCAATGATGGCTTAATATAGTCAAATATACAATGGATATTGCCTCCAGACTGGCACTGTTTCATAGTGCCGAAGGGTGCTATGCACCAGGCATAGCTGGAAACTACTTTCCTAGCTTCTTTCTAGGTGCTGCAACTTCTGTGAAGGATATCAAGTGGAGCAATGAATACCAGAGTACTGTGAGTAGAACTTAAACACAATTGGCATTATAGTTTGCTCCCATGGACAGATAACATATAAGGGATTACAAACCTAAAACTTAAATCTATTAATTGCAGCTCAAAGAGAAACTTATGCATTGGAAAGCACATTAATTAGTGTTAAGTTCTATACATATATCCTATACTAGATATATGCTTGATGATTATAGTGATATCTTTTCTATTCTAAACCATATGCAAAAAACATTGAACATATTAAAAGTCCTGGTAAACTTCATTTTCTAAGTAGTTAATGAATGTATTTAGCCCAGGTCTCCCTCCTAGCCCTTATTAAAGTTAAAGAATTTCCAACTTGGTACACTAATCCTGAGTAAAGCTTGTTGCCCAAGGAAGTGCCAGTTCACCAGAAGCACCTGTCAGAATGTATGAATACAAGGCATTTCTCTTGGAGAAATAGAGCTAAGTGTTGTCTATGTCAGAGTCAGTAGTCCCTCTAATTCTAGCCCAAATGCTTATTGCTAGGGGGAGGCCAAACCAGACATCCCTATAAGCAACCTTGCCACTTTTCATCTCCTTTAACTTAACAAAAAAGGGCAATGCCTCTTCCCATTCCACTGAAGGAAGAATACTGTTTCCCACCAACTCTGGGAAAATGCAGCCTTTGCAGGCACATGATCTTTTCTACTTCTGTGGTCCAATATCCTCTTAATGGGACCATACATTCTCAAAATTCTAATCAAGTCTGTTTCTTCCAGAATCAACATCTCATTAGCCATATGGAGACTTCATCCAAATTTACCCAGGATGCCATATCCATCTTCCTCCAACTGAGATAGATTAGTAAGAGGGCTTTACACCTTGTCAGGTAGGGCCTACTGCCTCTAACCAGCAGGAAGTAGCTACAGAAGAAAGATCATCTCCTTTAGCACCCCTTTAAGATTATAGGTGTAAACTCTCTGAGGGGGGAACCTGGCAGAGAGACAATGTGGACATCAATAACCACCAAGATGGCTGCTGGAAGACCCCCACCCCCAAGATTCTGTTATCCAAAACAAAGACCTTTTCTAGAAGCTGGGAAAAGCCCCGAATATTCCCCCAAGGACTTTATCATTGGGCCTTCACTATGGGATTGATAGATGGGGCAATCCATCAAAACAGCAAACAGCTGGAACCCCTCCCCTGCCATTAGCAAAGGGGTAGAATAATTAATAGTTTATAAAGCAGACCATGAGGCCTAAATGCTCTCTCATGTGCTCTCTCACCTGTGGACCAGTCCTGCCCTCAGAGCACCGCTCTCACCATTTTTCCTCTGCCATGTGGCCATGCAAGTAAACCTGGGGATTTATAACCTATAATGGGAGATTGTAGCCTATAAATCAGCCCACTTTATCACTTCTCAGCCCCTTCCTCTCTACCTGGGACCTCTGATCTCCTATTTCTCTTCCCTCCCTACCTGAATACATTACTGGCCTAACTCACCTGACGAGCTCTAGAAATTCATTCTGCAGCATAAGTCAAGAATGTAAATAAAATCCAGTAACACTTCCACAATGGGGCAGGTTAATAATAAACTTGCAGCTTCTGCAAGTCATGGCTGTTATTTGGGTCAGGGGCTAGGGATGGGGCCTAGTCCTGTCAACTTGATGATAGCATGCAGAGTCTATCTTCTGTTGCCAAAGCTGGAAGTTCAATTCTGACTTATCCTAGCTAAGGTTTCTGAATGTGCCTTAGACTCAGCTAATCAGATATAAATCTCTTAGACAGTGGATAGTGAATGATTGATGGAAAGAACCGACGTAGTGGAGTATCCCTTCTGGTGCTAAATGGCAACATCTATGACAGCAAACATCCAGCTTCCAGGGCAGCAGTGGCTATGGTGACAGCAACACTGCCAGAGTCCCATGTTGGCAGCACCCAAGGGGCCCATTGGTATGCCTGGCCCCAGCAATGGTGGCAGTGTTATTCTCCCTGGAAGGATTCTGCAATTTGATTGAGCCATTTTTCCTGGAAGTACAGTTTCTGAACTACACAGCATCCTTTTAGAAGATCAAGATTTTGTCTAAATTAGCTAATGGTTTTCTGTTGCATATGATATTCTGTAGTTCAAGTTTAATTCTCTTTGAAGACAAATCCAAGTTCACGTGCGCCTGCCCCATATCTTATTCTTAATCTTTGCATTTTCTCTTTATTCTGTATTTAATCTTTTTATTTTGAAAAAAATAACTACAGAAAAGCTGCAAGAATTCACACTAAACATTATTTTTCACCTAGATTGACCTGTTAACATGCTTGCCCTGTTGATGCTGTCTTCCTCCTTCTGTACACATACATGTACATTCTTATCCTCCCTCCCTCCTTCCCTCCCTCCCTTCTTTCCTTCCTTTCTGTCTTTCTGTCTTTCCTCCTTTCACATTTGCAGATCTGACACTTCACCCCTAAATGCATCAGCATGACTCACCAACAAACAATGACATTCTCTTATAGAACCACAGTGCAACTCAGGAAATTTAAATATAATACATTCAATCCAAACTATTATCAAATGTATGGGCCATACTCAAAGTTTGCTAATTCTCCAAATACTGCACTTTATGGCACCATTTTCCTTCTATTTGATTTT
The DNA here is from genome assembly GCF_030445035.2 of Dasypus novemcinctus. Classification (NCBI taxonomy): domain Eukaryota; kingdom Metazoa; phylum Chordata; class Mammalia; order Cingulata; family Dasypodidae; genus Dasypus; species Dasypus novemcinctus. Next base: position 193,045,641 of record NC_080673.1, on the reverse strand, counting down.
CTTTCTTGTCTTTTTAAAAAAATAACATTGACATATTTGAAGAGCACAAATCTGTTTTTCTATAGAATGTCTCTTGATTTGGGTTTGTCTCCTTGTTTCCTTCTGATTTGTTTCAGGTTGTGCAGTCCCACATTTTTGACCAATCTGCTTATTTTTTAACTGCAATTTCAAATCTCTGACAACCTTGAATTTGTAATTTCAGTTGCTGTGGTTGGCTCAAGATGATAATTCAGTTCTTAGTTGGATAGGTGGCTTTGTAACTCTGGGAAAGCATAAAATTAGAAAGATAAAGAAATAAATCTGGTATTTAAATCTTTGTGTAAATTGTGATTACACAAGTGTAGTAAAAAGTTTTGTATTCATTGTGCTGTTTGGATATAATTTGCAGGATGTTTGAAACATTTAAGAGAATCTGACTTTCTAGGGAATCTAGACTTAAAATTTTAATTAAATTGCTAGGAAATTTTATCAAATTATATTTGCTTAACAGCTTAAGAAAAGCTAAGTTAATAAATTTATGTATTACTTTTGAAGATGAAGAAATGTTTAACAGGATCTGATCTTATTGTATGAATTCCTTTTTATTAGAGTTAGAAGAATTGTTAGGTGTGTAAGTCTGCCTTATTGAGTGTTTGAAGTGCTTGGGAAAATAAAATTATTTAATTTATAACCATTGTTTAACTGTTTAAGGGAATTTAACTTTTAGATTTTATGGGAGATTTTAATTTGTTAAGTTTATAAAGTTTTATGATTTTAACTTGATTCGTCTGAGAAAAGTTTATGAACTTTAAAAATAATATTCAAATATTTAGGGGAAATTAAATTGTTAAATTTACAAACTAAATCAGCAGAAGTCAAAGAACAGAATAAATGAGAGTGAAGCAGGCTAGTGAAATAGGGACTCAGTAGATGGATCTGGAACCTGGCAAGAAGTCCACGTGGACATCAAAAATCCCAAGATGGCTGCTGCAAGACCCTCTCCCAACATTCTGACACTCAGAAGAAGACTTCCTCGGGAACCTGGTGTAGTCCCAGATATTCCCCCAAGGACTTTATCATTGGGCCCTCCTGGGAGATTGATGGGGGAAATAAGCAATCAAAACAGTAAACAGCTAGAACTCCTCCCCTGCCATTAGCAAAGGGGTGGGATAATTAACAGTTCAAAAGCCAGGCGCAAGGCTTGAATGAGCTCTCTCTTATTCTCCCCTCTCTCTTGCCTCTGAACCCAGCTTCCAGCTGCCTTTCTCCTGCTTGGATCACCCCGCAAGTAAAACCTGGGCATTTATAACCTATAATGGGGAATTGCAGCCTGTGAATGAGCCCTCTTTATCCCTTTTCAGCCCCTTCCTCTCTACCTGGGACCCCTGCTCTGTTATTTCTTCCCATTTCTCTTCCCTCCCTACCTGAATAAATTACCGGCCCAACTCACCCAACATGCTCTTGAAATTCCTTTCTCCAGCATAGTCAAAGAACGTAAATGAAATCTGGTAACAAGAGGATTTTAAATTTTCACAGAAAATTTTTAAATTTTTATATGAATATATTGGAATTAAAAGTAGAATTTGAAGGTAAAAAGAAAAGTAGATTTTAAATGAGAAAATTTTAAGAAAATGTCCATCAGTTAGTTAAAACCCAAGTCCTGGTAAATATTCCATTTATTACACACTCCTTTTACATCTGGGCCCTAATTTTTAAATCTGATAATTCAGATTTCTCTGAAGTTCTTTCAGTCTTACAATTAATTCTTGTGACTATTTATAGGTAGTGTCTGGCTTCTGGATACTGGAGCTAAAAGTCTTTAAATGCTACCAAAAAGGCCCTATGAATCCCAAACTTTGCTTTAAATTGTTGATTAAGATATGCAAATCTGTCACTTTTCTTCTTTTTTTTAAAAATTTATTTTTTAATTCTTTTATTTCTCTCCCCTTCCCCCCCCTCCCAATTGTCTGCTTTCCATGTCCATTCACTGTGTGTTCCTCTGTGACTGCTTCTATCCTTATCAGCGGCACCAGGAATCTGTGTTTGTTGCATCATCTTGCTGCATCAGCTCTCCATGTGTGCAGCGCCATTCTTGGGCAGGCTGCACTTTCACGCTGGGTGGCTTTCCTTGTAGGGTGCACTCCTTGCATGTGGGGCTCCCCTACACAGGGGACATCCCTGCGTGGCAGGGCACTCCTTGCACACATCAGCATTGAGCATGGGCCAGCTCCACACGGGTTAAGGAGGCCCGGGGTTTGAATCGCGGACCTCCCATGTGGTAGGCGGACACCTTATCCTTTGGGCCAAGTCCGCTTCCCACTTTTCTTCTTTAATAAATCAATATTGTTTAGCAGGAACTACCCAATTTTATAGTAATATGGCCTGTGCATGAATTCAAACTTTTCTAATTCTATTTTTTTAACTTTTTTTTTAACATTTATTTATTTTATTTTATTTCTCTCCCCCACCCCAATTGTCTGTTCTCTGTGTCTATTTGCTTCGTGTTCTTCTTTGTCCGCCTCTGTTGTTGTCAGCAGCAGGGGAATCTGTGTTTTCTTTTTGTTGCATCATCTTGTGTCAGCTCTCCTGTGTGAGGCACCATTCTTGGGCAAACTGAACTTTCTTTCACGCTGGGCGGCTCTCCTTACAGGGCACACTCCTTGTGCGTGGGGCTCCCCTACATGGGGACACCCCTGTTTGGCACGGCACTCCTTGCGTGCATCAGCACTGAGCATGGGTCAGCTCCACATGGGTCTAGAAGGCCTGGGGTTTGAACCGCGGACCTCCCATGTGGTAGGTGGACACCCTAACCTTGGGCCAAGTCCACTTCCTGAAACTTATCTAATTTTATATCCAAGTATACCTAGTTTCCATAAAGCCAGTTTAATGATATAGGCTCTACAGGCTTTGAATATTCAGGAAGGATGAAGACTGAATGTGTATTCGAACTTACATCCAGGTGCAATGTGGGTGATATGTTAATTTAAGTTTACCTCTAATGTGGGCGATATGTTAATTCAAACCTACCTACTATCCAAACAAACCCCTAAAACTCTAAGAAATTAACAAAGAAAGTCCTTTTTGCATAAAAGCTCTGCTTGACTCCCTGCTCCTACATCCTCTGTATAAAAGGGACCTAGAAATCCTATTCAGGGCTCGGTTTTTTTGGACAGAAGTCTGCCAGGCCCGGCTGGCTGTTAGTAAATCTTCCTTCTCAGAGATTTATCTCATGCTGGACTTTAATACCACGATCAGCCAACTTCTCTCTGCCATAACAATAGTTCTTACAATTATTACTTCTTTTGCACATCTGAAATATTAAAGACATTGTACCTAGTGCATCTCCTTCCAACTGTATCCCAGCCTAGTTCATCAGTGGTAAAAGTCTTAGCAATTATAGTGCTAGAACATTCCGGTAACTATCCATGGTCCATCTAATACTGACCATGGGGTCCTCTTTGCCATTCAACCAGTAAGTGATCCACCTTCATAGTCCCATCGTTAGAGACTTCCGGGGACCACCCCACCCCCAGTACCAACAGTTTTAAGTTCAGTTTCTTAGAAACAGAACTTGAGATGGGTATTCTTATTCAAGTGATTTATTGGTGGAATGCTCTTCAGAGAAAGGGAATGGGGGAAATGGGATATAGCTCAAGGGAAAAAGCTAAGCAGCAGTGGCAACTCCACTGACTAGCAGCTTCAGTCTGATTTCACAGTGAAGCTTTAGAAAACAATTTGCAGCACAAAGTTCTACCTTTAGGGCGTGGGCCAGATTTTTTCTATCCCCAAGCCTCCTGGAGGTGAGGGGTGGCTATTGTTGGCTGAAGGATAATCTGTGGAGGGTGGGGCAGATGTGACTGAGATAAATGAGAAGTAGGTGAGAGGGGCAGTGGGGTTAACAGATAAGGTTTTTTATTTTTATTTTTATTTTTTAAGATAGATGAAATAACAGCATGCTTGCTATTGGGAATGATTCCGTAGAAAGAGAAAATGTAAAGATAAGAGTGAGAGGAGAATTGTTCTGGCTGTGTGAACAAATGGAGATAAGATCAAGTTTGAAAATGAATGGGTTCATTTAAGCTAGAAGCATGGTGTGTCATCCACAATACTATGAGGGAAGGGTGAGTACTTGCAGAGGCTACAGTCAAGGGTGTTGGCTCTTCGAGCATATGTTCTGTGAGGCTACAGAGTAGATAAAACTGAGTGGTGCTTTTCAAGAAGGCAGAGATCACATTTGATCTGCATCTGTCTTAGTTTTGCTAGGTTGCTATGACAAATACCACACAATGGTTGGCTTAACAACCGGAATTTATTATCTCACTATTTGGAAGGCCTGAAGTCCAAAATCAGGGCATCAGCAAGGCCATGCTTTCTCCCCGAAGTCTGTAGCTTTCCAGTGCTGGCTTGCTGCAATCCTTGCAATTCTTCGCCTTGCATCTCTGCCTCCTGTCAAATGGTGATGTCTCTGATCTCCTCTGTCTGCTCTTCCAGTGTCCACAGACGTCCAGCTTCTGACCATGTGACCATCTCTGGCTCCAGGCTTTTATAAGGCAAATCTGATTGAGCTGAATCACACCTTAACTAAAAATAACATCTTCAAAAGATCCTTTTCACAATGGGTTCATGCTCACAGACATGGGGATTAAAGATTAAGAAAATGTCTTTGTCAAGTACGTAAGTCAATGCACCACAGCATCTTAGACAGGGGCAAGAGGCATTGTTTTAGATAGAAAAGGGAACGTAGAAGAGTTTACATTTTTTGGTTCTCTTTAAGGAATTGAAATTACTTTCCAAATTAAACCAACTACTCTGGAAAATATTCTACAAATTTTCCCCTGGATCAAGGGATATAGAAGAAATCACCATTTACTGAAGACTACTATGTGCCAGGATAGCAAGTCAAACCCCACACCACTGTTTGCAGAATGCTGACCTTATTCCTGCTGGAAATCAGAAGAAGCAGGATACATGTCCTTGCTTTTGCAGCTTGAATAGCTCTCACCAGGCTGCATACTCAGGAACAAAACTTCTGTGCAATCCTATCAGATCAACTGTCACAACTCCTTTTCAATGTAGCCCCATAAAATGCATTTATCCCTGTGAATTTTATTCACATGTTCCTTGGTGATCAATGTAACATAATAGATGTTCTATAATCTTGAACTTATTGACATCCTACCTGGTCACATATTACATGCAGACAACCAAAGTAATTGACATGAAAATGTTGGTGATGACGATGATGATGGTGAGGTCAAGGGTCATATCATATATTTTCAGTACTTATATTAGTAGAACTGTAATAGTACATAGTAGATTTCTAATTTGTTGACTGGATGGATGGATTAAAGAACAGTTGTATGGAGCTCCGGCGGCGGGAGGAGCGGTAGCCACCAGTAGCCCGGCTTCATGAAGGCTCTCCGCTCGCCGCATCCCACAGCACTGCCAAGATGCCCAAGAGGACGGTCAGCTCGGCCGAAGCGGTGGGGAAGGAGGAGCCCAAGAGTCCTGTGAAAGTGGAAGAGAAGCCAAAAAAGGCAGCCGGAAAGGATAAACTTTCAGACAAAAAAAGTGCAACCAAAAGGAAAAAGGGGAGCAAAGGGAAAACAAGCTGAAGTAGCTAACCAAGAAACTAAAGAAGATTTACGTGCAGAAAATGGAGAAACTAAAAATTAGGAGAGTCCAGCCTCTGATGATGCAGGAGAGAAAGAAGCCAAGTCTGGTTAATACAATTTACCTTGTCTTATCGGTGGTCCCTGTTTCTCCCTTCTTGTACAATCCAGAGGAACATTTTTATCAGCTATTTTGTAAATGCAAGTTTTTTAGTAGATCTAGAAGAAACATTTTTAAGAAGGCGATTGGAATCCCACATCATCCCATTTTTTCACGTGTAAATGCTTTTTTTTAAGAGGGGAAATAATTTGCTGGTTGTTTATTTTTTGGTACAACCAGAAAATAGTGGGATATTGAATTATGGGAGGTTTTGACTGTCTTGGGTGTCAACATTCCACTGGGGGTGGCAGTTTTTATACCCTTTAATACAATATATACTAAATGGTGATTTAGAATCAAAGTTACGCATTTAATATGTGTTGAACATTTTAAATGACTTCTGTTCCCATGTTTTTTAGTAGACGTGTTTCTTAAAACCACTCCCTGATCTTGGCTTTCTCTTTCAGAACTCTGTATCATCCTTGGTCTTGGTCGTCCAGTTTTTCTGATAACTTTGTTAATGTGCTGTGAAAGATTGGAAATATGAGTATGTAGTATGTATGGTACTGTGACTTTGTGGGACTTAAAGGTGTAACAGTTTATCAATGTTTGAAAATATTGGTACTTGATATTCTCTTAAGGAAAACTTACCTCCAAATTTTAAGCTGGAAAATCACTGGAATAACTTTAGAAAAACAACTACATGGCTTTTTAGGGTTTTGGTACATACATTAAGAATTGTGTATAAATTGTTCATAATGTCTGTGCTGATCTTCAAAACAACCAATAAAAATCTCAATTATGAAAGAAAAAAAAAAGAACAGTTGTATGGCAGATGGATGCATGAATTAATAGGTGGTATATGAAACTAGACTTCTCAGCTATTATTCTTCTGGTCTGGATACCCTCTTTTCAGTGTGAAAGATCTAGAGTCTGTTATTTAATGGTCAGAAAATTTGTTTTCCGGTAATTATGCTGCTAAGGACTGAGATCACTGTTAGGAGAAGAAGTATGATATAATGGAAAGAATATGGATTTAGAATTTGAACACTGGTGTTAAAACCCAATTCAGTTACCTCCTAGCTGTGTTATCTCAGGCCAGTCACTTAACCTCTCTCAGTCTTTCTCCACATCTGCAAAAAGCAGAACAATTACACATTCTATTCCACAGGATTTTAGGAAGCACCACATGAGATAATGCCCTGGATAGTGCTTTGTGTGCCCAAAGCAACACAGAAATGTGAGTTGTTATTTTCTTCCTTTGATGCAGGCAATGCAGCTACCCACTCTTTGTGTACTCACAGGAGCTTAGTTTTTCAGATAAGTTATCTTTTTATTTCTGCCTTCAAAATCTAAGAAAATGTGAAGGCTGCTCGTCTACAGGAAAATGAGCAGAATAACAACAGACCCTTACCTTTGTAGGAACGTAGCTTACACAGTGCGCTCCTGCAGGCTATCTTAATTCAGCCCTCGTGAGAGGCCCAGGCAGTGGATGTTTGTGTCCTCATCACAGTGGCACTGGGCCCCTGGGAGCATCTCTCTGAAAGGAAGGGCATCAAAGGAGCAGAGTGGAGCCTGCATCTGAATTCCCTGTGCAGAAGGTGGTATAGACGATGGACCTTAAGCTATTGGGGCCAGAGGTACTATTGCAAAGAGAACAGGAGTTCTCTGTTGCCTGGATGATTATTGACCCCAACCAAGGGGAAAACCACATGATGGAGAAAATTTCTCAGTAAAGAATATCCACCTCTGGAAACCTGGAAGACTAGATGTTAGGTAAAGCTCTTGCCAGTATAGCATAATTTAAAAATTGTGGATAAATTAAAGTACTTTATTAGTAGACTTTTTTAGAACAGTTTTATATTTACTGAAAAATTACAAAGACAGTAGTACAGAGTTCCTATACATCCTGTAACCCGGTTCCCCTATCATTTACATCTTACATTAGAATAGGCATTTGTTTCAATTAATGAACCAATATTGCTACATTATAATTAACCAAAGTCCATAATTTATTCTGACTTCTTTAACTTTTATTTAATGTCCCTTTTCTGTTCCAGAATACAATCCAGCATACCACATTACATTTAGTCATCATGTTGTCATGTCTCCTAGATTCCTCTTGGCTCTGAGATTTTTTCCCAGACTTTCTTTGTTTTTGATGATCTTGATAGTATTGAGGATTACTGGTCAGGTATTTTGTAGACTGTCCCTCCATTGGGATTTGTCTGATGTTTTTCTCATGATTACTCTGGGATTAAGGTTTTTAGGAGGAAGACCATAGAAGTAAAATGCCATTTTAATCATATATCATATCATATCACACCTTATCATATCATACATCATATATCATGTATCATATCATATCATATCATATCATTACATACTATTGCCATGACTTATCACTGTAGATGTTAACCTTGATCACTTGACTGGAATTATTTTCGAGGTTTCTCCACTGTAAACTTACTTTTCTTTTCCTTTCCTTTCCATACTGTATTATTTGGAAGAAAGCCTTATATACAGCCCACACTTAAGGTGTAGGGAGTTATACACCCCCTCCTTAAGGAGAGATGATCTACCTAAATTATTTGGAATTCTTTTGTACCGATTTGTCTCTTCTCCCCCATTTATTAACTTATTCAATCATTTATTTATATCACTATGGACATATATATATATTTTAACTTTGGGTTATAATCCAATATTGATTTATACTTTTACTCAAATTATTTCAACTTTGGCCAATGGGAACGCTTTCAGTTGGCCCCTGTGTCCCTTTGACATACTTCATCATTCCTTTTGTTTGTTTTGTTTTTGAACACTTCTTTACTATTTGGCACTATAACCTGCTCTAGGCTCATACTGTATATTTCCTGTTCCAAATCTAGAACCAGACAATTCTCCAAGGAGCCCTTGTTTCTTTTATTAAAAAATGGTATTAGACACCAAGGTCTGGGTTCTGGGTGTGCTTGTTGCTACTGAGGTGTCAATGTTTCTAGGCCCTCTCAGCAGACAGCATATGGTATGGGTAAAACAAATACCATACAATCAGTTGGCTTAACAACAGAAATTTACTGGCTCATGGTTTCAGAGTCTAGAAGGCTTGTTTCCTCCCAGGGTCTGTATCTTCTGGCTGGCTGACAATCTTTGAGGTTCAATGGCTTTTCTATTACATGACAATGCACATGGAGGCATCTTCTCCTTTTTCTTCTGGGTTCCATGACTTACAGCTTCTGGCTGCTCCATGTGGCTTCTTTCACATGTCCAATTCCTTTTGATTATAAGGACTTCAGCTGTATTGGACTAAGGCCCACCCTTATTCAGTTTGTGCACACCTTGACTAACAACATCTTTCAAGGTCCTATTTACAAATGGGTTCATACCCACAGGTCTAGGGATTGGGACTGAGCATGGCTTTTATGAGGGACATGATTTAATCCCCAACATACACATGTCTATAAATATTCCTATGAGTATCTATCTATATCCACATTAAGCTAAACATAAATTCAAACTGATGTCTATAACTCTAATTCATGACCATGTGTGCTGTCCTGCCTTTCCCCCTGCCTTATCTGTAACCTTCCACTCCAATAGTGAGAAACTTAGCTCCTACTATCCACCATTCATTTACTTAATTGTTCAATTCCAGAATACATGCAATGTGGCTTCAGAATTGTTCACCCTTACCCTGTGATAAACAACTTTATCAACTACAGTAAAGTGCTTATGTATGTACAGTTTTTTGCCTTTAGTTTTACAGATACCACCCTTTCCAAAGTCACTTTATTTATCATCCCCCACCCCTTTTAGTGGGATTATTTCATATGTCTGTAATATAATTAGGTTTTTTTGTCACTTTCTGCATTGCATTCTGGATTCTCCTGAACTCTTAAGTGATTTTTTAAAAATTGCATCCATTCCTATTCATTTTTCATGCAGTATAATTTAGTGGGTTTTGACAAATGCATAGTGGCTTATATCCACAATTATAATATCATTCAAAATATTTTAACCACACTAAAAAAGTCCCCTGTGCTTCATCTATTAAACCTTCTCTCCCCTTCCTCTGAACCCCCGGCACCACTTATCTTTTTACTATCCTTACAATACCTTTTTTCATAATATCATATCTATAATTGGAATCATACAAGACATGGTCTTTTAGACTGGCTTCTTCATTTAGCAAATATATATTTAAGATTCTTTCACATCTTTTTGTGTTTCAATAGTACATTTCTTTTTTATTGTTGAATAATATTCCATCGTATAGATACACCATAGTTTGTTTTTCTATTTATGTATTGAAGGACATATTGGTTATTTCCAGTTTTAGATGATTATGAATAAAGCTTCTTTAAATAGCTATATGCAGGCTTTTGCATAGACAAAAATTTTCATTTGGGTAAATATCTAGAAGGGTGATTGCTGGATGTTTTGGTTTCCTGGCTGCTAAAACAAGTAACATACATTGGGTTGGTTTAAACAATGGGAATTTATTGGCCCATTTATTGGAGCTGTCTGCTGGCAACTCTTGGTCCTTCGTTTTTCTGTTACATGGCAATGCACATGGCAACCTCTTCTGGCTTTTCCTTTCTCTTCTGGGTTCTGTTGCCTTCTGGCTTCTGGATATTCCCTATGTGCCTGAATTTCTTTCTGCTTATAAAGAACCACAGTAAGAGGATTAAGACCCATACTGATTCAGTTTGGGCCACATCTTAACTGAAGTAACCTCATCCAAAAGGTCCTATTTACAATGGGCTCACACCTACAGGAATGGATTAAGATTAAGAACATATTTTACTGGGATATATAGCTCCAAGTCACCACACTGGATCATATGGTAAGACTAAGTTTAGATTCATAAGATACTAACAAACTGTATTTCAAATTGGCTATACCATTTGCATTCCCACCAGCAGTGAATGAAAGTTGGTTACTCCTCATCCTAGCCAGTAATTTGTATTGTCTGTTTTTGAAATTGTTGCCATTCTAGTAGATGTGTAGTAGCATCTCAGTGCTGTTTAATTTTTCAGTTTCTTAATGACCAATGATATTGAGCATATTTTCACATGCTTATTTTCCATCTGCATATCTTCTTTGGTGAGGGGTTTTTTTGTTTGTTTTAAAATCAGATCCTTTGTTTTCTTATTGTTGATTTTAAATTATTTTTAATGCATGATAAAACTTATAGGAAAGTAAGAATTCTTTAATATTCAGAAATGTCAAAAGCACAAATCCACTGGGTAAGCAAACAGTGGAATCTGCATTTGCGTTGGAGTTATTTGCCAAGGCCTAGAAGTCTAGAGTTGATTTTAGTGAGTCAAATAGCATAGGATGGAAGACAGAGGACTAGGCCTGAACTGGGAGGACAAATGGGTAGTAATTCTTACTCTATATTCTATTAGACAGAAATTGCAGGTGATAAATGAAAAACAAACAGGCAAACATACAGAGAACAAAATGAAACAAAACAAAACAACCACTACAAAAACCAAACAACCTGTTCTACAGAAGACAAAGAGAACTATTCTGAGTTTCTGGATGGATGGGGAGTGGGAAAGGGACAGTGGTAGAAAAATGTCTACTTAAAGAATTCTAATTGTAAACTAAAATTCAAGTAGGTATGGCGCAGGAATTCACACACAAAGAGATTTCCAACTGAAATGTCGTTTAGTTCTCATACTTTTAAATTTGTTTCCCCGAACTGTATTATACGTAATTTCTTCATATCTAACTTCCACTTTATGTATTCTGACTTGTATTAGCAATGTCCCTGTTTTAGTTTCCCAGCTCCTGAAACAAATACCATAAATGTATTGGTTTAACAACAAGAATTTACTGGCTCACAGTTTCAGAGTCTAGAAGGCTTGTTTCCTCCCAAGATCAGTATCTTCTGGCTGGCTGGCAATCTTTGGAGTTTCTAGGCTTTTCCATAACATGGCAATGCACATGGTGATGTCCTCTTTCCCCTCCTGGTCCCAGCTTCTGGCTGTACTTTGTGACTTCTCTCTCTATTTGACTTTTAGTCTTGTAAAAGAGTCCAGTAATCTGGATTAAAGCCCAGCCTGACTCAGTTAGGCCACACCTTAATTGAAGTAACATCTTAAAGAGATCTTATTTACAATGGGTCCACACCAAACAAAAGGCAGACCAAGACCAAGAACATGTCCAAACTGGGTCACAAAATCCAACCCACCACAGTCCCCAATAATCCAACAGTTGTTTCTAGAAGAAAAGACTTTAAATTCAAGCCTCAAACAATAATCACATATGAAGTTGCAAAGAACATGAGCTTACACACACACTCATACATAAATAATGCACACAGTCATCACCAAAATGGGATTATAAAAAGCTGAACAAATCAGCTATTACAATAGATTATGGGATCAGACCCCCACTGGAATTTTAATATAGAATATAAAGTATGTTTTAAATGATAAAATGTAAGAGTATTAATAATATGATTAAAGTATGAGGCTAACAGAATTGACTAATCACAAGAGAAAAGAAACATATTTCATACATATAAATAAAAACATAAAAATTGAAATAAAAATTCAATGGGATTGTTAATGGTACATTAGGCAGCACAAAAGAGACAAAATGAGTTGGAAGATAGGTATAATAAAATTACATAGAACAGAATTCAGAGAGAAAGAGATTGAAACTATGACTGAGCACTAAAGAAACATGGAGAATAAAGTTAGGAGATACACTATAAGTCAAATGACAGTTCCAGAAATAAATGACAGAGAGAAAAATGGAGAATCCATATTTTAAGAGATAATGGCTGACAATTTCCAGTGCAATGAAATATAACATTTCTTGGACTCAGAAAGCCCAATAAAACCCAAGTAGAATTCATAAAAAGGAAGCCATATTTAGACACACCACTGTAATCCTTGGGGGCATCAACAAAGAGGCCGTGCAAGATATTGTTGCCCTTAAACTTCTTTCAGTCAAGGTGCCATGAACCTGTGTAAGGGCTTTGTGATTTTCCTGGGTTTGTAGATTTTTCTGTTAAGAACAAAGCATGTGTTAGAAATGGGATAGTTCACATTAGGCTGTTCAAAATCTAGGAGGAGGGGTGACAAATTTCATCTAACAAACTTATCTCTTGAAATCCCTGATAATTATCCAAAATACATCTCACTACTGTGAATGTCAAGGGGGATAATGTCTTATTCATCCAGGTAACAAATTTTGGGCAAAGTTGTATCTCTATCACCTAACTATTCATCCACCCACCCTCCCATTCATCCAGCTATCCATCATCCATGCTTCTACCTATCTTCCTATTATTTATCTATCCTAGAGTTATAATTCAAAACCGAAACTGAAATGTTTGTCAGGTCTTCACAGTAATGCATTTATTTAATTTGCTAGAAAATAAGTCTGGCTCGGCTGATTAATTAAAAATAAAGACTAGTTTTGACTATATTACTATATCTAATAATTCTATATTAGATATTATCCTTAGATTGAATGAGCTATTAATATGTTCTTATTTCTGAGGTTTAGATTAAGTGTTTTAAAAGCACATGATAAGATTAAAAAAATTAAACAAAAATATTGTATTGTCAAAATTTGATGATAAAAATGGTATTTCCTTTTTCTCAACCCTTTTCAAGTACCTCGTGTTAAACAAGGTGCCTCTAAGGGAAAAAATTACAGGTATAATGACTAGTTATTTGGTAAAACTTTCTGGAATAGATATGTGATACTGACTCTTTGTATTATTCCTAGAAATTAAAAAATGAATAACTCAAATGGCTGGTAAAACTATTTTGCAAATCAAATTGTTTCCAATTCTTTACTTCCAACTAAATTGAAAAAAAACCTAATCAAGTTGCCAGATGAAGGATCATTAAAAATGATGTTTAAAGGTGCTGAATTACTAAGTGAATTTTTGTACTTCCATAATAGGGTCTTAATCCAGGCCCAGATACCACTGCCCAGGGGCAAAAATGGAAGGTATAATGAGCAAGAAGCAGCTGAAAACTAATGCTAGGCTCTTACAGATGACCGCCCTTCATTTTCTTGTTGGGATCTTCTCTTGCCCACTCACCATCTCAAGAATCTCTAAGTATCAGGGAGGCAGAAGTTGGGAGGGTGGCAATATTCTTTTCTATATGGTCTTTCTGTTTTGACCCAAGCTTCTTTCTGGCTCCTGGGGCACAGAAGCAAAGTCATGGTTAGGGAGAGCGTCAGGCAGGAAGAAGGCAGGTCTCAGTCTCCAACTGAAGAGGGAAACAAAGTACTTATCAGGAGGCAAACTGGAAATTCATGTAGCCAGAGTGGTAATAGAAGGATTCTGATTAACAGGACTTCAGGAGCATAAAGCTCACCCTGGACTTGCAGCATTCCAGTACTATGACAGCAAGAACAATTCCAGATCTCACCAGCCTCTGAATCTAGGCTTCCTGACATGAGTCTGCTGTACAGAACCTGCTAAGGACTTTTAGGAACAGACTGACCCTCCTACTCACTATGTTTCTCAGATCTATTCTCAGCAATCCCTTGGACCCATTCCTTTTGTTCCCAGAATTTCTTTGGTTCTTGTCCTTTGCTCATCTTTAATGGCTATATGGATTTGGAACTGTTGACTTTTTCTCCTGTTTTTGTTCCTTGGACTTGATATCTGATGCCTGAGTAAGATGCCACAGTTTAACCTTGACACTGCCTAACGATGAAGCTTATAGCCTTACTCCAGCTCTTTCTTCCCTTGGTAACTCCATCTGGGAACTGAAGGCTCATACCAACTTCCTGAAGTGTCTTGTATGGATATACTACATGCAACTGTTGAAGGTCATGGAGGAAGTCAAGTAGGTCACTAGAGGAAGGCAGTAAGTCTACACTGCAGCATTCTTCCCACAATACCTAAAGTATTTACTGTGTGGACATTTGAAGACTTTGCTGGAGACTGAGCAAAGAACAAAGTAGGACTTGAGTCAAACTCAGTGAAAAGGGAAAGTCCTCAACTATTTTATCACGTATTCCTCTAGGTGATTTTTATGGAACATCGGTTCTTCCAATATGTCATGTAAACAGATGACTAAATAGAACTTCCAATTCTCCACCTAGAGAGTCACAAAACGGAGTGATTTTTAAAGGCTTTGAGAAGTCTTGCAATATACTTTGTTCAATCCTGTGTTTGACAAACATAGAAGTTCATGGGAATTCCTTCCTTCTTCCCTTCCTCTTCTCTCCCTCCCACCCTTCCTTTCTTCTTTCCTTCCTTCCATCTTTCTTTCATTTCTTTTAACATTGCATAGGACTAGACGTGCTTAGAGTAGACTTTGGGTAATGTGGTTTAGAGCCATGACTGGGTCCACATTAGTGAATTGGAGGTGTGTCTCTCAGGCTTTGTGTGCTGACTAGCAGGCTGACCTTGAACCCCTGGAGAACTTGAGAGGCACAAATCAGCCAGCTCTGTGACATGGCTGAAAGGAGCATGCTGGAAGGTCACCCTGACAGATGGCCCATGTTATTATTGAGTTGGATGAACTCATTATGTTTAATGAGAATTAATTTATGTCATTTTATTGACATAAATTCACCAATAAAAGTGTAGGTATGAATAATAGAATGGTCCCTTTGCATATAGATCTAGAATCTTCCAATATGTTTCCATGAGAAATTACTTTTGTTAATTGGCACCTTCTGTTATTCTGTTGACATTTTGCCTACTGATCACATAATTTGTTCTTGATTACTGATGCTACATAACTGAATCACAAGGTAGACACTCCACAACATTGTATTATGTCTAAATCATTTATATGCAATCTTAGAGCTCATTCATTCCTTCTATAAATGTTAGGGACATTATGAGATCATAGTTCCATGTTAAGTCAGAGAAATAGAGGATGGAACAAAAACAATTCCACCTCCTTAGTAGAAATTTTTAAAAGTTTGAATCTCCTTGTGCAAAGTGATACAATAGATTATTTCCCATTCCTTGGACATTTATTTAGTAGATCTTATTTCTGTTTTGCAAATGAAGAATCTGAGACAGTGACACTAAACTTTTCTAGGGTTATTCTATAAGACTAAGTTTGAGAGAAACATACAAAATACTTATATAGACTATACATTAAAGCAAGGATATTTTAACTTCTTGAATCGCAAGCCTTATAAAAATGACAGTAATGCCCAAACGGTGACCTAACTAAACAAGGGCTACCCAAACCTCCCTCCCAGCCAGTTTATGAATCACTCAGTGGTGTTATAATTTAAGAATTCTATGATCCGATCAAATACTCTTTGTTGCCAAATTTGATATTCTTTTGGAAATTGAGGACAGTGATTTTCTATCTTTGTTAAAAGCAATACTTGAACCCTTTCTACAGATGCCTAAAATAGAAACAGTTCTAAGAGTTTCCTCTGAGTACCTTCTCCTCAGCCTCTCCTTGCCCTTGGCAGTGGTGGCTGTAGTGTTTCCATATAAGAGGAATAGGGAATTAGGGACATTATTGTGGTTGAAGAAAGGGGCCAGGACCTGGTCTTAAATTACAACTGCATAGGGAACACCTGTTTTTTATTAGATTGTAGGTTATTCGGGGACCCTTGCCTTTGGGATAACTGGTGTAGAATATGGGTGGTATATTAGTTAGCCTAAGGGGTGCTGATGCAAAGTACTGGAAATCTTTTGGCTTTTATAAAGGGTATTTATTTAGGGTAAAAACTTATAGTTACAAGGTCCTAAAGAGTCCAACTCAAGATTGCTTTCTCACCAAAGTCAGTTGCCACATGTTAAAGCAAGGTGGTTGCCTATCTCTACGACGGTTCAGCCTTCCTCTCTTTCAGCTGCAGGCTGGCATAGGGCTTGTTTCTTTTAGGGTCTTCTCAGCTGCTCTGGTCTCTTCACAAGGTCAGCTGTAAACTATCAGGTGAATGGCTCCTCTCTCTTCCTGGGGCCACAGGATCAAAGTTAACGAAGTTCTCTCCTCTGGTATCTGTGGACCTCTCTTTCTTCCCATGTGTCTTCTATGAGGGTCCATTTATATCAGCCCACCAAGGGGGCAGAGACTCAACCTGAGTCACACTCAGGGTTCATTTGATGTGGTCAAATCAAAACCCTAACCTTAACAGGTAATTTAATCATATAGGTCTCAGGTGACTCTAATACAGTCAAAGGGGATCACACCCAGGGGAACAGACCAGTTTACAAACATCATCCTTCTTGTTTGGAATTCATAAATAATACCAAACTGCTACAGGTGGATTAAAGCTTCCTCTACCAAGTCACCACATGGTGCCACCACTGTCCCTGAGTCGCTGGGTAGAAACTTCAGCAGTCTGACAAACGATTTGAAAAGAGCTGCTCTAGGGTTAGAGCCTGGTTCTCGGCACTTGGAAGGCAGGCATCCTTGATCTAAGCAAGGCTCTTTCTTTCCTGGACACAGTCTCCTAGGGGCAAGGGGATTCATTGTCTCATGCCCAGCCTGCCAACCAGGGTTTTCTGAAAACGAATGCAATTCAATCCACAAAGCCTTGTCTGCTTCCTGGGGAGTGGGAAGATGAGAGGAAGAGAAGAGAAAAGGCATCATTAAATTAGCAGGCCTGGCCAGGCTAAGGCAACATTCCTGAATCCAGCCTGTCGTGTTTGAGGTTCACTTGTTTACAGAAAGAGTTCAGTGCATCCCCTGCCTCCCCCTGCATCAGAAAGAATTTGAAAATGATTGACAGTTTTGCCTTCCTTCTGGCAATTCTTATATTCTCCCTGCTTGCACTAAATCCAGTGAAGCCCTCTGTCAGATGGGAAAAATGGAGGCAGAAGAGGTGGGATCACGTGACCAACATCTAAGCCCTCATCCTTGACACAGGCTTAGGCAGTGATCCGGCTTGAGACAAGGATTGGAGAGTTACTGTAAGAGAGAGCCTTGTCTAAATGCTCAGACTCCCTGGCGCTCATGGCTGGCTTGAAGGATTTGGCTGTGAATACTTCTGGAAGCCTTCCATCCTTGTTCTTGATTAACCATTGAGTCAGCAGTGTGTATTTCAGGGAGAAGTCGTCCCCATTTTGCTCTAGCCAGAGAAAACAGAAAGAGATATTAGGATTTGCCATGAAATATTGATTGATTGATTGATTCATCCATCCATTCATCATTCATTCATTCATGTATCAGGCATTGTGCAAAGTAATGGAGATGCAGATATTAAAAAGCAAAATCAGTATACTGATTCCTTACATGGGCTTTGGAGGTGGACCTTCTGTGTGCATGTAATTATATACATTTTTCTAGAGGGAATTCAAAGCTTTGATCAGATTATCAAGAGTCTAAGTTAATGGAAGAGATCTATTGTCCAGGTCTTGATGATAAAATGCAGAATGTATTAGTTAAATATGGTGGGATATGCTGGGAAAATATGAATTCCTCAAGATGACCAAAGACAACCAGATGACACAGCACCTGGGCAGGAGAAGCCTCAAGTATTTTTCTAAGAGTGCGTTTACTTGATGCTGGCTAATGTAAAGAGGAATGTATACCACTTGGGAGATGGGAGGAGGACAAATCCCTGGACAGAGAATGTCGAATAGGTTCTTCTTAAAGGTTCTCAGGAGTCTGCATGTAGTCTGTAAAGACAAAGAAAGTATGTGTTTTTCCCCATACCACCACCATCTCCCCTTTATTTGCAAAGAGAATCATACTAATCTTTTTATAAATGTACTTCATAATGCATTGGCTCCCAGTGCTGAGAAAGGTGTCTAACCTAATTTGGTCTTTAGCAATGGTCTGCTAATCCATTTATTGTCTCATCTACTTGAGCTTCTTGAGGCCAGGTACCAAGTCTTATTCAGCAGTGTATTCCCAGTGTCCAAAATACTGCCTGGTTGTCCAAGGCCTTTATATAATGGCCTCCAATGAGTCGTGCTGACTTGCATTCTACCCTTTTCTACCTTCCATTGAGAGATGGTGACTATTTCTTGACTCCTTGAATACAAGCTAGTTTTGTGACTTGTTTTGGATGTGGCAGAAGTGACATTGTACACTTTTTCAAGCTTAGGTGTTAAGAGGCTTCACTTTCACCCTCCCAGAACCCTGAAATACCAAGTCCAGGACTTTCGGCTTAAGAGCTTGCAAGGAAGGACAGAGCCTGGAGGATGAAAGAGAATGAGAGAGATCAGCCCAGTCAGACCCTGACCCTTCTGCTCAATGAGCTGAGGCACCAGACATGGGTGTGAAATGACCTTGTATCCTCCAGGCCCAGTAGAGTGGCCCCAGGTAACATCATGTGAGACATACACCTACTGTCCCCACCAAACCCTGCCCAAATCACAGAATGATCAAATAAGTGGTGGTCAAAGTTTTAAGCCTCTAGTTGTTGTTGTTGTTGTTTTAAAATCTATTAAGTTTTGAAATGATTTGTTATGGAGCAATAGATAACTGAAATGGTGGCACATAGATGACACTCAATAAACACATATTGATGAATAAGTGAATGAGCTTGACTCTGATTCTCTAGGTCAATTGGGATATACTTGGGAACCTCATATCTGAGTATGTAGGGCCTAACATAAATACTTAAATCAATTTGCTCTGTGCTAAATATCTTTATGTCAGCCATCCTTGGTGAATGTCAGGAAAATTCCTTTCTATGCTTAATAGACAGGAACGTGAACACACAGTTAGAAGACAAGGGAGTTAGTGCTGTGGATGAGATGTGTTACAGGCCTCCAGAGAAGGTGATTGTGTACGTGTGTCAGGGGATGGATAGGGTCAAGGAGACTTAATGAATGAATGAGGGGGCTTTTCCTTTGCCAACTGGAGACCCAGAAGCAACCTTCTGAGCAGCAGAAATGAAACATGCAAAGACGTGCAAGCCAGAGAGGTTTTGTAGACCTCAGAGAACCATGAGTAGCTCCTGAGACCGCTTTCATCCATAGACCTTGCTTACTGGTCTCAGATTTCATGTGAATTCAAGAGGGTAGTGAGTGAATGGGTGGGGTGGATGGAGGTGATGTCAGGGAGGTAGGTAGGACCTGCCTGGACAACGTTTTTGCCTGCTAGGAGCTAGACCATGCCTTCAGGACATAGAATTTTAAGGAGAGATTGACCTGCTCTGCCCTGTAAGGACAGCCCTCGGGTTTGAGACTTCTAAGGACCAGACTGGCTTTCAAAGTCTCTGACTCTTGACCCTATGTACCAGGCTCTGCTTTCTATCTGAATCTGCTTGTCAAGAACAAAGGACATTCCTCTGAGGTGACCATGTGTCCATTCCTTTTCTACCATGCTTAGAGATCTTCAAGAAGTTAGTGTCAAGAATCAGATGATTGCTAAATTCATTAATTAATTCATTCATTCTTCGGGCCTTGATATGGCAACAGACTCTAGGGATAGCATTTTTCTCATGTGGTTAGAAGAAATGAATGTATAATGGCTTAAGTCTTCTAAATATTTGCCTCTATGGATAAAGAAGATATAGGACACTGAGTCTCAATGTAAGGATGCATTTTCAGAAGTAATTTGAAAAACATTTCTGAGTCATCAAGGTGTGAATTTCTGCAGTAAGTTTCTGAGGTCTTGGAACAAAATTTGCGGGAACTCCTATGAACGGGATAGATGCCGTTCTGGAATGCATTAGATTTCACAGGCTAGAGAAAGTTTGGTTATCCCTCTGATCCCTAGGATTTATGACATTCTTAATCAGGAAGAAGTATTTGCAAAATTCTTCCAATTTCAAATGAAGGCAAAATTTATGTGTGATCAGGTGAATTGGTCATCTCTGTTTAGAGACCATTTCATTTGCAGCCTTCATTTAGGATTGGAATTGATTTATATCCCCTTGTTTAAGTGCCACACAGTCTTTTCTGAATAAAAGTCTATGTGAGATGTTTATAAAGTTGTAGCAGGAGCCAGATGGTCCTTCTGCTCCCAGGGAACTCCATTGTTCATTCCACACCCCACACCTCTGCCAGGCTGCACAGTGTTGCATTCAGAGAAACACTAGTCCCAAACCCAAGAATAAGTGCAAAGCAATTTAAATTTCTGTGAAAGTATCTCCAAGAAGACCAAAGAAGATCTCAACCTTATGTCCAGTAAAAATTTTTGAGGTCACTACTGTGATTTTCCTTTTAGCTGAATTTCTTTACTATAGTATTAGCACCAATCTTAGTTTTATCTAGTGACTTTTCCTATCTTTCTTTTGTGCATAAGACACTGTCTATATTGCCTCTCCACTTTGCCCCCACCAAAATAATATCCCACTGTACCACCTCATTCTGTGTCTTCACCAAGGTTTTTAAACTCTCCACATAAAAATCAATATCAATCATTAAACCTTACTTAGGCATTTTCTGTCAATTTTTTTTTTGTCATGAGAAACAAAAAAACAAGGAAAACAGTTGCATACTGTCCAAGGGTGAACATGGACCACCAGCTTAGATGACACTTATCCCTCCCCCCACACACATTTTGTCTGTCTCTAGGAAATCTGTCTTCTCTCCTAGATTGCAAGATTCATTATGTCACAACCCTTTCCTGGCTCTTCTGTGCTACTCCCAAGATGCCACTGAGCACCAAGATCTAGGCAATCATAATTAACTGCTGATCAATTCCTTGGCAAATCCTTTAAA
The DNA here is from genome assembly GCF_030445035.2 of Dasypus novemcinctus. Classification (NCBI taxonomy): domain Eukaryota; kingdom Metazoa; phylum Chordata; class Mammalia; order Cingulata; family Dasypodidae; genus Dasypus; species Dasypus novemcinctus. The sequence goes on along the minus strand of NC_080673.1, from coordinate 193,024,361 downwards.
AAACTAGAAATAACCAGTTGGTCACTTCCCCACTTCCTAATGGATGGGTATGTTGCAATCATTGTCTGCCTTATCTTCTTACCCTCATTTCTTCTTGATTACTGCTGGGAAAGATTCCTCAATCCCAACTCCAGAAAGTCTATTTTATTTCCTAATTACTTTCCCTGCTGGTCATATTCCTGTCTTACTGTATCTAACCCAAATTTCCCCCTCTGTAGCTTCAAGCCATTGGTCCTTAGTCTAACTGTGCTGAAAGGAAGAATAATTCTCTAGATTAATTTATATTGTTATCTTGAAGCTGTTTATACATCACAATTTCTACTTCCCATGGAGTCTCTTTTTGCTGAATTAGAAAAATATAATTTCACTCTCAATTTTTACTCTGTACCTAAATCTTTGGTTTATAAAACTCTAGGATCTTTCTAGGCGCGTCATTTAGTCATTTTTTCTTTCTGGGCTGATGTATAATATTTGCCTCTTGTTTGTTGAATGTTTATGTGCAAGGGACTAGGCCAAGCACTTTACACACATCATTCTATTTGACTCTCAGATTGAGGTGAGCGCTGATATTGACTCCATTTAATTCACAAAGAAACTAAAACCTAGAGAGTTTAAGTAATGTCCACAAGCTCCCATAGCTAGTAAGTGGCAGAGTAGGAGCTTGAACTCTGGTCTTTCAAATCTGAGCATGAGCTCTTAACTGCTGCTCTAAAATTTTCCCATTGATAGCTACTGCAGATAATTCTTCTGAATGATTCTTACCAGAGTGTGTAAGTAACACCATAGTCTCCTCTTCTTAATTTGTTTCACATGCTTAAAGAAATATGTTTTTATTTTTTATTTTTTTAAAAGATTTATTTATTTATTTATTTCTCTCCCCATCCCCCCCAACCCTGGTTGTCTGTTCTCTGTGTCCATTTGCTGCGTCTTCTTTGTCCACTTCTGTTGTTGTCAGCGGCAAGGGAATCTGTGTTTCTTTTTGTTGCGTCATCTTGTTGGGTCAGTTCTCCGTGTGTACAGTGCCATTCCTGGGCAGGCTGCACTTTCTTTCACGCTGGGCGGCTCTCCTTATGGGGTGCACTCCTTGCGCATGGGGCTCCCCTACACAGGGGACACCCCTGTGTGGCACGGGCACTCCTTGCGCGCATCAGCACTGCGCATGGGCCAGCTCCACATGGGTCAAGGAGGCCCAGGGTTTGAACCGCGGACCTCCCATGTGGCAGATGGATGCCCTAACCACTGGGCCAAGTCCACTGCTGAAATATGTGTTTTTAAAGAGTCACATTATTTGGGTTTGAGTGCCAGGTCCAGCCCATATTGACTTGTTGACTTAAAACAGGTTATTTTCTAACATGTGAAATGGGAGTGTGTTTTAGTTTCGTAGTTGCTAAAACAAATACTGTGCAATGGGTTGGCTTAAACAATTTATTGACTCATGGTTTTGAGAATAGGAGAGGTTCAAAATCAAGGCACCATCAGGGTGCAATGCTTTCTCCCAGAAGACTAGCATTCTGGGGCTGACTACTGGTGATCATTGGTCATTAGCTTTTCTGTCACATGGCAATGTACATGGCAGCTTCTCCTGGCTACTTCCTACTATTCTGGATTCTGTTGATTTTTGGCTTCTGGCTGTTCCTTGTGGCTTTCTTTCTCTGTGACTGACTGTTATTCTGCTTACAGGGGAGTCTAGTAATAGGATTAAAACGCATCCTGATTGGGTTGGGTCACATCTTAATTGAAGTAACCTAATCAAAAGGTTCTATTTACAATGGGTTGAAAGCCATGGGAATGGATTAAGATTAAGAACATGTTGAGGATTGTGGGAAGATGGCATAGTAAGGAGCACAGAGAAAGAAAGACTTCATTTTATCCTGCCATGTGAAAGAGAACTCCAAGATTGCCTGCAGCCAAGAAAGAGAAGGTCCTGAGGGTCAAAATAAAAGCCATGTGTCTGATCACCCACAGCTGAGCTCAGGAAGAAAGTAAGCCTGGAGGAGAAGGCAAGACTGGCTGCCATTTTGCCTTGCCATGTGGCAGGGGTCCAGGGTTGCCAGCAGCTGACCTGCGGTGAGGCAGCTTCTCTGTTGATGTCTTGATTTGGACATTTTCACAGCCTCAGAACTGTGAGAGTTTACCCTAATAAATTACCATTAAAAAGCCAACCTATTTCTGGTACTTTACATTGGCAAACTAAAACAGTCTATATATCTATCTTTGTGCCAGTACCATGTAGTTTGACCACCATAGCTTTGTAATAAGCTTTAAAGTCAGGAAGTATGAGTCCTCTAACTTTGTTCTTTTTTTATCATATGAAAAACTTTATTTTTAAAGAAGTTTTAGATTACCAAAAAGTTACATTGAAAGTATAGGGGATTCCCATATACCCATTCCTCCCTACTGAGTGTTCTCCTTTTTCAAGAGCTTTTTGGCTATTCAGGATCCATTATCATTTCAAATAAATTTGATAATTGGCTTTTACAGTTTTGCAAAGTACAACTCTTGGAATTTTTATTGGAATTGTGTTGTATTTGTAACTCATTTTGGGTAGAACTGGAATCTTAACAAAATAGTATTCCAAACCATGATCACATAATTTCCTTCCATTTTTCAGCTTTTCTTTGATTTCTTTTAGCAATTTTTAAAATTTTCTTTGTACAAGTCCTTTATATCCTTAGTTAAATTTATTCCTAAATATTTGATTCTCTTAGTTGCTTTTGTAAATGGTTTTTTTTTTTCTTGATTTCCTCCTCAGATGGCTCAGAAATTAGTCTATAGAAGCACTACTGTTTTTTGTGTGTTGATCTTTTATCTTAACACTTTTCATTTATTAGCTATACTAGCTTTGTTGTAGAATTTTGGGCACTTTCTACATAAAGGATCATCTGCATGTTTTACTTCTTCTTTTACAATTTGTATGCTTTTTCTTGCCTAACTTCTCTGGCTAGTACTTCTAATATAATGCTGAATAACAGCAGTGCCTGTGGATATCCTTGTCTTTTCTAGATCTTAGAGGGAAAGTTTTTGGTCTTTCACCATTGAGTATGATATTAGCTTTGTTTTTTTTTCCATATATGCTCTTTATCATATTAAGGAAGTTTCCTTTTATTTCTGTTTTTCCAAGTGATTTTATGATGAAAGGATTTGGTTTTTGTCAAATGTCTTTTCTGAACTAATTGAAATCATTATGTTAGGTTTTCCCTTCATTCTGTTAATGTAGTATGGTACGTTAAATGATTTTCTTATGTGAACCACCCTTGCATACCTGGGATAAATCCCACTTGATCATGCTATATAATTCTTTTAATGTGTGGTTGGATTTGATTTGCTAGTATTTTGTTGACAATTTTTATATCTATATTCATAAGAGAAAATGGTCTGCAATTTTCTTTTCTTGTGGTATCTGGTATTAGGGTGATGCTGGCCTTGTAGGATGAATTAGATAGTGTTCCCTCTTTTTGGAAGAGTTTGAGCAGAATTGGTATTAATTTTTCTTGGAATGTTTTCTAGAATTCACCCAAGAAGCTATGTGGTCCTGGGCTTCCTTTGTTGGGAGGTTTTTGATGACTGACTCAATCTTCTTACTTGTAATTTATCTGTTGAGACATTTATTTCTTCTAGAGTCATTGTAACTTATTTGTATATTTCTAGAAATTTGTCTGGTTCATCTAGGTTGTCAAATTTGTTGGCCTACAGTTGTTCATAGTATCCTTTTATAAGCATTTTTATTTCTGAGGAGTCAATAGTAATGTTCTCCCCTGTCATGTCTGATTTTATTTATTGCATCTTTTTCTTTTCTTCTTTGTCAGTCTAGCTAAAAGTTTGTCAATTTTATTGATATTTTCGAAGTACCAACTACAGGTTTTACTAATGCTCTCTATTGTTTTCGATTCTCTATTTTATTAATTTTTGCTGTAATCTTTATTTCTTTCCTTCTGCTTGCTTTGGGTTTAATTTGCTCTAGTTTTCCTAGTTCCTCCAGGTAAGCAGTTAGGTCTTTGTTTTGAGCTCTTTCTTCTTTTTCAATGTAAACATTTAGGACTGTAAGTTTCCCTCTGAGCTCTGCCTTTGTTTAATCTCATACATTTTGAAATGTTTTGTTCTCATTTTTTCTTTATCTCAAGATATATACTGATTTTTCCTTGTAATTTCTTCTTTGATCCACTGATTGTTTAAGAATGTGTTATTTAACTTCCATATATTTGTGGATAGTTCACTTCTCTGTCTGCTATTGATTTCCAGCTTCATTCCATTATGGTCAGAGAAGATGCTTCGTATAATTTCAATCTTTTTAAATTTATTGAGACTTGTTTTGTGACCTAACATTTGGTGTATCCTGGAAAATGAATCAGGTGCACTTGAAAAGAATGTATATCCTGCTATTTTGGGGTGCAACATTCTGTATATGTCTGTTAGATCGAATTCATTTCTCATATTATTCAAGTTCTCAATTTCCTTATTGATCTTCTGTCTAAATGTTCTATCTGTTGATAAAAGTAATATATTGATGTCTCCAATCATTATTGTAGAGATGTCTATCTCTCTCTTCAGTTTTGCCAGTGTTGCTTGATTTACTTTGGGGCAGTCTGGTTAGGTGCATAATATCTATGAGTATTCTTTTCTTCTTTGTGGATTTACCCTTTTATTACTATATAGTATCCTTCTTTGTCTCTTGTACAGACTTTTTTTCCTTCCCCTCCATGTTCCCTGTCCTGCTGCTGTTGTTGTGTCCATTTGCTGTGTGATCTTCTGTATCTATTTCTCTTTTTTTGTCTTTTCTTGTTTTTTTTCCTCCTCTAGGATTCACAGGGATTTGATCCTGGGGACTCTGATATGGAGAGAGGTTCCCTGTCACCTGTGCTACCTCAGTTCCTGGTTTCTGCTGCATTTCACCTTGACACTTCCCTTCATCTCTCTTTTGTTGCATCATTGTCTTGCTACATTACTCACTTGAGTGGACACTGGCTAACTGTGTGGGCACATTTTCTCTTCTTCTTTTTCACCAGGAGGCCCCAGGGATCGAACCAGGGTCCTCCCATATGGTAGGCAGAAGTCCTATCACTTGAGCCACATTTGCTTCCCTCATGTACAGCTTTTGATTTTAAATCTATTTTGCCCAATACTGTATAGCTGTTCCAGATCTCTTGTTTAATATTACCATGGATTATCTTTTTCTTGCTTTGTCCATTCTGCCAAACTATGTCTTTTGATTGGGGAGTTTAATCCATTAATATTGAGTGTTATTACTGTAAAGGCAGTACTTACTTAAGCCATTTGGTCCTTTCTTTTCTATAAGTCAATTGCTTTGTCTTTCTTTGCCTTCACTGCAGCATCCTTCTCTTTATAGTTGGTCTTTTGTGATGTATATGATTGAGCCTTTTCTCATTTCTGTTTTTACATATTTTTAAAATACTTTCTTTGAGGTTAGCCTGGAGTTTATATTACAAAACCTAAGTCTATAACCTACTAATGTGGTAGAACAGGTGTAGGTGTGATTGAGCATATACTTTGCATGTACAAGGTACCACCCCAGCACCTCCTAAAATAAGTAAATAAATAAATAAATAAAGGAGTGGATGTGGCTTATGTGGTTGAGCACCTGCTTGCCACATGGGAGGTCCCAGGTTTGGTCTCTGGTGTCTCCTAAAAACAAATAAGCAAACAACAGCAAACAAATGAAAAAAAAATGCAGGGTAGCCAATGTGGTTGAGCACTGGTTTCCCACATATAAGGTCTTGGGCTCATTTCCTGAATCTGGTACCATAAAATGAGTATGTGTGTGTGTGTGTGTGTGTGTGTATGACCTACTAATATGAAAAGATACCAAATTAACTTCAATAGCATTCACGTTATATGCTCTTAAATCCCTCTGTTTTCCTTCTTTATGTTGTTTTGTCTCATACTATTTTTTTATATTTTGCAAGTCCATTATCAGGAAATAAGACTATTTCTTATTCAATTGTATTTGAACTCTTATATGAATTAAGAGTAGAGTTGTATATTGAGGATACAGTAGAATTAGGTTTTGCATTTACCCATTTAGTTACCATTACTGAAGATCTTCAACTTCTTCACTCTACTCCAAGTCACTCTCTCCTGTCTTTTCATTTCAACTTGAAGAGTTCCTTTTAGCAATTCTTCTGGGGCAGGTCTTTCAATGACAAACTCTCTTAGTTTCTGTTTTTCTGTGAAAACATTTTTGAAGGAGAGCTTTGCCAGACAAAGAATTTTTGACTGGCGGTTTTTCTCTTTCAGCACCTTAAATAGATTATACCACTGCCTTCTTGCATCTGAGGTTTCTTATTGAGGATCCCTTGTATGTGATGAAAAAAGCAATTCTTGCTGCTTTCAGAATGCTCTCTTTATCTTTGGCATTTTACATTCTGATGAATATGTGACTATGTGTCTCAGAGTATGTGTATTAGGATTTATCCTGTGGAGGACATTTTGCTTCTTGGTCATGTATATTTATGTCTTTCATAAGAGTTGGGAAATTTTAGGCCATTATTTCATCAAATATTCTTTCTGCCTCTGTGCTTGTTTGAGTCTTTTGTGGATCCTACAAAATTATCTTCTTAAATTGGTAAATTCCTGTGGGTTTTGACCATTTTGATTGGATTGGATTCATTTGGGACTTTTGATTGAATTGCTTCAGTGAGGTGTGTCCCAGGGTAGGTCTTGGCCCTCTTGCTGGAGTCCGTTGTAAATGGAGGACTGGTAGCAGAGATGCATAGAATAAACACTGAGAGAGAGAAGACACAGATGGAACAACCCCAAGCAGAACTAGCCACAGTCCTGAGGGGAAGGGAGAGATGAGCAGGTAGCCAGTATGCCCTGCCATGTGCCTGATCACCCACAGCTGCAAATTGGTGAGACAGCATCTCTTGATGTTGCCTTGATTTGTACATTTTCACAGCTTTGGAGCTGTAAGCTTTTACCCTAATAAATTCCCATTATAAAAGCCAACCTGTATATTGAACTGGCAGCCTTCAGCAAACTAAGACAGCCCCTTTCACTTTTCTTCTTCTGGGACTCCTATGATGTGTATGTTGGTATACCCATACCATCACAAAAGTCCCTTAAATACTGCTCAAATTTTTCTATCTTTTTCTGTATCTGTTCTGATTGTATGATTTTGATTTTCCTGTTTTCTAATTCACTAATTCTTGTGTCTGTTGTATTATAGTATGTACGCTATATTTTTAAACTCCATTATTGTACTTTTCATCCCCATAATTTCTGTTATGTTTATTTTGAAACTTTCTACTTCTTTTTGTTCACACATTGTCTTCTTAATATCCTTTAGCTCTATATTCATATTCAGTTTATTTCTATATGTATTTTTCTTTATCTCTTTGAATTAAGGGGATTTGTTTGAACTTTTTGATTAGTTGTTCCAAAGTCTGTGTCATCTCTGAAGTTTTAATTTGTTCCCATGGCTAAGCTATATCTTCATGTTTCTTAGTATGCCTTGTAATTTTTTTTTTTTTGGTTGATACATTGGCATCTGATTATTTTTATGTGTTTTCTCTGAAGGTCAGTTTCTCTCTCTTGGTTAGGGATTTATTGTTGATTGGCTTTGTGTTAAGGGTCTTCTTTGACATTTAGTCTGTCTTATTCTAGACCTTTCAGTAGCCCATGTTTAACTGATCAAATTTTTTTGGCTCTTCTTCATTTGATTCTTGCCCTGGATATGTGGGAATTTTTTTTTTTTATTAAATTATTTATTTATTTATTTTTTTAAATTACATTATGAAAAATATGAGGTCCCATTCAACCCCACCGCCCCCGCCCCCCACTCCCCCCACAGCAACACTCTCTCCCATCATCATGACACATCCATTGCACCTGGTATGGGAAATTTTTAAGATTGCACTTTTTGTGCAATTGTTTCACCTCCAGGAGAAAGCCTCCTTCCCTTTGTTCCTTCTCTGAGAATCCTGATCTGTTCTGTTTGTTTTTGTGCAGAATTTTCTCCCCAGCACTATTATTTGTTTTACTGCTCTCCCTCACTCAGTGCTCCTTTTATTGCACATTTCAGTTCCAAGACTCTTTCTTCTTATGTTACGGCAGTTGAGTTTACCCTCCTCCTCTTTTACATGAGACTTTTTTTGCATCTGGTAACTTCCTCATTAGGGTATCAAGCCGTGGGGAGCCAGATTGGGTCAAAATTCAAAAATGTCTATTTTTTTTCAACTAGATGTTCCAACAGTCAGATACTGGGCTGGGTTTGTGCTCCTCTTGCCAAGAGTTCTGTTGTAGTCTCTTTTCTTTCCTGGGGGCCCTTTTGAATGAAGGTGCTCACCAGCTACTTGGTTCCGCCCTAAATTTCTGTGGCTTTGAGTCCCTGTGCCTAGATATATGTGGAGTTGTAAGTCACTGCTGTGAGTGGCTCTAAGCTCTGCATCCAGGGCAGGGGGGCCTGGGTATGCTGCTACTGTTGACTCTTAAATTGCATAGGCTTGAGTGAGGGGCAGAAGTCCAGAATGGCAGGTCTGAGTGATAGACCCTCTACCTTTTTTTTTTTTTAACTTTTTCTTTGCATCACCATTTGTGAAGTCCTTCTCCAGTCTCTAGCTTACTTTTTAAAGGATTTGCCCTTTTATTGTTTCTGAGGTGACACTTTTCTAGAGGATTGCTTATGTCGCCATGTTGATAATGTCATTCTCCTGCATGTTTCTGCCTGTCTATTCTTCTCTCTATCTGAAATGTCTTCCTTCCCTAGCCCCTACCTCATTTGGTTTGCTCCTATTCATCCTTTAAGACTCAGCTTGGGCATCATTTCCCCAAGAAGTACTCCCTGACCTGCCACTATCATGCTTGTCCTCCCTGGAACATGTTAGTAGCCCTCCTCAGTTATCCTCTAGTATCCACTGCAAATATTTATCATTGCATTCTTATACTCTAAGTTTCTGTACATTTGTCTGTATCAGTTGGAATGAGACCAACTCAAGTTGGCTTAAATAATAAAGAAATACTTAGGCTCTTGCCTTTGGCAATGCAGAAGCAGATTGGACTTTAGGATTGACCTAATCTGGAGGCTGCTGTTCAGTTTCTCTGTGATTCTATTGGCCCTCTTGACTTCATCATTAAGTTGTATGCAAGATGGCGAAATGGTTTAAGTAAGTCTATGAATTACAACGTGGAGAAAGATAGTAAACTTTCCCTCTTATCTCATTGACCTCTTTGAGGTTATATGTCTGCTTCTGAATCAATCCTGTTGATTGGGAAGGCCAGGTGGCTGACTGGCCATGCCCGGATTCCTGTAGTAACTACTCACTAGTAAGTGTAAGGAAGTCCCGTAAGTGTCATCATGTCCAGCCCTCCAGAGAGGAATGGGTTCAGCTTTTTCTGGGGCCCTTGACTGGCAGGAGATAGAAAACTGCACAAGAGTGGGGATTTGTTAAGAAGGACAAAGGGATTACAGGTGCTGAGTAAGTCATAAACAGTGTCTTCTACTATGTTTGAATCTACCAGATAGATCTACTTGAGGATAATTGCCTCTTTCCACTTTGCACACCCAGCCCTATACATTGCCTAACATATAATTGTAATTCAGCAAAAATTATGACTGAATCGTAATGGCATTAAAATATAATTTAATTAGATGGAAGATGACACTCAGAGAAAAGCCATATTTTGATCAAATGCTGAAAATCAAAGATACTTCATACACTTTATTCTGTATATACACAGCCAATCTTGCCCCTTGATGTACCAGATGTTTATATTGTCTCAATTTAGAAATGTTATTACTAAAAATTAAAGTTAAGTAGGTACCTGGTTGATAAAGGTCCAAAGGACAATGGGTGACACTGAAAAATTAGCCTATTGGCAGCTAATGAAAAGCATATGGAAAGTAGAAAAACATCCACCCTCTGTTGTGTGCCACTGAGGGCAATGGATCAGATTAAATATTGAAGGCAGAAATTCAATGAGTTCAGATAATATCCAAATGTTATGAAGCTGTTGAGTGAATGATTCCTAGGAACATTAATCACCATATTCAAAGTCCCTCAGGGAGTGAAAGCATTTAGACTTAATTAATATGACTTTCAGCACTCTGTATCGTACTATAGGCCTGAAGGATTCTGGTTAGTCACCATTCTATATGAGCAACCTTTGGTTATAAGGGACATGAACCCAACTGGAGCCAGATTAAGATTCTGGAGTTGTTCTCAGAATCAGAGTTGCTCTCAGAGTCAAAGGGAGAGCTGAAATCCTCTCCTTGGGAAGAAATTGCAAATCTGGGTACCTCAGGGACTGGAATGAGGGATTTGAGTTCCATCAAGAGTCCCTCATCCTCCTTCTTGTTTTTTGTTGTTGTTTTTTTTTTTCTCTATGCTTTTGAGAATCATTACCTTCCACTGCAAAACTCTTTGCTTTGCTTTTCCCATCCTGGCCTTGAAAGAGACAAAAACTCCCAGGAAAGATTCTGATTGGCCCCAAATTGGATGATATCCATACAATATGGACCAAATAATGGCACAGACTGAGGTTTAATTATTGGGCCAGCTTGGGTTAGAGACCTATCAATTACTGTGTTCAATATGCTAAGTTCATACATTTCTTTGTGGGATATTTGTTATAGAGAACATATGACCCAGTGATTAAGAACAAAGACTCTGAACCACTTATTAGCTGTATGGCTTTGGACAAGTTATTTAACTCTGAAAATGAGGATAATAATAATATAGACATTGTGAGAATGAAATATAACATGTAATATATATGCACATGTAATAAACTCTTTTTATATACATACATATATATATATGCATGTGTGTATGTGTAATGTTCATTTGTTCTCATGCAATGTCAAGACTATTATTATCTCCATTGTCTAAAACTTTATCTGACACAGTACATGCTCTATAAATGTGTAAGCTTATTAGATATTATCTGGGGTAGAGCTGGAGAACTCGTTCTCCAAAAGAAGTGGAGCTAGTAAGATCTACCACCAATTTGTATCTGTTACACTTAGTCAAAAGGTTCCTTGCACAAACAAGTTTGTTTTGGGGCTATGGTTGAACTAGACACATAGTGACCTGATATCTTGGATTTTTCCGAGTGATTTCAATGTCAAACATGCTTTTAGTTGCATGAACAAGCATGATGAAACTAAAGTTCCTGGTTGGAGGATTAGAAAATGGGGTCATATTATAGGAGGCATTTTTGGGACTTGCAGTTGTCCTGGATGATATTGCAGGGACAGATGCAGGACATTGTATATTCTGCCATAACCCACTGGATGGACCGGGGGAGAGTATGAACTGCAATGTAAACTACGGTCCATGCGGTGTGGCAGTGCTCCAGGGTGCATTCACCAAATGCAATGAATGTGCCTTACTGATGAAAGGGGATGTTGATGTGGGAGGAGTCGGGTGGGAGGGAGTAGGGTATATGGGAGCCTCTTATGTTTTTTAACGGAACGTTTTGTGTGATCTATTTATCTTTTGAAAAGACAATAGTAAAAAAATAAATTTTAAAAATTAAAAATAAAATTTCTATTGATGCATCAGGTTACTGTGGTCATATAATAAGAATTCCCATTTGAAGCCCATCATAGTGAACACTGGGGTTTATCCTTAATAACTGTTCCATCCTAGCTTTAGAAACAGGCACTGATTAGTTTAAGCCAATCACATATTGTTCCCCTCTTGCCAATGACAGATTAAGGGGTGGGAATATGGCCAAATTCTGTCCACAGAATCTGAGGGGACATTTGCTGGAAGATTCTGGGAAATTTCTTCCTTGGTTTTAAGAGACAGAGCCATTAGACATCTCACCTTCTCTCTCTCACTGGACAGGAATGAGGAAACATGTGGTCCTATGTGGTAGCTTGGAGCTAAATACCCCAGAAAAATATGTTCTTAAACGTAATCCATTCCTGTGAGTGGGAGCACATTGCAAATAGGACCTTCTGATGAGGTTGCTTCAGTTAGGGTGAAGTCCACCTGATTCAGGATGGGTCTTAATACTATTATTAGAGACCTTACAGGGAAGGCCACGGAGATAGAGATAGGAGCTGGAAGTCAATGGAACTGAAAAGCCAGGAGAGGCCACCATGGGCATCGTCATATGGCAGAAAGCCAAGGATCAAGGATCAGCAGCAGCCTGCCCTAGGATGCCACAGTCATCTAGAAGAAAACACTGCCTTGATTTTGGACTTCTAGCCTCAAAACTGTGATCCAATAAATATTCATTGTTTAAGCCAACCCATTGCATGGTATTTGCTTCAGCAGTCAGAAAACTAAAACAGGCGCCATTGCTACTGGCAGCCAAGCTTAGGGAGAGTGCCTGGGTTTATCATGTATCATTATCATTTGTTAGCATTGTTACCTTGAGCTAGTTACTTACATTTCTACACTGCTTTTAAGTTTCTTCGTTTATAAAATAGAAGTACCAATAGTAACAACCCATAGGCTTATTATGAGAAATAAATGAGTTAGAATATGTTGAGTATCTGTATCAAGTGCTACAGTTCATTGTTAAGCTCTCAATAAATATGAGCTATTGCCATATTTATTACCATCTGACAATTAGGAGAATTATCCTTAAAATGAAGCCTGGATCCAAGAAGACACCAATGAGTTGCAGGATCCAAAGAAGGCTTGCCATCTCCCACCAGTCTTATGCTTCTACGAGCTAATAAGTTTCTTAATAGCTCATACAATGTTGAGTTGGATTTTCAGTTGTTTGCTAACAAAATCATCAGAAGCCATATAACATACCTTTGATTCAGTTTTTAGATCCTGAGCAGTTGGCAGGGTCCAGGCTCCTGTCTTGACAAATTACCCCTGTCCTCCACTCCCAGGCCTTGAGTTTCTGCTTGACCTTGCCAGTCTCTCTTAATCTCAGTGCTGAAACTGAGGTCTAGATGGTAGCCCTCCTTCTTGGGCCCAGCTATCTGCTACTGGACCCCACTCGCACTATCTACACTTGAATACTGAAGGACTTTATCCTGGGTCATCTGAACCACTAAACAAGGGCATTTTCAACCATTCTGACAAAGGCTGAGCTTGGTTTGTGGGGCTGTACCTGTGCATGAAGTCAAATGCCTGGCCTCTTGATTCTTCATATGTCATGGCATTTGTGGGCTCAAAAATGTAACCTTGCGTTCAAATGCAGCTCTTCATTTTCCAGAATGATGCACCAGTGCATAAAGTGAAAGGACTTGTTGCCTTCTGTCCCTACCTTGAAGGGTCAAGATTAAGGACAACATAAAAAAATGTGTTTTTTTTTCAGTTTGCATTTTACTTGAGAATCACCATACCTGAAATCACTACAGTCAGCCAATGAACTTAAGCCACATTCACTCCTTATAAGCAACAAAATGATCAACACAATTAGAGGGACAAGTATGATCAACAAATACACACTACAACATGACATCCTTGATTGATAGAGACATCTGGCGGCTCTCAGGAATGAGGGATCTTTAAAAACATACATGAGATGTGGCACTCCTGAGCTCGCAAAACCTTCAGTGGTCCCAACACTTGTAGAATAAAACCCACAGTCTTTATCAGGGCTTATATGGCTTCTCCTCTGTGCTGTCCGGTATGGTAGTCACTAATCACATGTGGCTTTTTAAATTTAAATTAATTAAAATTAAACAAAATAAAAAATCCACTTCCTCCACCACCCAGGACTGGTTCTCAGTGCTGAATAGCCACACTCACACAAGCTCCTCAAGGGACTCTTCCCTTCTCCTTGCATTTCTTAAAGTTTTCTATTTTCTCCAATATACAAGTCTCTCACACTTTCATTCACAACTCTCTCCTCTCCCCTTCCGCTCTCCAATTCCTCTCAGCCATCAGGTTTCAGGTTAAATGCTGCTTTCCTGGGGATGCCTTGCCTGAGACCCTCTCCAAGGAGCCTATCCTTTTCTTTCACAGTACTTGGATCTATATAGTTGTTTAATTATTTAAATGAGTAATATCTGTCTTCGCCGTTAAGCCGTAAGCTCACGAGGGCAAGTTGCGTGTCAGTACTTTAACCCCAGATCCAGCATAGTGAGTGCTCAGAATTCGTTTGCGGGGTGAATGCATGCTCGAACGATCCCTCCCATGGGCTGCCTCCGCATGACATAATCGCGAGCTTTGGATAAGCTGGAGGCCTTCATTTTCTTCCCTTCCTGTATCCCTCCTCTCCCTCACCTTGCTCTGCCAAGGATCACCTGCAGTTTCCTTGCTACTGTCATATGCCAGATTGTTACGGCAAACACCACACAGTGGGTTCACTAAAGTGACAGGCAGTTATGATCTCGTGGTTTTAGAGACTAGAAGCCCAAAATCTAGGCGCCGGCAAGGAGGAGCGCTCTCCCGGAAGTCCGCGTCATTCTGGCGCAGGTTTGCTGCAGTCCTCGGCCTCCTTGGCTTGTATCTGACTCCTGGCACGAAGCGATCGCTCTCTCCTTGTGTCTGCTCTTCCGTTTCCGCTTCAGGCTACTGTGTGGCCTTCTCTGACTGAGTCAGAACTTCTACTTATGAAGGACTCCAGTAATCAGGATTAAGGCTCACCCTCAGTTAGTTGGGCCATACCATAACTAAAAATAACATCTTCAGAAGGTCCTATTTACACGTAAGTTCACACCCATTGGGAACACCGATTAAGATTAAGGACATGTCCCTTTGTTGGGGTACAAATTCAAACTACCACACTTGGGGTTCACTCTTCCAAGCCAGCCTATCTAGGGCCACTCTCTGTAGCATGTCTGTGCCATCACCATGTTATTGGGATGTACAGTTTGCCAGGGAACAGTGAACAAAAATTGGCAGAGTAAACTAACTTTCTTGTCCACGGTCTACGGCTTGTTTATTTTGCACAATAATAATTGGCAGGGTAAAATATTTTAATTTTCCTATATCTATGTAATTAATATGTTCACATTAGAAATCAATTATCCTTGATAATTACTACTGGTGCTACGGCTCATAAACTGAACACCAGTCTTGCTAACGAACTGAATGAGACATAATTTCTTGTTGTTCAAAGAGATGATCAACTCTAATCAGCAGTAAATTCAATCAAAACTTAGTGACATCAATTGAAATCATATTAGTGTTTGTAAAAATAGGATAATTACACTCATCTTGCAACTTGCAGGTATTGTAACAACTCTAAAATATGGGCCTATTTGAATAAATGCTTATGTCTGCTGGTGCTAGGCTAGCAGATGCAGAAACATATAATCTGCATAAATAAATTAGAAGTCTTCCCCCCTCCCCTATCTTTAGTTCTGTGGGATTCAATCAATTCAATTTTTTTTTTCTTTTTTAATGAGCTCAAGAAAGCAGGCCAGGCAGGTGCTAATGTATGACCACCAAGGTAGGACATCTCATGTTGCAGAGTTGTCACTTAGTGTTCGTTCCGTTCTTTTTCCTTCCCTTTCTTCTTTAAAGGTAAAATGAAGACCGGTTATGATAAGAGACCAGCCAGCCATACTACCTTGGTCCAAATTCCAGAGGCACTACTCAAAACAGTGTGGCCTGGGTCTGAGGAGGGCGATGATTTGTTCTCTGCCCAGTGCCCCTGACTCCCTTGGTAGTGGGTGCCCTGGGGTGATGGGTAGCTGAGTGTAAAAGCCTTAGAAACCTGGTCTTGGGTTGGGACAACTCTGAACAAACTTCCAGAGCTCCGCTGCGAGATCACGGTGAAGTTACCCCTGCAGGACTTGGCCTGATTTCTTACCCTTTGCTCGACTTCCTCTCTGACATCCACACCCCCATACTGGCTTTCCCAGAGGCATTTCCTTAATCAATCACTTGCTCATGAGTCCTGATCTCTGGGTGGTCTGCTGTTGGGGGATGTGCCCAGATAGGGCCAGCTTCTTAAAGGTGCTTCTGTCTCCTCTTCAGTCAAATAGGAGATAATATAGGCCCTTCCTCGTCGGCTTGGTGTGAGGAGCCCACAAGTTAATCATGCCAAGCAGCGGAAGCTGTGCCTGGCAAGTAGGAACCTTATGCAGAAGTGCCATGTGCTTAGTAGTATGATTGCAGCTTTCTAAAATAATGATGCTGTCCTAATACAGTGCCGTTGAGTGAAGAGATCTGACGCAATGGGCTTGGATTTAAATTTTGGCCCTGCTAGCAACGATACATCCTTGAACAGCTTTCCTCAAGCTCTCCCAGCGCTATTTCCTCATCTGTGGAAGTGGCAGGATAACAGTGATGTGTATGCCTGATTCCACAGTGAGGCTTTAAAGAGAGAATGCCGGTCACGTGGGCAGGGCCACACCTGGTTCAATTAGGCACTTGATAAACAGCAGTTGCCACTGTCACTCTTATTGTTATAAATATGCCTTGCAGAGCAACCCCCCAGCAGGTCCAATTCAACTCACATTTATTGGCACCATAATACACCAGGAGTATTTGCCATCATTCCCTTATTTACTGTGATCCATGCAGTGACCTTGTGCATTTTAGGGATGTGAGGTATCACAGCGTCAATCACAGATCAAGCAACTGAGGCTCCTAGTGAGTCAATGTTTTGGGGGAGAATTAAAATAGCTGGTTTCGGGCAAAAATAGAAGACAAACCCAGGTTTCATGCATGATGTTTCTGTTCTGCGTCATGACACCATCCTGTCTTGGACTGGAAAGAATTGGGGACTTTTATTGGAAAAGAGGGAGTGAGGGCTCAAGAACTGGCCCCCAACATTTGAAGGAGAGAGGCAGTTATAACTGGGGCCTGATGGCTAGGTTGCCTGGTTTGAGTCTACCTCTACCACTTACTGTGGGACTTGGGGCAGCTTACCCCCTCTCTGTGTCGTTTCTTTGCCTGTAAAATAGCGACTTCAACAGAACTTTCCACACAGGCTTGTTTTAAGGATGAGGAGGATGACTGTCTGTAGCAGGGTCAATTTAGGCATTAGACTCAGTAGCACAAACATCGTACTCGCAACACTTTTAGGAACCCAGGAAAATCTTTCAATTTTTTTATTTTATGAGCATTTATTTATTTTTTATTGTATTTTTTGGAAGATACATAGATCACAAAAAAAATGTTGCATTAAAAAATATTAGAGGTTCCCACATACCTCACACCCCACCCCCACTCCTCCCACATCAACAACCTCTTTCATCATTGTGGCACATTCATTGCTCAATTTCTTTTAATATCAGAAGGAACAAAATGAACTTTTAGGTTGAAAAAAAGTTTTCATTCATGATATTAATATATTCATCTTTATACCAAATGCAGTCATACAACAGCAGTACATATAATTATAATTGGGTAAATATAATAGGGGAAAATGAATCTTTTTGGAGGAAGGGGAACATGAAGGCAGAGTGTCTAGAGTCTCTGAAAGTCATAATGCAGCCTTACCACCACACAGAGAAAGAATTTTCAATTACTCTATTGAAGAGGAAAACTTCCTCATCTCTAGAGGCTCCTGCAGAGTTCCCTGGAGCTTTAGACAGTGGTGGAGGGTTCAACTCATGCCCACACTCCCCCTCTCCCTTTTCCTCTTCCACCAGAACTGCTCTGCCATATGTGCAAAAGATAGAGAAAATGCCATGAGCTGGGTTTTCTCTTAGGAAGGACCCTGGGAAAGTCTGGGTTAGAAGGGCATACATCAAAGAGGGACTGAACCTGGGGGAAAATTTGGCTGAGACCAGGGATGTACTTGGTAATGACTCTGGGGTCTGTGTTTGGGATTGGGGATAGTACAAGGAGATGACAGACAAAGCTGGTCAAGGGGCCCAGTGGGATGGCAAAATGCAGTGCTCTGTGGATGTGACCTGAAGCGGCGACCCACTGAAGTTTTCATTTCTTATCGAATTTACAAAATGTTTGGTGAGGGTCCTGAGGGGACTGTCTGTAGATCTACCCCTGAGGAGAAATGCTCTGACATGTTCAAGGCCAAAGGCACAAGCAGGTCAGAGAGTGAAGAAGTGGAGCTTCGACCATAAAGAGAAAGGAGATTATAAATCCTTCATTCTATGGGATGCACTCTGATGCCCTGCAACACAAAGTGTGGTCCAATGGCATCAGCCTTAGCTAGGACCTTGCTAGAACTGCAGAATCTTAGCCTCACACCAGGTCGACTGCATTTTAACATCAAAGTTTGAGAAGCACTGCTCTAGTTGATTAACCCTCTTGGTCATTGATGTAAAATGGATCTGGAACACTGTCCATTTGGGAGGAGTCACTCTTACTTTTCATTTTGAAAAAAGCAAGTAGGAACATCAATGAGAGAAAGGTACAAGCCTCCACATTTGGTCTTGGACGTGGTTATCTGCCTTGGTCAAGCATTAAAATTGCCTCAAGATTAATGCCTTAGTTTCCTAGGGCAGCCATAACAAAGTACACAAACTAGGTGACTTCAACCAGCAGAAACTGATGGTCTCAGTTCTGGAGATTAGAAGTTTGAAATCAAGGTGTCAGGAGGGCAGGCTCGCCTCTTCTGAGCATCTAGCTTATTGGAAATCCTTGGTGCTCCTTGGCTGGTAGGTGCAAGCCTACTTCCATCCCCAAATGGCCTCCTCCCTGGTCTGTCTCTGTGCCCAAGTTTGCCTCTTATTATAAGGAAACCTTCTGGATTAGGGTCCACCTCATTATAACTGATTACATCTTCAAAGACCTTATTTCCAAATAAAGGCACGTTCACAGGCACTGGGAGTTAGTAGTGGAACATAACTTTTGGGGGGATATAATTTGACCTATAATAGTCAGTTAAACTAGAACTCTGGGTGGGTGGGTAGGAATGGGGACCAGTATCTTTACAAAGTTACCTAAGTGAGGCTACTGTGCATCCATATTTGAAAACCACCAACTAGGCTGTAAGATAAGAAGGTAAAAGCAATGTCAGCATTCACTCCAGGTTCAATCACCCCAACTTACCAGAGGAGAATTCCTAGAAGTGTTTAGGACAGGGATTCTTAACAAGGGGTCCATGAGCTTGAATTGAAATTTAAAAAAAAAAACATTGTTCTTGTGGGGATGTGTTAGTGTGGGTGTTTATATTTATTAAATAATACACAGTACAGTGTGGACTTAGTAAGGGGGTCCATGGTTTTCACCTGACTGGCAAAGGGGTCCATGGAACAAAAAAGGTTAAGAACCCCTGTTTTAGGACCAGATCTCTAGCTATAAGGGAATGATGATTTTGCCTGAAATACTCTTCCTACACAGATGGCAGCCACCACAGTAAGTGGCTGGTAGAGGCGTTGGGAATTCAGCACCATGGGTTTTGATTGCCTCCTCTTCCTGCCATTGGTGAAGGAGGATTCCTGCCCTAGGGTTGTGGGGATGGCCAAACGCAGCACCCGACACTGGACAGAAGAGGTTGGCAGTTGTCTAATAGCCACACATACTCATGGTATTGGGGAGCAGGATACCACGCCATCCAGGGCCACAGGGGATGGTAGGGGTACACTCAGGAACAGAGTGAACAAACAGAGGGGGTGGGAGGCAAGCTTAGGAGTGACAAGAGGGTGAAGTGTCCTCTGGTTCCCATGGACAGATGTGATTGACTCACTTAATTCTGTGGCTGACAGGCAACCCCTTTTGTACCCCTTGGAGTATAAAAGTCTTCATCCTCTTTCCTGTGATACCTGCTGTGTCCAGGATGGAAACCTATTGAGGATAAGCAGAAAATATATTTGGTGCCTTTGATAAGAAGGGTTATTTGGCTAGGGAACCTTATCTTCAGGAGTGGAGTGGGTAGGGGACCTTGCTGGTCGAGGTCCTCCTGGATTCAGATGTCAACCAGCCCATAATATTGCACCTTAATTTCAGACCTTGCCACATACCATGTCCGTTTCTTGTCACCTCTTTGGGGTCTACTTTTTCTGTGGCTGGTCAAAGTGCCCTCATCTTGTATGAAATAAAAGTAGTAAGGGAAGTGGATGTGGCTCAAGTAGTTGGGCACCTGCCTGCCACACAGAAGGTCCTGGGTTCGGTTCCTGGTGCCTCCTAAAGAAGACGAGCCAATGAGATGGTATGGTGAGTTGATACAACAAGATGATGCAATGCAGAGATACAATGAGGAAATATAATGAGAGACACCACAGCAGAGAGCAGGTGTGTCTCAGGTAATTGGGCATTTCCCTCCCACATGAGAGGTCCCGGGTTTGGTTTCTGGTGCCTCCTAAAAAGAAGACAGACACAGAGAGCACACAAGGAACAGACACAGAGAACAAACAGCAAGTGCAAAGAATGAGGGGAGAGGGCTGGGGGGGAGGGAAGAAATACATAAATAACGTAAATCTTAAAAAGAAAAAAAAGTAGTAGGAAGAATATAAAGGCACTAAAGACCCATGAATGCTAAGTGTCCTCAATGCTTTTAGTATCTAGACAAATCTGAGGAGAAGTTTTCCTGAGGGAAGGCAGGGCTTGACTGTAAGTTGGTGTCAGATGGAAGGAAGCTGCTATACATGTTACCCCTGCCTCTGTTTCCACAGAAAACTTCCTGTTTTGTGAATTTAAAAAGAAATATGTGAAAAGGACTCTAGGACCTATAAATGACTCTATAACTTTGAGGTGGATAAAATGTCACATTTCTAAATTTCTCTAGCTGCAATCAACCAAGCGGTGAGAGGCCCAACAGCAGCCACTTGGCAGGCCTTGCCCTGCTACCCGCTGGGGCTCCAGGGCATATAAAAAGGAGAGGGCTCGGCCACCAGTCCTTGTTGGCAGTTCTAATTGTGCTCCTTCAGCTACATAGTGAATGAGGTCAAATGCCGTCCCTTCAATATCCTTTAGGGCCTCGCTATTTCCGGTGAACATCAGAGACCTGCTTCACAGCCAGTATTCCCTCAACAGGACCAGCGTGGCACCTCCCCACCTTCCCTGGACCCCCCCCAAGACTGAGAATGCCTGGGCTCAGTCCCCACCCAGCCACCGTCCAAGGACCTGCCTTCTCTGGAGAAATATTTGAGGGTGGACCACAGCTTTCCCCCCTGGAGAATCCTCAAGCCCCGAGTTGTGTGTGGTTCAGCTCCCCCAAAAGGGGCCACCCCTCCTCCTTCTCCCCTCAGAGTGCAGACGTCTTCTTCCTCTTTCTTGAGACCCCTGCTCTGTCCTGTCACCACCAGCCATGAGTGGCTATTGAGCACCTGAGACACGGCCAGTCCAAATTGCCCAAGTGTAAAAATCTACACCATATTTTGAAGATGTGGTAGGAAAAAAATGTGAAATACGTCAATCGTTAATTTTATGTTTGTCACTAATATAGCCTGTGCATAAATTCAAACTTATTCTACATCCAAGTATCCTAGAAAACCAATTGAGAAGTATAAACTCTATAGATTTTGGGTATTCAGGGAGGATGCCAACCAAATGTGTTAAGCTTACCCAGAATGTAGGGGGCTCGTGTTAAAAGCTTACCTGCAATGTGGGGGATATGTGTTAATTTACGCTTACCTTGAGGAAATAACCTATCTAATACTCAGATAAAACACTTGAAGAAACTAACAAAAAGTCCTTTTGCCTATAAGCACCATTTGATTCTCTACTCTTACATCCTCTGTATAAATGGGTCCCAAAATTTCTATTCGGGGCTTGGTTTTTATCAGGACAAGAGCCCGCTGAGTCCAGCCGGTTGAAATAAATCTTCCTTCTCAGAATTCTGGCATCCTGGCCTTCAATACTGCACACACCCGACTTCTCTCTGCTACAACATTGCATATTGAAATACTATTTTACATATATGGGATGAAATAGATCATTAAAAGTAGTTTTACCTGTTTCTTTTTACTTTTAAAAGTGCATTTGCTAGAAATTGAAAACTCACCTAAGGCTTGTGTTATATTTCTATTGGACAGTACTGCTAGTCTTTCCTTAGACCTTGGAATAGAGAGGCAGGGTAGAAGCAAGGGAGGGCCTTTGGAGCAGCCCCCTCCCTCCCATCAGGCCTGAAACACGCAGGGCTGTCAACCCTCCCCATCCCTGCTCCCCAGGAGCCCTGGACTCTGCACCCAGGGCCCCATGGCCAGGCTTCCTGTGAGGGTGGGGGAAGGGAAGGGAGGAGGCCCCTCCATTCTTTCTCTCCTGGATCTCCAGGGGACGGGAAGAGCTTCACCAAATTGTGAGCCAAGTTTTTGGCCTCCCTTATACTTGATTTTCTCTCTCATTTGGCAAATGCGGAAACAGGGCCAGAGAGGGCAAGGAATTTACCTCAAGTCACAAAGAGTTGATTACTAGAGGGCAGAGCATCCAGGACTCTGGCCATCACCCCACTGTGTCCCACTGGCCTCTGGCAAAGGCACGAGAAAGCAGCAGCAGGAGAGAGAAAGCAGAGAGGAAAGGAGGGACCGGCTGGCAGGACTTTCCAAGAAGCTTCCGGGCTGACTGAGGGGACAATTATGGCCAGTGATTTGTGTTCAATCCCCCTTCTCTATCTTGAATTCTCCCAATTTACGTTTGTCCTGACCCTTGATTTTCAGTTCTTATTTCTCTAAGGTCTGTTGTGTTAGGGGTAGTGTGCTCTTTTATTTCTTTCACTTTTTTGCTGCAAGCTGCCTCAACTCCCCTGTGAAACAAGGCAGGGTGCAAACAAATAAAACACAAATCATAAAAGTATCCTTGCCGTCACCTTCAGTGCTTTCTCATAAAGTTGTTCCCACAAAAGAAGACTGAGGGGGTTCCGCCTCTCACCAGCACACAGCTGCCTTCCACCAGGGAGCCATTCTTCCTCAGGAGGACAGATACATTTCATTTAATAAAATACAGACCAGCCTCAGGTGGAAAGGTTGTGAGAGCCCTCGCAGGCCTGGAGAGACGTTGAAAGACACGCGATCAAGTTAAGTTCCCTGCAAGTTCCCATTACAGCTTCGGTTTCTTACTCCCTTTCCTATTCCTTGGAGGATAACGTTGCTTTACTGCTTGAGAAACTCTAGGAGAAGAGGATTGTTTTTCTCAGCAGAGTTTCACGAAGATTTGAGTCTGACTTTGCCCTTGCTCTTATCTGCAAGAAATAGTAGAGATTTTTGTAGCCCGGGACATCTTTTTTTTCTCTTTCTGTAATGGAAATTCATGAAGGTTCCAGCTTGTTCAGTTACCTCCTTGCCATCAACACTCTGCAGGGAGATGGAAGGGGAGCACTGGGCACCACCACTTCCTTCTTGGGCTTGCTGGAGTAGAGTTATAGACTCAATCATGGCATGGTCCAATCAAGAGGTGGTGGTTTTCACTGTATCAGCCCTCCATCAGAACACATCTTGAAGGATTTCAGAAACAATGGGTTGGATGGGTGTTCACTGGAAGGAAGATGAATTATCAAATGGGGACTCAGTTATCTCATCTTTTAAAAATGTCATGGGCATGGTTGCCATTTTTCTGAGCAACTATTTTCTGCCAGGGATTGTGCTAAGTCTTTGGCCTTCATTATTTCATTGAACGCCCATGATACCCTGTGATTTAGGTATTCTTTTTCTCATTTTTACAGACCTTACATCAGGTCACGTGACTAGTGGTGAGCACGTAAGTTTCTCACCCAGGTCTGCCTACCTCTGAAGTCAAATTAGGGAGTTGGACAAGATATTTGTTGAGTTCCCATCTAGCTCTAAAAGCAGAACTTCTGGCAGTGGACTTGGCGCAGTAGTTAGGGTGTCCGTCTACCACATGTGAGGTCCACGGTTCAAACCCTGAGCCTCCTTGACCTATGTAGAGCTGGCCCATGCACAGTGCTGATGCGTGCAAGGAGTGCCTTACCACGCAGGGGTGTCCCCCATATAGGGGTGCCTCACATGCAAGGAGTGCACCCTGTAAGGAGAGCTGTCCAGTGTGAAACAAAGTGCAGCCTGCCCAGGAATGGCACCGCCCACATGGAGAGCTGACAACAAGATGACGCAACTAAAAGAAACACAGATTCCCATGCTGCTGACAACAACAGAAGTGGACAAAGAAGAACACGCAGCAAATAGACACAGAGAACAGACAACCAGGTTGAGGGGGTGGAAGGGGAGAGAAATAAATAAAGCTTAAAAAAAATAGAACAAAATCAGAACTGCTGATTCTAATAAGATTTATGAGAACAAACTTGATAAATCACATTCCATGGACACATTGTCTTCCATTACTGTTCTCTGTATTTTCATCAAATGGGCATGTCTTTGCTAAAAATAGCAAGGGAGAACAATGAGGGAACAAAGAAAGCAGAATCCTGAGCAGTCTTCCCAGATGGCTCTTAAGTTGGGAGCAGACAAATGCCTGGGGAACTGCTGAGCTCACAAAGTTCAGTTTGTCCAAGAAGCACTCATGGGACCCACGAGCCACCCACTTTCTTCCATATAATGCCCACAAAGGAAATTATCTTTCCCTGCAATACTCTGACCTTATTTTTTCACCTAGTGAACTCATTCCTCAAGAGCCAGCTCAATTGTGCCTTTTGCTATGAATTTATGTTGTCTCCCTTTACCACACCAGGAAGACTTTATCATTCCATTGCTAAATGTCTCTAGCATGCTTTAAATCTCTGGGCTTGCCCATGGAGCCAGGACACACCCAGCATAGCAAATTGCAGGTGTTAGGATTTCGCTGCCCAGTGATTCAGGACATATATGGGAGGTCCCCACCTCCTAATAAATGTGATGATCATTAGCAGTGGAAAAACATATAAATGAGTAACTTATTTTCTTCCTCCACCCTTTCCTTCATTGTTTCTGCACATTATGATAGGGCGTGATGTTTCTACAGTGTTCTCTAAATTGAGAAAGTGAAAGGCAAATTTTATTTCTGCTAATGGTTTGAGCCTCAGCTTAAGAGGTATTCAGTGAAGGATATGGGGGAGTGCTGTAGGGTCCAAAGAAAAGGCCAGGGCTTTGGGACTGAGAGATCAAGAGGAGACAGAAACCCAAATGGAGAATGGGAAACCTCCCCTTTTTCACTTTTGCTGCCCACTGAGTTGCTGAGATTTTGTGTTGTAGAAATGGCAAGTTGCTAGAAAGAAACAAGTTTGAGAGGCGGGAGGGAAAGAAAATAAATAAGAGTCCGGTGACAGCGGACTTTTGAAAGTATTTGAGCAGAGAGTTGGCACTGAGGATTTTAGACACAGAGACTCTGGAATACTCAGGAGGGGACAGTAAAAGGGTAAGGGGATGGAGAGAAAGGAAGAAAAAAATTATGTAGTGTGGAAATAGACAGCGAATGTGATCAACTTTAAAGTTCTTTAAGAGATGTGTGATGGGAATCAAACCCCATTATATTTTGTAGCCGTCAGGTGTTTATGTGACACTGAGACTAGACTGGGCCATGTAGGGCCATGAGATTAATGTGGGTTATAGAAGAAAAAAAGGCAGTCCATGAGCTTGAAAGAGAACAGGTACACTGAGCCAGAGGGAAAAGGCAGGAGAGGGATCAGACCAGGAGAGAGCATGAATAATAGAGGAGCCAAGACATGCTGGTCAGATTTCTTTGAGTGTGTCTTTTATGTGTGGTTTGCCTGTTTTGCTGGGACTGGATGCCAGCCAGGATGGCAGTTGACTTGAATGAGCTTGATGGCTTTTCTGGAGCAACCCCTCTGCAGGGAAACTCTCATTTGTTGAGTTTGCAAGAGCAAAATTTGCCTAGGGTTGATTTTGTAAAGCAGGAATGGGGACAGAAGGATTGCATGCCCCACAGTGGAAGAAGAATTCAAAAATCAAAATGTGGGAAGGAGAGGGATGAGAAGGGGGAAAAAAGAAGAGGAGCCAGTCAGAGTTTCAGTAAGGGTTGAAGCAAATATGGAAAATTCCTTGGTGCTGACATGGTCAAAGGATATCCTAAAACCAAAGATGGTCTGAAATAGTTTGTTTTTCCATGACGTACACCCATTCCAAATACTCAGTAAAGTGGACTACCCTCAGGCACGCACCAATATTTCATGTGAGTTGTTTGGTTGTTGTTATCATCTTTGCAGTTGACATTGAGGAAACTTTGGATTTCACATGTGAGTTAGCATGGTGCAGACCAGTGTTACAGTGGAAGCCAAACCTCAGAGACAGAGGTTTTGTCTGGGCTGAGAATGTTCATGTGGGTTATAGAAGGGAAAAGACAGTCCATGTGCTCGAAGAAGAGAACAAGTGCACTTCCTATTTCCTTCCTTCCTTCCTTCCTTCCTTCCTTCCTTCCTTCCTTCCTTCCTTCCTTCCTTCCTTCCTTCCTTCCTTCCTTCCTTCCTTCCTTCCTTCCTTCCTTCCTTCCTTCCTTCCTTCCTTCCTTCCTTCCTTCCTTCCTTCCTTCCTTCCTTCCTTCCTTCCTTCCTTCCTTCCTTCCTTCCTTCCTTCCTTCCTTCCTTCCTTCCTTCCTTCCTTCCTTCCTTCCTTCCTTCCTTCCTTCCTTCCTTCCTTCCTTCCCTCCCTCCCTCCCTCCCTTCCTCCCTCCCTCCCTTCTTGCCTCCCTCCCTTCTTGCCTCCCTCCCTTCCTTCCTTCCCATATAAGGAGACTCCCTCCTGGAAGTTCTGCCTGCCAAGAGGATGGGTGATGGTGGTATATGAATGGGGTGAGATAGGGAGATATTATGTACGTGATTTTGGGTAGCAAATTTTGAGATGAGATGTGGCATCATATACATTAGTATGTATGTGAAATATACATATATATTTTATCTAAATTTTGCAAATTTTATTTTCAGTCTGAAGTGACCATGACTAGCAGCGGTTGAATATTACACTTTAGCTCAGGGTTAGTCATATAAATCTTCCAACAAGTCCATCTGTCATGTCTCATGCCAGGGACGACTCAGTATCTTTTATTGCTCATATAAATTGTCTTTACCAATGTTTTCTATCACATCCAGCTCTGTTAACCCCTGGGCGCCCATGGCCTTTTGTTGTGTTTAGCCTTGGAAATGCACTGTTATCTTTTTTTTTTTTTTTTTTTTTATTTTTTTATTTTTTATTGACTTTGTAATAATATTACATTAAAAATATATATGTGAGGTCCCATTCAACCCCACCCCCCCACCCCCCCTCTCCCCCCCCCCAACAACACTCGTTCCCATCATCATGACACATCCATTGGATTTGGTAAGTACATCTTTGGGCACCTCTGCACCTCATATACATTGGTTCACATCATGGCCCATACTCTCCTCTATTCCATCATGTAGGCCCTGTGAGGATTTACAATGTCCGGTGATTACCTCTGAAGCACCATCCAGGGCAGCTCCATGTCCCGAAGACGCCTCCACCTCTCATCTCTTCCTGCCTTTCCCCATACCCTTTGTCCATTATGTCCACTTTTCCCAATCCAATGCCACCTCTTCTATGTGGACACTGGATTGGTTGTGTCCATTGCACCTTTATGTCAAGAGGAGGCTCAGATTCCACCTGGATGCTGGATGCAATCCTCCCATTTTCAGTTGTAATCACTCTAGGCTCCATGGTGTGGTGGTTGTCCTTCACCTCCATCTTAGCTGAGTGTGGTAAGTCCAATAAATCAGATTGTAGGTGCTGGAGTCTGTTGAGGCTCAGGATCTGGCTATCACATTGTCAGTCCAGAGATTCAAATCCCCTAAATATATCTTAAACCCCAACATTAACTGCACCTCCAGCACATTAGCATGAAAGTCTTATGAAGGGAGATCCCATCTGAGTCCAGATTCATCACACATAAACACCATTTCCAAAGAGGGGCCATCTGCCCTGGTAGTTAACCCCATCGGCCATGACCATAACTCCCATGGGTCTCTTTAGCCCTCAAAGGAACCAATATCTGGGGGTTGTATCTGCTTTATCTGTCTCTCTGACTCTGCTCAGTTGTGCATGAGGGCAATCCTTCTGCCAGCCTCCAGACTCTTTTTTAGAAACTCGTAGCCATATAAACTCATTTCTCCTTTCCATTTCCCCCTTACTTTAGGTCAAACAGCATTTTAAAGTCATGGTATTTTATGTAGACATGGATATTCTGCTGATCCGCATTGAACCTTCCGTATAAGGTCATTTTCCAGTTGCATCATCAGTTGGTAGTTGATAGTGGTCCCTCGTTGCCAGGGAGGCTCATCCCCGGGTGTCATGTCCCACGCTGGGGGGAAGGCATTGCATTTACATGCTGAGTTTGGCTTCGAGACTGGCCACATTTGAGTAACATGAAGGCTGACAGGAGGAAATTCCCAGGCACAAAGTTATTCTAGGCCTTGTTCTTATTTTGGGTTTATCAGCTCACAAGCATAGTCATTAGCATCAGGGGCTCACTGTTGAACCCTCACTCCCTCCCGGTCCCCGCCACTGTACCTGGGAGACTGTCGCTGCTCCCCTAGGGACCACGACAGAGCACCACTGGCCAGGAACCCAGTACCCCCCCTACTGTGGTTTTTAATTGTTGCCACTATGAGTATATCCAAACATTACCATGCACCCTGGACATATGTTCTGTACAGCTCCCTGTCAGTCATATATCATCTGTCATTGGTATCCCATACCAGTATCCCTCCATTGCCATTGTTGAAACACTCTGTGATCCAGAACTCCCCGAAATTTGAAGCCCAATATAATGTCATGGTCCCTTACTAGGGAATGGCATATAGCGATGAGTTTAAAGGATAGATAAAGAACTTGGATAAAGTTAGATAAAGAACTTAGATAAAGAATGTTGACTTGAAAAAATTCCACATCCTATTTTTTTTTTCCCCCCCCCCCCCCCTAATTATTCAGCTTTTCTTCACAGGAGTCCTAGACCACAGCAATGTATATATATAATATACAGCACTCCCACACATCCACCAGAAAACCTTTTCCCTTCCACAGTGATACTCTTACGCCCTATTCATATCATATTTACTTAAAGTGATGTACAGAGTCTGAGACATTAGCTTTCTAACAAGGTGACATCTGTATTTACATTATGGTGCATACTTTAGGATACACAGTTCTTTACATTTTTAGTTATCCTATGTTTTACATTATGGTTTACATTATCAGTCTGTCATCTCCTATATGTTATGGTGTAATATTACATGTTTTATATCCATCCTTGTATACTCTCAAGAAACTCCTCTCTTACCCCCCATTTACTTTGGTTCCACACATTTAACGTCCATTTTCCCTTCCACCTTAGTGCCCTCAGTGATAGCCAACCTCCGTTTCCTGAGGAGCCACTTCCAGAGATAGATGGAATAGTGTTCAGGGCCTAACTTGCTCAACTGCCCCAATGCCCTGGGAGCCACCCTTTCTCTCGAGGGATACAGTTCCCTCTATTGGATGGCATTAGTCCTCCCCAGGATGTGGGTCCACCCCCACTCTCACTACTTGGGTTTCTACCCCATGGTGTCACCCACTCTGGCAGAATGAGCATTTAGACATTCCCCAGGAGCCCGTCCTGCATCAGACCCTCCCCTCCGAGCATTCTAAACAGGTAACCCTCTTTATTATATTTTGATATGATTTTCTCGGCATTTTACTCTCCACCAACACCTGACCCTCTCCTGGTTCGTATGCTACCCCTCCCTCCCCCCACTTTTGGGCAACGTTACCCACCCGTCCCTCCCCAGCCACCCTCAAACCCGCAAAGCCCCAAGCAAAGGCAACCCCTTGCCCCCCTTTTATCTCTTCTTTGTGTTCATACTTACCACCATCTCGTCTTAAATTCCACCCCTGCAGACATCGGCTCATATCCTTCCTCCATCCTCCGATTTCCTGCAAGCCTATCGTTCAGTCTCTTGCTATCTAG
The DNA here is from genome assembly GCF_030445035.2 of Dasypus novemcinctus. Classification (NCBI taxonomy): domain Eukaryota; kingdom Metazoa; phylum Chordata; class Mammalia; order Cingulata; family Dasypodidae; genus Dasypus; species Dasypus novemcinctus. The sequence continues at coordinate 192,994,767 of NC_080673.1, read as the reverse complement.
GGCAGCTTGTTTATTTCATATCATTGAGGTCATGTAGTATTTGTCCTTCAATGTCTGGGTTGCTTCACTCAACATAAGGTTCTCAAGATTCATCCATGTTATCACATGTGTTTGTAGTGTGTTTGTTCTTACAGCCGAGTAGTATTCCATTGTGTGTATATACCACATTTTATTGATCCACTCGTCTGTTGATGGGCATTTGGGTTGATTCCAACTTTTGGCAATAGTGAACAATGCTGCTATGAACATTGGTGTACATATATTGGTTTGTGTTCTTGTTTTCAGTTCTGCTGGGTATATTCCCAGCAGTGGTATTGCTGGGTCATATGGCAAATCTATGGCTAGTTTTTTGAGAAACCGCCATACTGTTCTCCAGAATGGTTGGATCCTTCTGCATTCCCACCAGCAGTGGATGAGTGTTCCCCTTCCTTCACATCCTCTCCAGCACTTGTATTCTTCTGTTTTTTTCATAGCTGCCAATCTTATGGGTGTAAGATGGTATCTCATTGTGGTTTTGATTTGCATTTCCCTGATAGCTAGAGATTTGGAACATTTTTTCATGTGCTTTCTTGCCATTTGTATTTCTTCTTCGGAGAAGTGTCTGTTTAAGTCTTTTTCCCATTTTTTAAATGGATTGTTTATCTTTTTATTTTCAAGATGTAGGAGTTCTTTATATATGCAAGTTATAAGTTTCTTATCAGATATATGATTGCCAAATATTTTCTCCCACTGTGTGGGCTCCCTTTTTGCTTTCTTGACAAACTCCTTTGAGGTGCAGAAGGCTTTAATTTTGAGGAAGTCCCATTTATCTATTAGTTCTTTTGCTGCTCGTGCTTTTGGTGAGATATTCATAAATCCATTACCTATTACAAGGTCCTGTAGATGTTTCCCTACACTGCTTTCTAAGGTTTTTATGGTCTTGGCTTTTATATTTATGTCTTTGATCCATCTTGAGTTGATCTTTGTATAAGGTGTGAGATGGTAATCCTCTTTCATTCTTCTACATATGGCTATCCAGTTCTCCAGACACCATTTGTTGAATAGGCCACTCTCTCCCAGTTGAGAGGGTTTGGTGGCTTTATCGAATATTATGTGGTTGTATATGTGAGGTTCTATATCAGAGCTTTCAATTCGATTCCATTGGTCTATATGTCTCTCCTTATGCCAATACCATGCTGTTTTCACCACCGTAGCTTTATAGTATGTTTTGAAGTCAGGTAGTGTGATTCCTCCAATTTCGTTTTTGTTTTTCAGTATGTCTTTGGCTATTCGGGGTCTCTTTCCTTTCCAAATAAATTTCATAGTTAGTTTTTCTAATTCCTTAAAGAAGGCTGCATTGATTTTTATTGGGATTGCATTGAATGTGTAGATCAATTTTGGTAGGATAGACATCTTAATAATGTTCAGTCTTCCTATCCATGAACAAGGAATAGTCTTCCATTTATTTAGGTCTTCTTTGATTTCCTTGAACAATCTTGTATAGTTCTCAGTGTATAAGTTCTTTACCTCTTTAGTTAAATTTATTCCTAAGTATTTGATTTTTTTATTTACTATTGTGAATGGTATTTGTTTCTTGATTTCCTCCTGATCTTGCTCATTATTGGTGTACAGAAATGCTACTGATTTTTGCGCATTGATCTTATAACCTGCGACTTTACTAAACTCATTTATGAGTTCTAGAATCTTCGTTGTAGATCTCTCAGGGTTTTCTATGTATAGGATCATGTCGTCTGCAAATAATGAAATTTTGACTTCTTCCTTTCCAATTTGAATGCCTTTTATTTCTGGTTCTTGCCTCAGTGCTCGAGCAAGTACTTCTAAGACAATGTTAAATAGGAGCGGCGACAGTGGGCATCCTTGTCTTGTTCCTGAGTTTAGAGGGAAGGAGTCTAGGATTTCTCCATTGTAAACAATATTGGCTTTAGGTTTTTCATATATACTCTTTATCATGTTCAAAAAATTTCCTTGTATTCCAATCATTTGGAGTGTTTTTATCAAGAAAGGGTGCTGTATTTTGTCAAATGCTTTTTCTGCATCAATAGATATAATCATGTGATTTTTTTCCTTCAATCTGTTTATATGGTGTATTACGTTGATTGATTTTCTTATGTTGAACCATCCTTGCATACCTGGGATGAATCCCACTTGGTCGTGGTGTATAATTCGTTTAATGTGTTGTTGAATACGATTAGCAAGTATTTTGTTAAGTATTTTTGCGTCTAGGTTCATTAGAGAAATTGGTCTGTAATTTTCCTTTCTTGTGATGTCTTTGTTTGGCTTTGGTACTAGGGTAATGTTGGCATCATAGAAGGAGTTGGGTAATGTTCTTTCTGTTTCGATGGTTTGGAATAGTTTCAGCAGGATTGGTGTCAGTTCTTTCCGGAATGTTTTATAGAATTCACCTGTGAAGCCATCTGGCCCTGGGCTCTTCTTAGTTGGGAGATTTTTAATAACTGATTCTATCTCTCTGCTTGTGATTGGTTTGTTAAGATCATCAATTTCTTCTTTTGTCAATATGGGCTGTTTATGTGTTTCTAGGAATTTGTCCATTTCCTCTAGATTGTCATTTTTGTTGGAATATATTTTTTCAAAATATCCTCTTATGATAGTCTTTATTTCTGTGGGGTCAGTGGTGATATCGCCTTTCTCATTTCTTATTTTGTGTATTTGCATCTTCTCTCTTTTTTTCTTTGTTAGTGTTGCTAAAGGTTTGTCAATTTTGTTAATCTTCTCAAAAAACCAGCTCTTGGTCTTGTTTATCTGTTCAAGTGCTTTCTTATTTTCTATTTCATTTAGTTCTGCTCTTATCTTTGTTATTTCCTTCCTTCTTCTTCCTGTTGGGTTACTTTGTTGTTGTTTTTCTAATTCCTTCAAATGTGCAGTTAGTTCTTCAATTTTTGCTCTTTCTTCTTTTTTGATATATGAATTTATGGCTATAAACTTCCCTCTCAGTACTGCTTTTGCTGCATCCCATAAATTTTGGTATGTTGTGTTATCATTATCATTTGTTTCAAGGTAGGCATTGATTTCTTTTGAGATTTCCTCTTTGACCCACTGTTTTTCTAAGAGTGTGTTGTTTAATTTCCAAATCGTGGTGTGAAATCTGGGCTTCTTTCCCTTGCAAATCTCCAGCTTGCCTCCACTGTGGTCAGAGATAATGTTTTGTATGATTTCAATCTTTCTGAATTCGTTCAGCCTTTCTTTGTGGCCTAGCATATGATCTATCTTGGAGAATGATCCATGTGCACTTGAGAAAAATGTATATCCTGCTGTGTTTGGGTGTAGCGATCTATATATGTCTATTAGATCGAGCTCCTCTAATATACTATTCAGATGTTTTGTGTCTTTGGTGATTCTCTTTTGAGATGTTCTGTCCAGAATTGATAGTGGTGTATTAAAATCCCCCACTATAATTGTAGATGTATCTATTCTTTCACTTAGTTTTTCCAGCGTTTGCCTGACGTATTTAGAGGCACCCTTGTTAGGGGCATAGATATTTATGATTGTTCGATCTTCTTGACAGATTTTCCCTTTGACTAAAATGTAGTATCCTTCTTTGTCTCTCACAATTGTTTCACATTTAAAGTCTATTTTGTCTGATATTAATATAGCTACTCCTGCCTTTTTTTGGTTATTGTTAGCTTGTATGATTGTTTTCCAGCCTTTCACTTTCAATCTCCATGCGTCTCTGGGTCTAAGATGTGTCTCTTGTAGACAGCATATGGATGGGTCATATTTCCTTATCCAGTGTCCCAGTCTGAATCTTTTGATAGGTGAGTTTAATCCATTGACATTCAGTGTTATTACTATCAAGGAATTATTTGTGTTAGCCATATTTTGATTGGATTTGTGTTTGTCATATTTTGTTTGTATATATTTTTTTGTCTTTTTTGTTGTTGTTGTTGGTCTTATACTCTCCTCCAACTTTGCCTTTCCTGTTTTTTCCTTTCTTCCTGCAGAACTCCCTTTAGAATTTCTTGAAGGGGAGGTTTCTTGTTGGTATACTCTTTCAGTTTCTGTTTGTCTGCGAATATTTTGAACTCTCCATCATGTTTGAATGCTAGTTTAGCTGGGTAGAGTATTCTTGGTTGGAAATTTTTTTCCTTTAGTACCTTGACTATATCATACCACTGTCTTCTTGCCTCCATGGTTTCAGAAGAGAAATCAGCACTTAATCTAATTGAGCTTCCCTTGTATGTGATGGTTTTCTTTTCTCTTGCTGCTTTTAGGATCTTCTCTTTGTCTTGAGCATTGGATAATTTGACAAGTATATGTCTTGGGGTGGGCCTGTTGGGGTTTATGACTTGTGGAGTGCGCTGTGCTTCTTGGATATGTACATCTGTCTCTTTCAGTAGATTTGGGAAGTTTTCAGTCATTATTTCCTGCAACACTCTTTCTGACCCCTTTCCCTTCTCTTCACCTTCTGGAATGCCTATAATACGTATGTTTGAGCGTTTTGCATTGTCATTCAGGTCCCTAAATCCTAATTGGATTTTTTCTATCTTCTTATTGACCCCTTCTACTATCTGTTTGATTTCTGATGTACTGTCTTCCACATCACTAATTCTCTGCTCTGTCTCTTCTAGTCTGCTGATATTTGCTGCAAGTGTATTTTTGATTTCTTGAACTGTGGTGTTCATTCCCATCATATCTGTTATGTTTTTGCGTATGTCTGCAATTTCCCCTCCAAGTGATGTCTTCATGTTGTTAACCTCTTTCATTACTGCATCAAATTTGTCAGTGATAAATGTTCTGAGATCTTTCATTGCTTGTGCCAAGTTTTGCTCCCCTTCGTGATTATTGGTTTGTTGATTGGATTCAGCCATGTTTTCCTGATTATTGGTTTGGTTTGTAGATTTTTGTTGCTTTCTGGTCATCTCTTTATTTTGACGAATTTAATCAGTTCCTTAGCTTCTTTGTCTGCTCTTGGAGGTTAATTAGTTGTTATTTTTGCACAGGTGTTATATCTTCTCTTTGTCACTTTTTTCTTCTTATTCTAGTTACTTGTTGTTGGTTAAGTTCACTTTAGAGGAAAGTATTAGTGTTGGGGAAAGGCAATTGTGTAAGCAAGGGAAAAGTGTAAAGTTGTATTGGTGATGTATGTTAATAAAGCAGGAATATGAGATCTGGAAGGATGGAGGTTAGATTCATGTAGATTGTATAGAGTTATAGCTGTAGGTAGAGTACCTTTTATGAAGTTGATGACTGAATTTGGGAGGAATATGGTATGAACTACACAGCTATTGTTTTCATGAGAGAGGGAAAAAGAAAAGAAAGGTAATAGTTTCAAGAGTGGATAATAGACAGAAAACAGAACAAAGGTATTAGAAATTAAGAGTTAGACACTTTGTGGATCAAAGAACGGGAGGTGGGGGGTGGAATATAGGAGAGACAGTAAATGATAGTGGATATCAAGATGCAGGGGAAGGGGGATAGTGTAGGTAGCCTAAATCAGTTCACACAGAAATGAGGCAGTGGAGGATGGGAAAACCCAGCAAATGTGAGGTGTTCCCTGTAGCACCTATTGTATACTTGAATTAAAGTAAAAATAAGTGGAAGATGAGGGACAAGAGGGAAAGAGAAAACCGAAAAAAAAAACAAAAACAAACAAACAAAAAAAAACAAACTAATTATAATAGAGAAAAAAGAAAGGCAAGAAGAAAGGAAGAAAAAAAAAGAGGATGGGCAAACGGTGGGGAACGGATAGGGAGAAGAGAGATACAGGTACACACGTGTCACAATTGCAACACTATCTAAAACAACAACTTCCCCCCGCTTTGCCCTAAAACCCCCCCGTCTGTCTGCCCAAATGGGTCTGCAAGCACCTCCCTTCCCACAAACCCCCAATAGGCCGCCCAGGGCCCACGAACTCCCCAGTACTGCAGATGCTCAAAAAAAAAAAAAAAAAAAAAAAAATTTAAGTAAAATTAAAAAAACAAACAAACAAACAAACAAACAAACAAAAAAAACAAAAAAAAAACAGAAACCCCTCCGCAGGCCCGGCTCCGCCCGCCGCGGAGGCTTGGACCGGCTCTGCCCGGCTCCTCACGCCGCCTTGGCCTGGCCTGGCTCCGCCCAGCTCCGCTCGCTACAGCGGCCCAGCCTGCTCCGGCGTCCACCTCCCGCCACCGCGGCCTGGACCGGCCCTGCCCGGCTCCGTACCCGCCGCGGCCTGACCCGGGCCCGCCCGGCTCCAAACACTACCGCGGCCCGCAGCCGGGGCCTGAACCGGCCCCGCCCGGCTCCAAGCGCTACCGCGGCCCGCAGCGGGGGCCTGCACCGGCCCCGCCCGGCTCCAAGCGCTACCGCGGCCCGCAGCCGGGGCCTACACCGGCCCCGCCCGGCTCCAAGCGCTACCGCGGCCCGCAGCCGGGGCCTGCACCGGCCCCGCCCGGCTCCAAGCGCTACCTCGGCCCGCAGCCGGGGCCTGCACCGGCCCCGCCCGGCTCCAAACGCTACCGCGGCCCGGCCCGGCCTGGCTCAGCCCCACCGAGCGGGGCTAGATGCCTCGTCTCCGCCTACCCAAGAAGGGAATCCTCTGCAGGTAGCTGGGATCTCCGTGTATATTTCACAGACGAATCCTCTCTGTTACCTTCCCTCCAAATCGATGTCCAGACACCTCCGGACCAGCAAAAATCCCGAAACAATCCGGTCCCAAAGAGTCTCCAACGCCGCCCAGCCGATTCCCTGCAGAAGACTCTAACAGGGATGTTCACTCAGCCGCCATCTTGCCCCCTCCTCCCTGCCCTGTTATCTTTATGGACTTATTAGTACCTAATCTGGCCATATATATTTCAGGCTTTCCTAGTTGTGCTTGAATGATCAGGCTTTCTGATAAAATACTGCTTTCTCTGGCATGGTAGACATACAGTTTACTTTTTAAATAACTCACTTGAAATTTAATAGGAGGTTTTAAAGCCACATCTGATTTAAACCTTCTAAATTCTAGCTTTTCAGAGGACTCTTGGCACACCAACCTTGGGGTTTCCTCAGTGCCGTGCTGAGGAAATGCAGGCGCATGGTTGTTTTGTGTCTTATCACCTAATTCACTACATATACAACAACAAAACCAATTAATAAATTCATTGACATCATAAAAACTGGAGAAATCCTAAAACTGGGGACAAAATCCTTCAATGTATAGGTAAAGTGTCACAGGGGCACAGTCCACCCCAGAGGGGAAAGATTATATTCAGTGATTTTTAAAAATCAAAGAAATCACTGGATCAATGATTTTTATTTTAAGTGGGGCTTTAGATTCTCTTCCTTTACAAGTCTAAACATCCTTGAGGAGTGAAGGCAAAAGGGCTAAGCAATCATTCTGTTCCACAAGCAAAACAAGCAAAACCGGGGGTGGAAATCCTCTGTGGATATTTTCTCTTCCATGACCATAGCAATTCAGATGAGGAAACTGAGTCTCAGGAGCCATAGGTGGGGGCATAGGTGGGAAAGACTCCTGGGCTCTACTAGTACTTAGGTCCAGTGTTTTCAGGCTACTCCAGACACCCCTTCAAAATTCTGGGAACCAGCACACAATAGGTCTCCAGGCAGTGCATCTACCTTCCTTGACGATCACATTAGTTCCCGCTTTATCCCTGATTAGGGCTTGTCAAACTGCTTGTCTTCAGAAACAAAACAAAACTGCCTTGCTATTCAGTTTTTTCAGAACAGGATTTGTTGTCCGCACATGGCTGATTGCACAGCACTTCCTTAAGTCACCCTGGCTGGTCATTTACTTTTTCCAGTTCCTCTCCCTCAGGTTTTCCACTTTTGATTACTTCCACCAAGATAATCTTGTTTTTAGAAGATACCCACCCCCCCAAAAAAACAAAACAAAAACAAAATCCCAAAAAACAAACAAACACACACACACACACACACACACACCCCTCTATTCTAAAGTGGGCCTTTATTTAAAATAAGAGGAATAATTAGCAAGGTTCATGCTAGTCAGTTTGGAGAGAGAGGGTGCTCTACTTTGGAGTATGTTTACTGGTAAAATTATTTTGAAAAGCAATTGTGATGAGTCTTTGAAATTTGTCATTAATTATACTTCCAGAAATCTCTCAAAAATATTATTTCAAAGGTAGAAATAACTTAAGTCAGGAAGAGATTCACTACTGTGTTGTTTTTAGTGGTGAAAAATGGGCAGCAATTTAACTGTCCAACAATTGAGAAATGGTTAATGAAAGTTTAATGTATCTTCTGAGTGAATATTATGGAACTGTTAGATACTATAACTATGGACATTTCAACTTTAATGTAACAAATCAAATATGTGTACTTTTATGGTTTCTTCCCGAATCTCATTAAAGTGACCGTAAAGTGATTCTTTTTAAATGGCATGAAATGACAGTATCCAAGGGAATGAGAGAGGAGACTGGAGCAAATGAGAGATTATCAGTGCAATCTTAAAAATTAAGAGGCAGATCTACTGATGGTAATTGCCTTATGTAGCCCAAGAAAGCTTAACCTTAAGTGCCCACAAGGGACAAGATAAAAAGGAAGCAGGTCTGTGTCACAGAACCCTAGAAAATCTCAGAGAGTGACGGCCCAGGTACCACTGAAGGCTGGCAGTGCATGAAACTGAGAGCAGGCAGTGTGGAGCAACGTCCTAAGGGGAGCTGGGTTAGAAACCTAGAACTTTCCCACACTAGACAATTATCCTGCCCCATCTCTGGAGGAGAATGGAGTTTTGATCTCTGGAGAAGTTGCCAGAAAAATTCTGGACTCTGAGACCTGGAACATAAGATGGGCAAAGGTAGAAGTACCACGATAAAAAATGGGTGGGGAGTCCACATAATGAATTGGGAGATTCCCAGCCTCCTTTTCCCATATGCTAAGAAAACCAATTGTCAAGTTTATGGCCCCTTACCAAAGATTGGAGGACTTTCCTGGGAAGAAACCAGCAAGCCCCAAGAAAAAAAAAACAAACTACAGATACATATAGTTGGGGGAGAATTTCTCCTCAATAGGCAGGTCCAAGTCCTAGCACTTCAAGGTGAGGTCCACCATTTGGTAAGCCCAGACAATGCTAGAGGTCCCAGCCAGCATCTCCATGCCTCATCTCAAATGAGGATCATCTGACATTTGTGGAAAGCATCTAATATGAAAGATAGGGACCAGAACAAGCCATTAGAGAGAGAGAGAGAATGAGAAAGAAAAGATGGATGGAAGGAAGGAAGGAAGGAAACAATAGTGGAAGTAAAAGAAAATTAAACAGCTACAATCAATAATAATTTCTTAGGAAAGGAAGACAAAATATTACATACATGAAATGATTATTGAGGGAATATTCAGAAAATATAAAAAGAACTCTTGAAAAATTAAAAATATGGTAGTAGAAATGCTAAAAACACAATAAAACTGCTGGAAGGTAAAGTTGAAGAAATCTCCCAGATAATAGATCAGAGACCAATTAGTGGAAAAAGCAGAGTTAAGGTGAAAAATAAGAAAATCAATCCAGGAGGTCCAACATCTAAGCAAGGCAAATTCCAGAAGGAGGGAACAGAGGAAAAAGAGGGAAAGATACTATAGAAATAATGTAAGAAAATTTCCCCGATTTTATAGGACACACTACAAAGAATAAAGTAATTTTTAAAAAGACCTTCATCAAGGCATATCACAATGAAATTTCAGCAAACTGGAGGTAAAGAGAGAATTTTTAAATCTTTCAGAGAGAGAAATCAGTACACACAGAGAGTATTAGAATAAGAGTGACATCAGACTTGTCAATAGCAACCTTGGACTCTAGGTGACAAAGGAGAAAATTTTAACTGGAAGTAAAATTCTATATCCAGCAAGTAATTATTCAAATCTATGCTACAATGAAGATATTTTCAGGCATTCAAGGTCTGAAAAATCTTACCTTCCATGCACTCTTTCTTGGAAGGATGTGATTCACAACAAAAAGAGTAAGATAGGAAGAGGGAATATAGAATTCTGGAGAGTCGATTTAATTCAGCAAAGCAAGGAGGGGCTCCCAGTAGGATGGGGAAGAGACATCCAGGGAAGGCTACTTTGCAGCAGCCTTATAAAGCACCCAGTCCAGACTGGAACTGAAGGCAAGAGAGCTGTAGAAAAGGGGTCTCCAATATAAATACGCCCGATGGATATATTGAGATGCAGAAAGAATTTATGATGGGTACACACAAAATTAAGCCTGTTAAATATAAGGCAATTATAAACTTTGGGGAGGAAAAGTTTCCCAAGAAGGGAAACCTAATAAACTATAAATAGTATTTACATGAAATCAGTCAGATAAATGCTAACTACTGAGTAAACCAAACTGCTATGCAGCTTTACTGGAGAGAGGGAAGGAGGGAGAAGGCGAGTGAGTGTGTGTGTGTATGTGTATATAGGGAAAATGAAAACCAAATCCCTAGAAGGAAGATAATGTCTAAAACTGAAAAATTAAGAAGTGGTTGATGAACATATCAGTTCTTTGCAAATTTATCAAATTTGCATCTGCAAAGATCTGTAGCCCAAGGCTGGTGCATATGCTCTGGGGACATTGACTGTATGAATTTTGTGGCATTAGAGGATGAAAACATCACAGCCTCTAGAAAAAAGATCATAAGGATATCCTTGAATATTCTAGACAGCTTAAGATCTCCTGGGGATCATGGGGGGAGGTGCCCCAATAATGGTTAAGGTTGACTTTCTCAACACTATGTACAGGGAAGGTTTTGAATGATCATTTATTTGCAATGGAAAAACCAAGTAATATGATCTTTCCCAAGTTTCAGTATTATGATGGAAATCAGATCTGCCAAAAAAGTAGCTGTGATAGAATGAAGCAAGGAATACTGTGGAAGCAGAGGCAGGACCCAATCCGGCCTCCAGAGCCAAATGTTATATACTTCAATGCTAAGAGTGCCAGCATGGAAAATGGCAATCTTCAAAGTCACACAAATATGATTCCGTGAAGAGACAAGAGGTGAAAATAGAAATAGAAGAGTTCAGATAATTGAGTGGTAGTCTGACAGATGAGTATTTTGAGAAGAAATTAAAGGAGTTTAGATTATCCTTCCTTAAGATAAATTCTCAAAAGTGAGCTTCTTGGGCATGTGCCATCTTTTGAGTTGGACAAGCAAGAAAGAAACCTGGGATTCCAAATTAGCCCTTTTTGCCATTATAATAGTTGGAAATATAGAGTGTGACTCCCCTGTGGGCCACAGACTCACAGGCTTCAGATTAGAAGAGACCTTAGAGCAGAGGTTCTTAATCTTTTTTGTTCCAAGAACCGCTTTGCCAGACAGGTGAAAACCACAGACCCCTTACTAAATCCACACTATACTGTGCATTATTTAATAAATAATATCACACCTGCACCAACATGCCCCCACAAGAATAATGGTTTTTTTAAAAATTTCAATTCAAGCTAATGGACCTCTTGTTAGGAACCCTTGCTTTAGAGTCTTCTTCCCAACCTGACCAGGCTCAAATAAGGTAGTAGCTCCGTTTTAGCCTCACTTAATGTACTATAGTCTATCTTTACTTGAGTGTCTCACAGTGGAACTTCTTGGAGGTAGGGATCTATTCATCACTCGGATCATCAAACAGAGATGTGGACTTCGAGAGTGAGCCTTTCACAGTCTTCCTCCTACATTCTCTTCTTTCTCTTCTGGTCTGGACTTGTGGAGTCTTGAGGTTTGTAAAGGAGAGTGTGGGCTATGGTGTGGACCATTGACCATGAGGTGCAGTGGTGCTCAGAGATGTATTCACCAAGTGCAATGAATGTCTCATGATGATGGAGGAGATTGTTGTTATGGGGGGAGGAGTGGGGTGGGGGAGGGTATATGGGGACCTCATATTTTTTGGCTATAATATTAAGAAAATAAATAAAGACGAAAAAAAAAGTTGGGAAAAAAAAAAAAAAGGAAAGTAAAGGCCTCTGTAATGGAAAGCAAGTAGAAGATGTGTCTATCCTGTAAATCAGGTTATCTAGGTCCATATTTCTCTTTGTGTAGATTTCCTTTTGTCAATCACAGACCACTGTGAAGTATTTTTAAAGGTTCCCGTTAAACATCAGTTGTGTTAGGAAAGAATTGAATGAATCTGATCCAAACCCTCATTTTACTGATGGGAAAGTGAGGCATTGATGGGTTACATGTTTCTTTATGGTCATCCAGAGCTGAGACAAGAAAAAATTTCTTTTGTCTCCTGTTTGATGCTAGTAAGCATTGAGTTTTTATGATCTGAAACAAGTAAATCTTTTCCCATGGAGCTCTGGTGACTCTCAAATTGGGGTCTGAAGAGATTCTTGTACCATGTTTGGTACCATGGCCTATCTGAGTGCATAAGTCCCATCAAATGTTAAGTTAACCAGCAACAGCAGATCATCAGTGTTGTGGTCTATTCGTTTCACGCCCATGAATGTAACTCTGTCCTGTCACCTTGAACATGAGTACAGAAAATTTTCCTTTTGGGGTGATATTCCATCATTAGAGCATTTCCAATTGTCCAGCATCCTTCCAAGAAGTACCTGCCATTTAAAGCAGGAGTCAGCAAACTGTGGCCTGTGGGCCAAATTCAGCTCACTGCCTCTTTATGTAAATAAAGTTTTTTTAGAACCCAGCCACTTCTGTATTTTTACATATTGTTGTCTATGTTTGCTTTCACAAATGGCAGAGCTGAGTAGTTGTGACAGAGACTGCATGCCCCACCAAGTCTGAAGTACTTTTTATCTGGCCCATTCTAGAAAATGTTTGCTGACCCCTGCATTAGAACTTTTTTTTTTTTTTTTTTTTGCAGAAGACTTGGGTGGTCTTCTTATGTTGAATGATTTAAATCAGCTCTTTCTACAGCTTTTACTTTTTCTATTTTACCTCTCTGACTATAGAAATGACCAGAGGAAAAAAGATATCATTGGCAATAGGTTCCAAATGTAACTGGTCAGAATTACCTAGGGATTATGAACAATACAAATTTCTGGACCCAATTCCAGAGATTGTATTTTGGTAGGATTTGGGTAGGGTCTGGGAAACTTACTTTTATCATAGGCTAACCACTTCACTGAGCCTTGATTATTTCATCTGCAAAGTGGCAACAACAGTTCTTCCTGTATAGGGTTGTTTTGGGGACTGTTGGGGATTGAATTGTGTCCCCAAAAAGGGCATGTTCAAGTTCTAACCTCTGGTCCCATGAATGTGATCCTATTTGGAAATAGGATCTTTGAAGATGTGATTAGTTAAGATGAGGTCAAATTGAATTAGGATGGGTCCTAATCCAATGTGACTGGTGTCCTTATAAAGAGAGGACATTTCTACACAGTCAGTAAGAGACAGACACAAAGAAGACCACTGAAAAACAGAGGCAGAGCTTGTATTATACCAAAAATTTCTGGCAAGCTACCACCAGTACCCTACAGACTTCAGAGGAAACATGGCCCTGCTGACTCCTTGATTTTGGACTTGTAGCCTCCAAGACTGCAAGATAGTTAATTGCTCTTATTTTAAGGAATCCAGATTGTGATACATTGTTAACCTAGCCCTAGGAAACAAAGGCAAGGACCAAATGAGGTAATGAACTGTGAAATGTCTAGCACTGTGCCTGCACATCGTAGACACTAAGGTAATGTGAGTTTCTTTTCTCCCACTGGAGAATCCAGTGCCTTGGAAAATATACCAGGCAGATTTCTCTTCATTTTGACTTACGTGTTACATTTACATTTCTGTTTATGTTAATTTTCCTCTTGTCAAACTATTCCCAATCTGTCTTTCTCTACATGTATTAAAGCCAAAGGTGGTTTTAAAATTATTTTACAAACTTGTCTCAAGAAGCACCCAGAGAGCTGGGTGGTCCTAAATGGCTTGTTAGTAACATGGCTGCCAACAGCCTTGGTTACTTCTGCTAAAATATAATTAAAAGCAGAAGTGTTTCCATTAGCTTTTTTTACTTTTGGAAGAAACCTTGATATAAGACGATGGACTTTATAGACTCCGAGGACAAATCATTGGACAAATTGGGACACTATCTAATCACCATCTCTTTCCTTAGAGACAGAGAGACTGATTTTGTCTCTTTGCCTTAGTTTTTTTAATGTCTTCCTACAGGCAGTCACTGAGTAGCAGACAGTGCTGACGTTTTGCTCACATGTCCTTTCACCCCACCTGAGTTGACCAGGAGTCCTGGTAGACTGTTTTCAGCATGCTGACAACTTCCCACTTCAAGAGCTGCATCTCTCATCTTCTCCAGCTGAGGATTTCTCACCATTCAGATACTACCTGGAAGTAAGTGAACAAGCAGAGGGCAGAAGACAGTGGATAATTCAGACAGGTGTTCTATATGGTTATTCAGAGAGTCCCCCACTGTCCACAGTGGTTATCTACTCTCTAATGTGCTTTTAATGGTGTTGCTCCCTTCCCTGTCTCAGTTTCCCCACATCCTCACCTGGGCTTCCTGAGATCATTTGCAGGATAGCTACCTGCTCCTATGTCCTTGTTTACTTTTTTTAAAAGATTGATTGATTGATTTATCCTGCACTGCCCCATCTGCTCTCTGTGTCTATTTTCTGTGTGTTCTCCTGTATCTGCTTATATTCTCATTAGGTGTCTCTGGGAACTGATCCTGGGACCTTCTGGAGTGCAAGAGAGGTGAATACTCTCTTGTGCCACCTCAGCTCCCCTGTTCTGCTATGTCTTCTTATTTTCTCTCCTCTGTGTCCCTTGCTGCATCATCTTGCTGCGCCAGCTCTCCGTGTCGGCCAGGGCGGCATTCCTATGTGGGCAACACACCCCCTTGGGTGGCATTCCCATGTGGGCCAGCACTCCATGTGGGCCAGCTTGCTCTCACCAGGAGGCCCTGGACCTCCTATATGGTAGACGGGAGCCCAACTTATTGAGCCACATCCGTTTCCCCTTGTTTACTTTTGATGAAATCAAAACTAATACTTGTTTGGAACCAGGACATAACAGAGACCATGACCTGGCTCTAAACAGGTCACTTTGAATTCACCTCTGCATCTTTCGCTCCAGCTTCTTTCCTGCAGGGAGCTCAGTTATCAGAAACGCAGCTGAAACCCAAGTCATAAAGAAACAACAGCCTCTGAGCACCAAACCACGTCTGCCTACTAAATCATGTGCACTTTAGTCACAGGTGAGCAATTCTGAGCCACCCTAAGAACCTGTTCTTCTTTGTCTGCATCTAACAAACTTAAAAAAAAAATCATTTTTACATGCATGCAAATCAAAAGCAGCTAATAACAGAGAATCTGGTTTTCTGAAGACACTGCTTGCAAGATGTAATTTACTAGCCTGCTGATAAACAAGGAGACATAATTACTCACAGTAAAATGCACAACAGCTTATGATCATTAAGCATAGGGAGGATTAGCTCTTTACTACATGTTCTGAGTACCTCACTGCGTTTTAGCCTAGTGCAATAGTTGCTCTTCATAATGATTTACCTATTTGTTCAACAACTATTTATTGGGGACCTACTTGGTGCCAAGGGCCATACTGCACTTTGAATATATCATTGAACAGTAAGGATAACAGTTCTACCCTGGTGCCCCTTTCATTCTAGTGGGGACGACTAAGCAATAAACTTGAAACATTGAATTACGTAGTGTGGTAGAAGTGATAAGTGCTATGGAAAAAAAAAAAAAGTAAGGCAAGGGAAAAAGACTTTGGGTCATCAAAGAAGGTTAAGATATCACCAAAATATTAAGAAAGTCGATAAATATGAACATTTCTGTCACAAATTCTCATTTTTAAGTAAACATTTTTATTTTGAGATACTTGTAAATTCACATCCAGTAAGCAATAATAAGAAGAGATCCCATGTGCTCTTGACCTAGATTTTCCCAGTGGTAACATCCTGCAAAACTGTAGTCAATATCACAACTGGGATATTGACATTGACAGAGTCGCCATTGAGAACATTTCCATCAGTTCAGAGATTCTTCCAGTTGCCCTTTTATAGCCACACCCACTTCCCTCCCACTCCCACTCCCTCCTTAACCCCTGGCAACCACTGATTTGTTCTCCATTTATGTAATTCTGTCATTTCAAGAATGTTATACAAATGGAATCATTTGGTATGTAATCTTTTGGAATGGACTTTTTTTCTCAGCCTAGTTCTCTGGTGATTGGTCTTGGTTGCTGCATGTAGCAAGAGTTCACTCCTTTTTATTGCTCAGTGGTGTGGTATAGTATAGATGTGCCACGATTTGTTTAGCCATTTACCCACAGAAGGGCATCTGGGTTGTTTCCGGTTTCGGGCTGTTATGAATTAATGAATGAATGAGTTTATCCTTCTGCCAACACACACAGTCCTGATTATTGTAACTATGTAATAATTCTTGAGACTGGGTGGAGTGATTCTTTACTCTTGATTCTTTTTCAAAATTGCTTTAGCTGTTCTCGATCCTTTGGTTTTCCGGATAAATTTTAGAATATACTTCTCTATACCTACAAAAAGCCTTGCTGGGATTTTGATAGGAATTGAGGTAAATGTGCATATCAATTTGAGAAGCATTGTCATTCTTCATTATGTCCTATTTCACTCTATGGACTCAGTTTGTATCTCTATTTAGATCTGTGATTTTCATTAGCATTTTGTGTTTATCAACACATCAGTCCTGTATATGGTTTGTTACATTTACACCTAAGCATTTTATTTTATTTTTTGGAGCAGTTATAAAAGGTATTTTAAAAATGTCAGTGTCCATGTATTCATTGCTAGTATATAGAACTGAAATTGATTTTTGTGTGTTTATCTCTTTAACCTGCATCTTGCTGAACTGACATTTGTTCTAGTTTTGCTGTAGCTGCCTTGGGACTTTCTACGTAGACATCTGCATATTGGAACAGTTTATTTCTTTATTTCTCTTCTCCATGCCTTTCTTTTCCTTTTTTGTCTTGAACTGGCTAGAACTTCCAGCACTGTGCTGAGTAAGAGTGCTAAGAGCAGACGTAATTGCCTTGCTGCTGATCTTAAGGGGAAAGCGTTCAGTCTTTCCCCATTTAGAATAATGTTAGCTGTAGGGTTTTTTGTAAAAGCTTTTCATTAAGTTGAGGAAGTTTCCCCTTTTTATTTTTCTGAGAGTTTTTAAAAAAATTATGAATGTCATTGAATTTTGTCAAGTGTTTTTTTTTCCCTGCATTTATTAATATGGTCATGAAATTTTTCTTTAGCCTATTGATATGGTGGGATACATAGTTCAATTTGTGAATATTGAACTGGTCTTGCCTTCCTGGCATAAACCTTCCTTGAGCGTGGTATGTAATTAGTTTTATGTATTGTTGAATTCTATTTGCTAATATTTTCTCAAGTATTTTTGTATCTATGTTCATGAGGTATATTCATCTATAGTTTTCTTACTTTGTTCTGTCTCTGGTTCTGTTATCAGGGTAATACTAATTTCATAAAAGCAATTGGAGAGTATTCTTTCCTCTTCTCTTTTCTGGAAGAGATTGTGTAGAATTGGTGCTAATTCTTCCTTAAATGCTTGGTAGAATTCTTCAGTGAAACCCTCTTGGCCTGGAGAATTTTTTATTTGGGAGGTTTTAAAGACCCAAATTCAATTTCATTAAAGATATAGGGCTAATCGCTTCTTGGCCTTTTGGCTAAGATCAAGTGTAGTATCTGTTCTTATCAGTTTAATATCTGATACGTCCTCTATCCGAGGACAATATACTAAATGGATTTTTGGAGCTGGGAGATGGAATAGGGGCTTGCTCTGTCCACTCCACACATCGACCTGGTATTGCAGTACTTCCAAGAATGGTGCACCAAAAAAAAAAAAAAAAAAAGATACAGGGCTATTCAATTATCTATTTTATATTAGGCAAATTGGGGTAGTTTGTGTTTTTCATGGGTTTGTTTCATTTTCTATAAGTTGTCAAATTTATATGTGTTAGAGTTGCTCATAGTATTCCTTTATTATCCTTTTGATGTCCTCAGGGTCTATAGTCATGCTTCCTGTTTTATTCCTGATATTAAGTTATCTCTATTTTTTATTCTGTCAGTCTTGCTGGAGTTTTATTTTTATTTTTATTTTTTTATCAGGCCACTATCAAAACCTTATGCTAGTTACATACCTTCATTATAAATACTGAAAGAATATTCTTATATTTGCACTCTTTTATTTTAGGCTAGTAAAAAGAACTTATTGGGAAGTGGGGGAAAAGAACAGAGCTTGCTGAGAAATGGGAGAGAAGAAAGGAAATGTGCACTGAGATTTGGCTATATTTGAATTCTTAATCACAGAGTCCACTGAGTTGTACGTCACCTGTTTTATCCTCTAACTTTCCTTCCAGCCTCATGGACAGCCCCAAACCTCCCCTTTTACCATGTTCACACTCACACTTCAGCACTGGTAATTACATGCATATCATTGCACTACTATCACCTCTGTCCATTTCTAAACCATTACAATCAGCCTAATTATAACTTTTGCACAGGTAAAGTGTTGGCTCATCAGTCTCTTTTTCCCTTCTATCTTTTGGTTACTTATCTTCCATACTTTACCTCCATGAGTATGCTCTGTATTCTTAGTTCATTACAGTGAGCTCATGCAATATCTATCCTTAGCTAGACTAACAAAGAAAAGAAGAGAAAAAATGCAAATAAATAAAATCAGAAATTTAGAGAAGGGATATCGCAAATGACCCCACAGAAATAAAGAGTATCATAAGAGAATACTAAGAAAAACTTTATGCCAGGAAGTTGGACAACTTAGATGAAATGGACAAATTTCTAGAAACACATGTGCAGCCTGCACTGACAAAAGAAGATACAGAAGACCTTGAAAGACCAATCATAAGTAATGAAATTGAATCAGTTCATCAAAAGCCCCCCAACAAGAAAAGCCCAGACCAGATGGATTTATAGGTAAATTATATAAATCATTCAGAAAAAAAGCTAACACCAAACCTGCTCAAACTCTTCCAAAAAAACAAAAAGAAGGGAACATTACCAAATTCATTCTATGATGCCAATATCATCCTAATACTAAAGCCACATAAAGATGCTATAAGAAAAGTAAATTACAGACCAATCTCTCCCATGAAATTAGATGCAGAAATCCTCAACAAGATACCTGCAAATCAAATCCTGCAAATCAAATCCAACAAATTTTCACATCAAATGAATAACTCACCATGATCAAGAGGATTTTATCCTAGGTGTGCAAGGATGGTTCAATATAAGAAAATCAATTAGTGTAATATATCACATTAACAGATCAAAGGAGAATTACATGATCATCTCTACTGATGCAGAAAAGGCATTTGACAAAATTCAGCATCCTATTAAAAAATTTATTGAAATATATCATTCATACATAAACATACATGAACAATAAGTGTATAATAGTTGTGAACTTACAAAACAAACACATGCAACACCAAACAAACATATATAACATCTCACCCTACCACCAATAACGTGCATTGTTTTTAAACCTTTTTATCTAATGATTAAAGAATATTGTCAAAATATTACTACTAAACAAAGTATTTTCCCCTTTTTTGATAAAAACACTTCTAAAGATAGGAATAGAAGGAAACTTCCTCAAGATGATAAAGAGGATATATGAAAAATCCACAGCTAGCATCATACTTAATGGTGAAAGGCTAGAGACTTTCCCTCAAGAATCTGGAAAGGACAAGGATGTCCACTGTCACGCTCATAAATTGTGGTAGAAGTTCTTGCTTGAACACTTAGGCAAGAACAAGAAATAAAAGGCACTTATTTTAGAAATAAAGAAGTAAAACTTTCGCTATTTGTAGATAGCATGATTCTATATATAGAAAGTCCTGGAAAATCTACTCTAAAGCTACTAGAGTTGATAAACAAGTTCAGTAAAGTGGCAGGATATATGATCAACATGGGAAAATCAGTAGTATTTCTTTACACTAATAAGAAATCTGAGGAGGAAATCAGGAAAAAATTTCTACTCAATTGTGGGAAGCTGCCTCTGGCACTGGTATTGTATCTGGCCATCTTGTTGCTAAGTGCTATTTTTAGATACTAACGGGGTTAAGTTTCCGTTTCCCCACCCTCGCTGTAGTAATTAAGTTTCTATTCTCACGCCACTCCCCCGGGCTCCCATTGGGCACTCCCTAAAGAGCGCATAAGTCTTTCCTGCCTTGCGCATCCGCAGACGGTTGAAACGTCTGCGAAAAGACTTTGTGACGTGGACCAATCAGATCTGTGGCACGAAACCTCATTCATCCTTGTCTATAAATACCCCTGATTGACCCTCAATAAACGAGACTTGATCAGAATCTTGTCTTGTCTCCATTCTTTGTGTCTCTTGTCCCTTTCATTCCCACTCCCTCCCTTAGGTCTTGGTTCGACTGATCCGAGGGTCGGGTCACTCAATAGCAACTAAAAGAATTAAATATCTAGGAATAAATTTAACTAAGGATGTAAAGGACTTGTATACAGAAAACTGCACATTACTGAAAGAAATCAAAGAAGACCTAAATAAATGGAAGGATATGCCTTCTTCATGTATTGAAAGACTAAAACTCATTAAGATGTCCATTCTACCTAAATTGATAAATCTAAACCAGGTTTCCTTAAAACAAATTGAAATCCCTGCTAATCCACTGGTAATTTGGGGTACACCAGAGAGCTCCAAGTGTACTTCTGGTATCTTGGCAATGCTGGACCTTTCCCAACAGAGGGCCATCTGTCACAACACTACACTGAGCTTCCTTTCTTGTCTTTACATTATTTCAACACATGCCAAAAAAGTCTCACCTTGGAGATGGGGGTGAATGGAGATATTTAATGAGAGAAATATTAGTGGACAGTTTTGGTCACTGCTTAAGTTTCATTTTTTTGTTATTGTTAAAAAAAATACAGATTAGTGTGAGAGCTCTTTAATTTGGGGAGGGTATATAAAAAGAAAGGCCCTATCTGGCTTCTTGTCTTTATTTGGTGCATTTGAACAAAATGTCTTAATTATAGCAATCAAGGCAACATTCTTTTACAATGAACCATGCGTTATATTTTCCCATCAAGACAAAGAAGAACATTTGTGCAATTAAAATACGCTGATTGAAAAAATCAATGCCAAGCATAAGCTTGGATTTATACTTTTGTGCCCAAATGACTGGGGGGAACATTCAAAAACTGCAAAACTGAGCTAAACGGTCCCCCCCTTCCCCCTCAGCAAGTATTTTGAACAAGCCATGAAGAGCTTGCTTTCCCTGCTTTCAGCATCCCAGATCCCTTCCTCATTAGTCCAGGGCTGAGTTGGGTCAGCTCCCTTAGGTCATAAGCTTTCTTAAATGGGCTGCAAAATTGATCTGATGGCCCGTGAATGAGAGCTTGGAGGCAAGGAGGAAAGCACAGGAGCAGGCTAGGACTTCAGGAACATGGAATTCTGTGTTTTGAGGATATCATTGTGTCTGCCTAACTGCAAGGACTATGACATAGCATGTTCTTTGGTCTCTTAGTTACAAAATAGTTGTGACAAGGACCCTGCTCTGTGCGTGTTTGTAAGAGTGTGTGTGTGTGTGTTTGTGTCTGGAGGAGCATCTTTTGAGGCCTGGGCTTGGAAACATTTATTTCTTATTTGAAGTGCTGTGGGAAGAAAGTTCTGATTTCAGCCTCAATCCCTTCGACATAAAGAGCAAAGGCAATGAGCCTTTGTTGATCACGTAGTAAATGTCAGGTACTTTGATTTTTTTCTTTTAATTACCATAGTAACCACTGAGATTGGCATTGTTATCCCATTGTACAGATTAGACAAAGAAGCTTGAGAGCAAGAACTATATTCAAAATATTCAACAACCAGGAAAACATAGGCGTAAACCATTTTGAAGGGTGCTGGCCATGGTCCTGGAGTGCCCAGAGGAAGGATTGGGGGCACTGAGGAGGTGCCCCAAGAAACTTGCACAATAAGTACAAAAGTCTTTCAATAGCCACCAGAGAAGAGCAGGTAAATGGCTCACTTGGGGAGCAAGGTTCGTTTCCCTAAAAACAAACAGCTGTTCAGTGTCTAACTTGAGGCTGGAATCCATCTCTCTTTACTCCAGTTAACACTCTTTCCAATGGGCCATACTGCCTTCCATACACTGCACATGTGCCTGGGAGAAGGAGCATGGGCAACATTATTATAAGGGGTAAATGATATCAGAACCTTTCCTATGAATATTTTTGTCAAGGCTATGGAGAAAGTTTCCAACAATCATGAGAATGTGTATCATGAGGATAGAGATAGCATTTCAAAAGATGCAAAGGGGTTAAAAAGCAGAGTTGGATAATTGAAAACAAATATTTCCAGTGTCTATCATTTTTCCCAGAGTTAATCCTTCTCTATGGTTTGGAAATCATAGATGCTTTTCCAGGAAAAACTAGGTATTCCAATATAATACTTGGAGAAAATAACATGTCTGACTAAATGGGTATAGGAAGCACATTTTGAAAACTGCAGTTAAGATTTTGATTCATACACACACCACACACATACTCACAATAGATGAATTTGGTTTTTTTTTTTCTTTTTTTTTTTTTTATTGACTTTGTAATAATATTACATCAAAAATATATATGTGAGGTCCCATTCAACCCCGCTCCCCCACCCCCCCTCTCCCCCCCCAACAACACTCGTTCCCATCATCATGACACATCCATTGGATTTGGTAGGTACATCTTTGGGCACCTCTGCACCTCATAGTCAATGGTCCACATCATGGCCCATACTCTCCTCCATTCCATCCAGTGGGCCCTGTGAGGATTTACAATGTCCGGTGATTGCCTCTGAAGCACCATCCAGGGCAGCTCCATGTCCCAAAGACACCTCCACCTCTCATCTCTTCCTGCCTTTCCCCATACCCATCGTCCACCATGTCCACTTTTCTCAATCCAATACCACCTCTTCTATGTGGACATTGGATTGGTTGTGTCCATTGCACCTCTATGTCAAGAGGAGGCTCAAATTCCACATGGATGCTGGATGCAATCCTCCCATTTTCAGTTGTAATCACTCTAGGCTCCATGGTGTGGTGATTGTCCTTCTTCAACTCCATCTTAGCTGAGTGTGGTCAGTCCAATAAATCAGATTGTAGGTGCTGGAGTCTGTTGAGGTTCAGGACCTGGCTATCACATTGTCAGTCCAGAGATTCAAATCCCCTAAATATATCTTAAATCCCAACGTTAACTGCACCTCCAGCACATTAGCATGAAAGTCTTATGAAGGGAGATCCCATCTGAGTCCAGATTCATCACACATAAACACCATTTCCAAAGAGGGGCCATCTGCCCTGGTAGTTAACCCCATCGGCCATGGCCATAACTCTCATGGGTCTCTTTAGCCTTCAAAGGAACCAATATCTGGGGGTTGTATCTGCTTTATCTGTCTCTCTGACTCTGCTCAGTTGTGCATGAGGGCAATCCTTCTGCCAGCCTCCAGACTCTTTTTTAGAAACTCGTAGCCATATAAACTCATTTCTCCTTTCCATTTCCCCCTTACTTTAGGTCAAACAGCATTTTAAAGTCATGTTATTTTATGTAGACATGGATATTCTGCTGATCCGCATTGAACCTTCCGTATAAGGTCCTTTTCCAGTTGCATCATCAGTTGGTATTTGATAGTGGTCCCTCGTTGCCAGGGAGGCTCGTCCCCGGGTGTCATGTCCCACGCTGGAGGGAAGGCATTGCATTTACATGCTGAGTTTGGCTTCGAGACTGGCCACATTTGAGTAACATGAAGGCTGACAGGAGGAAATTCCCAGGCACAATGTTGCTCTAGGCCTTGTTCTTATTTTAGGTTTATCAGCTCACAAGCATAGTCATTAGCATCAGGGGCTCACTGTTGAACCCTCACTCCCTCCAGGTCCCCGCCGCTGTACCTGGGAGACTGTCGCTGCTCCCCTAGGGACCGCGGCAGAGCACCACTGGCCAGGAACCCAGTACCCCCCCTGCTGTGGTTTTTAATTGTTGCCATTATGAGTATATCCAATCATTACCATGCCCCCTGGACATATGTTCTGTACAGCTCCCTGTCAGCCATATATCACCTGTCATTGGTATCCCATACCAGTATCCCTCCATTGCCATTGTTGAAACACTCTGTGGTCCAGAACTCCCCGAAATTTGAAGCCCAATATAATGTCATGGTCCCTTACTAGGGAATGGTATATAGCGATGGGTTTAAAGAATGGATAAAGAACTTGGATAAAGTTAGATAAAGAACTTAGATAAAGAATGTTGACTTGAAAAAATTCCACATCCTATCCTTTTTTTTTTTTTTTTTTTCCCCCCCCCTAATTATTCAGCATTTCTTCACAGGAGTCCTAGACCACAGCAATGCATATATATAATATACAGCACTCCCATACATCCACCACAAAACCTTTTTCCTTCCACAGCTATACTCTTACACCCTTTTCACATCATATTTACTTAAGGTGATGTACAGAGTCTGAGATATTAGCTTTCTAACAAGGTAATATCTGTGCTTACATTATGGTGCATACTTTAGGATACACAGTTCTTTACATTTTTAGTTATCCTATGTTTTACATTATGGTTTACATTATCAGTCTGTCATCTCCTATATGTTATGGTGTAATATTACATGTTTTATATCCATCCTTGTGTAATCTCAAAAAACTCCTCTCTTGCCCCCCTTTTACTTTGGTTCCACACATTTAACGTCCATTTTCCCTTCCACCTTGGTGCCCACAGTGATAGCCAACCTTCGTTTCCTGAGGAGCCACTTCCAGAAATAGATGGAATAGTGTTCAGGGCCTAACTTGCTCAACTGCCCCAATGCCCTGGGAGCCACCCTTTCTCTCGAGGGATACAGTTCCCTCACAATAGATGAATTTGAAGTTGAGCAAATTAGTAGAACTCCATGGCTTTTTCTTTATGGGTCGACTAAGGTCACATTAAAAACAACAACAACAACAAACTATTCCACCCATATTCATTCAGACACATACAAGAAAACACCACCATTTCTTTCAACCAACAATCCCAAACTACAAATGAAAAAAATGTTGAAGGAAACTAAAGGAGAATGCCCTTTCCATCCACTTGAATCAGAAGGGACATGAATCCTTTATTTCAAGCTAGGGAAAAAAGCAATATTCCTCTCCAGAAACAAACAGAAATTTACTCACTGACTCAGAAAAACTGGCCCAGAATAAACACCTATCCATCTCCAGAGATCAGCTTAACTCTTTTATCTATATTGAAAATGTTTGAATTTATGCCTCCTGCTGTTTTCTTGCATTTTTAAGTTGCAGCTATCTTGATATGCTGTATTTTCCTGAGACTGTAGTACCTCTACCTTCCTTCTTGAGATTAAAACTTTTTTTGTGATAATGATCAATTCTATATCAGAATGCAACTCCCAAAGTATGGTCTGCATATCCCTTGTGTTAAGCAAGATGATCACAGGTGATAAGGAGAAATTATCTTTTAAAATATATTTTAAAAGCAATGCATTTGTTTCAATATGTATTAAAATATAGAATTGGAACATTGAGCTGTGATTACATAGCTATGGCCTAGGACAACGCTAAGCTTGAAAGATGATTCTATTCACGGTCAATTAAAATATTTTTCGAAAGTAATAGTACAAGTGACTCATGGATAAGCGGAGTGTAAACTATTTGGGAACAATGTGTCAAGGTTAGAAATCACATTCTTTAACATCAGCTATATTCTCAGCAGGTGGACAGCTGGCTTCTGCTCATGAGGAGAGGAGGTAGCTGTAGGAGCACCATCTCAGCAAGCGAAGGGTGAACAGATCCAGAGCACAAGTGGAGAATTTGGGTTTCAGATGAGCAAATATCTCCTTTTCTTAAGCTCAGTCAGCTCTATATGTGCTTCTCAAAATGAACTCAAGAGCCTGCTCCATCTGCTTGTCCAGTCAAAGTCTAAGCTTAAGACTCAGATCTCACCACTCCAATGTGAAGAAGAGCCTCATTCACTTGGAGAAACAGAAGCACATGCAAAAGCACTGGAGCAAGACAGCAAAAGAGGAAGCAAAAGCCAGGCTGGGAACCTGTGCCAGGCCTTTCTGCCCTGGGTGTCTGGATGGGGGAGAAGCCCAAGAGGCTGACTTTAGACAAGCTAGTGCTACCTGCTGGGAGAAAAGGCCTCAGAGAGGTAAAGGAACTAAAGAAAATATTGCAATAGCCGTAAATCGGCTGCTGGCTGCGGTATTCAGTATTCTGTTTACTAATGTAAATTAGGTGCATCATTATCTCAATTGTGCCTTTGAGGAAAGGGAAAAATACTTTTCCTAAGGAGTGAATTTACACTGAACACCAGGTATCCTCAACATAGTGTTAGTTAAGACTGAATAATTTAGACTTGGAAAAACACACAGTGAACTATTTGCTTACTTTGCCTTGACCATGTAGTTTGCCCTTCGTGCTCGATGGATAACAGAGAGGCATATGGCTGTGCTTGGAAGGGATTTGTTTGGGAGGAAAGCTTCTAGGTCCAGCATATGGTTGGTGCTAAAACCCCTCTGCTCTCAGGGTCTTGCCTTTGGGAGAAGGAGTGGGATGAAAGAACTCATCTCAATATTACCTCCTCCATGAAGTCTTTCTTAAATGTATCTAACCTTCCCCTTTGTTCTTTCATCTCCTGTATCAATTTATCTGTACAACTCTTGGTGTAATCCCATTGTTAATTATGGATTTTGTTTAATTCCATTTTGGTAGTATGTAATTGCTGGGAGCGCAGAGATCTCTTTGTGCTCATCTCTGTACTCTGCTCAAAGTCCAGTTCAGTGCTTTGCATAAAACAGCAACTCAAAAATGGAAAAAGAATTGAAATAAGGGGAAGACGTAGGGCGATGATGCCAAACTCAATAGGACAGGGCCATATGGTCACAGAACTGCCCAGGAGAATAGTGTGCTCAGCTAGTTCTGAGACAAAATGTGTTCAGCACTTGGCAAGCAATGATTACAGCTGGCAGAGGAGGGAGAGGAGCCCAGTGTGAATTCAGATGTTCTAAATTGAAGGTTGTCCTGACGTTCCATGATCATCATTGAATGTACTGACTACACATCAAGCTATACCTCAAGTTCCAGGTGATGTCATCTCCTTGACCATTTGAAATAGGATCATGGATGATAGCTGCTTTCACATATCTGTGGATTTTTATAAAATCTGGAAGGATTTTTCCCAAGGTAATGAATGGCTAAAAGAGAGGGATGGAACAGCAGGTACACCACCTCGGGTGGTGCTTGGACACTGATAAAAGAAGTAAATGAAAAGACCCTTTTATACTGTGGCCACCTTTTCTTTCTGGGTTTCATGATATTGCCTGAGAAACAAGAAGTCTGGAAGTGACATTGGAATGGGGCTGTCTAGTACCTTGCTATGAAGCCTAATCTGGTGGGAAAGCATGGCCACTGTAGTCAACAGACTGTTTTGAATCCTACCTCTACCACCTAATCTTTGTGTTACTTAAGGTAAGTTACTTAACCTCTCAAGACTCAGTGTTTTTCCATTGGAAAATTGATTTGAAAACACTTGGCCCAAAGCTCAATAAGCAGTAACTGTTTTATTATTATTTTATTGACAAATCTCACATTTCATTCTCAAAAATCTTTATGAGGGCTTATAAAGTGTTAATACCCACTTTATACAGATGAGGAAACCAAGGCAACTAAGGCTCTGGGAACAGAAAGAAAATGCCCACAGCCATAAGGAGGCAGAAGTGGATTTTGAATCCGGTTATGAGCCCAGTGACTGGTTCCACTAAGCCACACTAGTAATTTCTAACTTTTAGTAAACTATATTCCAAAACCAGCACAAACATGGAGGATGTGCTCATCTGAAAAGTTGTTCACTGCCATTCTAACATACAATAGAACACAAAAGGGAGAGGACTTCCACTAGAAAAAAATAATAAAGCTTGGATGGAGCAAATGGCAGGAAGAGGAAAATATTTTGGCTGAGGAGTGTGGACAGGGTACTTCTGGGTCTGCATGTGTGTTTGTGAGAGTGTGAGCATAGGTGGACAAAATTTACAGGCAGGAGTAAGTCAGAAAGGCAGCTTCTGGTCTCCTGGCTACATCTGTGAAGAAGCACAAGTCCATTTTGGTTTTAGGATTTGAGAATATAAATGTAATTTTTATTGGGTTCTGAAGGTGGGTGTGAGAACTGGTAAGAATATCACAGATAACTTGTGTTTATGGGGCGTGATATGAGGAGTTTAATCTATAAAAGCAATCTATGAGTCCTTCTTGTTTTCTATGATTCTTCCACTTGCCCCCAGAGGGAAGAAGCAATGCCTGGGTACATCCAATCCAGTAAATAAATAAACACATACACGTTTTGCAATGATTGCTTTCTGCCAATATACAATATACCTTATATTCTCTCACCATCTTGCCTACTCTCTTTTTCCCCCAGCCCCTCTCCTCTTTCAAGGCTGAAGTCTCCATTAGACAGCTGAGATCCTGCCTCCCACACTATAAAAATATTTACTTTCTCTAATGACTCTCTATTTCTGATGGTGCTAAGCAGAGCCTCTGTGTTTACAGATGGAAACAATATTTTTGTTGAAATGTTGATAGACACACAGATATTGTGGGATCAGTGAGGTGCTGAGAAGAAAAGAGAAAGAGAGAGACCTTTTCCCATTCTACAGGGAACTGGGGTGAGAAGAAGTGAAGAGGACCCCTTGAATTTCTAACTCATTTCAACTAAAGTGGAAGAGGAGGGATGTCCTTTGTAAATCATCCAAACACATTTCTCTAAATGTTGAGCATTTGGATTAAATCAGGATCTTGGCTTCGTTTTCCTTCCAACTGGCCAGGGAGAAGGGGAAACGCATTGGGTGCAGAGGAGGGAAAACCTGGCATCCTGCCTAGAATAAAGATGTAAAATTTTAGAGAAACAATTTTGGGAGGCCATCCCTCAAGAAGATGTTTGTCAGTTAAACGCGTATTTGCTCAAAACCTGCTTTCCCAGCTGAGCCCCACCCCTCCGTTCCAAACCTTCCTGCCTGGGTCCTGCTGGCTTGGCTCCCTCACAGCCTTGTTCAGGACTATTTCTAGAGTTTCTTACTGTGAAGGGTTTCAAAGTAATTCTGATCACGCGGATGGTTCTCCAATTTTATGGACCAGAAGGCATTTGAAACGTGCTCTTAGTTTAGGTTAAGAGTTCTCAAGTTCTGGCACTTTTTAAAACTAAACTCTTACATGCTGGACTCATTCTAAGCATTTTATAAATATTAACCCATTTAATCCTAACAACTGATGGTCTTTGAGGTATGTACACAATCCATTTGACAGATGAGAAGACTCAGGCATAGAAAAGTTGAGCAACTTGTCCAAAAGGTCACATACCTAATAAGTGATGAAGTCAGTATTTTATTCCAAGTTTTTTTTTTAATTTCTCTCCCCTCCCCCTCTCCCCCCCCCCCCAGTTATCTGTTCTCTGTGTCTATTTGCTGCATGTTCTTCTTTGTCCACTTCTGTTGTTATCAGCAGCATGGGAATCTGTGTTTCTTTTTGTTGCGTCATCTTGTTGTGTCAGCTCTCCGTGTGGGCGGCGCCATTCCTGGGCAGGCTGCACTCTCTTTTGCGCTGGGCGGCTCTCCTTACGGGGCGCACTCCTTGCGCGTGGGGCTCCCCTACGTGGGGGACACCCCTGCGTGGCACGGCACTCCTTGCACATCAGCACTGCACGTGGGCCAGCTCCACACGGGTCAAGGAGGCCCGGGGTTTGAACCTTGGACCTCCCATGTGGTAGACGGACGCCCTAACCACTGGGCCAAGTCTGCTTCCCCCCAAGCTTTCTTAATCCAAGTATACACATTTTTTTAAAAAGTGCAATGCCATATGAAGAATAATAACTATTTTCTAGGGTTGCTCTGAAGATTGAATAGGATAATCAATACGTGCTATTATAACTAATTCAACATAAGAGAACTAGAACTATTATAGTGGTGCTTCTGTTAGGCAAGATGCTACTGAAAGTCACAATTGCCAGGATCTTATATTTCTTCTTCTCCCCTCCTCCTTCCCTCCTCTTCTTCCTTCCCCCAACACAGAGCCTGACACATGGTTAGTGATCAATAAATGTTTATTTCGAAAATTCCAAAACTGTGGGTTAGCCTACATTGCCCAATCCAACAAAAACATAAAGTGTACGATATATTTTTATATTACAAGGTAAGTTATATTTTCTTTTTTCTTGTCACAGCAAAGTCATTGGTTTCCTTCTGCTGTTCTCTGTGTCTGATTTCACATGCAGAATTCTCAAGAAAAGCAGGAGAAGAAACATTTTATAACATGTGAGGTTGGGCATACCAGAGCATTTTTCATTTTCTTCCCACCTATGACTCCCCAAATTACAATTTTGAGAATCACTGGTCCTTTGATACTTCTATGATTTAAACTCTGGATCAAGACCTACAGCCTAAAATTGTCCTTTTTCAGGAAAGACTGATTCCCAGTGGTCTATGGTAGAAGCAGTAAGGAGTACATAGGTAGAACTGAAAGGCTCTGACAAGTGCATTCTGTAAAATAAAATTATACCCCAGAAGATTCAAAGTGATAAATAGAAAGTAAAAGAACTAAATTTGGACTCAGAAAAACAAGGTGATTCACTAGAGAATAAAAATCTAGAATAAAGAAGTAATTATGTTTCAGATTATAGTGGTAGTGTATTGATTAATTGGCTGATTTATCATTTGTTGAGTATTCATTGATTGGCTGATTTATCATTTGTTGAGTATTGATTGATTGGCTGATTTATCATTTGTTGAGGACTTACTATGTAACAGATATTCTGTCAAGGACACTCCTGTATATTATTTTAACACATTGTAACCAAGAGTGGTAGTCTGTGGTGTCCTTATGTATATGGGCTAGTCTTATTTCTTAATTATTTTTACCTTTTCATCTCCAATGTCACCTAACATAGTGATTGTAAGGCATCCCTTTCAGTCATTTTTAACTGCCTTTCTGTTTCCTACCTTCTGGGTTCACCCTTCAGGTGGAAGCCAGGAACTCACTCTCCCAATTTTCCTTGCTGGTATGTGAGCTGGGCTTTGCCATCAGATACATTTGTGTGAGACATCAGTTCAGAAGCTGGTGAAGTGAAGATGCAGATGATGGGAAAAATTCTTTCAGGCAAAGCCAGTGATGGGCAGGCAGAGGTGGCAGGGAAGAGGTTCTAGTGGGACTTTCCACGGCCTAGCATCGAGGTATGATAAGAAGTATCTGCCTGGCAGTGGCTGCGGTGATGTCCCAATGGAGCAGCCCTTTGTCACCTTTTGGAAGGTATTCCTGGATTTGTAGCTTCTAGGTATTGTTCTCTGGACCTTTCCAAACTTCCTTGTGCTCTTCCAATTAAACCAGTTAGAATGAATCTATGACTGATTCAGGGTCATGATCAGATTTCTAATTTCAAGATAGTGGCATGAAAGTTCTTTGAAATCTCTCCTCACATCAAATACCTATGAATGATAGAATTTTTTTAAAAAAAACGTAGCATTCAAAAATGAAAGAAAAGTCTTTCAGTATCAGAAGCTGTAAAATTTCTAGAAGGAATAAATTGGATGTACGCCATTCAGCTACTGTGTAAAAAACCATTGCTAAAAATTCATTGGCATATAGTGATACATATTTATAACTCACATGGGAGTCTGAGGGCCAGCTGGGAGGTATTGTTTTGAGCTCTGGGATATGGATGGAGCTGGGATATAGCTTATCTAGGCTGGGCTCTAGGCCGTGGGTTTGGTTCAGATCTTTCCCTCAGGTTTCTCTTTCTTCTACCACCAGAGGCTATTCAGGGCATGTTCTTCTTATAGGGATGGTAGAATTTCAAAAGCTGGATGAACTATGCAAAGCCTCTGCTCACATCAGGCTAACTTCTTATCTGTCAAGGCAAGTCAAAAGTCCAAGCCCAACAGCAATGGTTTGAAGATGTAAAACCATCCCACGGAGATTAGTAGTGAGAAGAGTAAACATTTGCTGAAAAATGATGTAATACCACAGGGCATTGTAGCAAAAAAAATGAAGGCCATAACCCAGCCCAGTTGGCATAAGGGATAATAGAAGCATCATGAAATATCTGAGGAAGACCATGCTTATGAAAGGAACTGCAAGCTTGAAAACTGGAAGAATTTATATATGAAAAGGGCTAAGAGTAAAGAATAATCAGAATAGAACTTTTAAAAGCATATTTGATATTATGAGAGAGATTAAGAAGAAGAATCCAAACACAAATTTTAAAATAGATGCTCTGAAGAAAGACCAAGCAAGTAATAAACAAATTAGAGGTTTTTAAAAAAGATTATCTAGTAAGATTGATTTAGGGCTTTTTTTCACTTTATTATTTTTTAATTATCTTTTTTTAAAAAAGATAAACAGATCACACAAAACATTATGTTAAAAAACATAAGAGGTTCCCATATACCCCACTCCCCACCCCAACCGCTCCTCCCACATCAACATCCCCTTTCATCAGCACAGCACATTCATTGCATTTGGTGAATACACCCTGGAGCACTGCCACACCGCATGGACCATAGTTTACACTGTAGTTTATACTCTCCCCCAGTATATTCAGTGGGTTATGGCAGGATATATAATGTCCAGCATCTGTCCCTGCAATAGCATTTAGGACAACTCCAAGTCCACAAAATGCTCCCACATCTCATCTCTTCTTCCCTCTCCCTGCCCTTAGCAATTGCCATGGCCACTTTCTCCAGATCAGTGCTACACATGTCTCTTCTGTTACTTTTACTGAACCCATAGTTGGCTGTGGAGTTGATGTATACCCAGGAGACTTCAGTCTCTGGACTGGCCATGTGCCAGCTGGGCCCTGAGCCTCAGCAGGGTTGCAGCTCCTACTCTCTGGTTTGTCGGACTTGCACAGGTCGGCTAACAAGGAGGTGAAGATGGTCAACCACCACACCTCAGAACCAAGAGTGCCTACAACTTCAAGCAGGAGAATCACATCCATCAACCATGTGGCATTGAAGCCCCCTCTCGATATGGAGGTGGAGTGGACATCACCAACCTAGGGTCCACAGGATGGAAGAATAAAATATGGATTAGAATGAATTTACTGGTATTCTACTATAGAACTATTGTGACTAGTAATGGAAGAAACTGTAGCTTTGTGTTTCGTAATCACAACTATTATTGTATCTTATATGCCATGGTTTGTATAATGTCTCTTTCTCTAATGTAACATGGGATATTTGACACTCTTGTTCAGTGCCATATCTCAAACTCTTAAGCCAGTATAAGGCATAAGGTAGGTGTTCAAGAAATAGTAACTGAATGAATGCATGATTAAATAACCACATATACCAGGGAATGCTCATCTGAGTTGAATATTTATCACTGGGATTTTGTGCAACTAACTCATGTGATTAAGTAAATTATTCATAGCTATAAAGGGAAGAATTGTAGGGAACTTTCTAGTATTTGGTTTACAGAAACCATGGAATTTAATTTGTGCATTATCCTAAGGTTGGCTCTTACATGATCAATTTGTAATACTAATATTGTTGAGCCTTTCCAGTGAATCAATGGTCATCTCAGTAGTAACACCTACTCTTTGGGAAATATATTCTTTCTTCTCATGTTAATTATAGTATCTTTGTTGTCCTCCTCTTCACAGCTTCTGTGGAAACTTGGAGCAATTCCAAGGACATCATTCTAGACATTTTCAGCTGTCAAATATCCTACTCTCTTCTTTGTTAATAGAAGCCCAATTTTGCTCAGGCCTTTGAACCACATGGCCAAGGGCCTTATCAGAGTCAGCTCAAGGGGTAAGTCTTGATTAATTTCAACCTACCATGATATTTAATTATGAATGCATTTTTATTTAAGAAAGTTGGGGACATCCTGATGTGCCACTATGCAAATGCAATCACTTTTAATATTTTGATCAAATTCCTTCCAGTTTTTCTCCTATGCCCAGGTGAGTGGCTTTTGCCTATTGTGTTCATACATAATATCTTAGTTTGCCAGAGCTGCTATGACAGACACCACACATAGGTTGGCTCAGTTATTGTCTCACAGTTTTAAAGGTGATGGCAGGGCTATGCTTTTTCCTGGGGTGGTAACATTCTGGTGATGGTTGTCCTCTGTCACATGGCATTCTCATTCTTATCTCTGACTTCTGGCTTCCATTTCTTCTGACTGCATCTAAATTTCCTCTTTTTATAAGACTTCCAGTCATACAGATTAAGGCTCACCCTGATTCAATTAGGTCTTCTCTAAAAAGGATCTTTGAAGATCCCACTTACAAATAACCTCAAAGATACGATTTACAAATAGGTTCACCCCATAGGATCACAGATTAAGGTTTGAACATATCTTTCTGGGGAACATGTTTCAACCCCCAACACATTATATGTACTTGTTGACTTATATTCTATTTTAACCTTTTTTTTTAAGCTATTGCATCATTTTCCCCCCAATGGCTGCATATTCCATCGAGAAATTTATTGCAAAGTTTATGTTAACCTTCTTCTGATGTAGAAGTCTGTTATAATTTTTCATTATTATATGTTCCATCACATTTAATATCTTCACGTACAGAGTATTTTCTATATCTAGAACTATTTTCTTATGATAAATTCCCAGAAGTAGAATTACTGGGTCAAAGTCCACAAATGAGCATATTAAAGTTCTTCTACAAATTACTATATTCCTTCCAAAATAACCTATTTAAATTGCCATTTAGCAATATATGACAGTATGTTTCATCTCACTCTTGCCAGGATTTGGCCTTTTTAGTTAAAAAAACAGAGCAAGAGAGAAACACATACACACATATAAAATGGTCTAATCAGCAAAATAAAAATAAAAAATAAAATTGGTATTTCATGATGTGCTTTGATAAAGCTGAACATTTCCCCATATTTGATTTGCTAATTCCATTTCCCTTTTTGGTGAATTTTCTGTGTCTTTTCTTTGTTGATTCATCTGTGGGAATATTCATGCTTCTTAAAATCTGTTTCTTGCTTTTGTTGAATTCTTTTGCTTAGTTTTCTGGTTATGCTTTTTAAAAATTTTAACGTGCAAAAATTTGAATCAGTACATATTTGTCTGCAAGAGTTATGTTCAAAATGTAAACAGCAGGTATAACACTCGCACTCAGCCATTAGAATGGGTGCTGTCTCTGACCTCTGCAAGGGTCTGTCTATCTTCATTCCTCAGTGTAGGACTTATTCCCTCTCAAAGAAGGGAATTAAATAGAATTTTTTAAAAATTTTATTTATATATATTATATTCTTTAGTCAGAATTGTCTTTTCATATGTTGAATGAGGTAATTATTTAAATATATTGTGTTACAAATTATTAGCTGATTGTCCAACTTTGTTTATTGTACAACCCTGGATTTTCTGGGAATTAGCTTATGATGAATTCCTTATCATATATTAAAATATGATCTATAATAGGGTTGTTTTTATGGGTCATTGTGCCAGATACTAATTTTCACCAATGTCACATTATTTAAAATGTTACGACTTTATAAAATATAGTATACTCCCCCTTTAAAATTATCTTGAATATTGTCTTTATAGGTGAACCTTAGAATCATTTTGTCAAAGGTCAGGTTGGGGTTTTTATTAAATTTGCATTGAACCAGTCATGAATTCAAGTAGGATTTAAACCTTTGTGATATTCAGCATCAGAAAGTGGTATATCCATCTTGTATCTCTTGCAAATTTCTCCTTAAAATCTTGCAATTCTTTATAGATTCTCAGTGTTTTCATTAGAATTATTTCATGATATTTTACCACTTTCGTTGTTGTATATAGAATTTTTTCATTATTCTATGTATTATGCTTGTTAATCTTTGTTTATATTGCATTCAAACTATTAAATTTTATTAAATTTGGAAAGTTTCTAGCATATTCCCTTAGATTTTCTAGATATAATAAGTGATCTATAAATGACAACTTTCTCTCTTTTTTATATTTCTCTTTTTGTTTTATTTTTCCTTTGGTCAGGAATTTCTCAAACAATGTGAAATATGATAAAAAATTTACTTGTTTTGTTCTTGATTTGTATATTTTACATTTAAGTGACTGTAGGTGATCAGTATGAAATATATATATTTTTTATGTTAAGCAGCTTTTCTTATAATCTTACTTGA
Source organism: Dasypus novemcinctus (assembly GCF_030445035.2). Taxonomy (NCBI): domain Eukaryota; kingdom Metazoa; phylum Chordata; class Mammalia; order Cingulata; family Dasypodidae; genus Dasypus; species Dasypus novemcinctus. The sequence goes on along the minus strand of NC_080673.1, from coordinate 192,958,694 downwards.
ACTTCTAAAACAGAACAAAAATTAAAAAACAAAACCCATGGAACTACACTACAGAAACAGTGAACCCTAAGTTAAACTGTGAACTTTTGTTAATAGTACAATTATAAATATGTGCTATCATCAATTGTAACAAATGTTCCACACCTATGCAAGGTGTTGGTCGTGGGGTGGTATGTGGGAAACCTGTATTTTATGCATGATTGTTCTGTAAACCCACAACTTCTCTAAAAAAATTTTTTTAAAAGACAGAAATAAGAAGTAAATTTTATAATATACCTTTGCACCATTTATTCAGATGACGTAATTGTTTTTTTGACCAATTCCTATAATATGTAATAATAATATCTTTATTATTTAAAACTACCCTTGAATTCCTATATTATATCTGCATGGCACTGTTTTTGTGGATTTTTACAAAACATACAGTCGAATTACATTTGTAAATATTTCAGGTTATTAATTATTAACAACAGGTTTCTTACTCCTTACTTATAGAACAGAAGTAAGTGTTTATTTTTGTCACATAAGCTTTACCATAGGAAAGAATTTTTTGAGCCAGAGTCTAATCTGGTACAAAAATCTGGGGCCATTCTAAGATGAAGCTATTATTCATGTATTTATCCAGTTTGATTTATTTATTCACCAATTTGGACACTCATTTATCCTATCAATACACATTCACACAAGTTTCCTGAGCCATCCTTATGCCAGGTGGGAGTGGAAGTTCCAAGCTTAGTACCTGCAGTGACAAAGACTTGAGTTCACATCTGGATCCCACTCTGTGCCCCCAAGATTTTTAAAGCTAATTAGCAGGTTAGAAACTGTCAAGGCATGTTGACCTTAAGATCATCGTATGTACTGTCATAATTTCTCATTACACTGAAGCTCACACTGGCCCTCTCCACAGCTTTATGAAAAACCTGTTGGCAAGAAGGTTGGCCATTTAGATACTGTAATCAGAATTCTCGAGCTGAACCTTCTTTTAATTATGGCTTAGGTAGTGGTTGTTGTGCAGTTTGGGAAAGGAGACCAGCTGGGAGTTAGCATCTTTTTGATCACAAGGCTGAACGATTTGCTTTGATCATGGAGACTACAGTTCTTAAAAGAACCTGGTCTCTTCCTCAAATTTGCAGGTAAACAGAGGGATCATTTGAACTGAGCGTAGATAGAGTAATTCAGGTTCAAGACAATGGTCTTCTTTGAACTGGATTTAGGGCCTATTGATTAACCTAGCAAAGAGGATTTGATGGTAAAAAAAAAAAATGTGACCTCAGCAAGGTGCAAGGTGGGTGCAAAGGTGCATCTGGAGGTCATCTGCTAGGTCCTGGGTCCTCTGTTTTCGGGATTGCAGGTCCTGGTTAGATGCTCCTGTTGGGCCCGCTGGGTGTTCAGGACAAAATTTTATAAACTGAACATTGCAGGTAATCTTGAAGGGAAGTGAATCACTGAAAAGGAGGCGCTTGGAGCAACAGGAAGTGTGAGGGCTTTGGAGCCAGAGAAACCTGGGATAAAATCCTTGCTTCTCTACTTTCTATGTGTGGGACCCAGGGCTTGCTGCTTAAAGCATTCTGAGCCTGAGTTCCTGTATCTGTACAAATTGGAAACAAATACTTCCAGGGTTATTTTTTTAGGGTTTAACGATGGGCCATCCAAGAAAGCCGCTCAGGTAGGTGCCGAGTATGTTGAGGAAGAAGAAAATGCCCCAGAGTCCTCAGGAGATACTGGGAAATCCTCTGTGCTTCCGAGAGGCGACTTTGTCATGTTTTCTCTGCATACAACAATCACCATATTCGGATGCTTGATTTTCTTGAGCAAAATTGTTTTAGAGTGGTATTTTGCATTGTGTCTGGAAGAGGAGTCTTTGAACATTTATATGTAAGTGGTTCCATTTGTTTAAATTAAAGTGTTTGAGCTTTTGGGGGGGCGTTACAGGGGTTCCTGCCACGTGGGGGAGTCATATAACCACTGGTGTTTCATTCTGGGAATATTAGCTGCACAGAGATGACTTAGCTTCTGAAGTATTAAGTTCTGTGAGTCGTGGATCCGATGTACATGAATTTTGGTTGGTTCCCCTCTCGGTGCTGTATGATACAAGCCAGCCTCTGTTTGCCTGTGCCATATAGACAAAACAATGAGACTTGTTAGTCGCTGGAAAAAGAAAGATTGGCCCTGAATAAATAAGCTGGCCGCCTTGGACAGAAAGCCACAGGCTGGCTCTGCGATGGTCTGTCTTTGAAGAGAAATGCTGCTGTGAAAGGGATGCCTTGATGCTTCCCAAGTCCTCTGGCTGCGAGGGGTCCCATCACACCCCTTTCCGCTCCTTACAACCACTTACAGTCCCTCTTTTGGCTTCTTGTATTCCTATGGCAAAGCTAGGGCTCTTTCATGGCATGTCACAGAAGATTGGGAAAGGTGGCTAAGTGTGGAGAGAGAACTTAAACATTCCTGCTACACTGAAACCAGGGGCTGCCAGGAGAGTGCAGTGTGGCACGCTGTGATGGCTAAGCTTATGTGTCAATGTGGCTAGGTTACGTAGTCCAGGTGTTTGGTCAAACCCTGGCCTAAATGTTGCTGTGGGGGGATTTTGCCAATAGGGTTAGCATCTACAATCAACTGACTTTACGACAAGATTAGCCTTATCTAATCAGTTGGAGGCCTTAAGAACAAAGAACTAAGGGGCCCAGAGAGAGGGAGAAATTCTGCTTCAAGACTACAACAAACTCTCTCTGTCTCTCTTAATCTCTCTCTCCCTCTCTCTCTCTCTCACACAAGCACCCTGTTGGTTGGCTCTGTTTCTCTGGAGAACGCTGACTAACCATTAAGTCATTAAGGATACCAGGCATCAGGGTGCTCCATGTCATTTCAATGAGTCATCTACGATGTGCCAGGTGCTGTGTTTGAATTTGGGGTACAGTGATGAGCAGACCCAGTCACTGCCCTCGAGGACTCAATCTCAGCCAACCAGTGAGCCTGCCTGCTCAAGGTCAGACTGACACCTATATATTGCATTATTGACTGGACACTTGAACCCAACTTGTTGGCTTCCTTTGTCTTCTGAGTCACAGAAATTTCAGCTCCGTTCTTCCTTTAATCTCTTTAACCATTTAATCTCTTCATGGGCTGGTTCCTGTTCCTGACTTTTAAATGGTGATGTTCCTACAGGTGTATATTGTCAACCCATCTCTTTTTTCTGTTTACTCTTCCTTGGGAACCTCAGGCATTCTACTATCTTGCTCCTGAAAGTGTTGCCTGCAGATCTGCAGCCCAGCATCACCTGGGAGCATGTTAGAAATGCAGAACCTCAGGCCCGCCCTGGACCCACTGAATTGTCCTCTAGATGTCTAACAAGATCTCCGGGTGATTTGGGCACCTATTAAAACTTAGGAAGCATGCTCTACTGATGTCAGCTTCCACTGCATACGGGTCACCTGTCGATCTGGATCTCCAGCCTCCACTCATGTTGGCAGCTGCCTGTTAGCATCTCCTCTAGGACATCCTCTGGGCGTGGCCAACTCTGCCTTCCCCAACCAAGCTCACCATCCTGCCCCCAGCGCTGCCCCTCTTCTTGCGCATTCCATTTCAGGGGGCAGCATTACCATCCCTGTATACTAGCTCCTCCCCTCTCTACAGCCAATCAGTCAAGTCCTGCTGTGTTGCTTTTTCCTTTCAAAAATTTTCTTACTTCTGTCTCTTCTCTTCCTGTGCTTTCATCCTCCACCCCCTGGCCTAGCAAAATAGACGCCTAGTGTGCTTCTCCTTGCCCTGCAATTGAATCTGCTTGTAACACCAACACACTGTGGCCTGGCAATACACATTCATTCTTGCAGCTCAGAAACTCTCTTCAGAGTCCCTCTCCTGATACCACACTGAACTGAGGTAACCCTGTTTCTCAGTTTCCTCACCTGTGGAATGGGGCAAAACAGAACTATTTAAAGGAATGAATGTGAACATATATATATAATTCATGGAGTAGTGCCTGGCACAGTGTAAACACCCAATAAGCGTTAGTAATCCCTTCAACACCCTGACATGACGTTTTGAACTTTTCTTTCCCTCCCCCTAGACTAGCGTTTATTAAAGTATGGCCAGGGGCCTGCCCGGGTCAGTACAGTAACTGGTGGGATCCGAGAAGCCCTGTCTTGTACATCTTGGGAGCAGGGACTGTGTCTAAGGCATCTGTACATCCTCTAATTTCCCCCATATGGGGACCATAACAGGTACTCCTTGAATATTTGTTACAACAGGGGAAAACCAGAAGTGTTAGGCAGTTTTGTGGCAAAAGAGTAAGAAGACTTCACTCAGGGTATGATATTTTAAAAAATAGAAACTACAAATGACTTTTTGGGCATTTCTCAAATGAGAAAGCTGAGGAGGAGAGTGTTGTCAGCTTGGCCAATTTATAGTTTTGAATTTGTGTCCAGAAGCTGTTTGCAGAGAGGGTATTTTTAAAAATGTGAAAATACAATTAAATTAGAGAAATGTGTCAAGTAACTTTTTCCCCTAGTTTTTAAGACTGTCCTCTGAGTACTAGAGTTTAGGTAATGACAACTTTTTGAATAAGGATGTGTATTTTCTAATTAAACATTCAAAACTCTCTAATTAGTGAAGATAGGGGTCAAAAACCTAAAACCTAAAAAAGAGCAGATTTACATGGACAGAAATGGCAATAAAAATGGAAATATTTTTCCCTGACTCTTTCCTGTATTTAATTAAGTCTTCAGTATGTGTCTATTGTCACATTTAAACAACTTCTTGCCACTTGATGTAAAAGCCTTGTAGAGTATAGAAAACACATATGTTAGAATCAGGCAGATCTGGGTTGAAGAAATCATTAAAATACAATGTATAAATATGGTAACTGCAATTAGCCTAGGAGCCTGGGGAGAGCCTGGGACAGGGGCGTGGCCTCTGGAGGCAGGTGGACTCACTTTGATACCCAGCTCCACTGGCTGACTAGCTATGTAACCTCCAGCAAGTAAATTACTTTAGTGGCCCCTCAATCCTTTACCTGCCAAGTGGTAAAATAATAGCCCCTACTCCACAGAGTTATGAAGAGTAAACCAAACACTGCTCTTCAAGCACCTTTCACAGGACTATCACTTTAAAAGCCCTCTATCAGATTTGGTTTTTGTTGATATAAATATTATAATGTCCCACTTTATTACCCCAGACTCTTGACCCTTCAGTCCAGGTTCCAGTTCCTGGGCTTCCAGCAACCTTCCTGCATATTCCAGGTTTAGGTACTAATCACTGAACATCTATGTGCAAATGGGGCAATTTTCACCCATTTGAAAGTATTTCCTAAAACGTTTACCCTAAGTTTACCCCAAAGTGCTCAATTAGTACACTTAAAATAAATTTAAATTTATAAGCATTAAACTCCAACTATCTGTGTGGTTCTGGTCAAGTTCCTTAACCTCTTAGACCTTTTCTTTTTTTAATCTATTAAATACAGATAATGATAATTTTCTATGGTTTATAGTTGGGATTAAGTGATAAGTAATGGATAAGCCAGTGGCATTTAACATGTACTAGAAGGAGCCCTTAAAACACCACTGAAGGCAACTCAGAGCTACACTTTCACATATAATCAATGCTACTGAATTGGAAAAGTATATAAATTAAAATTAATAAAGTGGTTTAGACTGGTCTGATACCAAAACACAAAAGACAAAAAACTGAGCAGAATTTTAAACTTTCCAGAAAATTGTCAGTGTATTTGTTGAACATAAATTTTACAGGAAGGATGAAGTCAGGAAGTGTTCCAGCAGGTAGACAGCACAATTGCTCCCAGGCTGCCTCTAATGCTGTAGAGAACATCTTTTCTTTGTCAGACATCCACAAGCATATATATATATATATATATATATATATATATATATATATATATATATTTATATATATATATTTATAGCCCTCAAAATTGCTTTCAGAATAGACTGGGGAGGAATTATCTCCATTTTGCAGATGAGGAAAATGAGACAAAGAGTAATTGGATATTAGGAGAGTCACAGCAGAAAGTAGAATTGCGGTCATACTCTGGTGCTTTTTTGAGTCTGCCATTGCAGGAAGCCCTGTTGATTGACTACCCAATGTCCATGCTCTCTCTTTTGTCCTTCATATGTGAAAAAATTTTAAGTGAAGGGAATAAAGAGTTTATTAAGAAACAATAAAAGAGGTAAGTACATCATCTGAGACATGGATTGTGGGCATGTTACAGGATAAGTCGTGCACATGAGGCCCTGGGCTAGGCCTTTTTAGAGCTTTCTACCTCCCTTTTCCTAATGTTGAGGAGGGGCCCCAGCTGTTTACTGATCTGATTGGTTGCCTTATAATCTCTGCCTGTTAGCTCTCAGGGGTCCAATGAGGAGGCCTTTTATTTGGAAGTATCCAGGGCTTCCAAATGGGACCTCATGGCCAGGGTCTTGGTGGGGTCTTTCCAGCTTTCTTAGTAGCAGGGGTTTCCAGACAGGGTCTCACAGCCATGTTCTCTGTCAGATCTACCATGTCTTTTATCTTTTCCCTATACTAACCTGCCTCAACTCTCCCCCTTGGAGAGTTTACACCCTTATTCTTAAGAGGGAGCTAAAGGACAATGGTCATTCTTCTGTAGCTGCTTCCTGCTGGTTAGGGGGAGTAGGCCCTGCCTGACAGAGTACAAAACTGTCTGGCTATTCTATTGAGATTGAGGGAAGATGGCCCAGCATCATGGTTGGAACTGGATGAAATCTACCCATGACTAATATCTTGTTCTGGAAGGTATTGATTCTGGAAGAATTAAACTTAGTTAGAACTTAAGGTACATGGACCTACTAAATGGATAAAGAAGATGGCAATAAGCATGCCCAAAAAGGGAGCCAGTCATGATATTCTGGACCAAGGGATTGAGAAAGTCCAGGTGCTTCAAGAGGATGCAACATTCTGAAGTTGATGGGCAATAGCAATTTTCCTTGAGTCTTTTTATGCTGTTGGTTAACTCTAGGGAGAGATTGTGGTAGACCTCCTGGATTTGGTATAAATTGCCAACCCAGGTTCCCACAGCAATTTTTATGCAGAGGACAGCTAGGAGGCGTATGAAGAGAGGTGCTGCCCTAGACATAAACTCACAGAGACAGTATAGGCAACAACAGGACAAGCATATGGCAAGCAAAATAAAGACCATACTTAAGAAAGCTATTCTTTTATCTTTTAAGCACATTCATTAATTACTTAGGAAATGAATTAAGTTTATCAGAACTTTTAACATGTTCAATATCCATCTGCATATGATCTAGAATAGAAGAGATATTATTATATTCATCAGGCGTATAGGTACAATAGTCAATACTAATCAATACACAAGTTTCTTTGTGAGCTGCAGTTAATAGAGCTAAGCTCCGGTTTGCAGTACCATACATGTTGTCTCTTCGTAGGAGCAGGTCATAATGCCAGTTGCATTTGTTTAAGTTCTACTCACATTACCTGGTAATTATTGCAGGCCTTTACACAGTTGGCATGCTGCAGCACTGTTGATCCTGGAGAGAGGCTCCAGTGTTTCACCGGCCTCGTGTTTATAGTACCCTTTGGCAATATGAAACAGAGCCAGTCTGGAAGCAGTGTCCATTGTAAATCCTGGCCAAATCAAGTTGTTGCTGGTTGCTGCAAGAGTCTGAAACTGCAACATAGTTTCCATCCTCTTCAGGTGCATAGCCAGAGATGTGGTAGATAGCTTCATTATTTTAGGCATCATAGTGACTGACTTAGCCAATAATTCAAATGGAGAGACACCATGCAGTATACCAAAAGCCTGTTTTGAATGCACAGGAGAGTTTGATGATACTGAAGTCTATCACTTTAATTTTTATATACTTTCTAAATACTTCCAATGCAGTTTATTACATATCAAATGAGCTTAACTCTTTTCAGTACTTTACCTTTTACTTCTATACACTCATAATGATTATGTTAATTAACAGGTATTTTACCTTAGCAGTACAGGAAAAACTACTTTCTCCATTATTTTATGAAAATTTAAGATTCTCAATGGAATCAAGTTTCTCTTTCCCTTACAATTACCTTAACATGCAGATTGAGCTGGCCTCTGACAAGTTTCACTGTTATGAAGCTAGTTTTTGTTCATAACAGTTTAGGTTTCTAATTAATTATGGCTTCCTGCAATTAGTCTTTTGAATACTTCAGTTTAGAACATGCTTTTATAAACTTCTTATAATTAACTATAATAGTTACTGAATTTTATTTAGGTTCTTGGCTATGCTGCAGAAATGAATTTCAAGAACACACCAGGTGAGTTAGGCCAGTAATTTATTCAGGCAGGGAGGGATGAGAAATGGGAGAAAATAACAGATCAGGGTCCCAGGTAGAGAAGAAGGGGGTGAAAAGTGATAAAGAGGACTGATTTATAGGCTACAATTCCCCATTATAGATTCTAAATGCCCAGGTTTACTTGCGTGGCCACATGGCACAGGAAAAATGGTGAGAGTGGTGCACAGAGGGCAGGAACGGGTCCAGAGGCCAGAGAGCACATGAGAGAGAATGTTCAGGCCTTGCTTTTTGAACCATTAATTATTCCATCCCTTTGCTAATGCAGGGGAGGGGTTCTAGGTGTGTGTTGTTTTGATTGATTACCCCACCCATCAATCCCTCATGACGGCCCAAAGATAAAGTCCTTGGGTAATATCTGGGGCTTCTCCTGGCTTCCAGAAGAAGTCTTTGTTCTGAAAGGCAGAATCTTGGGGAGTGTCTCCCAGCAGACATCCTGGGGGCTACTGGTGTCCACATGGACTCTCTGCCAGGTTCCATATCCATCTATTGATTCCCTATCTTACTAGCCTGCTTCATAATTACATGGATTCGTTATGTTACATTTAAATAAGCTTATTAAATTATAGCCAGCAAACAATGAAATTTACTTTATCCTTCCATAAATTTCAAGGACTTTTTCCTTTATTTACTGAAATTTGATAATTGTATTATTAATTACTCTCATTTGAAGGCTGTTAAAAGGTTTAAATTGGGGAATTACAGGACAAACTATAATTCTTAATTCCCCAGACTAGTAAACACTTAATTTTTAACAATTTGAAAAGAGTTCTATTAAGAATTTTCATTTGTTAATTTGATATTACCATCCCTAATGTATGAAAATATTTCCTGAGCAAATAGGCAGACACAGTTAGACACAAATACACTCATTAATGTTATGGATAATTTTTATTCTTTTATAAAATAAGTTGAACTGTAAAATAACATTATATTGGAAAGAACTCTTTGAAGGCTATTTCTGATGATTTTAATCTTAACTGTGACTATGCAGTTTTGCACAAGCGTTTCATTCTTCAGTTGTTGGCTTATACCCAAATTGTTCCCAATGCTCTAAAATACAATTCAAAACATTTTCTGTCACTTCAGAGCTTTGCTTATTTCCCATTTTGACTTTGACAGACCTCAGATGAGCAACACTAATTCCAGTATATACTCACTGAGGTCACTGAAGTCTCAAGGAAAACTTTTTTTTTCTCATGACCTGCTGCTTTCAGAATTCTTGATGCTCAAGGTGGGAGATCCCCTACTCACCAGTCCTCAGAGACAGCAGGACCCCAGCATCCACTAGACTGGAAGAGTGGACATCCAACTCTGAAGGCCAAGGATTCCCACCATGCAGTTATTTCCTCTAAGGTCATGTGATCCACTAGGCTCCTGCACAGAGTAGGTAAATTGGAGTCCATACCTGGATAATAATGAAAGAAAGCAGCCTTATTAATGCCAGTGGATGGATGGTCAGTGGAAGGACAAGAGATGGGGCGTCTCAAAATTTGCCTTCCCCTGAGCCATAGGGTAGAAGTTGCTATCCTTTAAATGGGAGAGTAAAGTGGTTACCATTACAAAGGTGAGCAAGTACATCCAAGGGTGAGGTCAGTCTTAAATAACCATAAGCAAAGGCAAACTCAGTTTAGAGTTACCATCACAATAGTAGGTCTAGGCTAAATGCACCCTGTTTTATAATATAAAGACATCTATATAATGAACTTAACTCTTTTTTTTTTTAAGATTTATTTATTATTTTATTTTATTTCTCCCCCCCCCACCCACAGTTGTCTGTTCTCTGTGTCTATTTGCTGCGTGTTCTTTGTCTGCTTCTGTTGTTGTCAGTGGCACGGGAATCTGTGTTTCTTTTTGTTGCTTCATCTTGTTGTGGCAGCTCTCCATGTGTGCAGCGCCATTCTTGGGCAGGCTGCACTTTCTTTCGCGCTGGGTGGCTCTCCTTACTGGGTGCACTCCCTGCATGTGGGGCTCCCCTACGCAGGGACACCCTTGCATGGCAGGGCACCCCTTGCGAGCATCAGCACTGCGCATGGGCCAGCTCCACACGGGGCAAGGAGGCCCAGGGTTTGTACCGTGGACCTTCCATGTGGTAGGTGGACGCCCTAACCACTGTGCCAAGTCCGCTTCCGAGCTTAACTCTTAGTGACGGTTTCTAATAAGTTTTTACTTCAAAGTAATTTGGTCATTTTTATTTATTAATAAGCAACTGAAACTATTTCATTAGTAACATTAACGTTGCTAAGTTTCTCCACTTTTCCAGAGGTTGAACTAATTCCAGTTGTGATTTCTTTTATACATCAAATTCAATTGCAAGATAGTATTTACATTTAGTGACTTATTTTTAGGTTACCTTTCACCATTATCCAATTTGTAATGGGCATCCCCCACATCTGATACAAGTTCCTAGGCACGAGCAGACTGACAAAGTTAAACACAGATTTAAAAAGTTAACACAGGGAAACGGACTTGGCCCAGTGGTTAGGGCGTCCATCTACCACATGGGAGGTCCACAGTTCAAACTCGGGGCCTCCTTGACCCGTGTGGAGCTGGCCCATGCGCAGTGCTGATGCGCACAAGGAGTGCCCTGCCACGCAGGGGTGTCCCCGCGGTAGGGGAGCCCAACGCGCAGGGAGTGCGTCCCGTAAGGAGAGCCGCCCAGCGCGAAAGAAAGTGCAGCCTGCCTAAGAATGGTGCAGCCCACACGGAGAGCTGATACAAGATGAAGCAACAAAAAGAAGCACAGATTCCCGTGCCGCTGACAACAGCAGAAGCGGACAAAGAAAAAAGACGCAACAAACAGACACAGAGAACAGACAACGGGGGTGGGGGGGGGGGGCGGGTGGGAATAAATAAATAAATAAATCTTAAAAAAAAAGTTAACACAAAGTTAAGCACAGATTAGAAGAGAGAATTTTACACACTTAGCATAGGGAAAGATCCAACTGAAGCCATTCTCCAGGGACATTTTAATCTTACTTGATGGCCTATGGGGCGGTTCCTTATTCTATAGGTGAGAGATTTACTAAATGGCCTAGATCTTGATTCCCCGTTCCCTCCCCTTGTTAGGCACAACCAAGGCTAGAGAGGTCTGGAGTGCAGGCTCGAATAATTGGCTTCCATGTTAATTAAGAAATAAACAGTCTTACCTGACACATCAAGGGTCACCTGAGGCTCCTCCTGGTTGATGGTTCCTGTGGCTTCTGGCCACTTCTGTCCTCCCCAGCGGTCTGGGTGGTGAGGCAGCCTGGGGCCAGGTTCCAGCTGATGTAGAGCCTGGAACTGGGTGCCCTGAGGTGACGGTGCTTTTAATGATGACAGCTAAAAGGTGAGCCTATCCCAGGCCTTGTCCCTGGTGCTGATTACCTTCCCCATCTTGGTGGCAAGGTCTCAATTGTTGAAAACTGAGAAGGTTGTTTCTAAAAGGGAGTTAATGGAAGTTTGGGAACCCAGGAAAAGTTTCTTCAGCTTCCTGTGGATATCCGACGTAGACTGGATAATAATGTGAGTTCCAAAGAGCATCTGTTCTTCTCTAGAGTCAGGATCTACCAGAGGGTATTTTTATTGCCTCTACCAGCTTTCCTGGAAATAAGGCTGGTTTTTAGGTTCTGCTTCCCTGAGTTTATTAAAACTGACCAGTTTGGCAATGCATTTCCTCACCCCTTTAAGGAGATATGTGACCACATGGTCTCTGGCCCTCAGATTTGTCTGTCCCTTCTTTCCTCTGACACAAATTTAACTGGAATTCAGGGTCCCATACAGAGGTCATTCAGCCATGTTGTGGCCAATGGTATGGCAGGAAGATTAGCCTCTTCCTTTAGAACATCCGTATGGAGGTTGTACCAATTACTGAGAAGACACCCAATGGAGAGTCTGCTGGAATGCTAGAGAGGCCATGCCTGTTGTTTTAGGGAGAAATGAAAAAAAGTCTTCAGCCTCTTTGGTGCCCCAGATCCCAATCTGACTAAACTTTTGCCCTCCAAACTGAAGTGCCCATGCCGCTTAAGTCTTGGGGGACGTTTGGAGCTAGCCTCCAAACTGACGCATCCAAGTTGCTTAAGTCTTGGGGAGTGCTTGGAGCCGCTGTGGTTCCCAGGGTCCCGAAAATCACAGAGCCCATGCCCTGGACATCTCCAGGGCAAACTAAGACTGGGGAGATGCATGGACCCAGGTTCTGGACCAAAGCTACCAAGCTCAATCTTTTTCCAGAGAAAAGGGGCTGGCTTGAAACCTTTCTTTTGGCCTACTTTTGCAGAGATTTTAGAAAGTGGCCATGGTAGAGGCCACTACCAGGAACTGAGTTTGCAGTTAAACTGGATCTTAAGAGGCACTTCAAGAAGCAGAGACCATCTGTGGCTTATAGGCAGACAGCCTCAGGGGCTCCAGAAGTAATGGATTAAGAGGAAGCTCAGGACCTCCTGGGGGCAGAGCACAGAACAAACCTCTGGGCACAGCCCAGGGTGAGAGTCTTGGGGGTCTCCCTAATCAAAAGAATTCACAGATAGTCTCTAATTAAAAGTTTAGACTCACCAGTCCTTGCTGGGGGTCGGGGTGCATTACTTGCCTCTGTCTCCTGGCTTGGCTCACCAAATATGCTAGTTGAACACTCTCGGTTCTGGGCTTCTAGGTTCTTGGCTATGTCACACAAAATAATTTTAAAACATGCTGTAGGGTAGGCAAGGGAGTAAAGAGTCTAAGAAACAAGAAAATGGGAAAAGTACACAATCCAAGATGTGGATTGTGGGCATGTTACAGGATGAGTCACCCATATGTGAATTTTCATCACATATTCCTGACCCTCTAATTGGCCAAATGCTTCATTCCTGAGCCCCAGGGCACAATTTTAACAAGCCAGGGCCCCAGATACCTATATCCAAAGTCAGGTTTGGGAAATTGGGGAGCAAAAGGGGAGCTGAGGCTAGCGGTAGCTCACGAAGCACATCGAGGAGGTGCACAGGGCTTCTCCTTCCTGGGTCTTAGAAGATTTGCATCTAGGTCTAGGGTGAAGTGGTTCTCAAACTTGAGTGTGCATTGGAATGACCTGGAGGGCTTGTTAAACTAAAGGTAACTGGGCTCCTTTGCCCAGAAGTTCTGATTCAGTAGGTCTGGGGTGGGCCTGAGACTTTGTAAGTTCTCAGGTACTGCTGATGTTCTTGGTCTAAGACCCACACTTTGAGAACCACTGGCCTAGGATAATGAGTCTTAACCTTGCCTTCACCTTAGTATTACCTGGGAGCTTTAAAAAAACTCCACAGTCCAGGTTACACCCCAGACCAACTTAATCTGAATATCTGGGAATGAAATGAAGGCTCAATTCTTTTTAGAGCTACCTAGGTGATTACAATATTCAGCCAAATTTGAGAACCAAATCTGTGGAGTTGAGGAGGCCTGGCTCAAGAGCCGCATGTGATTGAAGGATAGGGGGAGGTGTTCGAAGACCATCTAGTTCTTCGTGAGCAGTCATCAGCCTTGCTCTGAACGTAGTCCTAATATCGAACACATTATGAAATTTCAAAAATTAAATCTGGGAGCTGGGCTTTTGGACTATTCCATCTGTTACTAACTAATAAGGCTGTTTTGGGTGGTTAGGAAGTAAGACTTGCTGTACCGGCTGACATAGACTGTGCACACGGTGGGAGGGGCAAACACCTGTTTTCCTTCCGGGCGTGACCAGGTGGCAATGTGACCAACCCCCTGTTAAATTCCTGGCGCCTGAGTCCTAAATGTGCTTCCCTGGTCAGAAACACTGCACACACGTGACTGCATTTCATTGCTAAAAGAAGTAACTTGTTCCGTGTGACCATTCTCCTTGGGAGGAAGAATTTGGGAAGCCTGAGCCTGGACTCCTGTAGACTTCGCCTGATGCACCTTTTGCCCATGCTGACCCTGCTGTGTTTCTGCTCTCTGCCACAAAGCATAGATGAGTCCTGTGAGTCTTTTTGGCCGAGCTACTGGATGTGTGGATGTTTGTGGAACCTCCAAAAAAGATGGGCAAATTTTTTGCATTAAAGATAATTTTTGTATGAAACATGCCAAATAGGAGGTTTTTACATGTAGCTTTGTATGTTTAGAGATATTCTACATGTAAGGAAGTAGATAATTAACAGAATTAGGAGACTGCAGATTTGACATGTCCTAAAACCAGAGGGAGAACTAGAATGGAGTCTGGAAGGAGCTTGGGCAGATGGCAGAGAACAACGTCACCTACGGGAAGACTCAGGGCTGGCTGGATAAATGGCCTGGCTGGGTGTGTGAGCTTGGACCTTCAGCTGCCGTCGCGGAGACCAGGGTAAACAAATCACGGGCTCCTGACTCCTCACCTCCCTCTGCCTTGTTTCTTCTGGTTTCTGCATTTGTGTGCAATGGCAGAGTCCGTTTTCTGGGTCACCAGCCACCATGGCAAGTGGACACCTGGCTTTCGCTACCAGACTCACTGTCACCAGAGGCTGACCAGCTCTCCCCCACTTCCTGCCAAGAGGGAGCAGGATTGAACACAGGGCTGTGAGCAAACGGATCTAGAAGGTCAAGAATCAGTGGACTAGACATTCTCTAAGGATTCGTATACCCTGAGGGTCCCAAGCAGTCCAAGTCTTAGTCTCCTCACCTGTAAGAAGGGCACAATGCCTATTGACAGCCTTACAGCATTGTTGGCAAGATTTACAGGCTGTTGCAAAGAGCAGCAGATCATCAGAGCTTGGCAGGTAACACGGACTGCAACTGCCCACTTTCAGATCAGTCAGAGGCAGGGCTAGAATGCCCCTGGACCTCTTCTCCTTTGTTCTTTGTACCCATGTCAAAGCCCTTCACTAACCCTCTGCTGTTAGGCAGGGGCAGAGTCAAGTTTGTGGTCTGATACGAATGCTTAGTGGGTGCTGCCGACTTTTCATAATCACATTTACTCTTCACGGCAGTTAGCGATGAGGAAATTCAAGAGTCATAAATAACTTGCCTAGGGTCATGCCTAAGTTTTAAATCCTGATCGGTTTCTCACTTTCCCTTTCCCATGTATTGTTTCCTAAAGTAACAATACAACTAGGTAGTGTTTCCTGAATGCTGACTGTGTGCCAGGCTCTGTCCTAAATTCTTTACAAGCTCTATTTCATTTAATCCTTACAAGAATGCCAGGAATGAACTGTGGCCTGAGCATTTATTTTCATTCACTCTTAAAGCTGCAGGATCCCCATCAAATCTGCATTGAGTATGCGATAAATTATTAAATTTAAATGCCAGCCCTAGGAACCTGAGCCCAAGCCAAACGCCAGTGATTGAGATTAAAACTCAGATTTAGGGCTGCATTGAGGCCAAAAGCTTTTTCTAATTGGATGGTCCAGCCTTCATTGACTGAAATCAGCCTCTGCTCCAAGCACTCTTGGAAATGATGGTTTCCATCTCCTTCCCAAACTGCCAAGCAAACTGCAAAGGTCAAGAGCTCTGTAGTCCCATTGGCCTGGGTTTGAATCCTAGCATCGATTCCCTAAGGACTTAATGACCCTCAGCAAATCATTTAATACGTCTGAGCCAGTTTCCTCATTAAATGACAGGAATATGTACAATACAATCTGTCTTGTTAAATATTCAAACTATTTAACAACTAGCCCAGAAAGGCTCTGACCAATCAGTGTGGACAACCCTGGGAGGTTGGCAGTACCTGTTTCTTTGTTGGATAACCTAGAGTTTCAGAGGATCTCAGGGAAGAGGTCTGGGCAGTGGTGCCAGTTCAGCTTCTCCTTTCCAGTTTCCCCCCAGATAGATGTAAACTTGGACTAGGTAGGGAGGGTTTGGAGGATGGGACAAGAAAAGAAGTATATTGAAGAGTTAGCAGGAGAAGGCCAGGAGTCCCACAAATTGGCAGCATCTTTCCTTGAGTCACTGAAAGGGGATGTTTGTAGATACCAAGGAACTCCAGGGAGGGGAGGAAACTAACCTTAGTGGACAGTCACTATGTGCCAGGCACACATGTTAGAGGGCGGTGGTTAAGGTTCTGGAGGTGGATGGACTTGGTGTAATCCTGGTCTATCATTTACTGGCTATGTGAGCTTGGGAAGTTTCCTAGCCTCTCTGTGACTCCACTTTCTCCCTCTGTAAAATAGAAATAATAATAACAACCATCACATTTTGATATTGTAAGAATTAAATGAATTTATATGGGTTAAATGCTAAGAACACTGTCTGGCATGAACTGAGTATATAATAAGTGCTGACAATTTTATCATTATGATTACATCTGAATACTTTCTTGCATTTCATTATACCAGAAACTTTTATTATGCTCCCCATTTCACAGACAAGGAAACTGAGGTTCAGAGAGACACAGTAACAAGCCTAAGATCATGCATAATAAAGGTCTGATTCAGAGTTAGAACTCAAATGACTCCAAATCCAAACTCTCCCCACAAATCCACAGTTAGGAACGTGTGGTAGAACTTGTTACATGGAATGAGATCTCGATGGAAGAAGTTCTAATGACATATGCTACAACCACTTCATAGCATTTTAACCTTTTAAGTGAAAAAACAAGGCCAGAGCACTTCCCTATTTCTTGTATAAGAGGGAGGAATAGGTAGAGGTGTGCTGGAGTGAGTATGTACCAGTTTGTGATAGGCAATTGCTAAATATTCAGGAATTTTGTGAGCCAGTTTAGTTTACCTTGGTAGCTTGAAATCAATCACTCTAAGAATATTTACACTGTAGAAATTGCTAAATACCAGACTTAAAAGATAAGCAAAACTAATATAAAATGGATAAATGAGATGGAGCGACAAAAGGTAACAGGTGAAAGGATATACGGTATCCCTTATACCTTATCTGGGTAGACGTCCTATATACTCCCTATATAGTTTTGAACTTTGTATCATGTATATGCATTGACATATGAAAAGAAAAGAAACCTCTTACCCTGAAAACAAATTGAAACTAAAGAACCTAACCATACGTCGAGTTGGCAGCATAGCCACACAGAAAAAGCATTTGTTTCATGAGCTTTTTAGAACACAGTAATCATTAGAGGGAAATATTTTAAGGATGAAAAGAAGTGCAAAGAAATTTTAAACTTTCATAGATGTTTTTATTGTTGATAAGGAATTTTTAATATTAATATTTTGAAACTATTTCTATATAATGTTGGTAATAGTAATAAATATGTTAATATTCTTAGAAATCAGAATTTTCAATGTAAGGTAAAAGAGACAATTATAATGAAAGAAATTAAGTGAAACCATTAAATTAAAGTAGAATTGGCCCAGTGGTTAGGGAGTCCGTCTACCACATGGGAGGTCCACGGTTCAAACCCCGGGCCTCCTTGACCCGTGTGCAGCTGGCCCATGCGCAGTGCTGATGTGCGCAAGGAGTGCCCTGCCACGCAGGGGTGTCCCCCGCATAGGGGAGCCCCAAGCGCAAGGAGTGCGCCCCGTAAGGAGAGCCGCGCAGTGCGAAAGAACATGTAGCCTGTCCAAGAATGGCGCCGCACACACAGAGAGCTGACACAACAAGATGACGCAGCATAAAGAAACACAGATTCCCATGCTGCTGACAGCAACAGAAGAGGACAAAGAAACAAGATGCAGCAAACAGACACAGAGAACAGACAACCGGGGTGGGGGGGAAGGGGAGAGAAATAAATAAATAAATAAATCTTAAAAAAAAATAAAGTAGAATTAAATACTAATACGAACACATGATTTAAATATATATATACACACATTTATACATTTACTCACACATACACACACACAAACACAGTGTTTCTTCTAGTTCTATGGAAAGTGTAACAGTGAATACTCCTAGCATCTCAGATTATGACCCTTATTTCAATTTCCCACTAAAAAGAAGTGGAGATTCTTGGAAGAATGGCAAATGCTAGATCTGGGATAAAAAAAATAAAAAGGTACAAGATGAACTAGGGACATTTTGCTGTGCCAAATATAAAAAATTTCAGAGTTTAATAGTGTCATATAAAAATGACCCAGGAACCAGTTTGAAAACTGTCATTCAAAAGTTATGAAAATTTGAATCTCAAAATAGTTACTATCATAGTAGATTCACACAATAAATTAATAAAAATTCTTGAGTTTGTAATGATATTCAAAAAAGGAGAAATGTAAAAAAAGTTTATTTTTATTTGAGGCAGTCTTTAAAACAAATAGATTATTATTACTTTGAATATTGGTAATTTAATGGGCAGAGTTAAGCATTTACCTATCTATCCAATAGAATATATGTTTCAGTGTTAGCAACCCAAATGTGAGAAAACTCTATTTTATAAAGACTATTGGCTAAAAATAGAGAGGGAGAGAATTTTTAATACCTCATTTTACAAACACTCTTGGAAATAATGATTCAACGAAAGCCTTTCTATTAGTGTCAAAACCATTATATGAATGATTGATGGGTTTGAATAGTACTAAAGGAACACTGCATGAATTGCTTTCTGGATGCAAATAGAAAATAACAACTGTGTAATGGAGGTGGGTAGGAGATGGTCTTTGCTTCCCTAATATTGGGTCAAACAGATAATATACATTCTCTGATGTGATGCAACATGTATCATATTGTATCATTCATGATGTGTTCTAGTCAAAATTATCTAGCTTTAAAAATAAAAAATATATATATTAAAAATATTAAAAAAAAAATTAAAAAGAAATTCAAGGGCAAAAAATATTATCTAGCTTAAATCCATCAAGTTTATAAGAAACACAAAGAATAAAGGAGCAAAATAAATAACACCCCTAGGAAACAATCAGACAACTCCAGGAACTGAGGCAGTCTGCAGAACAACTTGCCTAGTCGTTGAAACAAAGTATGCTTTTTTAAAAAGAACTGTTTAAAAATAGGAGACTTAAGTGCATAGACAGATGGACTATGTCATACTGGGTTGGGCATTGCTTTCAACAAACTAGATGTGAAGACTATTTGGAGGTTGTATTAGTCAGCCAAAAAGGTGCTACACTCCACCCTCTTAATTCCAAAAGAACATTACAATATTCAAAAAAACCTTAAATCAGTTATAATGCAAGTACTAAATTATATCACAATCAACTTAAAGAAATACAGGTTGTGCTAGAACAAAGTCCCGGCTGCTATAGACCTCTGAAACTTACAAAGCAATTCATCTACTTCCAATACACAAATGGAGAGACAAAGGATAAACATTTTCATTACAATAAGGAGAAATTGGGAGGGAAACAGAAGTCATGGGTTCTGTATGTTTCAGTAAATCTGCAGAGCATCCTCCATTTGATTTCAAAGTCTGGGAGTCATTCTTAAGAAGATGGTTTCTTCTGCTTGGGGCCATATGGGGACCCACCCTTTCCACTGGCTTGCCCAAAGGCCATTTTCTTGGTTCCACTCTCATCAAGCATCTGGGTGTCGACCAAGCTCCAGACCTCTCCCTCCAAGAGTGTTGGGGTGATTGCCACACCTTACCCAATCTTTGGGTTAAGGTCTTAACCCCCCAGCACAGTGATGTGAAGACAACTTTCCCCCTAACCTTTGGTATTCAGGCTCAACCCTCTCAGAGCAATGAGTTTAACACCTGGCCTTCCCTAACCTTTGGGGGACAGATCTACCCCTCTCAGACCTGAGGAGTGCTGACCTTAGCCGCCCTAATCCTTGGGGAAAGTGTTCCACCCTCCTTTACCCTGGGGCAACAAAACTCTCCCAGAACATTGGACAGGAACATCCACCCTCTTCAACTGTTGGGGCAAACTCACCCTCTCTGTACACATCAGTGGGGTTCCTCTCTTGGCCCAAGGTGAGTTCTAATTCCAGATCTCAGCTTCCATGATTTTCCTCTTGAAAGATTTCCCCTTCAATCTCTCCTTTCCATGTCCCTTTTATTCCCAACTGACAGTGGTTTTGTTCATACAATTCTCTCAAAAAGCTTGCTGGTTTAGCATGCAGGAAGCAGGGGTCCAAGCCATCAGACAGTAAGACTTTCCACAAGTCTTTCTGAGATAACTGCATCTTCAATCCTGATTTACAAATTCCAGGTTTATTTAAGTCCTTCAATGGGGCATTTTCATCTGGGAGCTTGATTTCCATAGGCTTGGAATTTCCAGAATCAGTTTCTGTTTTCTTTGTACCAACAGTTCAGTTCTCAGCATCTCTCTCTCATCCAGCATTTTGCTATAAGTTGCAAGCAGAAGCCAAGCTGCTTTCTCCAGGTTTACCTTGGAAATTTCTTCAGCTAAATGCCCGGGCTCACCATTTTCAAATTCTGCCTTCCATAAAACACCAGGAGTTAATCTTGCTATGTTCTCTGCAACTTTAAAACACGGATCACCTTTCCTCCAGTTTCCAATAATAGTTTCACCATTAACATTTTCATCATAAAAAGTATCTGTAGCATCCATCTCACAATTATTTCCTTCTAAGGCCTTATCAAAAATAACTTTAGGCTCCATCTTGCTACCAACAGTCTCTGCAAAGAAATTTAGGCCTTTTCCATCAAGCATCTTACAATTCCTCCAAAAAGTAGCCCATACCCATTTATAAAACCATTCCAGCATTTTGGTAATTGCAAAAGCACTTCCCCACTCTTCAGTACCAAATTCTGTATTAGTCAATCAAAGGGGTACTGATGCAAAATACCAGAAATTGGTTGGTTTTTATAAAGGGTATTTATTTGGGGTAGGAGCTTACAGACACCAGGCCATAAAGCATAAGTTACTTCCCTCACCAAAGTCCATTTTCACATTTTGGCGCAAGATGGCTGCTGATGTCTGTGAGGGTTCAGGCTTCCTGGATTCCTCCCTTCCTGGGACTTGCTTCTCTTTCCTCTGTGTGCTTACTTCCTGGGGCTCCAGCTTAAGTCTTCAGCATCACACTCCAACATCAAAACTCCAAAATCAAAAACCTTCAACTTGGGAGAACCAGCAAGATGGCGGCAGAGTAAGGATCTCCTACAGTCAGTTCCTGCTACAACCAGAGCTCTCTGGAGCTAGCTGAAGCACCTGTCTGGGGGCTCCAGGAGGCCAGAAGGGCATTCTGCAACCTCGGGGGAGTGGAAGGAGAAGACTGCCCATCTGCAGAGAAGACCCGTAAGTAGAGGCTCCATACCACGGAGGCTGGTACCCATCCTCCATCAGAGGTACAAGCTGCCTCAGGAGCTGTTCTGTGGCTGGAATTGAAAGCTCTGCTTCCCCAAAATGGGGCAGGGAGAGATGGTTGGGCACCAATTTCACTTATGATGAGGAAATTCAGTGGGCTACAGTATGATCCTGAGAACAGCTAAGGTTTGAGCCTGTCCAGGTCAGAAAGAGGCCGGGAGCTGCCACCTTAACTCCTCACCTGGCACGAGGTGAAGCAGGGTGGACTGAAAATCCCAGTGCTGGTGGGGACCAGCTTCTTTCCATCTAGGTCAGATTACAGCTCTAGCCTAGGACCCAGTGCCACCTCAACAGGAGAGAGGGGCCTGGAAGAGAGTCCAGAAATGAAGATTATATCAATAAAAGTAACTAAAAGTGTCAAAAGAGTGGTGAAAATAAAATGACAGATAAAACTCAAATAGGAATAAACTTAATCAATGATATAAAACACTAGTATTCAGAAAATTGCAACTCAATGTTAAAACAAATCAAAAAAGCTCTAAATAACTGGAAGAACATTCCATGCTCATGGATTGGAAGACTAAATATCATTAAGATGTCAATTCAACTCAAATTGATGTACAGATTTAATGCAATCCCAATAAAAATTCTACCAGCATTAAAGAAAAAATTGAAAACATGATCATTAAATTTATTTGGAAGGGTAAGGAGTCCTGAATAGCCAGAAACATCATAAAAGGAAAAGTGAACCCTCATCTCCAGACTTTAAATCATAACACCTACCTATAGTGGTAAAAACGGCATGGTACTGACCTAAAGACAGATACAATAGACCAATGGAACCAAATTAATGGTTCAGAAACAGACCCTCACAGGTATGGTCAAGTGATTTTTGACCAGCCTGTCAAATTCACACAGCTTGGGCAGAACAATCCATTCAACAAATGGTGCTGAAAGAATTGGACATCCATAGCTGAAAGAAGGAAAGAGGATTCCTATATCACACCTTATCCAAAAACTAACTCAAAATGGATCAAAAAGCTAAAACTAAAAGCAAGAACCATAAAACTTCTAGAAGAAATTATTGGAAAATATCTTCAAGACCTAGTGGCAGGTGATGGATTCTTAAAGGAGATAAGCGAAGGACTGAGTGGACTACTGATGTTTAATGTATGTAAAAGTTTTAATTAGCTTTACTGTAAAATTGTGGAAATGTATAGAGTGGATGGTAACACAGTGAGTAACAGCTAGTTTATAAATGGGGATGTGGCTGAAAATGGTAGTCTAGGGATGTAAATGCCAATTGACAGAATGCTAGAGAATAATCTAGGAACTGGATAGCACAGTGAACCAAGGGTTGAGTGAGAATTGTGGTTGCTGGTACAGATACAAGAGTATCCTTTGTTAGCAAGAACAAATGTATATATCACTACTGCAGGGTGTTGGAAATGTGGAGAAGCATGGGAAAAATACAGCTGGAGTGACCTATGTACTGTAAAAATATAATATTCTTGCATCCACACAAAAGATGTACTGTGTTGATACTGAGGCAGTATGGAAAATGTGAGCCAAATGTACATGATGGACATGGCAATAATCAGATGATATTATTTTATCTGTAGCAAATGACACACCACATTATGGTGTTGATCGAGGGGTTTGTTTGGGAATTCTGCATATGTGCATGATTATTTTATAAGTCTGCAACTTCTGTCATTAAAAAAATATATTTAAAAAATAATAATAGGGTGGGTTGGAGTAAAAACACACCAAATGTAAGATAAGAACTATGATTAGTAGTTAAGATTTTGACAGCATTCTTTCATAGTTTGTAACAAACGTCTCATGACAATGCGAGGTGTTGGTGGAGGGTTGATGTATGGGATCCTGTATGATGTTATGCATGTTTGCTTTGTAAGTTCACAACTTTTACTATACACTTAATTGTTTATGTATGTTCATATATAAATGATATAAAGGTAATAATAATCGGATTGGTTAGGGGAAAAATACTTTGTTTAGTAGTAATATTTTGACAATGCTCTTTAATCATTAGTTAAAAAGGTTTAAAAACAATGCAAGTTACTGGTGGTAAGGTGAGATGTTATATATGTTTGTTTGATGTTATATGTGTTCATTTTGTAAATTCACAACTATTGTACATTTATTGTTTATGTATGTTTATGTATGAGTGAAATATTTCAATAAATCATAAACAGAACAAAACAAAAACCTTCAACTCTGTCCTCTGCCATGCCTTTTATCTGTGACTCCGCACCCACCAAGGGGTGGGTACTCAACACCATACTGACGTAAGAGTTTTACGTGATTACTTAATCCAGTATAATCTCATATGCCCAAAGGAAAAGACCAATTTACAAACATAATCCAATATTTCTTTTTGGAATTCATCAATAATATCATGATGCATCAATAATGCTACAGGGGTTAACTGAGGAAATTTGAATAATATCAAAGTAGTAGATGAAATGGAAATTTACCGAATGGGAAGGTAAAGATTAACTAAAAACAGTTTGGACAGTATGATTTTTCATTGATTAAAAATATATGGTTAATAACACAAATACAAGAATATTCCTCTTTTACAGGATGTTAAGAATATGGTTATACATAGAAAAATATGACTAATGTAATGAATAGATTATAGTTAACAATAATATTGTAATATTTTTATAGCAAAGGCAAAGAAGTTACTATGTCAATGCTAAAGGTAAAAAAAAGGAAATGGGAATAATATTCTAAAATACACCAAATGTAAGCTATAGACTGTAATTTTCAGTAATGTTTTGATGATGATCTTTCATCATTTGTAATAAGTATTCTACAACAATGCTAAGTGTTGGTGGTGGGGTGACATATAGGACTACTATATGAGATTATATATTATACTTCCATTTCTGACCAAGATAGAATAACATAGACCAGATTTACCTCTAGCCTGAAACTTCCACAAAATGACAAAATACATGATACAATGGTTTTCTAGACACTGGATATCAGACAAAGGAGAATGATTTGTAAGAGATAGTAAACAATGTATGAGACTCACATTGTTTACAGTTTACTGCCCTGAGGGATTTTCCATACTATAATGCAGGGAAAACAACCCAGGAAGAGCCTAGAAGACTCCTGGAGTTGAGGGGATAAGGAGATGAAGCTAAGAGTTAAGGAGACCAACAGCAGCTAGAGTGGAGAGGAGGTAGCTACACACAGAAAGAAACACAGAGCATTTCAGAGAGTCCTCCTTGAATAGTCAACTGAATACTGATCATGCTACATGCTGGTAAGGAAACTGCTTGAGGTTTAGGAAAGAATCAACCCAAAGTATTACACCCCAAAAGAATAACAGAGCCAGGAATAGTGCCGGTTCACACCAGCCAGACTGGTAAGCCCTCACGATTCACGGGGCAGTGGATAGAGTATATAGAAGGTTTTGCCTCAGTAGAGGGTAATAATCATAGACTGAGCACTATTTGTTCATACTTAACACATTTAAAAATTCACACCAGATAGGATCAAACTGTTTACAAATAACCTAACAGTTTTTCAAACACAAAAATATCCAGTACCACACAAGATAAAATCACAATGTCTGGTATCTAATAAAAAATTTCCAGGTATGCAAAGAAGCAGAAAAATGTGACCCATAGTAAAGAGAAAAGTCAGTCAATCAAAACTGACTCAGATGTTAAGTTATCATATAAGGCCATTAAAACAGTTATCTTAACAGTTTCTATACATTCAAAAAGTTAATTAGAGACATGGAATATATTAAAAAATACAACATGATGTTCTGGAGATGAAAGCTACATGTCTGAGGAAAAAATACACAGAAGGCATTAATGGTTGATTAGATATTTCAGAAGAAAATATTCATGAAGACAAAATAATAGAAACTATCCAAAGGAACACAGAGAAAAGTGAATAATAAAAAATGAATAGAGCATCAATAAACTATGGGACAATGCCAATAATATAGGCTGTAATTAGAGATTCCATGGGAGAGAAGTGAGAGTGGGTAGATAAAGTATTTGGAGAAAAAAGGGGAGAATATTTCCAAGTTTGATGAAAACTGTAAACCTACAGTTCCAAGAACACCAATGAATCCCAAGCACAGAAAGCATGGAGAGCACTGCACTAATTGTCACAACCATGGATAAAAAGAAAATTTTAAAAGCATTTACCTTATGTACAGAGGAACAAAGATACAAAAGACAGCACACTTCTTGTCAGAAACAATGGAAGCAAGAAGAGAGTGGAGTAACACCACTTTAAACCAAAAAGCAACCAACCTGTCAACCTAGATTTCTATATCCAGAAAAGAAACCTTAAAAAAAAAAAAGGCAAATAGAGACTTTCAAAATATATAAATGCTGAAAGAGTTCATTGCCAGGAGACCCACACAACAAGAAATATTAAAGGCAGTCCTTTCAGCAGAAGGAAAATGATAGCAGCAGGAAGGAAGGGTCTCCAGAAAAGAATGAAGAGCATGAGAAATGGCAACTACTTGGGTAAATATTTGTGACTTTTCTCTTATTATTTAAAGCACTATGGTGATGGATACATGAACCTACACATGCAATACAATTGTACAGAACTAAACACACATACACTCAGAAAAGAATACAAGGAAACTGGGGAAATGTGTATAAAGTTTACAACCTGGTTGTGATATTGTATTATAGTTTTGTAACATATTCCCGTTAGGGTGAACTGGGTAGGGGGTACATGGACTCTGTATTGTTTCTTACAATCTTCATAATTATCTCAAAATAAAAAGTTTAATTTAATGAAGATTATTTACTGTTTAAACAAAAATAATAGTGTATTGTAAGATTTAAATAATACATAAAAGTAAAATGTATAAAAATCATAACACAAAGGTCAGGAGGGGAAAGATAGGGGCATACAATTTTAAGTTTCTTATACTACATGTTGTTGTTTAATATCATTTGAATGTAGACTGAGATAAGTTAAAGATGTATACTGTAAACTCTAAAGCAACCACTAAATTAACACACAAAAAAGAGCAATAGCTCATAAGTCAAAAGGGAGATATAATGGAATCATAAAAATGTTTAATTAATCCAGAAGTGGGCAAAAAGAAAAATGGAAAAGGGAACAAAAACAGATGGAATAGAAAACAAATAGCAACATGATAGATTTAAATGTAGCTGTATAAAAAAATCCCTTTCAATATAAATTGCCTGAATAACTCAACAAAAAGCCAATTGTTAAGGTGGATAAAAAAGTAAGATTCAACTATATTCTGGGTACAAGAAACTCACTTTAAATATAAAGATCCAAATAGGTTAAAAACAAAAGGAAAAGACTTAGAAGGCTATCACTAATCAAAAGAATGCTGGAGTGACTATATTGACATAAGGTAGATTTCAGAGCAAAGAATATTACCCGGGATAAAGAAGGTCACTAATTTCAAAAAGGTAAAAAGGTAAATTCATCAGGATTCATGAGAATTTAAAACTTTTATGCCACTGAAAACAGAACTTCAAAATACAAGAAGCAACTGAGAACTGCCAAAGATAGAGACAAATCCATAATTATAGTCAGAGATTTCAATACCCCTTTTTAGATAACTGATAGAACAAATAGGCAGAAAATCAATAAGGATAAAGCAGCTTTGAACAGTACATAGAAGAGGCAGAGGCAGGATTCAAACCTACACAGTCTGGCCCAGGGCCTCACTCAGGATCTTTAGACCTTGTTGGTCTCTCTGTTGTGGCTATCAGGAGACTTCACTGAATTCCTGGGTGAACTGGCACTGCCGACCCATTCAGAAAAGAGAAACGTATTCGCCAAATGCTGAGTACTACTCTTCTCCAATTTCCAGTGATCCTTCTTTTAGGGAGAAGGCTTTAAGGAGATGCTATCTCTTCTGGAGCTTGACGACCAGGTAAGAATCCCCATCTTCCTAGGCCATTCCTCCAAGCACAGGAAAGAGCTCCTGCAGTAAGCTTTGAAGCCAATGTGTTCCAGGTTTGGCCAGTCTCTGGATAAATTATTTTGTTGGATGAAACATTCTAATATCAAAAGAATACCTCAGAGGTATTCACAAAATGTGTCGAGCTGGTCCGCTGTATGGTCAAAGTAGTGGGCTGCATGCATCTAGATAAACATGTGATCCAGGGAAGCATGCCTGGAGGAAGCCCCTCTGCCTTTGGTCTAGCCTTTTACCTGCATCATTTTGTGCTCTGTTGGATTTTTAACCTTGAGTTTTAAAATGCAGATGTCTCTCAGCAGGGTAGACACCTTTGGGCTTATAGTTGCCCGGTCTGTTACAGTGAGCACAGCACTGGAAGTTCAAATTTCAAATCTTGCCATTTGCTAGCCAGTCACATAGCTACTCCCAACCTCAGCTTTATACCTCTTTCAAGTGGGTTCTCAATAGTGGTTGTGAAGATTGAGTGAGATTATGTGTGATTTACTCAGCACCTACCCAATGCTGGCACTTATACAGTCCTGATCATTATTAGCTTCCTTCTCTTCTAATTAACAAACATCACAAGAAGGAGACAGGCAGGAGAGAAGAGCTGGCGGTCCTTGATTTTCTTTGCCTGAGTATTTTCTGGGAGGAGCAGCCCTGCCCAGAGACTTATCAATTCAAATCCTACAGATTGTAAACAGCTTCACATCTCACTTCCTCTTCCGGCCAAAAGCAAGAGAAATAAAATGAAGTGAAATAAACATTTTTATTTTTTTAAACGCTGCAGAAAGGTTGCCCCAAATGGTAATTTTGCAGGGTATTGTAGAATTCATTTTCCCTTTACTCTGGGTATTTGATTTTGGAATGGAAAACTGACATTGCTGCAAGGCAGCCTAAGGGTTAATCCACTAAGCGATGATTTTAAAATGCTACCTGAGTTATTTCACAGCCATTTTCCTAAAGGGGCTGGTGGAGCTACTGAAACAATGTTCTTCAAAGCTTTTCCAGCTCTTCAACACCCCCGCCCCCTCACTGGGATCATTCAAGGAGGAAAATAAAACTTCATCTGTCAAAATGAGAACTGGAGGAGAATATGATAAGCCCTGAATGAATGCATCAAATATGGCGTTTGCTAAAAGTATCCTAAATGCTTTGATGAAAAAAGCACCAAGAGAGTCCACAGAAACTTTCCAGTGCAGGGTTCCAGACTGGTTCCAATTGTTGCAAAGTTTTGGGGACCATGTTTATAATTAAAACAGTGCAAAAGAAATAATGTCTCCCTGAGGTGCTGTTGCGGGTTGTCCTAACTATGAAATGTTTTTGCGGGCTGCCTCGGCATTCATCCTGTTTTGATGAAGATACTTGCCTCAACAATGACTTTCAGCATAGTTAATATATAGCTTTCCAGCTCTTGGGCATTAACTCCTCCAGAGCCCAAATCTACATCTGTGGTCACTGCTCAGAACACCCACACACCTTACCCCAAACCCACAGCTGGTCCCAAATGATAAGCTCACCACCCCCACCATCTTGAACCCCTATCTCTTCTCCTTTCCAAGCACATTTGCTTGAAACTAACCAGTTCTTGACTCCCATGGGAAATCTGCTAACCTTCACTGCTTGATCCCAATAAAGACACAAGCCCACAGGGTCTCTCTCACTCAGCTTGTGGGTTCCCTACCTGCTGGTCAAGTCCCAGAGCTAATCTACATCCCATCAACCCCTTATGACACCCCTCTCCCTGGGACCTGTAAGAAATGGTCTTTTCTCAAGCTTTATGGCCTCAGTTTCCCATTGTGTTACATCTGTCCTTCACCCAGACCCAAGTATGAAAGCCAACTTAACTAATTAGAAACACTGATCATTCAATGATGCGGTAGTTATTCATTCTTAACATTTATATATTACAGTCTTTTGATCTGTAAAATGGGAGTAATGATAGTATCTATATCAAAGGGCTGTTATGAGGATTAAATGAGAAAAATAATTACAAGGCCTTAGAAAGGTGCCTGGCAGACAGTAAATGATCAATAAATGTTAGTCTTATTTTTATTAAGTACTTTCTTCCAGTAAACCTGAGGCATCTACCATGTGCTGGTCACCATGGTAGACATTGAGAATACAAAGATGAATTAAGACATTGTGGATCAGTTAGGCTCATAGCTGCAAACAACAGAATCATTCTAGGTAGTTTAGGCAGAAAAGGAATTTATCAAAGCATATTTAGTGACTTACGGACTCTCCAGAAAGGACAGATATTGGCCAATGTTGGCAGCCACAATTCCAAATCCTATCCTAGGTTGGCTTCACTGCTGCCTCTGGGGACAGGCTCTTCGGCCTACACTGCCATTGCTGGAAGTCAGAAGACTGTCTAGCTGGAATGGATTCTGCAGGGCTCTCCAATTCTTCAGGATACTATGTCTTACCTGAAGTCTCCAGTGAGTTCATCTGACTGGAGTTGCCTAGGTCCCATGCCTAGCTGCCCTAGCTGCAAGGGAATCAGATAAAGTGAGTCTCTGGATTTTAGCTTGGGGTAGGATTCCCCAACAAGGCATGACAAATGTCCACTATATATAGTCTCTGCTTTCCAAGCATTCTGTTTAGTGCCAGTGACAGTGGTATAAATAAATTATTATAGCTTCAGGAGTGTGGAAGGTTGTATTATAATTGAGCAAATGATTCACTCTCTGTCTTCCATGGGAGGATCCTACTTGATGTTGGACTTGCCCATGTGGCTTACTTTAGCCTATACAATTGTGGGGGAAAATAATGGCTTGCCAGATTCAAGTGATGGTTTTAAGAGGTATTACAAATATTCTCCAAATTTTCTCTTGTGTTGCTGCCCTCTACCATGAGAACTTCATATTATTCATAAATGAGAAGACATCTGGATCAGACTGAAACTCAACCACAGCCTGGAAACGTCACACAGCATCTGACCCACAGATATGCTAACATGCAATATGAGCCAGAAATAAATATTTGAATGTGTAAGCCTTTGAGATTTGGAGATTGGTTGTTTGACAGCATGACTGCAGACAAAGCTGACAGATACAAGGAGATTAGGAGGGATACAGGTATATTCCAAGTGGAAACCCAGAGAAGGGAGTAACTGGGGACCTCAGAGAAGGTATCACAGAGGAGGTGATCACTGGGGAGAGTTTTGGGGGCATTTAGGATTTGGCTAGGTAGTACAGCATAGGTAAGGCATTTCAGGATGAAACATACAAATGCAAAAGCACAGAGAAGTGATATAGCCAAACACTTTTTGGGAAATTCAAGGGGTTCACTCCAGCATTTCCCAAATTGTATTATCACGTGTTGTATCTGAAAATCACCTGTATAATTTTAACATTTTTATTTAAATCAATTTCCCTTCTTGCTTTGCTAGTTCCCTTAGTATCATTATAAACAAAATATTTATAAAATCTCAAACTTGATATACTAGTCATTTTAGCGCATAATAAAATAAATGCCAAACTATTAAAAGGTGAAACAAGTTTTTCCATAAGATCCCCAACGTTGTGTGCCCTATGTTGTCTCTGACACTGCTAGTAGCTTATAAACTAGCCCTGCTCCTTTTCTTTATTATGAACAGAACCCCAATTTTTTTTGAGGCCACACTGTGCTCAGTTAAAAATATTTCATTCTCCAAACTTCTTACAAACATCTCTGGAGTGCCCCTGTGACCGAATTTTGACCAATGAGGTATAAGTCCACTGTGTAGTTCTTTGGGGGAAAGCTATTGCTTTCCTGATTAAAAAGAGACAGATGTAGCTAATAGGTAACTTTTGCTTTTTATTACCGTTTTACCTCCTCCCTTCCTGTTTTCTGATATGTAGATACAGTGCCAGGAAGTGTGGCAGCCATCTTGAGGCTATGTGGACGAAAGGCATATGCTAAGGATGAGAGAGGAAGAAGCTGGAGGGACCTTGGGCTTTGTGGCCTTCCTTTAGTAGTTGCTTCAACTCTGGCTGTGTCTTTGGTAAAGCATCATAGATACATGTCTATTCCATGCAGCCAAATACAATCCTAATTTATGCACATATTCTAGGAAATCATGGGCTAGAACAGAGGGCTGATCTGGGAGGTCAAGAGATGATGCTTGAAAGGCATGAAGCATCACATCCCAAAGAGCCTTGTGAGCAGGCAAACAGATGGTTTTATTTTGCAGACAATGGAGTGGAAGGGGTTGGAAGCCAGGGCTTCTTAGATTAATGACCCAGTCCCTGGCGGGTAATTCCTATAGTCATCTGGACTATTTTTAAGCCCTTCTCCACTGTCATGGAAATCATCTAGGAGCCAGAAGACCTTATTTCTAGACCTAATCACATTATCCATGAGCTGTGAAAAATCACACCAGGTCTGATCTTCAGTTTGTTCTTCTGTAAGATGCTATACGTGCCTGTCTCACAGAGTTGTTAATGTCAAATGTCATGCATTAGTACCAAATAGAAAACAAGAGTTCTTTGGGAGGGAGAATTCTAAGAAAGGAGTACTAGATCTTGAATCAAGAAACTGTCACTACCAGCCAGGGACCCTTGGCAAACTACTTCCTTGCTTTCCATGACCGTGCATAGACCACCTCAGCTGGTCTCTTTCTGAGGCTGGATGTTCCAGGCCAGCCATCTGAACTCCAACTGGAACCTTTCTTTCCCATGAGCATTTACATCTGACCTTGGTCAGGCGGCCTCTCCCTGACATCTTGGCCTGTCAGAGTATCAAGGGGTTAAATGATGGCAACAAGTTTATAATAATAATAAAGCCAATTTGGGCCACTCTTTGCAAGGTACAAGATATTATTTGTCTAGCTGATGAGAGGATTAGCTTGAGCTGAGAGGGTTTCTGTAGAGCATGGCGGTTGATTAACTTGGATGCTGGAGAATTCTCTGCTGCGTGAACTCTGTTTGTTGTGGGAAAAACCTTGAGTAAACAAGCGATGAAAATGTAGGATAAGCAAGTCCATGATTTTTTCCTAGAAAGGCATCTTATTTCTTGTTCAGTGTCTTTCATTGCTTTATGAGGAAGGTTTTTTTTTCCAGAGTAAAATGTTTTAAATATTGCCTTGGTTTAAAATCGGTTAAGGAGGTCAGCACTGCCTGACCCAGATTAAATTTCCAAAGGGCCAATCACAAGTATATTGCATATAGACTTAGCTGGCTGCTTGGAGGGGATTTTATTTCCAAGATGACAGTTTCATGTCAGTCCGTTTCACCCACACTTGGAAGGCGAGAGGATTTCCGGTGAAATTAACCTAGCACCAATTCTCATTCCTCTATTGATTTTCTAATTAAGGATTCACAGTTGTGGACGCCCTTCCAGCCAGGTTCATTTCTGAACTGGCAAATTTAGCTGTTTGGAAGGCAGAACTTGGGCCTTGGAGTCCAACATTCCTGGGTTCAAGTCCGAATTCCACTGTTTACATATGCTGGAGTATGGAGTATTTCACACCTCTGGAGTGAAATGGGGATGACAGTACCTTTATCATGGGCTTAGGTGATAAATAATAAAATAGCAATCTCAAATTGTCCTTCCTTTCCCTATGGTGACTCTTTCTCCCATTTTGGCTGTCTAAGATGAACCTGCTGCTTTTAATTATGTTTGTCTATCCATCCTCCCATCCATCCATCCATCCATCCATCCATCCATCCATCCATCCATCCATATTTCATACATTCCCTCTTCCCTTTTTCTACTGCCCAAATTTCTGCTTCCTGAATTCTGTTCCATCAGAGCCTCCCTTGATCTGAACCTTATCTGAGAAGTCAATTCATAGGAATGTTTACAGGATTAGAGAATGAAAGATTTTAGAGCCCGAAGATCTTTAGGATTCTATTCCAAATCTCTTAATTTACTTGTGAAGAGAGGTCAAGTAACTCAGACAATTCCCTGTGGTTCAGTGGGAATGCCACACTAATTTGTGTTAGTTCCTTATGCCTTGAATACAGTGAATATAAACAGATAAGTATTTTTCCATGCTTGTATTTTATCATGAGGAAAGATAGCGGTGATGGTGGTGATGATGTTGATGATAACAATAGGCAATTTTTAAGTCTTTATTATGTGCCTGGTATTATATTAAGCACCTACATGTATGATCTCATTTTATTCTTCAAAAAACCGTTTGAGGTACATATTGTGATTTTATAGATTAGGAAACTGAAACTCAGAAAGGTTAAGCAACTTGCCTCAAGTAATACAGCTTAGGTTGAGGCAAGATTCACACACTCCTTTGTTGGAATTCAAATTCATGCTCTTCATCTTTACCATATTGTGCTGGGTTAGTCAGGCCAGAAAACGATAGTGGACGATGATGCCAACTTTACTGAGCATTTACTCTATGCCTAGCGCAGTTCTGAGCATGCACTACTTCATTTAATCCTCATACCAGCCCCGTGGGGTCAGCACCATTATTATCCCCGATTTCTGGATATGAATACTTAGGCACAGAGAGGAAGCTGAGGAACTCACCACACAGCTAGGAAGTGGCGAATCAGGCTCCAGCCCAGCCAGTCTGGTTCCAGAGTCCTCACTTCGAACCAGGGCACAGGTGCAGCCGATTTGGCAAAGGCTGGGAGTGTTGTGAACAGCAGGTATAGGGCAGTTCTCTCAGAGGAGCAAGGTGCCCTCACCCTGCTAGTGCACCCAAAGGTCCTTTGTCAACTCCAAAGCACAATTGTGGTCGTTGTCACCTGTCCTCAGCTCCACCTACAACCTCGCCAGCCACACCTGGTGGCCTCAGGTTAGCTGCCACCTGGTGAGCTCTGGCCCTCTGATGTTGACAGCCTCTTCTGAGAGCTTCTAACCAGTACCCTGTGGAAGTGAGGCTGCAGGCCCCAGAGCCCACAGATTACGCAAGTGCGAGAAGGAGCTACGTAAAGTGCCTCCGTTTCCTAGGGCTGACGTCACAAGGGGCCACAACCTGAGTGGCTTACAACAACAGAAACTGATTGTCTCACAGTTCTGGAGGCTAGACGCCCAAAATCAGAGTGTCAGCAGGTCCATGCTGCCTCTGAAACCTGTAGGGGAGAGTCCTTCCTCGCCTCGTTTAGCTTCTGGTGTTTGCTGCCCTGCTTGGCGTTCCTTGGCTTGCAGATGCATCACTCCAATCTCTGCCTGGCCCATCTTCGCATCGCCTTCTCCATGCCGTGGCTGTGTCTGGGTCCAAACTTCCTCCTCTTATAAGGACACCAGCCATGTTGGGTTAGAGCCCACCCTGCTCGAGCTTGGCCTCATCTTAGCTAATCATGTCTTCAAAGACCCTATTTCCAAAGGAGGTCACATTCAGGGGACTAGGGGGTTAGGACACAAATATATCTTTCTGGGGGGCAAAATTCAACCTATAATAGTGAGAAACACAACTCTTGCTTACAGACTAAAAAGTGCAGGAGCAGGCTTTACTTCCAGGGGAACAAAATGCAGTCACTCACACTTTTCTTAATAGGTAAAATTGTTCTTTCTCTCTTTTATTTTTAACTTTTGAAAGAGAACATATCAGAACTATCCCTCTCTTCATAATTCCAGCAGAAGTAGAGTGATAAACAGCAACACATTTGCTATCCAGCCTCAGAACGGGAGAGTGGGGACTGGGATGAAGGGGTGAGCCCTGGACCCATGGGGTGGCGGGGGCAGCTGCTTCTCCACGATTATTAGTACAAATACCATATTGGCCAGGATCTATCAGGAAAACAGAAATCACTGCAGTCATTTGAGCATGGAGAATTATTACAAGGAATGGTTCAGCAGGATTTGGAGAACTGAAAAGGCCTAAGGGGAATGTTGAGGGAATGCTGAGCTGGGGGAGCCAGGGAGGGATGGGGTCTTCCGAATTGGGAGCTATGATGTCCCTTGTGGCAGCCCCCAGCTACCTGTGGCTGCTGAGCCCTGGAGAGGCGGCTAATCTGAACTGAGACGTGCTGAGAGTGGAAAATACACACTGGATCTCCAAGACTTAGTAGGAACAATAGAATGGAAAATAGCTCAATAATCAGTTTACAATATTGATTACATGCTAATATTGGGGGTATATTGATTATGAAATTTACTCTTAAAATTAATTTCCGCTGCTTCTTTTTAGCCCTTCTAAAGTGGCTTCCAGACAATTGAAATGACCTATGTGGCTTTGTATTTGCAGCCCTCCTAATTCTGTTGGACAGAGCTAACTTAGAAGCTGAGAGCAGGGACCCCTCAGAAAAGGGGGTACTAACTGGCTGGCACTTGAGTCAAAGTGAGGGGGTGCAACTCAGCTGGATTGGGGCATGTGGAGAAATTACAAACCAGAACCAGTTGCCCTGCCAGGGGAAGGGGCTCTTGTTGGGCTGACAATGAGGCGGAGGACCAACACAGGGAGGTGTGTGTCGCTTCTCCCTTCTCCAGCCTGACAGGCTTGCTTGCTCTGGCAGCTTCTACTGGCGGAACCTAACAGGGAACCAGTGGCAAAAGAGAAGGGTTTGCAGAGTCCCTGCTGAAGCTCCATAGACCCAAGCGTGAAAGGATGGGTTTGGTGCTGAGAGGCAATCTCTTACGAACGGCACACCTGGCTTTGCCTGAGCGACTGGTTTTCAACAGAAGCAAGAACTTTAGATTTTCTATGTAAATGTTTCCTCCTAGTTCTAAATGCTGGCAGCTATTTAAACATTTTCCCAAACATCCTGCAGTCCAAACAAAGTACCTCTGCGGATGACAAAGACCTGTGGCAATGACTTGGGAACTGTGGTTGGAGGTCCTGACGCCCCCTCTATCCCTGACGGTCCATGGCTCCATGAGCATTTAATTGCCTGTACAGAAGAGAATAGAAGTTTCGCTGGAAAGACCACTGTGGCCTGGAGTAGTCCAGGAAGGCTTCCTGGAGGAGGGGAGGCCTGGAATGGGGCCTTGGGGGTTCCTTCTTCTGAACAGACCCTCCTACACTGTCCCCATGTCCCCAGGCTCTTTCCTCTGCCTGCCACACTGTGCCTGTAAAGGCTAGGCTGAGAGTCCCAGCATCCCAGAATCATTTAGACTAAGGGTGGGGTTTACCTGGGTGGCCAGCCAAGCTTCTGAGCCTGCCCAGACAAGGAGGCTCATTGATAGCCTCCCCAGAAAGCCTCAGCCTGGTGAGGGCTCTCAAACCACAGGGCGGGTAGCCTTGAAACTGCTCAGGAACAATGGCTCTTTGTTGAGATTTTTTCTTGTCCTATCAAAAGGGAAGACTCTCAATGGTAGGAGTGTTTCCATTTCCAACTGTTCTGTGTTTGTTTACTGATAAAGGAGGAATAATATCATGTAATAAATCTTTCGAAATTAAAATGCTAATGCCAATCTTGAAAGTTTAATAAGGAAAACCCTTTAAGTGTGCTTATGAAAATCTAATACAGAATGCTTATTAGCATTTTAAAGCCCTGAAAATTACAGCCTGGCTTGCAATGTTGTGGAGGCCAAGTCTTTCTCTCAGAGAAAACAATGTGCACTCCATTATTTATGGGAAAAAGTTTTTGCGGATACTTTTTGCGGATACACTCTCTGCTAACTCACCCCCAGGCGCTCTACCCTGCAGGGTTACCACTCCATCCAGCCATCTTCCACTGAGCCCACTTAAGGCTTCAATTTAAGGAGTCCCAGCAGCCCCAAAGGGGATGGGGCTTGTCTGTGTGTATGCGTGTGTGTATGCACGTGTGTGATTGTTTTGAGCCCTGTGGCTGCACAGCTAGCTTGTTGGAAGGTACATCTGAGTCTGGATGGGAGCTGACCAAGTCTCTAAAGCCTGCAACATCCCCTGGACCTTGCTGAGGAAAGTGCTTCCAGATACATCTCTTTGGATGAAGGCGCTAAGATTTGTGCTTTGGAGTTTACCTCCAAGGCCTGTTGTCTGAATCTCAGCTATGGACAAGGGATCAAAAGAGGAGCATCTGAGGCCGAAGTGACTCTTAGTTGCCTATTGCTCCTGTAACAAATCACCACAAACTGGGTGGCTTAAAACAACACTTACATTCTCTTACAGTTGTGGAGTTCAGAAGTCAGAAATCATTCTACTGGGCTGAAATCAAGGTGTCAGTAGGGCCGTACTACCCTGAATGCTTAGGAAGGAATTAGTTTCCTTGCATTTTCCTGCTTCTAGAGCTGCATTTCTTGGCTCCTGGCCTCCATCTTCAAAGCCAGCAGAGTAGCATCTGGCTGCAGTTGTCACATGGCCTTCTTTTTCTCTTCTGCCCCTTTTACTTGAACCTATAATTAGCACTATGCTTTTTAAATATATGTCCCAGAGACTTACATCTTTGGTCTGTTCATGTGCCTGCTGAACCCTGAATCTCAGCAGAGTTAAGTTCACTGGATTCACACAAGAAAACTAACAAGATCATGATGGATAATTCCCATTCCAAGGAACAGAGAGTGCCTGTAACTGCAAGCAAGATAGTTCCATTCATCTGCCCCATGGGATCTAAATCCCCTCTTAATTAGAAGCAAAGTGGGTGTCACCACCTCCAAATCCTCAAGACAGTAGAATGAACAATGGACTAAAGTAGACTTATTATTATTCTACTACAGACTTATTTCTATTCTAGCAATGAAAGAACCTGTAACACTGATATAAAGGCAGTGGACACCAGAGGTTCAGAGGGGAGGGAAAAGGAAGAATAAATGTAATATGGGGGCATTTTTGGGACATAAGGATTCTCTTGCATGACATTGCAATGGATGAAATCGGGCCATTTACATTTTGCCATAATCTATAAAATTATGCAGGGCAGAATGTAAACTATAATGTAAACTATAGTTCATAGTTAGTAGCAATGCTTCAATATGCGTTCATCAATTGTAACAAATGTACCACACTAATGAAAGATGTTGTTAATGTGGGAAGTATGAGAGGGCAAGAGGGTGGGGCATATGGGAATCCCCTATATTTTTTATGTAACACACAATCTTTAAAAAAAAAAAAATATTTGCTGTGTGGTGACTATCCTTCTCCAGAGTGACTTGGTATAAATTCCAACCAACAGGATCCTCCAAACTGAGTGGTGGCATCCTCACCTGACCAAGTCCTATCTTTGTAGGAATATTAATTCAAGATCAATAAAGAGAAGATACTCATGCAAAATTTTTTCCTTCAGGAACGATGAGCTGCTTCTCTAAGTTTCTGCTGATCCTACTTCATATTCCAGTGTCAAAGGAGCTGGAACTCAACTGTATGGTTGATTCATTCTTTCGTTTGTAGGTTCATTAAAACGTCTAATATGGAGCAATCACTGTGCCAGACACAAGGAATATGACCATTCACCAAACAGTCTTGACCTCCTAGTGAAGAAGGAAGGGAGTGAAGACCATTACTAGGTAGTGTGATCCGTTCTGTGACTGAGGTAAACCCAGGGTGATATGAAAGAACAAAGATGGTGCAACCAACTTGGTCTGGGGACATCAGAGGAGCTTCCAGAAGAAGTGAGGTCTAATATAAACCAAAAACTGCAGTATCCATAGGAGGTTGCCATGGGAAGTGGGGACTTTCTATGCTATCCTTAAACTCAGCCTCCATTTCTGAAGGTCATCTGTGCATGACGTTGGGTCCCTAAGGAATTTTGCCGTAATGGACAAATTCAGAGTTTGGAGCTTAGTGGCCTTAGGAGATAAATCCTGGGCCTAGAGAAACTGGTCGAGGCTTCATCCTGGGTCTCCAGCCCATGTGTTTAATGTGACTGGACTGTGGAAAGTTTGATGAAGAATCCAGAGGCCATCAGAGTAGAAAAGCCAGAAAAAGACAAGGGAGAGCTTGGGCTCACACTGGGCTGTGCTAAGAGCTTCAGGGCAGGATTAGATCTTAGAAGTTTAGAAAGGGAAGTGGCAGTCTTCCTAAAGTTCAACAGCTCTCTTTCTGAAACTAACCCTGCCCTTAACTAGCCAGTGACCTTGCATTTAACTAACAGATGAAGCTCAAGCTCAATTTTATTTAACTCCTGCCCTTACATCAAGGCTTAATTCAAAACTCATTATTCTCCAGGCAGAATAAAAAATCTCTTTACCCTGTATTTCCGTAGCACCTTCTCCATTCTCTAGCCTTCAGTCTGCCTTCTCCTGGGGGTAGTTTATGGATGTCTCTGAAATTGTGAGTAGATTGAGTGCTCTTGGCAAGCAAGGTCCATTTTGCTTCAAGGTCTTGCACATAGTAGGAATTCTAAAAGTAATTTTCAAAATGAATTGACTTGCACATAAAGCTGATAGTGTCACCATGTTTTGAACAAACAATGGCTTAGGAACCAACTTCATGGATACTAAGCTTTGACCAAGAATGCTTCTACAGATTAAGGGAATAGTGGAAGGAATTTGAAAATTAAAAGACTCCACACGTTTTGTTCTGGTCCCAATTTCTCTTCATTTGTTGCTTAAGCTTTGCTGATTCTCATGTTTGTTCCCTATTACTTTCATTCTGGGTCAGTCACCAGGGTATGCTTTTTCCCTTGCTCACTGACATAATGTGACATTGCAGATCAAATCCTTGCTAAACTATTGTTTAAAATCAGATATAAATATAAACAATTTATGGAAAATATTTCTGAAAAATCATTGCCCCAGGAATGAATTCTTTCTGGTTTCAGATGGCCCTGACCCTACCTGCTTCTGTGAGTCTTCTATGCCTGCTGTTTCTTCGTTTTGATTCTGGTGGACAATGTGTTTAAATTCCACTCCTTTCTGCAATAAGAGCAACTCTTTGATTGGGGTCTGATCTGAAAATGGATTCCTACTTTGAGAAGAAACTCAGATGCTATTACATCGGCTGTAAAAATGATTAAACATGTTTTCCCATTTCCCAACCACAGCGGCTCGAGTTTTACTGCTTAACCAATTCATGCCCATAGTAGTGGGATTTGCAGCTTTACCTCCCTGGGGCTGGGACTTTCCATCCAAGGGGAACCTAATATAGATTATCTGGCCTCTTGCTTCCTTTCTAAGTGGATCAGGTATCCATGGAAACAACTGACGATTAATACTCAAAATAGACAATCATTCATTTCTCTCTGCACAATACAACAAAAATAAAGATTGTTTCAGGAACAACCTGAATTCTTGCAACAAATTATGAGGTCCAGGGGCAGAATGTCCAATGCAAAGAAAGAGGCCACCCATCTGCACATTTTCTTGAGCTTCAGAATGCACAGTCTTCATGGAAGTCCATAGACACAGCAATTCTGCCACATAGAAGCATCTGCTTTTATGAAACTATTCGCTTACTGAATACCTTCTAAGATTGGTTCCTACTGGACTTTATTGGGTTCACTGGTGACACTGCTTGCCAAACCTGCCCTACTGTAACCTGGACCCTGTGGTAAGAGCAGCTGTAGGTAGGTTTTCAAGCCTCCTGTTTTGTTTTGTGCTCTTTGTGGCCCAAATCACCATCTGGCACAATCTTATTTACTTATGTTCTTTCTCCTTGCGGTAGTTTGAGTTTTTTGTGGACCCCAGAAAATTATGTTTTTATACTGGTCCATTTCCTATGGGTGTGGGACCTTTTGATTGGATTGGATTCAGTTGAAGGCCATTTGATTGGATTTCTTCAGTGGGCATAGCCCATGATGGGTCTTGGTCATCTTTCTGAAGTCATTTATAGATGGGAGAGAGAAGGTCACTAAAATAAAGAGAAAGCTATAGGAGCAGAGAGAAATCTGGAGGCAGCCAGAAGCTGAAAGCAACAGAGCCTGGAAGAGAAGTTAGAGCCTGGCAGACACCACCATTGTCCATTGTGCTCTGCCATGAGCCTGCTCACCCATAGCCATAGCTGGGAGAAAACATCTCCTGATGAGGCCTTGATTTGGACATTTTTCTCAGCCTTGGAACTGTAAACTTATGAGTTAATAAATCCCCATAGTAAAAGCCAACCCATTTCTGGTAAAATGTCTTTGCAGCTTTTAGCAAACTAAAATACTCTCCCAACTACGTTCCCTGGGAGCAACATTCTGAATGGTCTCTCTCTCTCTGGATCACAAGCCAAGTTCTTGACTAGTGGAAAGCAGAACACCTTGATTTGCAGTCCCACCAATATTGCACCCAATAAGGAAGAAGTGATTCCCCAAAGGAAATGAACTGTTGTTATTAGAAGAAAGGGGGATTGGTGGGACAAGGCTAAAAGATGATACATGTCTAGAGTGAGGGTGCAATAGCACACAGAGAGGCAGAAGGCTGTATAGAGCCATGAGGTGGGGAGTCTTAAGGTTTCATAAAAATAGTGGAATAGGTGGTGTACATTGGAATTCTTCAGGCTGTAACATTGGGAATTTGAGTCTAGTGATGGGAACTGACATCTAACATAGAGGTAGATGGTTGCTGTTAGAATTGATATTTCTTGATTTTCAGTGGGGTTGGATATTTTTCATATATTTGTTATGATTTATACTTCATGTGTTAGTTTGAAGCTTTATGGACCCCAGAAAGTCATGTTTTTAGATTCAGTTCATTCCTGTGGGTGTAAACTTATTATAGTGGGACTTCAATTAAGGCATGAGCCAGGGTAGATCTTAATCCTTTTATTGGATTCCTTTACAGATGGGATGGATGTGGAAAGAGAGTCAGAGAGAAAGCTGCAGAAGCTGAGTGTGGAAGCCACAGAACCAAGAAGCTGAAAGCAATGAGACTCAGAGAAGAAGGGACAGCCCAGCAGATGTTGCCATGTGCCTTGCCATAGGACAGATTTCATAGTTTCAGAACTACAAGCTCGCAAGTTAATAAATCCCCATTATAAAAGCCAACTCATTTCTGGTATATTGCCTTCAGCAGCTTGACAAACTAAAACATTTCTATAAATTGTATCTTTATATTCACTAATTTTTTTCTTGAGGTTTTATCATTTTTCGAATTAATACTTTTCATTTTAATAAAATGGTATTTGCCTAGTAGATTTGTGGTACTCAATTTCTCCACTTGATGACTTACTTTTAATTTTGATGTTATAAGCAAATTCTACATTTCACCAAATAAAATAAGATGCTTTCTCCCTCCCATTTAATTACTTTTATTGCTTTTATCCTTTGAAAGTCATTCCAAAATTTCAGATCAAATAGATATAGCTATATTTTATTTCTTATTTTACAGTTTCATTTTGTACATATAGCAACTTGTTCCATCTGGAATTTACTTCGTTGTTTAATGAATGTTGAGTATTTAAAATTATGTCCTCTTCCCATAGTTAGCTAATTGTCTAAACATGATTTTTAAAACAATTCTTCTGCTAGAATTTGTGATGCCATTTATATCATAAATTAAATCTCTACGTATACTGGAGTTTATTTCTAGTCTTTTCTGGTTCAATGACTTGTCAATTGTTGCAAGTGCAATATTTTTTGAATTATTGTTAATTTGTGATGAATTTAAACAGGGAAAAAGCTCTCTTCATCAATTGTTCTTTTTTCAAAATACATCTTTGGAATTCTTACCTGGTTTTTCTTCTTTAAAAAGAAACTTAGAATGCTATTTGCATGAAAAATTTCCTTAGGATTTTGAATGAATGTT
This sequence comes from Dasypus novemcinctus, assembly GCF_030445035.2. NCBI lineage: Eukaryota > Metazoa > Chordata > Mammalia > Cingulata > Dasypodidae > Dasypus > Dasypus novemcinctus. The sequence goes on along the minus strand of NC_080673.1, from coordinate 192,915,890 downwards.
TATATTCATTTGAGAGGAACTTATATCTTTGTAGAAATATAATCATAACAGTTGTTGGTGTTTACTGAATAACTTCTATGTCCCAGGCATTGGATTAAGTGCTACATGAACAGTATATCATTTAATTTTCAAAACAGTCTTATGGGATAGGTACGATGATGTTACCCATTTCACAAATGAGGCCTAGAGAAATTATGACTCTTGTCCCAAATCACATAGCTGAGGCAGAGTCAGGATTTAATCTCATGTCTGATTCTAGTGCCTATGTATGGGAATCCCTCGGATAACTGTTCTTTTTCATTATCTTAGTAGAGTATATTGTTTTGCTCATATAGATTTTATGCTTTCTAAATAAGATTATTTCTAGCTAATTTACATAAAGTATAAATATTATTTTAACTGAGGTTATTTTTGACATATGTGAAAAGTGTTATTTTTTGTAATTATAATGTATTTGGCTAATTTAGTGAGCTATTAAAGATTATCTGAGTTAATTCAGTTGGATTTTCATCAGCAGAATATGATAATTGTTGTTAGCATTTTTAAGATGGTACTACTCTCCAGATGAACAACAGAATCAATGCACTCACCATCAAAATTCCAGCTGACTTCCAAATGGAAATACAAATGGATCCTAAAATCCAAATGGAAATACAAGAGACCCAGGGTAGCCAAACTAATCTAGAAAAAAACAATGTTAGAACACTTACACTTTACGATTTCAAAACTTACTACCAAGTAAGAAAGTATGGTGCCAGCACAAGGACAGACATACAGATGAATGGAATAGATTTAAGACTTTTGAAAGAAACCCTCTCTTTATGGTTAACTGATTTTCAATAAGGGAATCAAGACAATTCAAACTAGATATCGACATGCCAAAGAGTGCAACAGGACCCCTACCTCACACTATACTCAAAAATTGACTCAAAATGACCCATACACCTACATGTAAGAGCTAATACCATAAAACTCTTAGAGGAAAACATAGATGTAAATCTTCATTACCTTGGGTTAAACAATGGTTTCTTATATATAACATTAATGAACAAGCAACAAAATAAAAATTAGATATATCGGACTTCATCAAAATTAAAAAGTTTTGTGCTGCAAAGGATACTATCAAGAAAGTGAAAAGACAATCCACACAGTGATAGAAAACCTTTGCAGATCATATATCCAATGAAGGACTTGCATCTAGAATATGTGAAGAACTGTTACAACTCAATAATAAAACAACAATAACTCAGTTAAAAATGGGCAAAGGTTCTGAATAGACAGTTCTCCAAAAAAGATACAAAATGTCTAATAAGCACATGAAAAGATTCTCAACATCACTAGCCATCAGGGAAATGGAAACCAAAACTACAATCATAAAATGCTTCATACCCACTAGGCTGTCTGGAATAAAAAAGACAGATAATAATAAGTGTTGTTAAGGATATAGAGAAATTGGAACCCTCATATTCTGCTGGCGGAAATATAAAATGTAGCAGCTATTTTGGAAAACAGTTTGGCAGTTCCTCAGATGGTTAAATATAGAGTTGCTCTCTGAGAAATTCCAGTTGTAGGTATATATCCAAGACAAATGAAAACATATGTCCCTGCAAGAACTTGTATATGAATGTTCATAGCCATGTAACTATTAATGGCCAAAAGTAGAAACAAGCCAAATGTCCATGAACTGATGAACAGATAAACAAAATGTGATATGTCCACATAATGGAATATTACTCAGTCATAAAATGGAACGAAGTACTCATACATGCTACAACATGAATGGACCCTGGAAACATTATGCTAAGTGAAATAAGCCAGACACAAAATGACAAATATCATACAATTCTACTTATATAAAATGTCCAGAATAGGCAAATCTGTAGGAACAGAAAGTAGATGAGTGGTTGCTAAGGACTGGGGTTGGGCTGAGGGGTGGGAAAGCACTGGGCAGGGTGGGGAGTGACTGCTAATGGGTACAAGGATTTTTGAGGGTGATGAAATGACCTGAAATTGATTTTTCATGGTTGCACAACTCAGTGAATATATTAAAAATCATTGAACTTACATATTTTAACTAGGTGAATTGTATGGTATGTGAATTATAGCTCATAAAGCTGTTATAAAAATTATGTTTGCAATTTATTACTAATAGTTACACCTCATATTTTCTGTTTTATATCTTGTTTTTATTGGCCAGAACTTTAATGATGATGATGATGAAGATGACCAAATTTATTGAATTCTTATCATGTGTCTCTTACTAATTTTTTTTTTACTTGCAGTAATTCATTTAATTGTCAGAACAACTATCCCATTTTAATATAGGAAGGAAAAAAGACTGTTGAATGAAAATGGTAGGAAAATAATGGTGGGAGCATCACTGCTTACAAAAATTTAAGGAATGCTGCAAAAAAATCATAATTAAAGGAAAACTCTGCTTCAAATTGTATCATTAACTAAAAAAGAAATTCCAATAAACACAATCATTTCCATAAACAAATGATTTTCTTATCTAAAACAAAGATAAGGAAAACAAATAGAAAATTCTAAAGCTAACAGTAGAAGCTAACTAGTAAATTTACCATGACCAACAGAGGTTAACCTAGTTAGGAAATAACTCATCAAAATATGTCTCATTAACAACATTGAAGGGAAAAGTATATGTGATGGACTGTTTGGTTGACAAATTGGCATTTGCTAAAATTTAACTTTCACTGGTGGTTAAATAAAGTGCAAAATTTTAGAAGACTGCTTACTTTATATATTAAATATTTGACAATATCATATTTAATGAAGGAACACTAGAATCAATTTCATAAAACAAGGAATAATAAAAAGATGCTTGTTGTCACCATCACTACTTAGTTTCATTTAAATTTCAGCTACCATATTAAGGAAAGACATGAAAATGAAGGTATTTTTATTGGAAAGGAAGAGAGAATTATCAATATTTATTGATAAATTGATCATATACTTTAAAAAATCTTGTATTCTCTTGTAGAATGGAAGGAGAAACTAATCAATCTAATGTGAAAATTCAGACACGTTGTCTAATTAAAGCATGAGGGTACAGAATCACAACAATAAACAGAATAGGATGGAAAATGATTCAATAGGTTTTACAAACAATGGATTCATTTTCCTATTTTCTAAACAGCATGTCTGCCTTCTTGTCATATTTTCTTTGACTCAATAGTTATTTAGGAGATGTTTAGAATTTTTAAGTGGTTGGGGATATTTTGTTACATTTTGGTTAATTTTTTTTTTGTATTATTACGTTGTAGTCAAAGTATTCAGCCTGTACAGTTACTGTTCTTGGGCATTCCTTTAGACTTTCTTTTGGCCTATTATTTGGAAAGTATTTGTATATATTCCATTAAAAAGTGGTATAATTTTTACCTAGCCTGCATAAAGATAAATATATATTATTTCTATCAAACTCCATTGTTTAATTTTCTACGTCATTTATTTTTCCTTGCTTAATCTACGAAAGACTAAAATGTTATCCTTAACACTTGTGCTTTAGTCAAAGCCTTGCATTCCAATAGGCTTTTTTTTTTTAAAGATTTATTTTATTTATTTCTCCTCCCCTCCCCCCTTCCCCCCCCCCCCCCCGGCCCACCCAATCCATTCCCTCTGTTGTCTGCTCTCTGTGTATTCTTCTGTGTCTGCTTATATTTTCATTAGGTAGTTCTGGGAACCGATCCTGGGAACTTCCGGAGTGGGAGAGAGGCGATTACTCTCTTGCACCACCTCAGCTCCCCTGTTCTGCTATGTCTTCTTATTTTCTCTCCTCTGTGTCTCTTGTTGCGTCATCTTGCCGCTCCAGCTCTCTGCGTCAGCCAGCACTCCTGTGTGGGGCCGCATTCTGGCATGGGCCAGCATTCCGCGTGGGCCAGCTTGCCCTCACCAGGAGGCCCCAGGCATCGAACCCTGGACCTCCTGTATGGTAGATGAGAGCCCAATTGGTTGAGCCACATCTGTTTACCCCAATAGTCTTTTGCTTTATATTTCGATGTGATGTTGCTTGAGATTTAACACCCATTTTTGTCAATATAAAATTTAATACTTTTTTGACCACAAATTTTACATTGTCTGAAATTACTATTTTTACTCTTGATTACTTTTCTTTATGTTTACATGATATTTCCCCATCTCTTTAATTTTAGTCATTCTAATTTTTGTTTCATGCATCTTTTCTTAAATGCCGAATACTGATTCCTTCAATTGCATCTTCTCTTTTGTGTTTTGCCTTTTAATATGGAAGTTTAAATGAGTTAAGTGGATTGTCATAGATCCTACTCTTTGATCTTACTTCTCTTATCATGTCTTGTGTTTTATTTTGCGTGTATGTGTCTTTTTGAGACTTTTTTTATTATAAAAACATGACTACTAATAATGTCAATGATTTCTTGCTACGTGCTAGATGTTTTCCTATAACATCACATTTAATTTGCAACACAATCCTTTGAGCAGGAACTGATGTGCTCATTTTACAGATAAGGCAACAGGGGATCAGAGAGTTTAAATAATTGCCCAAGGTCAGGCAGCCAGTTTGTATTAGAATCTCAGGAAAAGGACCCAGATTTGACTCTCTCCAGAGCTCAAATACTTCACCACCACTCCGTGTTGCCTTCTTGTCTTGGTGTTTTGCAAAGAAAGATCTTTTATAGTCCCTAATTTTAATAATGAATATTTTCCTCTCTTCTTGTATGGTTTATTTTCTAAATGGTCTCTAAGTCATCTAAAATTGTTGCATGAAGGTTAAAGTAAGAATGCAAGGTAATTGTTAGGAAATATATAGCCAATTGCTTAGGTATAATTTTTTTCATCCTTTTCTCTTAGATGTAAAATATCCTAAAATGGAGACATATATTTCTGTCTTAGTTTGCTAAGAGTGCTGATGCAAAATACCAGAAATGGATTGGTTTGTATAATGGAAATTTTTTAGGGGTAAAAGCTTACAGTTCCAAGGCTGCAAAAAATGTCCAAATCAAGGCATCAGGTAAGATGCTTTCTTACAAAGGTCAGCCTCTGGTGACCCTGGTGTCCTGCCATGTGGTGAGGCAAGATGACAGTGAATCTGGCCTAGGACCTGGTCTCAAGGCTCACCATCTCCCAGAGCTCAGCTGTGGGCCATCAGGCTTATGGCTTGTTTCTTTCTGGCCTCCTTTCTCAGCCTCAGCTGCTCTGCTTTCTCCCTGAGCCCAGCGATGGGTGTTCAGGCAAATGATTTGTCTCTGTGGCTTTGAGCTGCTCTGTGGGTCCAGCCTTTCTGGCCTTGTGCCTCAGCTCCAGCTACTAGAGATCCTCAAGTCATTTCTCACATGGCAGGATCAAAATGGTGGCTTCCTTTCTCTGTGTCTCTCTGTGTGTTCTCAGTTTATGTAAGACCCAGCAAGAAGGTGGAAACCCAACTTGTGTCATGCCTCACTGACAGTCCAAGCAAATGTGATCTAATCAAAGTCCCTTAACTGAATCTAATCAAAAGTCCCCATTTCACTGCATTTATGGGCACAGGAATGGGTTAATTTAAGAACATAGTTTTTTGGGGGTTCACCAAAGGTAAATAAGAAAAGCGTAACTATGATTCTGGACTATTCCCCTGATTTGTCTGTTTCTGTGCCAATACCATACCATTTTCTCCTTTATATGCTGTTTTGATATCTCTTGGGACCAGGGTGCTTTATTATTCTTCATTCTCAAAAACGTTCTGGGCTGTGTTTTTGGTACAGTTTTTGACAGTGGAATTGTCACTTGTCCTTTCTGGTCTTCTATTTTTTAAAAATTATTTTTGGGGGACTGTTTGAGAGACAGTATCCAGAAGCCATTTTAAACTGGAAGCCATTTTTGAGCCTCTTTCCGAGGAATATGAAACAATCCTCTGGCTCTTTAAAACATGGAGCCAACTTTGTTCAAGGATTTTAAAGGCAGCAGGCATGAAGGCTGTCCACAGTCCAGCAACTAGCTGGATTAAATTTGCTAATGGGGACAATTGGCTCCCTTTTAAGAAATACTTTCTCTTTCCTTTAAAAAGAAGGAAAAAAAAGCAGTCTGTGGGTTCTGTCACCTCATTACTTGAGTTCTGCAGTGAGAGGCAAGCAACTTTCTGACCCTCTTGGACAGCTGGCGCCTGGACCTAGTGGTTGAGTTCTAGAAGCGCCTGCCATGTGGATCCCTCCCCCTCCATGAGACTACATGGCTCTTTAATTATTTGTAAAGACTCTCGCAAGGTGTCCGTGGCCAACCACAATCTCCTAAAACCCAGCTGCACCCAAGTGCAAAGTAGCCACAGATGTTTCTAATTACTCTCTCGCCTTGAGCAGAACCACAGCTGGCCATTAAGAACGGCGGGATTAGTGGCCCTTACTGAGGGAAGAAGGTGCTCATTGGGCCAAACGGAATACCCCTTGGCTGCCGCAGGTCCCATCCTGACAGTCATCATTTATCTGGATACTTTGTAATCGGTCAAATGCAATAGGGAGTGGGGACTTTTTCAATCCTGAGCACGCAGGAGCTGGGTTCTCCTGACCCTGATGGAGGCTGTGGTGTAGGAGGCAGGTACAGACCTCCCTCGTACACCAGGGTTCTCATTCCTCAGGAATTATTTTGGGTCTGATGATTTGAGATGCTTGATTGCCCTTCTTTAGCCAAATTTACACCCTGGATTTACCTTGATCTTATTTAAAATAAAGTTAAAAGCCCTTGGTGCAGTGGAGAAAGCACAGGCTGGTTTGGATCTCAGCTCTGTGCTTACTAGCTGGGTGTCCTCAGGCACCTTAATGAATGCCTCTTGGCCTCAGTTTCCTCAGCTGGAACATGATGATATGGATGTGAGGGTAAGCATCAATGTGTGCTTATTACCAGGAGTGCAAAAAGTGCTCAAGGAATAGCAGCTAGTATGATGATGTATAACATAGGTGGGCAGTTTGCCAGTGGCTGAGGTGTTTTTTCAATGCGGGATTCTCTGCCATAAAACAAGGGCAGTCCCGGGCAAACCAGGATGCTTGGTCCCCTATTATGGGGAAAGAACTGAGGTGAATCCCACAGGTCTCTGCCTTCAAAATGCTTGCAATTTAGTGTGGACATGGCACATGCAGGGGCTTCAAAACATCACCTCTGCTCTCACCAATGGCAGGCATTGCTAATCATTCACAGCATTCTTTGGCCCTGCACCCAGATCCTACCTCAGAAGCTTTCACAGCACAGGCTCCCAAGCTGCCACTATTAGTCAGAGCTGGCAGGGGAAATGAAACTTGTTTGATCCCTTTGATGGTGGCTAGGTTTTCCAAAATTTTCTTTCTCCAAAATGAAAAAAGTTTTCATTTTTGTTAAAATGGACTTCAGGATGCTAACTCTATTAAAATAGTTTCACACACATTTGTGAATTTTTGAGGACTTTTTTTTTTAAGACCTCCTGCCTTTCATTAGAACACAGCAGAAGAGTTTGGAACCCTCCAAAGAATGAATGACTACTTTTAGCAAATTTAAGGAGTAAAAGACAGAGGACGACTCATTATTATTGGATTGACCTAAATCCAACATTAAATAAAGGGCCTCAAGGCACCAGCATGTCAGCTCTAGAACCATACAAAGAAGAGCTTTCTCATGAGCCAGTTTGGTTAACTCAGGATGGGTATTTCCAGGAAACTCTTGAAGGCCGTTGGAAAAGGAGAAACGTCCTTTTAGTTGAGGATGGTGAAGTTCTGGAGCACGTGGAAACTGAGAAAAAACAGAGCTGACAGGGGCCTTAGTGGCTGCTTCATTTCATAATTCCCTCAGTTTATAGTATGAATCACCTTTAAGTGTCTTTTCCAGCTCAATGACTTCAAGTTTGAAAAGCATCATTATATAAAAACCAACAGTGCTGTTATATTAGCTTTACTCAAAGCCCCAGCTCCTCAGTGCTCCCAATGATCCAAGATGCCACTTTGACTCTCCTGATGGATAAATGGCGGTGAGACCAGACAGCAAATTCAGAGGAGCAATCAGCTGCTCAAGTGCATGGACATCCTCCAATGTCCACCATCTCCTCATTCTCTGTGCGGAAGTCATTTCAACAACAATCAATCTCAGGGTAGAGTATGCCCTTCACCGAGGGATTTCCTGTGGCTTAAGAGAGAATAGGCTTCGGAATCATGAGTTGTTTCAAACTCAACCTGGCTCTTTTCTATCTGTATGACCTTGGACAAGTTCTTCAACCTCTCTGGGCATTGTGTATATATAACACCTGCATCCCCAAGGTGCTGAGGAGGTTAAATGAGAGGCAAAGCAGTGTGCAGTAAGAGCACAATGAGTTTCATATCTTTAAATGCCTAGTGATTTTAATTCTGGCTGCTTCATTGACTCTTTGAGTACAGGAAGCCTTATGTGTTTGGCTAGCATTTTATGGGTTTGTCCCCTATCCCAACTGTAAGCACCTTGAGGGCAGAGGCCTGGCCTTTTCCTTATGGAAATCCCTTATAATGGCAAATACTCAAAAAATGAATTTAGGTTTAGCAAACTCTTATCAACCAGTTTATTAATGAGGATACAATTCTAACAGGATTTAAAAAGGAGGGTTCACCAGCCATAAATAGATGGTTTAATATATTATTGTATACTCCATTAATGAACCATGATATGAAAGTTAAAGTCATGTTTTTAAAGAATAGCTAACAAGGTGGCTCATGATATATTACTAAGTAAAAAGGGCAGGGTGTATTATTGTCTCTTCCATATATTACCATTGTTAATGTATCTGAACCTAAGAAGAAAAGACCAGAAGGATAAACATCATAACATTAGCAGGGGCTATATCCGGGTAGTAGAATTAACTTTATTTTCTTTTCTCATCAGAATATTAGCAGGGGCTTTATCAGGGTATTAGAATTAACTCTATTTTCTTTCTTTTTTTGTTCCAGTTTGTTCAAATGATCTATAATGGGCATGTATTATGTCACAATCAGGAAAAAAAGCCTGGTGATTTTTTCTTACTGAGGACAGAGGAGATATCCCATTATAAAATGAATTTCCAAAGGATGTTACAAATCCTGCTTTAGGGAAATTGATCTTGATGGCCTCCTCCCCCATCACCCAACCTTGTATTATAAGTGTGGGTTGTGTTATCCTATTGCATTAAGTGTTCACCTCAAGGTTAAAAAGAAACAGAGAGAGAAAGAGTTTCCCTCAGCAACTGGGCCACTTATTTATAAATCCCTTATCAGAGGCCTTTGAGCTTTCAAGGTCCTGAACCAAGGCCTCCCTGCTTTGTTCCATCACCAGGTGATCTGGCAAGGTTTGATCTCTGGCATACTCTGAAATCTCCGAAAATATACAGTGGATGGCAGAAGGTGGATGCCAGGACCCCTTGCCCAGAACAAAAAACATCCATGACCCCTTGACCTGTAGCCCGAGCACCTGACAGCAAGGCTAATATAAAGAGTGGAGAGGAGGCAGGGTGACTTGCTGTCATGTGTGAGCTCTGTGACCTTGGGAAAACTGCCTAAGTGCTCTGAATCCCATCTGCAAAACAGTAGGATAATAACTGAACCTTGCTCATGGGGATATTGCAAACATACAATGCATCATGTCTGTAGAGTGCTTGAGAGCTCATCCACAGAGGGCAACCATTTCTGCAACGCCTATTGGGCCCAGCGTGCTTTAGCGGCCAAAGCGGCTGGAGGACAGGGCCACAAAGCCCATTTTTAGCTATGCCAAGGGGAATCACAACCTACCTGAGCCCTGGTCTTCCCATCTGTAAAATGGGGTTCATAATGCCTACTTCTAAATACGGTTTTAAGGAGCAGAGAGCACATATGTAAAGAATACAGGAATTCAGAAGCTAGGCAGGCCCAGTGAATGAGTGAAGTGGGTTGAGTGTGGCAAGCTGGAGAGCCTCTGAGAGGGGAGGCGTGGTCAGTGTAGTGCTAGTCAACTATTGCCATCCAAGGATTCAGAAGTCTGGGTCTATTGTTGCTGGATCTTTTTTTTTTTTTTTTTTTTTTTTAATATAAGTGAGGAATTTTGATTTTTAGAGGAAATCCATCAAGGTTAAAATGTTGGCAAATAATTAGAAATTTGTAAGGCAATGCTTGCTGGCCCACCTGTGGTGGCTTGGATGCCTACTGTTTGCTCATACCCCCGCCATGTGACTTTGCAGTCAGCAGAGTAGATTCCCCGAACCCCCCGATGTCAGCCTGGCCCTTGCCACTGGCTCTGGCCAATGGATTGTTAGCAGGTGCAGTGTGAGCAGGTGTGCATAAATGAATTGGCTTTTCCTTCACTTCTACCATCTGCCAGGAGAAGCATAAGTCCTGGGGAGCCACTGGTCCCAGGGTGAGACCTGAAGCACCGGACCCATCTAACCCAGTCCCATTAGTGAGAAAAACAAAATGCTCATTCTCATAGACCACCGAGATTTTGAATTTATGATACTATACAGCAAACTCTGACTCTCATACTGCCCTTGGTCACCAGTTTGAGACCACTGAGGTAAAGCACCTAGCAAGTGACTGATATGTAGTAAGCACTTCATAAACTAGTATTGTGGCATTTCTATAATAGAGTTTGGCCCATTGCCTTGTTCAATGTTTTTGTGTTGATTTAACCTCCTTGAAAGTTGAGCACACACATCTCTCTCTCTTTCACCTACTTACATGCCTACGGGGGTAAATGTCACCTTACACTGTGCCATAGAGTTACAGGCTGTTTGAGACTGAGGACAATGTGCAGTAAACATTGATTTCGTGATCAAGTCCCTGGCCTGGGAGTTTTGACTGTACCTGCTCCACTAACAGGTATGATACAGGTTAGGCATGAAGGATACAGTATGAAATGATAAAACTTCTCAGACCTTAAAGAGTCTAGTGGGACAGTAAGGGTAGTAAATAGCAGCAACAACAAATCTTACAAGAGAAAGTACCAGGGACCAGTAGTAGCAGGAACCAAGCGTTCTTGGACCCCAGAGGAGATAATTAACCTTAACCCGATCTAGGGAGGCATCTCAGAGGATAGGAGATTTAAACCAGGCTTTTTAGACCTTGAATAAAAAGGTCAACTCAGATCAGCAGAATATCTCAGCCTACATGTAGGATCATGTGTTAAAAACGGCTTTTTGATTTTGAATAAAAGAGGGAAATGGCAAAGACAAATGAGTTTATATGGCTAAGAGTCTTCAGAAAAGAGTCAGGTCATCAGAGGGGTGGCGGTTACACACACCTCAGCAGGACCCCAGAGAGAGCCAAAGTAGATACAACCCCAGTTACTAGTTCTCCTGAGGGCTACAGACCCACAGGTTCTATGGTCATGGCAGATGGCTCTGGAGTTCAGTGCCATGTCAGTGGGCCCTACTTTGGAATTTGTGTTCCTGAGTGTGATGGAGTTGGACTCAGATGTGAACCTTCTACACACGCCTCTTCTGTCACTTTTCCTTAACCTGTGTTGGTGCTGGGGTTGGTGTAGACTCAGGAGACTTGAATCTGTGGACTGTTCATGTGCCAGCTGGGTCCTGAGCCTCAGCAGAGTTGCAATTCCTACTCTCTGGTTCGTTGGACTTACCCAGGTCAGCTGACAGGGAGGTGAAGATAGTCAACCACCACACCAGGGAACCGAGAGTGCCTACAACTGCAAGCAGGAGAATTGCATCCCATCCATGTGGGATCTAAGCCTCCTCTCGATATAGAGGTGGAGTGGACATCACCATCCCAGGGTCCACAGGATGGAGGAATAAAATATGGATTAGAGTGGACTTACTGATATTTCTACTATAGAACTATTGTGACTAGTAATGGAAGAAATTGTAGCATTGATGTGGAGAAAGTGGCCATGGTAGTTGCTGAGGCAGGAAGAAGGAAGAAGAGAGGTGATGTGGGGGCATTTTGGGACTTGGAGTTGTCCTAAATGATATTGCAGGGACAGATGCTGGACATTATATATAATCCTGCCATAACCTACTGCATGTACTGGGGGAGAGTGTAAACTCCAATGTAAAGTATTATCCATGTGGTGCAGCAGTGCTCCAAAATGTATTCACCAAATGCAATGAATGTGACTCAATGATGAAAAGAGGTTGTTGATGTGGGAGGAGTGGGGTGGGGGTGGGGAGTATATGGGAACCTCTTCATTTTTAATGTAACATTTTTTTGTGATCTATGTATCTTCAAAAAAACACAACTAAAAAAATGATGGGGTGGGGGGTGAGGAGTGGGGTATATGGGAACCTCTTATGTTTTTCAATGTAACATTTTGTGTGATCTATTAACTTTAAAAAAGATCATTAAAAAAATTAAATTAAAAAAAAAAGAATAGCTTTGCCTACACAAGAAGGTGAGAAGAGCATCCTAAAAGGAAATAAAAAACATATTCAAGACATGTGAGATATGAATGCTTAATATGTTCAGAAAATAAAGGAGTCCAGGGTAGATGTTGAATCAGGCAAAAGTGGGAAGGAACTAGAGATGAAACTGTAAGGTAAGCTGGGAGCAGGTTGTGAACTGCCTTGATGCTATAGATGTTTGTTTTCAAAGATGGCTGCCATCAGTTCCTCCCCTCCTTGTGTGCTCATGCCACCTAGCCCTCAACAGTGGAGTCTATGCCTCTGTGCCTTGAATCTGACTGGCCTGTGACTGCTTTGATGGATCACATACAGAAGGAGTTTCTAGTTATGGGCACTGACAGTTCATAGTTCATGTTTCTTCTCCCTTCGGAAGCTGGCTCTTGAACACTCCTTCTCAGCACCTCGTCTTCATTCTGAGAACCCCATGGAGAGATCTCCACAAGGCATGCCAGGCAACAGCCCTGGCTGGACTCCCAGTTAATGTGAACCAGAAATATGAATGCACCATTCTGGATGTCCAGCCCAGTCAAGCCTATGAAGAGTCTAGCCCCAGCTGGCACTTGAAACCACCCAGAGGCCACTGAACTCTCAAAAAGATAAATGCTAATAATTAATTGTTCCTTGAGTAAACGTTGAATTGATTTGCTATTCAGTAATTAATGGCTAACTGGAACAAGTGTTAAATAAATTATCCTAGGCATGATCTGTAGTGATGGTATACTGGTGGTTTTAAAGTAAAAGAAAACCTGAAAGGGTAAGGTAGTGATGGCAGATACACTGTATGTTCTCTTCACAGTATATTAGGGGGAAAGCAATAATGTAGCTGTTGCTCTATATTCCCTTTGGCTCTGTTGCTCTTGTACTGTTTATTTTCCTCAAAATGGTAACATTCTAGAGAGGCGATATGATGTTCTAGAAAGAGCTCAAGCTTGAAGTCAAGAGCGACTCGAGTTCAAATCCCAACAATGTCACTTATGAGCTGTGAGACCAGGGACAGGCCACTTAATAGAGTAATCTGTGCTCTCATCTGATGCCCTTTAGGAGGCTACCATATCTATCCCAGGATGCTGTGAATGTTGCCTTCTGGTTGGACTCTTCTCTGTAGAACTGCCCTTGGCCAATGGGAGCCATCTTGATTTGATGGCTGCAACCCCCCATATACCCTGGGATAGCTCCCAGGAGACGACTGGCTTATACCAGGCCACAAAAGGTGAACCTCTTCTCCCAAGAGGGGATATCTCTGTGTGAAGTTTATTCTCCAAAACTCTCCCTGAGTGGATTGGGCCAAGGAAGTAGACTGAGCCCATTGCATTCTTGGAGTGTACCCCTTCCCTATCCTTCTTCCCCCACTTCCTTAAAGGTACCCCTCCTCCCCTCCAGAGAACACTCCCTCAGAAAATCATGTACCCCTGAATCTTAGTCTCAGGCTCTCTTTCTGGAGATCCCAATCTAAGACCCTTAATCTCCCTTAGTTTCCCTTTTCCATATACTTCTTCCCAGAAGTTGTCAAGATAATATATTAAAATTGCCTGGCACATGATAAACACTCTGTAATGCTAACATCTTCCTTGTTTTGGTACAAAGGGAAAAAATACGAGGAAAATTCTTTACCCAACCAAGATTCCTCAAGTGAATTTCCATACTCTCTCATATTGGCAAATCTTTTAGAAAAATAGGCAAGTGAGGCATAGGATTTTAAATGTGGGATGTTCATGTCAACCTGGTGGAGTTGTGGGCTTTGACTGAGATGACGTCTGTGAGCACTCAGTAGAGCTGTCCAGGGCAGAGTGAATAGTTGTTGAGCGATAGCTGGTGTCATCCTCTCAGCCTGTAAACGCCAGGAGGACAGCCAGTCCACCCTTTCTCGTCAAGTATCCTCAGCAGCGCAGTGTGCAGCACAGAGGAGGCATTCCTATGTCTGCTCCAAGGAAACTGCCGTGAGTGGGGAACGGAACTGTGCTTCATAAAAGATGGCACAGGCTTAGCAAGTCCACCCCCTTTGGAGTTTGCAGCATAAAGCCAAACTCCGTGCTTCTTGGATTGGTGGGCAGATTTCTCACAAATAGCCAGATTCGCTTGTGTTGGTTGTTAATACAGTTTATTATTGGCACACTTATCAGTAAAGCATACATAAAATACAGTTGTTTTGTAACACACTGAGCCACTGTGTCTTTACATGTGTAGAGGAACATATTAATATGCAAATGGAAAAATTAGTTCTTTAATAAAGTCTCACATAAATACACTGGAATTGCCCCCAAAAAGGAAAAGTCCCCATAAAAGAACCAGTCGAGGGCTTTACAAAATATTATACAGGAAATATATTGTGAAAGGAAAGAACAGCCAACTGAGATACGATTAAAAAAAAAAACACAAAGAAGTTTCAGATTTTTTAAACTGCCCACAAAATTAATAGATTACATGGCTTGAAAATATTTGGATCAACAGCAATTTTACAAAAGCATAAATTCTCAATGGGCCAAGTGCCTTTCTTTGCATAAAAATCTGCCTTCATGCTTTGATGATAAAAAGACATTTCTTGTTACAGCACTTGGGCTAAATTACCCCAGAACCAATGGACATGAGCTTGACCATAAATTACTTTGCTGGGCTCTCAGAGCAACATGTTACCCAGTGAAAGAAAAGGTGAAGGCAAAAATAAAGGTACAGTTAAATTACGTTTCAAAAGCGGATTTTTTTTTCTTTTCTTTTTTTACTGAAACAAGAAACTTTCAGATGCAAGTCAAAAAGCAGAAAATATTTTACAATTTTAAAAAGTCATCTGTAGTTAGGTTCTGCATCATTAACGAGATCCTGAGCACTGAGGATGGACTGACAATATGGCCTTCGTCTGATGCAGGGAAAGGAAATTCAACGCCAACAAGTTGGGGAATGTGCCGGGAGAGGCACGAGCGTTTTTCTCGCATTTTAATTACGATCAGTGCCAGTATCCACATTACCTGTGAAGACCTCCAGGAACGGTCACGGAAGCATGTTTGAAATGATCCTCTCAATTAAAAAGGAAGGGAGGGAGGGAGGGGAGGGAGGAAATCGGATCATGGTGGTTTAGAGATCGCGATCTGCTGGAAAAGTTTGTCTCCTTTTTCTTGCCTGCAGGGAAAGGTCTGAGATAACAACGTGAACCCACTGGCCTACGACAGTGGATCCTGGGCAGATCATCTTACTGGGAAGCCTGTGGTGGGGGGTTTTCTGATTTGGTCTCTTGCGTGGCGGGAGGCTTACTGTTCCACGGGCTGCTGTTCCCCAGCGCGGGTGAATTGTTGAAGTCCTCCTCGTCGTCCATGCCGTTGGCCGCATCATACTGTGTGTTTTCTAATCTAGTGATTAGCCTTTCGTCCTCGTCCCCAAACTCTCCTCCCATCAGAGTTGGCTCTCCTACCACCATCACGTCCTGTGAACAGCAGCTGACATTATTACAGGGAAACCTTGGGAGAGAGAAGCTCAGCTTAAAACAACCGTGGGAGGAGCTGGGGAACCTAGGACAGGCACGCTTGTGCAATGTGCAATGGGGCCAAGTACTGATGGTGGGGGCCGAGACGCATATTTGATTTCTACAGGAAATAAACATCGCCTCCTGATGTGTAACCACCACACGAGTTTATGTCCTTAGTGTGCAGCCTGACACCGGAGAAGGAGCAATGCTAGCAATCTGCAGAGATAAAAAAATGGATTTTTCAAAATTAAAAAAATCCACGCTTTTAACTTGCCAACAATGGGGACTCTTGAGAGGGCTCTGGAATCCTCTGCTGGGTGCTTTTGTGATACCTCCAAAAAAGCCGGCACTCTGAGTCGGTGGCCTGCGTGCGGCTTTGGAAACTAGCAGTGAACAGACACCCATAAGATGCAAATCGGCAATATTCACACAACTCATTCCAAATGGCACTTTCTCTGTCCCAAGGATGGTCTATGTTTTAATTGAAGATAGAATCTCGCTCTTCTCTACTCTGCCAGGCCCTTTTATGCAGCCAATATCCTTGACATTCTGCTACTTAATTATGGTAATTAATTTAGGTAAAGTTTTCGATAAAAACAATGTTCACACTGATTTGACAATTTGCATAGCTAATTAAGTCATTAGCAAAAACCTGCTGATTGCCAACAAGCCCGGAATTTACCATCTGTTATTTCATGGTGCCTGTCACCTATCCCCACACAGGCAACCCTGCCACCAATCTGGGCAGTGAAGAGGACCGGTCTGTCCAGCTGGTGCCATAAAAGGAAGATGAAAAGCGCTAATTATAATTACATTGATGAAGCTGGCAGTCATCAAAAATGGAAGCGTGCAAGAAGAATCCATCTAATCACTCCTTTAAGTACAAACTGTCCTTCCATGCAAACAAGTAAGCCACCTACTGTAGCTGGGAGCATCTTGGAGGCCACTGCTGGAGAGGCACAGGGACGGGGGAGAAAGATGCATACACAGGGCACAGCTCCGGCCTCTTTGTTCAAAGGGGACCATATGGGGTTGATGGGTGACCTGGGCATGGGACAGGAGACCTGTCAGATGGATACCTCTGGGCAGGCTCTGAGCAATATTCCACATAAAAGTGCGGTGACTCCAGGAGCTTGACCAACTGCTAGAAGCCTCCACGGGGCCAGACAGAGCAGGGCTGGGCCAGATTCTTTTAGGGGCACAATGGTGAGCTACCCGCTGGGGAGAATAATTCAATAGGACACCTTAATGACGGGGCAGACGTTCTCCTTGCTGGGGCTCTGCCAAGAGAAGGCTCTCCTAGGGCAGTAAGGTACAATACTGCCTATGGCCAAGAGAAAGTCCAGGGGGCTCCTCAGATCTCCTCTAGCACTTTGAATACTTTCCTTTGATTAATACCTGTCTATTAGGGAGTAAACACTTGCTTTTCTTTTATTTGTCCTTCCCTCTGCCCCCCACTCCCCCCGCCCCATTGGCATAACTAGAATTTCTAGACTTAGGGAGATGGTCAACAGGCTTCAAATATGTGTTTGCTGTCCAATCCTTCTTGGGAATTGATAAAAATGATTCTAAAGAGAAATGTCCCAGATGAAGTAATTGCTTAAAGTATGAACTTGGTAAACGCCCAATAAAGGTGCTGGTGAGCTATTTAGATGGGTGCTTCCAGGAATGTGTTTATGATGCAACGAAGAGCCAGAGATGACGCTGACGTGGGAGGAGACTCCAGAGCCTCCTGAAGGTGAGGTGCAAAGCAGACACAGTATTTCTAACTGGCCAGAAGTCCAATAGGATTTTGGATGGCATCTGGCCACTGCACAGACGTGAAAGTTATCTGGTTAGCTGGGGCAGCTGCTGGAGGACCCATGGGGTGCTCAGTAGAATGAAGTGCCACCTAGTTCCAGGCGATTAGAGTCAAGAGCAGAGGGAAGTGGAAAGAGTTTGGCAAGTTTGGCCAGAGAATGCCATCGGGGGTTCCTCTCACCTCTAGTCCTGTGTGCAGTGCACTTGGAAGGGCTTGGGAAGTGCATGCATGTGGTAGCAGGGACGGGAGAAGGAGGTTAGAAGCAAGCACATTATATTACATTAGTATTGTGACTACAGGGTCATTGACAGAGGCTGGGGGAGGATGGGGAGGGAAAAGAGGATTAGAAGTAAGAGGAAGCTAACTTAAGCATGACGTTAGAAGAAAAGTTCCCATTTCTCCAGATGCATTATATTAGAAACAGTCATTCAAGAAAAGTGCTATGAAAAGAGTGGTTTGAATCACTTCAAGTGGGGCTGACATACGTTGCTAATATGGTCGGTACATCTCTGTTGCTGGAACAGCTGGAAACGATGCCCAGGCAGGGATATTTTTAAGCTTCCTAAATTTCAGAGAGAGGCCACATTAGCTTTACTGCTTATAAAAAATATCCTTAGCCAGACACACGACTGCATGTGCGTGCGTGTGTGCATGCGAATGCCTGGGAGATGGGGAACTATGTGAGACGCGTGGGTGTGCAGTGAGGAGTTCGTGTGCACGTAGATACTTGAGACCTCTTACACAAGGAGGGCACGTCTCTCCCTGGTTCTCCTCAACCTCTAGGCAAGGACAGCGACTCTCTGCTCTGGCAGTCTTTGCCTGCTTATCCTCACGCAAAGGAAATGGAGACACAGCGTCCATGCTGGACTGTCTCGAATGGTGGGATGTTGGCAGCATCTCCCCCCACCCTGTGTCTTCACAACTCCCCCCGACAGTGGTCGTGCGACTGCACTGCCTTCCCCTCTCTGCTGTCTTGTGTGTCCCACACCGGAGGCAAATTCGATCCAGCTGCGAGTTCCCCAAACGCCCTCAGGCTCCCCACAAGGCAGGCCTCTGCTGCTCGGCCAGAGGCCCGGAGGGGCTACCAGCTCTTGCCCGTTTCGCCTCTTCTCCCTAATCCCCCGTGCAAGGACCACCAACCTCTGAGGAGGACTGGAAGTGACTCCTTTCAGGGCCCCTCAATGCTTCTCCTTAAATTGGCCAGAAGGGGTCACTGCTGTTGAATGACACAGGTCTCCATCCCTCCCAGGGTTGAGGCTGCAGTTCGGGATGGCTCCTAGCCCCTGCCCATGGGGTGAGAAGCAGAATCCAAGGATTAAACCCTAGTCCTCGCCAGGTACACACACTGCTGCCACGGCAGCTAAGCGTGCCACCGTTGTGGCCGCGGCGGTAAACTGAGTCTCTTCATGCCTGTGGACCAGGCACGGAATGCCTGCAGGTGGCATTTCTATTTTCACAATCAAATATTGATGATTCAGCAGACAGGGTTGAAAGATGAGGTCGCTACAGGCCATCCAATGCTGAACGCTGAAAGTCCATCCAGCGAGAGTGCACCTAGATTTTTGCACAGTTCCTAACCTGGTTTTTTTCTCTGTCTCACCTGGCCATCTGTAAGTTTCACTTAATTAAACCATCTTTAATTGCACGGTGTGGGTGTACTGTTAAAAATTCAGTTCTCGCTTTCTAATGGTGCCTTGTTCTCACAAAGTCCAAAGGGTCTCAACTCATTAAAAATATACTCTTGACACCACTAAATGTGGATGTTGCTTTGGAGGGGAGGAGCATATGGAGTAGGAAAAAAAAATGTACGGTTCTTAAAATAAAAATGAAAGAATTCTGACTATACCAGGTAGGGCGAAATACGAGGCACTTTGCTGCCATGCTCACCTTCTATACCTGGGACAGACACCACCGATGGCACATCGAGGGCAGTCTAAGCTTCAGAATCCTTCTCCATACTCTGCTCTGTGCATCTGACACCAGGAGGTTGAGGAAATATCTGTGCCATCCCAAGATTAGACATCGAGCTCTTTGAGGATAAGGTCTGGGTCATTTCTTAATTTTGTATTGACAGTATCTGGTGTAATGTGGGGCCCATAAGAGGTGTTCAAAACTTTGGTTGAACTGATTGATATTCTTGAAGCAACTGTGCCTTAAGTAGCTGTGTCACAGTTACAGAATTTTCTGGAATGAGTTCTCCTTATTTGTTAGATAAAACTAACCAACATTAGTTTCTAAAGCTCCAGGAATGGAAGAATAAATGGGCTACTGGTGTGTGCATTTGGAGTTGCTTCATTTACGCCAAACCATTTTCTCTATGCACCTTCCAATTTAACCAGGAGTGGGGATAATGTATTGATGCCTTAATAAAGAGACTCAGCTTTCTTCCTTTGATTCTACACCTCCCCTCCCCCTGCCTCTTTAGGGGTGTGAAGCCTAGTTTACTGAAGAGAGGCGAGTCTGGTATTGTTTGAGAACTACAATTCCTAGTGGTCTTAAAATTAAAATGGTACCTTCCCCAACAGGCTGGCCACCCTCTCCATGGCCCCTTCTTTCTAAAGCAGTGGGAGCAGAAATGCTCCTCTGATGTACGGGAGATGGGAGAAGAGTTCATGTGGCTCAGGCAATTCTCAGGTTGCTGATGGGTCTGGTTTTGGCCAGTGGAAAATGTCTACAAGTGGGTGGGGGAGACTTGAAAGGCACATTTGGAAGTAAACAGGGAATCCCTAGGCAAAGCTGAACTGTCGCATGGCGAGAGAGAGAGCAGGATTAGAACAAGAAGTGTGAGAACAACACACCAAGAGGGAGAGAAATGGAAGGGAAGGTAAAAGGTCAAAACTGTATTGGTTGAGGGAAGTAGCAAGAAATTGGGCACATGTCCGAAGACAAAGTCCCTGGAGGAAAGCCGAGAAGCTACAAGAGTATCAGGTTCAAATGACAGTCAAACGCCTGGTAACAGGGTGATGTGACGAGACAGCAGAGAAGGAAAACCCACAAGGGATCGTGAAGGGGAGAAGGGCAAGCAGCGGCTTAAAGGGGCATGAGAATTTAAACGCCATAAATGATCTAAGACAGGCTGGGGAATCAGGAGACAGGAAGGAATTAGGTAAAAAGGGAAGAAATAGGAGACAAAGAATAATCACACGGAGGAATGGAAAGTTCCTGCACAGTTTTCCCTATTTGGGGGGGACCCTCAGCTGCCACTTTGGAGTTTTAAGAACCTCCTGCCCAGTGGCCTGTTTGCTTTGCTATGACCCTGAAACGAAAGAAAGGAGGTCAAGAGAGGTGAGACCAAATGTTTGTGTGCTGGGCTGATCTGCTCCTGAGCTACTGATGCGGGTAAAGCAAAGTCCACCGGGCTGCCTTTTAAGTGGCTGCAAGTTAATTACCTGAGTCTTAAAATAAGAGGGGACATCCAGCCCCATGCTGGGAAGGCCCATGTCGAATTATAATACGGAGCCTGAGGGCCGGGAGCCAGTTTCCAGTGGAGCATCCGGTCCCAGATGATGGTGGTGAGAGGCCCTAATATTGCTGCTAAGTGATAATTTAATTAAACCTTAAGTGACATATCTCCTGTCGGTGACTCTGACGGCTTTTTAATTCAGGTCCTACTGCAGCACAGACTCTGAATATTCCTTTCAAACTCCCAGTTGTCAGGGGAAGGTTTCCCTGGCAGAGTTCCTCCCCACCCCCCCTGTCCCATCCCAACCTTTCCCCTTCTCCCACCTCCGACCTGCCCAGAAGGTTCTTGAAGTTCCAAGAGATTTAAATTTGGGCCCCTTGCATAGAATGACAGGCACAGGCAGGACTTCAGACCTAAAAGGGAAGTGAGACTTACAGGTACCTGACTGGACAGACTCAGGTTTGCAGCTGGCGTCTTCTTCTTGCCACCAGTGCTGTTTGCATTGTTCCCAGCGCTGCTGTTGGAAGTGCTGCTGGTGGAATTTTTTCTTTTTCTCCGTTTAGTAGTCGGTTGCCTTGTGGGTTCTGCTGCAGTAGGGAAGAGGGAAGAATGATCAGTTCCAGGCCCAAAGCGCCAGGACAATCATTAGAATCCCATCCTTCAAATGAAATTATTTTGGCATTGAAAAGAACTATTAATTTTTTCCATTTCTTTTAACGTTACCAAAAAAACAAGGCTGGAGAACTATTTTTAGCAGTAATATGTGAAACCCTCTTCTTTTGTAGGTAAAGTTATTTTATTTGATTGTTGTTTCTCACTTCATACATATGACTATAATCTACCCATATAATTTAGGGATGAACTACAGATACCACTTTCATAGTTGAATTAAAAATGTTATGACCATTACAACATTTGGATTTTTTTTTTCCCAAAAGAAATGGTCTTTTTATTGTGTGTCCATGGCAACAAAGTCAGGGTAGTGGATTTTTTTTTTAAACCTGGCCTGCCTTCTGTTTATATCAAAGGGAGGGCTCCTGGGCACTCTAAGGCGCCTCCAAGGGAAGACAGAAGTATAAACTTTAGACTGCTCAATTAGTGAATCAGCGTGTAATATCACCATCTACTGGAAAAGTGTTGTATTGCAGTCTAGCTCTATTTTACACCTGGAATACTCAAGTCAAAAGAAAAAACGGTTCTATCAGCTATAAATATGGAGCTTAGAGATTCTCAAGCTTAGTAAAAATGCTCATGGTCTGGACCCCGGAGTTGAAAGAATTAATTTCAAAGCTGCTGGAAATAATGTCCTAGGATGCTATGACCAGTATACTACTAGAAGGAAGCTAGCTAGACCTGAAAGGAAGGCCTGTTCAAAAATAGAGAAACATATTATGGACTTGGGATAGAGCAAAGCCTTAATGGAAATATAGGAATCCAAGGTAATATATGATAAGAAAAATATTTATTATTTATTTAATCTGTATTGAGTGAGGTTTACTCTGGGCCAGGTACTATTTTTAATGTTTTCTATGTATTACTATATTTTATTTTTATAACATTTTTAAATCTATACTTTTATTATAACCTCTGTCTTGTAAATGAGAAAAGTAAGATACAGAGAAGTTTGTTAACTTGCCAAATTTTATGTAGCTAGTAAGTAGTGGTGCTCAGGCTTGGACCTAACCTAATTCTAGAACCTTCATGTTTACCTCCTATTCTATGGTGCTTCTCACTAGTTGGCTGATGAGATAAGAGAAAATAGATCCTATACTTTTCTGTGCATAAGAATATAGAAAATGAATAGCAGTAGTGAGAATAATAATAATAGCAGCAACAACAGTAAAAACTTATTATTGTTTGTTTACTATGTTCTAGGCCACTTTATGTCTATCATCTCATTTAATTTTCAAATCAAGTTTAACTGTTTTATTTTGATTATAAGGCTACTGAGATTGAGTGAGTAACTTGCTTAAAGCCAACCATTTAGGAAATGCCAGTCAGGACTCACATCTAGAACTATCTTACCCCAATGCTCACACTCAATTACTAGACTATGGCAATTTTTTGAATAAAATACCATTGGCAGGCTGTTATGGTGGAGGAGATTGGGTCATTTTTATCTTGTTCTATGTGTTCTAGAGAATCTGAACAAAATTGGCATTCCAGCAGCCCATCCTCTTCCATCTGCCATTCATCTGGTCACAGTACCTTCTGTCTTCCCTCAAATACTGAATATTTTTTTTTGCTCTCTCCCTTTCTCACCTCCCTACGTACAAACACACACACACACACAACCATCCACATCATCCAACTTCAGGAGACTTTGTGGTGTTTAAATTCTGTAAGGGGGAATTTCTTCTCTAGGCCACAGATAGCAGACAAATGCCATGCATTCTACAACTTCCTGCACCATACTCAAAGCAGACATCATTCATTAATCATGACATGCTTTCTCCTTAAGCCTGGCCATGTCTTCAGAAGCCTTTACCAGGAAAGGTAGTTGTCAAATAAGTTGGAAATGGCAAGAACATCCTATTTGCCAACTCATCTCTAGACCCCAGTCCGAATGGACTGAAGGTAAGCCAAGGCTGTCTTGGAACTTAGTGAGAGGGTCTTGTAACATTTTCTTAAAACACCTGTGCTGCTTTTGATGGACTATGGGAAGCATTCTCCTTTAAGTCTCAGTTCAAAGAATATTTAGTGCATTAAGTTACCCCTGACTCTTGATGAAGGAAATAGGGAGTATGTTCCTATTTATATAACATTTTTTCTTTCATAAATGTTTCATCCCTTATGCTCAAAGATTTTCATCAAAAGGTCTATGATCTCCATCAATAGAGTTATAGGTGCTCATTCTGAAGGTGAGAGAAATAGGAGTTAGTATCATGCCAGCTCACAGGGTTGGAAGAAAAGTCAAGGACAGTCTAAAGCCAAGTAAATACCCATTTCTGCCTCTGACAAGTATCTTTTCCCATTGTAGCAGTTTGATATTATTGATGAATTCCAAAAAGAAATATTGGATTATGTTTGTAAACTGGTCTTTTCCTCTGGGCAAATTAGAGTGTACTGGATTCAGAGTTTTCACTTTTACTTGATTAAATAATGATTACGGCTTTGATTGGACCATGTCAGTAGGACATGCCCACTAAGGGGGCAAGGACTCACAGAGAAACTGCATCCCAGAGAAGAGAGGTTGGGGTTTTGAGCTGAGGCCTTGGGAAGTAAGCACACAGAGGAGTTTGGTCATGAGGAAAGAGAAAAGGCCCTGGGAAGAGAAACAAGTCACTTTTGCCTGATAGTCTACAGCTGGCCTTGTGAAAATAGCAGAGGAGCTGAGCCTGGGGAGAAGCAAGCCCTGGGAAAGAGGAACCCAGGAAGCCTGAACCCTTGTAGATGTTGGCAGCCATCTTGTTCCAACACATGGCAATAGACTCTGGTGAGGGAAGTAACTTATGCTTTATGGTCTGGTAACTGTGGGCTTCTACCCCAAATAAATCCCCTTGATAAAAGCCAACAGATTTCTGGTATTTTGTAGCAGCACCCCTCTGGCTGACTAATATACCCTTTGACTTCAAGAATGTAAACTCTGCTAGCATTTGTGTGTGTGTTTCATCTGTATTTTATTCATAAAATCTAGGGTAAATATATCTAAATTGCACCTGCCAGATTGCTGCCATTAGCAGGAGGAAACTGTAGTAGAGAAGTCATGGACTTTGGAAATGTAAAAACCAGTGGTGTCATATGCCTTTCATTTACTGCAGGGGTTCTTAATAAGGGGTGCACAAGCTTGAAATGAAATTCAAAAAAAACATTGTTCTTGTGGGGACATGTTGGTGTGGGTGTGATATATTTATTAAATAATACACAGTACAGTGTGGACTTAGTAAGGGGTCCATGGTTTTCACCTGACTGGCAAAAGGGTCTGTGGAACAAAAAAGGTTAAGAACCCCTGATTTCTAGCTATGAAACTGATTTTGGCAAATTGATTCTTTAAGTCTCAGGTCCCACTGCATAAAATGGAGCCAATAATATATACCTCATAAGGCCATGGTGAGAATTCAATAAGATGAATGGAAGCTCCTAGAGGGCTGGGATTTTGAACTATTTCATTCAGTATTGTGTCCTCAGGGACTAGGACAGTGCCTGACACTAAGCAGGGCTCAATAAAGAATTGTTTCATGAGCAAACAAAAGAATGAATAATACATTAATTATATATACATATGTGGGAAAATATAGGTGCTTAAAGCATTTTTTCAGTTAATGGAGTATTTTTTGCAATAAAGTCTTATTAGTATTGAAAGAGAAGATAGGCCCAATTTAAGCATTTAATATATTTCAAAAATAATGTTCTAAAGTCTAAAATTCCCCTAAGATCAGGATGCAACTATTCTTTGTAAAATAACTTTCATTTTCTCAGCTTTCTAAATGTGTACTTGGTTAAATCTGCTTTATTCATTTTATACAAAACCCCTGGCCAATTACCAGTGGAAAGTGACCATTATATTTTGTGATTCAGAAAGCTATGTGCCTCATGTTAATAATTACTCTTTATAAAAATAATTTGCAGCGAATGGACACATTTTGCTTTTATGATCAATGAGGCTCGACATACGCCTGGGAGTGAAAATGTATTAGATAGAAAGACAATTAATGATGACTTGAAGCGGTAATTTCAGAACCCCAGCAGGAGACTATAGTATCTAAACTGCATTCTAGGGAAGTGAGGGAAATGTAATCTTTTATGTATGCTCTTCATGATCAGAGTAAATTTTGCTATTAGATATCTCAGAAAAATAGAGTAAAATTTGCTGTATTTTTTTCCTTTCCCTCCCCCTCTCCCTCCATTTCTTCCTTCTCTCGTCCCTTCTCAGAGTTTCTATCATTCTTAAAAAACAGCAACAAAACACTAGGTCATGAGAAGCCAGCAGTCGGGTCTAGTGGAATCACCACTGAACTAGGGGATAGTAGACTTCAGTTCTGACCTTGACTTTGCCAATGACCTTGTTGGTAACCTTGAAAAAATCACTTTACTTCTCTGGGTTTCAGAGACTCTGGCAATTGAGCAACTCTAGATGGTCTCTTAGGATGTTTGCCCTTCACAAATTCAACGTCTCTAAGCCCAAAATCATAGACAGAATACCCCTAATAAACTACTTCTACTAAATTTATGATCACCGCCTTCCTTTTCACAGCACTGCATTCCCCAGAAAAACATCTGAACATGCATTTAGAAAGAGAGTGAAGAGCAAGCGTGTACCTGGGGGCGCCACCATCCGCTGCCACTTCTGGAACAAGCAGGTCTTCAGGCAGTCTCGGGGGCTGAGGTTGTAAGTCTTATGTCTTGACATCAGCTCCTGCATTGGCTCCAGTATAACACACAACTGCAAGGAGTGGAAAGACATTTGTGTTTCCCTATTCGTGATATTAATTGCAATAAATAATGCTAACAGTTAACAGCTGGAATCAATTAGGAAGCTTAAGGGGACTTTTCCGGTTTTTTGTTTTTCTTTCCTTGTTGTTGGTTTGGAATTTCTCTGTACAGGTTTGGAGGAAAAGAAATATTACCAACACTTGATTAGGTCTACCTAATTTAGTATCATTTATAATATTATAGCCAGATGTGATTTCCACTCTCACATACATACACACACACACACACACAATTGACACTTTCTTTACTGGACTATGGGGTAGATAGATGCAGCTCTATTAAGAATTTGAAGGCCTCTCTGTGGTTAAAGAAAAAAGCTCCCTTCTGCGTAGCACAGCATGCGCTGGTTTGTGCTCTGGTGTCTAGCTGTTGTTCCTGTTTGAACAACCACACACTGTGAGGTACAAGGCTAGCTTATGCAGATTATCTGGCAGCGAAATCCATCTTTTAAACTTTGGAGAACAGAGTGGCAACAGCAGGGACTTTTTGATCCTCCTCCTTATGAAGGCCAATGATGAACCGTGTTTTGTTTTTGCTCACATGCTCATTTGTAATTGAGCCCTGGTAATGTAAATAGCATATGCTAACCTCCACTCAGTGGGGTTGGGGGCTTCTCTGCGGGTCTGTACAGTCTCCTTGTTGCTGTCTTTGGTTAGATTTTCAGCTTTAGTTTGGTCCAAGACATCTAATGACAAAGACTAATGAGTGAACCAAGAAGGGAAAACCACTTAAGTTTGCCTTGGACTTTTCTGAATTCCTTCTCTGTTGGACACTTATCAGAATATATTGCAATAAAAGGACTGTATCTAAGAGGAAAAAGACCTAAATTTGGTATAATATATTACTTGATGTTGCAGTTACAGTGATTCAAATATTGGCAACATACCTTCCCTTGTGGACAAATTCATTTTATTATAAACGATGTAAAATCTCTAGCTTCATCGGCCCTACCTTCCTTACTATCCCCCTTCCCTTCTGCCACCCATCACCGTGAGTGCGTCCCTGAAGACTTCATCCACTGGGCTCCATCTTCCCGGGAGTCTTCCTTTCCCTCTCCCTGGCTAAAGCCTACTTATCCATGAAGACACAGTTCCTTCTTCTGGTCAAGCTTCCTCCCTGACTACCCCTCTCCCCACACAGGCCAAGCCGGATACTCCTTGCAGTTGTCTCTTTGATCCCAGCCCTTTCTGCTCTATGGTCTCACTTATTCACATTTTGTAACCATCCATTCTGAAATTTGCCCTTTCCTCTAGACCATGAATTATTGAATACAAAGATGATGCCTTTTAACTTTGTATTTCCAAGCTCGGCTCCCATAATGGATGCATGTAAAGAGGATCCCTAGAAAGACCGAAGGCTCTCTCTACACCAGTGTCCCTCAAAGTGTGATCTAAAGAACACTTCCATCAGAACCAAGTGGGCTGCTTATTGAAAATGCAGCTGCTGGGCTCTGCAGGTTTTCAGTTTTCAAAACCATATCACCAGGTGATTCGGATACACACTATTAACATTTGAGGTCCACTGCCCTGCAAGCTCTGAGCTTTAGGACACATAATATAGACAGCAAGGGAGGCACAATTCCAGACCTAATTCTGCTCTTGTCACTACCCCCATTTTTTCACACCCCTTCCTTCCTTCTCAATCAAAATTACTTTCATCTAGAAAAATTACTCAGTCCTTTTTACCTATTGATCTTAACTATTGCCCCAAACCACCAACCCCTTTCTAGGGCCATCTGCAATCACCCACAGTTTGCAGTTTCTTTGGCAAGAGAAAGCAAGAACAACACAAGAAAAATGTACACCTTGGAAATGGAGCCATCCAACCCTGTGAGAATTAAGCTGCAAAATAATGAGTCCTGCATTTGCCATGATGGATCTTAACTCATGAGCATCTTCTTGCTTATCTTGGACTCCTTTTCGAAATCTAAAATGTCTTTAAGGAGAAATCTGTGTGAGAGGGAGGATTCCTGTACAATCAACTCCATATTCCAATAGTAACAGTCTGAAGACTTTCTTTATAACTCCTGTATTAATAATTTCTTGTTGGAAATCGAAATGTGTACAAGCTACAGATAATCTCATCACCTTTGCCAGTCACTGATGCTCACCAGACCATATGGAGTAAAAGATTGATTCCACAATCATCTCTACCAATAGAGAAAAGAATGCATTATCCATCAAAGGAGAAACCACTGCTAGATTCTAACAGGGTCAGAAAACGTTTGCATCTATTATTAAGCTAGGGCAGTAAGCATAACTTTCAGAGAAATCATAATGACTAGGAAAACTTTTTTTTTTAATTAAAAAAGAAATTTGATGCATTTCCCATTTTTGAGAAATGAGCTTATAATGGATATAAAGTATATGCCTGTAATGGAACAAGGATGGACTTAAAAGCCAAAAGGCGTGGGTATGGATTTTGGCTCAGCCACTTGGTACGTATGCTTGGTCAAGCTGTTTAACAAAGCTGGGTTTCAGTTTCACCTGTCAGACAATGCCTCTCTTATTTATGGTTGTGAGAATTTGAGATAATGCATCTGACACATATTTGGTATTTAACACAGCATAGGTATTATGATTATATATTGGAAAACACAGCATAGATTGCAAGACAAACTATTTCTATTAGGTTAACTCAACAACCATTTGTGGAGTATCCCCTTAGGGTCGGGCACTCTGCTTAGGTGTTGAGAGTACACAGATGAGCATGCCATCAACTTCACTCTCAAAGAGCATTCAGCCCCCTTAAAAATGATTTAAGCATATTAAGAAAACTACCTTGCATTTACAGTTCAGCTTCCCCAGAAATCGCATCTTTCTGAAGCAAGTGTTTTTCATTACATGGTAAGTTAGATGGCAAAGACTACTGGCTTGGACCATGAAAGGACTATGGGTATGAAACCTGCTACAAAATGGGCCAGTTGCATTTATTGAGGGAACCCATGAGCTCTTTCTCTCTTTCTTTTGTTACATTGCCTCTCCAGTCTGGATTTGGGGCTGTACTTTTTCAGTAGTACAGGATAAATTGTCTCAATTTATCCTTTCCTCTTTAATGTAAAAATAGCTTTTCACCACTGTAACCCACTCCAAAGGAACTTGCATCTCTGAATGTTAGTCAGGATTCCCCAAAGCCACTTCTCCCCTCCCCTAGGGACAGGTTACAGGGCTGGAGAGGCGCCCTGTCCCTTTTTCATGTGTAGGAATGAGCTTTTCCCTCTGCTGCAGTGCTGCAATGGCTTTGCTGGGCTGCGTGCTGTAGGTGGCAGAGCTAACTCGTTTAAGAGTTTGCAGGTAGCAGAGCTAACTCGGTTAAGAGCTTGCCTTCTCCAGCACCAAGCTAGTGCTTCTTGGCAACAGCAGAGGCCTGGGGCATTATGAAAGGAACCCAGGAAGATGGCTGGGGGAGTGGGTTCCCACAGTCTCTAGCCAAACTCTGTGGGAGCTGTGATTCTTGCACTCAGACCTCCTTAAGAAACTGCTGAAAGCTATGCAACCTCTCTTTTAAATTTCATACACAATATCTGAGGTTTATGAACAGTCTATAGCTCCATCCATGATTCCTGGTAAAGAGCTCCCTGTCTGTAATAAGTATGAACCAAGCTACAATATACATACCTGCACACACCCCGCCTCAAAGGCATATTAACTGAACTGAGCATAATAAACAGGTTCCTTTGATTTTGAAGAGTTATAACTCTGTATTTGGGCCTGCTAAAAAGTTCCCAGCAGACTAGTTCCCTTTGCCACTACCAGCGTGATGGTGGCATCTTCCACAAAGGCTGCTCTTTGGTTTGGTGGCCCCCTTAGGGGTGCTGGAGGATACTGCGAGGAACCTCCAGGACACAAGGAAGGGGCCCTGAGAGCTCTCTTTGAATATGAAGCCCTTAAACATGAGGTCTCTGACAGATCCCATTAGGACCCCAAAGAAAGCCACTGACCATTCTGGCAAAGCTCCAAAGGAACATGTTGCAGATTTAATGAGCGTTTTAGGCTGGGCTTGCATCCTAATCTCTTGGCTTCATTTTCTGGCATTCTGGCCCCAGCACTGACCCCTTAGCATAGAATCTGATAGCCACAATAAGGGATGGTTGGATGGATGGATGGGTGGATGACAGATAATAGGTAGCCTGGCTAGATTTATAGCAAGGAGTTATTTGATAATATGGCAAAGAAACCAGACACCGTCCTGCTGCCTTACATATGATGAATTTGTCAGTCTGATAAATAAAATGTTGCCTCCATTGTGAAGAATATTTGGAACAAAAGCACGTGTATACAACCAATTGCTACATGTTCTGGCCAGGTGGGAAGATCTCAGTTCAGTCCCAGGACTCTCACCTTTTTATGGTACCAGAGGGCCTAGTAAATGTAGACGGTATGGTGTTTTTGTTGTTTGTTTGTTTTTATCATTTGACAATTCTCTTGGAGAAATTGGGTCAGCTACCCATTCACATTTTCTTCTTGTTCTTCTCATTGTCTAGACCCTAGAAACAGGTGGTGCTTGTCAGATTTGACCAGGGCCAAAAAAAAGCTGTAGATCTAGGATTGGTGTTTGATGATCAGTCCAAGCTAGTCCTGTCTATTGCCAGCATTTTAAGTCAACTTCTTTTGTTTAACATATTCTGAACCTGAATCCCCCACTCCTTGTACATTGAGTCTGCTCAAGATTACCAGGCCTATGTCTTGGATAGGTCTTTGCTCATGCCGTTCTTCTCGCCAGCGGACAGCAAATTATATTCTAAGTGCCAAATCTTAGCAAAACTATGGTTGCTTTTATGTTACAGTGGCACAGTTGAGTAGTTAGGACAGATTTCAAATGACTGACAAAACCTGAAAATATTTACTATTTTGCTCTTTACAGAAAGATTGCTAACCCTTGATCTAAACCAGTGCTACTCAAGAACCAACGCCGTCTGCAAACGATTCCTTATGTCCCCAGGACAAGTCCTGGAGCTTGAGCCAGAGTGCAATTCAGCACACTGCTTCCTTCATTGAAAAGTCTTGCCTCAAAAAAATGTCAGATGAACTCAACAGTGCTCAGTCATGCAGCAAGCTCCTTATCTTCTTGTGGGTTGATAAAGAGTTTGTGGCCTGGCACTTACCTGCAAACCACATTTGAGCCACACCCATCTCAACCATTTAAGGCCCTCCAAGGTCCAGTGCAAATCTCCCATCTGTCTGATCACCCCAGCCCCAGGGGACTCTTTAGCCCCTCCTATAGCACTTATTACTAATTTATGTACATCCCAGCTTATATTTGCATTGGGAATTTTCCTTTCTTTTGGACTTGTTTCATCTCCTTATCTATAATAGACATATTTCACTTTTCTCCTCCTTTTATTTAACATAGTATTAGGCATACTCAAATATTTGTGGAGTCATAATTTAATGAGAGCCATGGGGTACCAATCCTCTGTCTGTCCTTGAGATATGTACTTTACATACATAATATTATTAATCTTTACCACCTCCTTGGCCACTTTTACAGGTAGGGAAATTCAGACCCAAAGCCATTAAGTCACCCAGACCTGATATTAAAGAATGTGACTTTTATAATGTATCCAGGATAATACAGGGCGGAGATGTTCGCAGGCAAGCTTGACTCCTACCAGGGCTCTTAACTCCTAACTGCTGTGTTGCCAGCCTCTCCGAATATGAGTGAGTTAAGCACTTCTGAGAGAGCAGATCCAAAAACTTTCATTGCCTTTGTTTTGCTCTTTGCACATGGTACTCAGCTGTCATGGAGAAGGAGATGACACAGGAAGGGTGCAGGCTTGGAAACCAGATTGATCTGGTTTCAAGACCCAACTCTGCCACTTCCAAGCTTTGTGTACTTGGCTAAGTATCTCAGTCCTCTGGGTCACAGTTTTCTCATATGTAAATATTTCTCATATGATCCTTAACCTCGCGATTTGAAACATGTATGCAAACCTTTAATGCAATGTGTGGAACAAGGTCAGAGATCAAAAGATGGGATACTTACGAATGGCCTGGCCTGGCTGAGTGGGGAGATCAGTGCATGTGATGGGATAGCTACTTTGTGAAGTGGACTGTCACCTGGTCTCCTGTCACTTAGGGGGTCCCCAGAAAGAAAACTCTGAGGGATGGCAATCAGGCTGGTGGTATGTTGCATTTTAGTAGCTAATGTCTCTGGCAATGACCCATTTTTAGAATTCAATGATAAATACAAAATATTCAAGTCCACAAACCAGAGTTCTTTTTTTTCCCAGTAATTTACTCCTCTGGCTAAATCTGAATTAGAAAGATATCAGCTGGTAGTGGGTAGGATTAAGAAACAAACTCTTATCTAGAGATGAGGGGAGTCTCTCCTAATTAAGAAACACGTCACCCAAAGAGATCTTATAGTAAAACAATGGAAAAAGATAACAAATAGAATCTAAAAGACAACAAAAGCAAAACAAAACAAAAAAGCAAATAATCCCCACTTAGAAACAGATAAGAAGGAGGAACAGACATCTACATCACTGAAACCCACTCTGCTTTAGAGGATGAAAAAATGAGGGAGAGAGAGAGAAATGCTTTCCCTTAGAAGCTATGCAATTCCAAAACATCAGATTATGATTTAGATTTATTTCCTGATAGGATTAAAGGTAGATTGGCGTCAAATTCAAAACATCCTCTCTCTCTATTTTTTTTTTTTTATGTGAAGATTCAACCAGGGAAATCGTTGCCTTTTCAGTCAGTTGTTTTGCAAATCCATTACTCAGGGAAACTAAGGCACCCAACCCTGGAGTCTGGGCCCCTGTTACTACTGCTCTGGGAGAGGACAGCAGTAGCCTGATGGCAGCCATGCAGCAGCCACCATTCCTTTTCTTGCAAGGATCACAGTTCTTCCAGAGCAAGCAGTCCCACATTTCAATATCTACTCCTTGGTCTCAGTTTTGAGGCTGCCAGGAAGTACACCAATAACTGACCACTGAGCCCATAGCGGATTTTCTGGCCCTCCCAGGGGAGAAGTTTTCCTGAACTGTGGCCATGGTCACAGTTTCTGCTCACACCCATCAGGTCAATGAAGAGACAAATACCCCTGCTGTACCTTCTCTTTCCTTGAGATCCCATGAAAATAGTTTCTCTGCCCTGTCATTTGGGGGGCAGCCTCTTCCATGTGATCCAGTCATTTGTCTGTTGGCTCTGAGACCCACCCTTTTTTTTTTTTCCCAGTTTATTGTCTATCATAGGGGACTCATGCCTGTGTACCCTATTTTTCAGACTGGCTTCAGATGAGGCTTGGCTAGAGGGAAGCACTGGGGGAGAGATTGGAGGGAAATGGATAGGGGAGTAAGTAAGGATATTTATCCGACTGTGCATCTCCACTTGACTCCAGCTGTCATCAGACAGGTCCACCATAGTTCCAGCTCTGACCAGATGGCCCTGAGAGTAACTCCCCCTGCTACAGCTCCTGTAGCTCCAGCGATGGCATTTTTGCTCATCTCAGGTCTGCCTCATCTTCCCATGGCTACTTTTCCAACGCTAAAACCTTTATAACTAATTTGCTGTGTTAAATTCCTTCCACTTAAATACTTACTGTGGGGTTTATTTTCCTGGATGGACTCTGACATTTGCGATTTGTAAGAAATTGGGCAATATTTAAAAGATAAAGGGCTTTGCAATTTTGCTTGGGTTCAAATTCAGACTCTGCTACTTAATAGCTGGGTAACCTTGGGTAGATTAGTTATTCTTTTTGTGTTTCAATTTCTCTAGCAGTAAAAATGGCTGTCTTAATTTGCCAGAACTGCTCTGACTAATATCACATAATGGTTTGGCATAAACAGAAATTTTTGTCTCATGGTTTTGGAGGCTAGAAGTCCAGCATAAAGATTTCACTAGGCCACGCTTTCTCCCAGAGCTTATAGGATTCTGGGGATGGCTTGCCTCAATCCTTGCTGTTCCTTGGCTTGTAGATGTGTCTACCATGTGGTGATTTGTGGTTCTTTCTCTGGCTTCTCCTAACTGATTGCAGGTGTCCAAATTTCCTCTGCTGGTAAGGAGTCTACTATATGGATTAAGGCCCACCCTGCTTCAATTTGGCCTCATCTAAATAGGACTTTTAAAGATCCTATTCACAAATGCCCACAGGACAGGGGGATAGGACTTGAACATGTCTTTGTGGGGGACATGATTCAATCCACCATCTCAATGGTATAATAATAGTACTTGTGGTAGTTTGATATTATTTATGGATCCCAAAAAGAGATATTATGTTTGTGAACTGGTCTGTTCCTCTGGGCATGATACCCTTTGATTGTATTAAATTCAAAGGTTTTATGTTTATTTGATTATGTTAAGATTAGGGCTTTGATTCAACCACATCATTAGGGCATGCAGGGTTGAGTCCCTGCCCCCGTGGTGGGCTATATAAATGGATACTCAATCAAGAAGACAGAAGAAGATACAAGAAGAAAGAGAGAGCTCCATAAACATGGCAGAGGAGAGAACTTGAACCTGGAGTCCCAGAAAGAAACGAGCCCTCAGCCTGCACCTGAGATCAGGAGAAGCTGGGCTCAGAGAGTCTTAAGGGGAAAAAGGAAGGCTGAACCCTCACAGATGTCCCCCGCCATCTTGCTTCAACAAATGGCAAGAGACTTTGTTGAGGAACTAACCTTGGGTTGAACTCTTCAGGGTCTTGTAACTGTAACCTTCTACTCCAAATAAATACCCTTGATAAAAGCCAACAGAGTTCTGGTACTTTGCATCAGTGCCTCTTTGGCTGACAACTACCTAAGTAATTTGGGTTGTTAGGAGAGACAAGAAAATCTACTTAAAGTACTTACCTAGCTCCTGGCATATGGAAATTGGTCTATAAATGTTTATTTGATGGGGTTATAAGTGTGTGTATGGAGATTGGGGTGGGGGAGCTTCATGGGAGATATTTTAAAACTTGTCAGGATATGTCTTAAATTTTTATAGATGTTTCCACCTTTCTCTTTATGTGTGTAAATACACACAGTCTGGAAATGAAATTTTGTTGCTACAGTGGACATCGAAAATGCTTGGCCAATATGCCTTTCCTATAAATAACTTGTTCTCACCATAGGGCCATTGCCCCAAATATCCTATCTATGTGTTCTGTTAGCAACTCTAAGATCTAGGGCATAATAGCTGAAATGTTTCCAAAGGAAAGACTTGACAGAGGAAGCATTATCTGGAAATATCCCACAATGACTAAGAAACATCTATGGATGCTGCCTGTCACCTAGAGGGGCTAAGGGCAAATTTTAGGTAAATTAAAAGTTCATATTGACCAGTTCTTGTGCCTGTAAATGAGCCAGGCCCTGAAAACGAAGGCCAGTGGCTCCAGATTGACTCTAACTAAACAGCCTCTCTTTGTCAGTCATCCCTACTAGAACTGGAGAGGTGGGACTGGGCCCTATTCTTTTTCTTTCTTGTTTTTTTGAAATACTACCTAGCACCAAACTATGGGTCTACTGTTTGTGACATGAATGAATGCTTGAATACACGAATATGATAGGATAGAAAACAAAACAAATAAGTGGACTTACCCCAGAGGATGGGACAGAGCCTGCTGTATTTACTTGGTAAGTATAGTAACTTAGGGCAAATTGTTCAAGCATTCTGACTCTTCCTCTACGGCCCTCTAGGGGCTCTGAAGGTGAGAGGCACCAGGGACGCCAGGCTGACCACAGAAGACACAAACCCCTTCCCTGGAAGCTTCTTGTCTTGAGGTGGAGCCAGGTGAGAAACAAGACTTCCAAATGGACTGGGACTTTTGAAGGGGAAGGTTAGGAGACATGTAAAGGGGTGTCAGGAGAGATTGCCAGGAGTAATCAGTATTTAAGTTAAGACCTAAAAAGATGAATTAGTGGTCACTAGATGAAAGAGAAGACAGGACAGAGGCTGGGCAGGACACTCCACGCTGGGGATATGCATGTGTGAACCAAGAGCAAACGTGGGCCCGGAAGCCGCCACGCATGGGCATTAGAGAGAGGGAGGGCGGGGCGGGCCCGTGTGAGAGGCAGAGGAGAGGCATGCAGGTGTCAGGTCAGTCGAGGCGGCGGAAGAGCTGCAAGGCGCAGATGTTGTAACTGCCTGTGCACAATGAGCCTCCCACGGACCACATCAGGATGAGCACGAAACTCAAATACGTGACTCTCCTACTGTTTTTCTTTTATGTCTTTCCTGAGTATGAGAAAAGCCTCAGCATTTTGATGCATTTGGCAAAACAAAACCAACAAATATCCCCAAAGGCAAACTGCCTGCTTAAGAGTCTCTAAGCAATGGTTACTGACCCCCCAGGCGGAATGTTCTTGATCACAGCAGAGGGATGGTTTGAGCTCTTCCCTGCA
This sequence comes from Dasypus novemcinctus, assembly GCF_030445035.2. NCBI lineage: Eukaryota > Metazoa > Chordata > Mammalia > Cingulata > Dasypodidae > Dasypus > Dasypus novemcinctus. The sequence continues at coordinate 192,879,156 of NC_080673.1, read as the reverse complement.
GTTCCTTCCTGGAAACAGGTAGCTTTTGCAGCATGTTGGTTAATTTTCCCAGGGAACTAACTGACTGTGTACTTGCAGTGAGGTAACATTTATAAATGGGCCCTTATAATCTTAATACTGCAAGTAAGGGAATTTGGATATGGTTCTAGGGAGCTGTCGATGGCAGTTTCCAAGGAACATGGGTATGTTGTTCACGCAGTTATAATCCCTCCTGAACATTAACCGAGTGATTAGGCCTTTGTCCTGCCCTGGTGTAAATACCCACAAAACCATTAAAGACAGTGGAGTGTTCCAGGGCTGCCTCCCTGTAACCACTGTTTGCCTGGACTTCTGGGCTGCTGGTCAGGGTGGGAATACGGGCTTTTCTCTCTTGGAGCCGGGAGCCCAGAGCACGGCTGCTTTTGGAAAGCCTGCCTGCCTTCTTGGGAGCTCGTGCCAAGCAACAGCCCTCCAGCTCCATTCTGACACAAAGGAAAGGAGCGATTTCTCAATAATGTAGCGCTCAGCTGCTCAATTGCTCCCAGGTTGCCCTATCATTGTAGGCCTGCGGAGCCTTGTATCAGCAGCCATTTCACCTCCCAGGGATAATCGTGCAATTGGCAAAAAGCAGGATTCATGGGGATGATGGCAGGGCTTTATGAAAATGGAGTTAGCAGAGGCTGGGATTCCTTCCTTCCTTCACTCATTTGGCAGTATTTACTGAGTGCCTACTATGTGTCCTCTATTTGTTCTAGGTGCAGGGGATACTGTAAGCAGGAAAAAAAAATGTCTGCTCTATATTCTAGTGAAGAAGACAGATAATAAATAAAGGAGCAAAAGATATGCTAGAGAGTGATAAGAACTGCCATGGATTGATTTGTGTCTCCCCAAAAGACGTGTTCAAATCCTAACCCCCAGTCTGTGAATGCTACCCCATTGGGAAATCGGATCTTGGAAGATGTGATTAGTTGAGGTCAAACTAGAATGGGGTGGGCCCTTAAGCCAATATGACTGATGTCCTTATTAGCAGAGGAAATTTGGATTCAGTCAGTTGGAGACAGAGAAGGCCACCGTGCCAGAGGCAGAGACTGAGTTACGGCACAGGCCGAGGAACGTCAGGGACTGCCAGCTACTGCTAACAGCCTGGTTCGGACTTCCCGCCTCCAGAACTCTGAGACAATAGATTTCCAATGTGGAAGCCAACATTTTGTTGGGATTTGGCTACAGTGGCCCTGGCAAACTGAGACAAGCACAAAGGGGAACATGGAAAGGGGGGAAGGGAGATATGAAAAATTGAGTTGGGAGAGGGGGTTGAAAATTTGGACATGTTGGCCAAAGTCACTGTAGTAGGAAGAATGATGAGCTCTGAAAGACTTTCCCGTCCTAATCCCTGATGATGTTAGGTGAGGCGATGATAGGATATAAGGTTGCAGATGGAACTGAGGTTGCTAATCCGTTGTCCTTGAGATGGGGAGATTATCCTGGATTTTCCAGGTGGGCCCCATATAATCACAAGGGTCCTTACAAGTGGAAAAGGGAGAGTCAGAAGATGGCAGTGTGAGAATGACTTGGCCTAATGTGGCTGGCTTTGAGGATGGAAAAGGGGGACCATGAGCCAAGGAATGTAAGTGGCCTCTAGAAACTGGAAAAAGCAAAGCAAACAGATTCTCCCCTAAAGCCTCGAGAAAGGACTGCAACCCTGCCTACATCTTGGTTTCAGCCCAGTGAGATTCATGTCAGGTTTCTGATCCACATAGCTGTAAGATAAATGTGTGTTGTGTTTAAGCCACTAAGTTTGCGGTTATTTGTCACAGCAGTAATAGACAACTAATATAGTCATGGAGTAGGTGACTTTTGGAAGAAGATCTTTAATAAGGTGGCCATGTTTAGCAAAAACAAATACATGGCACCCAGTTAAATTTGGATTTCAGATAATAAACAAAAATTATTAAAAATCTATTATTATTATTAATTTATCATTGTTTATCTGAAATCTGAATTTAACTGAGAATTCCATATTTTATCTGGAAACTAATTTCAAAGGAAGTTAGGAAGTGAGATATTTTGGGGAAAACATTCTAGGCAAGGGGAAGAGTGTTCTGAGCAGGGGGAACTACAAGGGCAAAGATCTAGGGGCTTCGAGGCATGTCAAGGAGAGCAATGTGGGTTGGAGTGGACTGAATGAGGGAATGGGAGGAAGAAGATGAGTTCAGTGAGGGTGTGAGGACCCACATCACGAAGGTCATGGTGAGGACTGTGGTCTGAGTCAGATGGGAAGACATGAGAGGGTTTGAGCAGAGGCATATCAATGTTTGGGGCCTCCTGAAAAGGGCAGGATACTGACTGAAAGCAAGCTGAGGACAGCATCTTATCTATTTCTGGGTTTCCTTAGACATAGCAAGAGTAAGATATTTCAACAGTTTTGTTGATAAAAGCACACATGTGCTGGGATGACATGCTATGTCAACTGCGAGGATTTCCTGCTCCCTTGGAACCAGAGGGGAGTAGGGAGGTGCACAGAGAGAGGAAGAAAGCAGTCCACGAGAAAAATTCTGAAGGCCATGAGGTGATTTGTAAAGGGCAGGGGGAAAAGACAGATGTATGAGGATGTCATGCCAAGACATGTAGTGACCCAATGTTTCATCTGGAATTCAGGTGTTGGGGACTTGGTGAAGGAAGGTGCCATGACTACTGTCTATTCTAGTTAAATGCAGAACAGCAGAGTCTAAATCAAGGTCTCAATTCTTGAAACACATTGAGGTTTCCTTGAAAAAGTTGTAGCCTCTTTTAGAGGCTTGTTGATACATCACTTGCTGTTATTTTAAGCTACCAAGTCTGTGGTAATTTGTCATAGCAGCCATAGAACACTAATCCTGACTAGCCAAGGACGAGTGTTTATGGGTCCAGGCCCTGGGCTCCTCAGCCCCTCTCATGGTTTTTCTCACTTCCTTCTCCCAGCACTATTAACTATATAGATATACAGGCAAGAAAGGGAAGCCAGAGAGATTGGCACAGAGAGTGCACAACTGCATACCAAAAGAGATGGGATTCTGGTCTCAAGGAGACCTACTCACCCATACATCCTCAGAAATTGGTACTTAATAGGCAAGTGGAAACCAGATGAATATAGAAGGAATGAAGGAGGGAAAACGCTTCTCTCAGTCTCAGCTGCAGACATCTGAGCATGAAAATACTGACTGAGGCTAGGCCACCAGTCTATCAGGGCCTGTGTTCTGACATCCATAGCAGAACCCAAGATAGGAGCTCTAGATCCTGTCTCTCTGCTGCTCTTTCTCTGGGGCTTGCCTGAAAACTTGAATAATCAGAGTTTCTCATTTCATTATGCCTAAATTCCCACAGAGCGTATGAAATGTCCTATGAGGATTCACAATTGCAGTTCTTTTAATTTCTCCTTCATCCACTTAAGTTTCTCAGGTCTGCAACTTCACTTCCTTGTCTTCCTCTGTTACTCTCATTTGCTTTCCATTGCTTTCCTGGGCTGAGAGCACCTGTGGTTCCCTGTCCTTCACTGAAGAGCTGTACACGATATTTGAAAATCCATTCCTGGCTGTTTCACCCATTAAATTGATCCAGTATGCTGAGGCTTCAGAATTTGGGGTATATAAATATGTTTGTGTGTGTGTGTGTGCCTGTGTGCCTAAGAGTGTCTTTATGGTTGACAACCACCTGACTCTGTCATTTCTGGAGGAGAAGCCCTAATTCTGAGAAAGCATGGGTTCCTGAGACCCTTGGGAACAAGGAGGGACAGGGGGTGAACAACTTCATTTGGTAAAGACTAATCCAAATGACAGAAACCACCCAGCAAGGAAGGCAGGAAAACACGAGCACAAGCTCATTCTACATTCAGATGGCATCTCCAATTCCCAAATTATTTATAAACCAGTGAACAGATACCACAAGACTCCTAAAGTTATAGAATGCTGGGAACTAGAATACTCTTGGACATTTTTCCAGCAGTGGAGACTGAAGCTCGGGGAGTCTGAGAGGCTGTTCCCGGTCGCACACTGCTGGGCTGGGGTTGGCCCTGGAATCGTGTCTTCTTTCTCCCAGCCCACCTCCTTTTCCCTTCCACCATGCTGTGGCACTTGGGTAGATTTGCCCGTTTCCACATCAGACATTTGCTTTCAGCTGAGTCTAGTCTTAGTCCTCGTTGTTCTCAGAAAACATCTGCAACTGGTGAATCCTCAGCAGGTCCTCAGGACATTATGTTTTGCAATGATGCTACTATGATGGGAAAATCTCAGAGTGGCCCCAGTAGAAGGTACTTTTTCCAGAGACAGGAGTCTTTCCCTATGACCTCTGTGACCCAAGGCAGAACTGAGAGTCCTGAGGCCCAAAGAGGAGCCAGTTCATTTCTGGCTTAAAACACAGAATCATTTGGATTGAACACAGATGAAACAAGGGTCCATGTGGACCTCATTCCTACCACTCCCCCCCCCCCCAAGAATCTGTAGGTACACTTTCACTTGTATGATAAAGACTTGCTTGGAGCCCCAGAGAACTTTCTTCAAACAACAAGTTCCCATTTTTTCTCACCAAGACTTCCTTGGAGTATATTCTTTCTTAAATTTTATTCACTTGGGTCAACACAAGAAATCCTAAAAATGCCATGTACTCTTTTTTGGGGGGGAGCTGGCACATAATTAGTTGCTCGGTCACCCTATCTAAACTTAGAATAGTTCTATGACTTCAGTATTATTATTGTCATCTTGCAGATGAGCAATCTGAGGCTTGGAGAGAACTGACTCAAGATTCGTACAATGATCTCATTTCATGGTTACATCAGCTTTATGGATTGGGCATTATTATCCCTAATTTCAGAAGCTAAGTGGTTGGCCTACAGACTGAAGCTAGAAAGCGATAGAGCGAGGTTTGAACATAACTCCTCTTGATCCCACCCCAGAAAGGCACTCAGCAAATAGCTGGTGCTCAATAAACACTTACCGAACAAAGGAATCATTCCAAAGCCCATGTTCTTTCCACAACCTTCTACTATTGCAAAGTTGTTATCTTTCCTACTGGCACAAGGAGGGTGATTAAAAAGACCTCTGCCAAGCCCTCTTTTCTCAGGCCAGCTTTTGTCCACCATGGCTCCTCCATTACCTTCCTGTAACCCCTGTTCCCAACAGTATCTTTCGGAAACAGCCTAGCAAACAACAATTTCCTGGTCTAACATCTTTCTTCACTATCATGTGTGAAGTTACGGAATGGCATTTCCTTCCTCTTAAGATTTCCGAAAGGCAAACAGCACTTCATTCAGGGGTTCTGAGTCAAATCCTAACAATTGATATGTCTGATATGCAAGCTGTTCACTTTTTCTATTTGCGCAGCAATGAGATGGTGGTGTCCTCACTGCAATATGCAATGCATACCCTAATGTTCTTCATCTGTGTCCTTGGCAGCTCCCACAGGTTCGAATGGTGTCCCCAGTGTTATTTGTCTTGTTCAAAATAAATCACAGACAGAAAAACCATCACTGGGTCATCCACACTTGAGTGCCGGCGTGGCTTAGTAGACAGACAGACAAACCAGGGTGTGGATTAGGAAAGCCTTCCTATTGGAACACCCAAAAGAGGTGCAATTTTACAAGGAATCATACAAGGAAATATGTCAACTAATAATTTTTCCATGGCTACTTTGTAGTTAACTGATTGGGGAAAGCAGAATAGGATCTAAGGGAGTGCACCCCAGTTTTTATTTTGGAATAGAGCCTTCTGATAAAAGGCTGTCTCTGTAGTTTTAGCCTAGCTTAGCATGATCACTTTGTGTACCAAAAATGAACAGAGAATATGCATAGCTAGAGTTTTGGAAAATAAAATCAGCCTCTTTCTTTATCCCCCTCTCTTTACTTTACTCTTTAATTAAAAAAAAAATTTCACTATACCAAAAAATAAGGTTTTCAGGGGCATAATAAATGATGAATTTCAGGCATCACAATATTTTCTCCAAGTCTACACACAGACATATACACAAATCCCTCCATGTTTCTGTACTCTGGCTAAAGCACAAATGCAGTGTTTTTCACAGAGCTGGTGCTATTTTTAGACTGAATTGTAGGAAGTCTGCAGCATTAATAAATGGACGAGAAGCACAGAGCACAGCGCATGGTGATATGCCAAGGCAAAAGCTAGCTTGGCCTTTAGCCAATGAACTGTGGTTAGATGTTGCAGCAAGGAAAGTAAAAACACCGCTTACAAAGGAATGATTAATAAGCTGACAAACTTCCAAGCATTTATTTCCTCTTCTTTAGTGCCAGCTATATTAATACTAACATGTTTTCATCTTTATTAGTAAAATCCCCAGCCTAGTACTCTTGGGTGTGGCCACTGAGGGCTTCTTGAATCAGCTGTAAATGATTTGGGGAGGTGAACATTTGATAGGCATTGCTTTTCCCCCCATCACCCTGATAAACCACGTCTTTTTATTTGACTCTGTAACTCCAGCACAGAGCAATAACCATTATGCTGCCCCAAATCCCATGCTGAAGGGAATCTCCTGCGACAGGATTAGCATTTTAGGGTAATTGATCAATAGGACATTTAGAGTGACTTCCCAGTCATGTTTGTTTCAGGGAAGTTCTGTCCTTCCATGTTTCAGTTTGACAGTCACTGGATGCCAACCACATCCTGGAGAGGGAACTAGCCAGTAGACTCCAATCCCCTCTTGAATAACTCATGATCCTAATCAATTGGGAAGATGGAGCAATGAGGAACTATGGGATGGAACTAGGGCAACAAACTTGTCTTGGTTTGACCAAGACAGACCCAGATTTTAAAACTGAAAGTGCTGCATCCCGGGAAATCCCTCAGACCCCTTGTTTGAACAGTTGGTCACCCTAGATGGAAGGGTCACCTATTTGTGCCTGAAGGAGGTTCAAATTCCAGTTGGGGCCCTGGCAATTGTGTGACCCTGAGTGAGCCTTCAACCACCTCAAGCCTTGGTGTTACCAAAATGGGGTAATAATGCCTGGTCTTAGGTTTTTAGGAGGTTTGAATAAGATAATGTGTGTAAGTTGTATACTTATGTACACAGAGCCTACACACCATTTCTGAAGTTGAAAAATTAATACCTGTAAAAATGGAAATAATAACAGTTATCTCTCAGGAGAAGACAAGGCAAAAGCATGTATGTCAAAGAATATACACAGATGACAAATTGTAACTTCAGAGCCCAGGTCACCAAACTGCCAGCGTGGGTAAACATGGGCTCTTGGGAATGTGTTCTAAAAAGTAACAATAACCAACACAATTGCATTGTATCCCCCATGGTGTTCCCCTCCTTTTGCCACTGAACATGATTTTATTCCTTTCCGTAAAACTGAAACTTTTCTCAGGAGAGTTAGACTCCGACAGAGAAGACCAACCTTCCTCTCCATCTCCCTGACCTCGCCAAGGGACACTCTGGCTAAACAGACGGGTGCTTCTATAGAAGACCTTGCCCGCCAATAAAATTCCATTTGGGGGTTCCATAAAAACAGCAATTACGGAGAAGTTGAAGTTTTTAATTAAATGTATTCGACGGAAGTCCAGATGAATGCCTCTAAAGCAACTGAGTATTTAATGCTTATAAGCCGGCTCATGCCTGTGGAAGCAAAATTCTTACTGCCAGCAAAGCTTTTTAAGTATTTGTTATTTCTCGCATTAACAGTACTCTAAGCCACATTCATAACAATACAATTAGCAACACAGTTCATACCATATAGCATGCTACACCAACATAGCCTTGCTCTAGAGCACGGTGCTCTGGTTTTAACTTTCAAGGTAAAAGACACAAACTTGGGGAAGGGGGTGGAAGCACTGATGCACTGTACATAGGCCATGTCTCTGCAGATCACTAAATAACAAGCAGTGCTCTGTCCACAGCGCCTGCAGGGATGACACTGTTTTAAAGTCTAAGCGTGAGTGAACTTGGCTGCACTCCCAAATTTTATTTGTGGTGAAATATGATTAATGTGCTCCAACTACTTTTTCTACTCCAGCCTTCTTCATGATACCTTTATGTTTTAAGGAGATATGAGGAGCAGTGGCTTGGGTTAGGTTTTAGAAACCAAAGTCTCACTCCAGTGGGACTTGCCCCACAATGCCCCATAGCCTCTTCTTGAACACTTGGGCCAGGCTTGGAAGGAATTCTCAGCTCTAGTGCTGGGAAGCACTGGGATAAATGCACACTTTGCCATCCAGTTTTTTTAAAGGTCGATCCTAGTCAGGAGCAGTGAGAAACAAAACAAAACATATGGTTGTGCTACTTTACAATCCCTCAGGCTGCTTAAAAGGGCATCTAATTTCCTGCATCTTCACAAACACTATCACTTATCAATTAAGAAAAAACAACTTTGCCAACTTGATAGATGAAAAATGGTATGGAATTATTGTAACTTTCCGATGTGAATTTAGTAGAGCATAGATCAGCTGAGACCCCACTGAGGAGGGAGATGTTAAACCCAGAATGGATTAAGAAAGATCTAGGACCTTCTGTCAGGTTTCCCTCTCAATCTCCACGATCCAAATGCTATGCTGCTTCTCTCATAAAGACCTTCCTGACCCCTCTTGGCACAGGACATCAAATAAAAGTTGCTTCTGTACCAGATTCTAGCACCTAATTGTCTTCTTGTTCTTTACATTAAATTCAAACAAACAGCACAACTTTTAAAAAGTGTTTTTCAAGGAGTGGACATTTTTAACAGAAGCAGAACTAAATAAGCCCAGTTCCCTAAATCAGAGAGGCTCAAAATCTAATGAGGAGATAAGTCACGATTAAGTTAGAATTCAGTGAAAAACACAAAAACAAAAACAAGAAGTAATAAGCCACAGAATGCTTATTTCCTCTGCTTATAATGGGTGAGCATACTAAGAAAACGGTAGTGGCCTTTGCTGTAAGTTTTTGTTTTGAGGCTCGATGAAGGAGTCTCTTGGGTGCAGTCTTTATTGTTGGGTGAAACTCCTGGGGGGCTTTCCCACAGGGCCCTGCCCCTCCTGGCACTAACGGGCCTGGCTTTGCAGGGATGCTTTGGCACAAAGAAGGAAGTTATTTACTCTTTCTGCTTGAGGGCAGGAAAGGAGTCCCGAGAAGGGAGTCTACCGGGCTATACTTTGAAGGTGAAAAAAGAATTTGCCAAGCAGAAAAGAGGGAAAATCATAGACAGAGGTATAGTTAAATAAAGCAAGAAAGTATGTTTGGGAGATATTTGGAGGAGGACTAGTAGGAAGTGAAGCTGGAGGCCTGTAAAAGGTACATACTAATATTTCCTATAGCATAGGTTTTTCAGGATGCTGATAAACGCTAGGCAAAACATAAGCAAAAACAAAACACAAACACCCAGGTTGAAGAAATTTGGGATATACTGAATTTGAGCTTAGCAAATTTGTTTACTGCAGGACTTTTCAGAGCTTTTATATGAACTCCCAAGAGGAGGACAAAGGATTTCTCAAACTGAAAAAGAGGTTAAACCAATTGTTACAGATCAAATTTTCTGTTTTTCAGTTCAATAACATCAAATACTGATAATTTCCTATCATTTGACTTAAAATTTTACTACTAAATTCTTTGTTCATGGGACTTGTGTTTTAGAGTGCAGTTTGGGATATGTAAGTATAAATAAGTATAAATATTTTTTCCAAACTAGAACATAATGCCCTGCAGGGAGGAAATGTGTGCCATATTTTCTTTGTACTCCTCCCCCAAAATAATAATTTACCATCATAATAAAAATAAAAATAAAATGAAATAATGAAATCCTTAAAATAAATCACTCAAAATTTCATGGAATTTTTTATAGGACCAGAAGACCTAACTACTGCTAGCTGAGAAGTTTCCAGCTCTTCTCCTAGTCTGAGGCTGAGGGTATAATATGCTTGGTCAGCAGCAGGTCCCAGTTCCTTGGGATGGTCTCAAATGCTGCATCAGCACACCTCACTCACCTCATCCTAGAGTCCACAGCCAAACAAAATACTAGGAAATGTGATAAAATGAGAAGTGTAATTACAAGTCTGGTACTAGCCTTTGTACTGTTCTCAAGTCTCCACAAAGCGATGCATGATTCTTATTTTTGACAGGTTAGAAGAAGGCAGGATTTTGCTAGCCAGATTAGCAGCGGCAGGCTTTGCCGTTCATCTCGGGTGTGAGGGATTCTGAATGCTGGCCACCCTGGTGGAGGGAGGGGGGAGCAGAGCTGACGGCTCTAAAACATAAATCATTTGAGTGACCATTTAAAAGAAGGGAACCAAGGACTTGTGCAGGCAGGAAGTGACACTCATCATACAACGCAATATAAACAGGAGCAGGCAGGCACGGGAAACGGCCCCGGCCATCCCTTCCCCATCACTGTTATGGCCCTGTCCTCTCAGAAGGGACCGACCGTGCCTCAGGGCTCTTGAACACCGTGATGACTTAAAGTCATTCATCTGTTCATTCAGCAAATCCATTCTGAGGGTCCACATTCTGTGTGGCAGGTTCTACGGATGCAGTGAACAAAGCAGGCAAGATCCTGGCCTTCAAGACAAAGTGATACATGCTGTTATAGGGGACGAAGAGGGGAGCTCACTGAGGAAGGCCATTGGGCCCTTGGCTTGGGTGGAGGGGCAATGTCAGCAAAGCCTTTTGGAAGAAAAGCTTGGACCAGAAGATTTAGATGTTGATTCCAGTAAGCACTGGACAATAATGGCAAATGAGAGTAGTAACATTTATCGAGCACTTTCACTAGGCCGGGTCCCATGCTGGGCTCTTTCCATGGATGCTTTCCTCTCAGAAGTAGCTTTGATTATTGCCACCTTACAGAGATGAAGACACTCATGTTTAGAAAGCTTAAGTACTTTTTCTATGGTCCCAGATAGGAAGTAGCAGAGCTGGAACTAGAACTTGGGCAACTGAATCATCCAGAGCTCCCATGCTCAGCCACTGCACTCTACTGCTGATCTCTGAGCCTTGGGAAAGATCTTTGGGAGCAGGATCTTGGGAAGAGGCACTGAAGTACCAGTTGGGAAAGGCAGGTGAAGCAGAAGAGCTGGAAAACTCAATCCCAACGATGTGAAGGGTATAAAGTTGGAAAGAGCACCAGGCCTCCATCCCCAGGCACTCCCTCTGTTTCCTACTAGATACAAGGAAAGATGTGGGCTGATGTGGAGGATGCCCATGAATTTTGTTTGTGCAGGAGTAGAAGTAACAAGCATCAGTCCTTTCTACCCTGGCTGGCCCTGACTTTGGTGACAGAGCTTCTCTGGAGAGACATCTAGCTGGGAAGTGTGTTCTCACTCCTTTAAAGACACTCCACAACATCTGACAATTGGATGCGATGAAGGAGCCCACAGGCCAGGGAGACAGGAGCAGGTCTGAAGTCGAGCATGCCTTGTTCTTCATCCCCCTCCCCCCACCCCCCTTTACGGACTGTATGGCCTTTGGCCAGCTACTCAGGCTCTCTGCGTGCAACTTCCTCATCCTCTCCTCATCACAAACGGAAAATTAAGGCGTCCTCCTCGGGGTTACTCTGAAGATTAAACAAGGTGATGTAGTGAAGCACCGTGCCCAGCATGGTGCTAGGAAATAGCACCAGTCATCTATCATAATGCTATTCAATTACTCTCTCCAGGGATTTTCCTGTGCCCTGAAATCATACTTATCTAATGCTGCTTTGGAGGTTTTCAGAGCCATTTTTATTTTTATAGTTGGCATATGCATTCAGATGTGGATGTCTATTTACATTTTGTCTTAGGAAGAGGGACTTTCTAGAGTCTTCCTTATTTATTTGGAGAGATTGTTTCAAGAACTAGACTCCTAGAAACACCAAGCTAATTTTTCCCCCATAGAATGACAAAGAAAGAAAACTATAGGTGAGTTTGACAGGGAAAGGGAAAATACAGTCAGGTAACAATTAGTTTCCTTCTAAAAGCTTCCCTCTTTTAGAAGAAACTGTGCCCATTTCCTTAGTTTCCCCTTCTGTGTGTGGACCTAGGCGCAGACCTACTGCTCCAGGGTGTGGCTGCCAAACAAGGAGATTCAAGCAAAAGCTTTTTTTTGAAGTCTCAAATAGTCTGATAAATTCTCCATTCTCTCCCTAACCAAGAAAAACTTATTTTTTAATTTTTTTAGAGATGGTTTAGAGAACATGTTACATCAAAAGTAGAGGGGATTCCCATATACTTCATCCCCTCCCCCTCCCATGCTTTTCCCCATTAACAACATCTTTGTTGAAATTGATGAACACGTATTAAAACATTGCTACTAAGCATAGTCTATAATATACATTATAGTTTACACTTTGCACTGCACAATTTTATAGGCTTTGACAAAATGTATGATGGCTTGTATCCATCATTGCAATATCTTGAAGGGCAATTCCAATGTTCCAAAAATGTCTCTTGTCATACCTATTCTTCCCTCTCCCTCCTCTCAGAACCTCTGGTGGCCACTGCCTTTATATCAATGATACAAGTTCTTCCATTGCTAGAATAATAAAGTCTACTTCAGTCCCTTTATGCTTGCTCATTCCTCAATCTTGTGGATTTTGGGGTAAGACAGAGTGCATTGAGGTGTTGGAAACTCTGTACCCATGGTTTCTGCATTAGGCATTTTCCTCTCTTTTATGGTTTTAAGTGGATGCAAAACATCATAGTTTACAAAGAGCTTTCATGGAGTTGGGTCAACAAGGGTTTCCATCTTACTTCTACAGGCACTAAATCTGTGGTGTCAAGAAGTGGCTTTCAGTGCTCCAAGTCCCCCAGTGGTCAATCCTCAAGTGGGTCTAGAGGCTGGGTCCCCTTTTCTTTGCTCCTGGATGCCACCATTCTCTGAAGGCACCATTCCACTTTGTAACTGTTATGGGTTGAATTGTGTCTCCCAAGAATATATGTTGATGTCTAAACCCCCAGTACTCCAGAATGTGGCCGTATATGGAGATAGGGTCGTTGAAGATAGAATATGACTCAATTAAGATGAGGTCATACTGCAGTAAGATAGACCCTTAATCCAATACAGCAGATGCCCTTACAAGCAGTGGGGAAGAGACAGGAGAGAAGAATGCCATGTGATGGTGGAGGCAGAGATTGAAGTGCTACAACTACAGGCCAAGGAATGCCCAGGATGTCCAACAAACCACCTAAGAAGAGGGTAGGAAGGACTCTCCCCGATTGGTTCCAGAGACAGTATGGCCCTGCTGGCCCCTTGATTTCAGATTTCTAGCATCCAGAAGTGTGAGACAAAAAAAGTCTATTTTTTTTTCTTTTTTAAGATTTATTTATTTATTTTATTTCTGTTCCCTTCCCCCCACCCTGCCCCAGTTGTCTATTCTCTGTGTCTATTTTGCTGCATGTTCTTCTTTGTCCGCTTCTGTTGTTGTCAGCGGCATGGGAATCTGTGTTTCTTTTTCTTGCGTCATCTTGTTGTGTCAGCTCTCTGTGTGTGTGGCGCCATTCCTGGGCAGGCTGAACTTTCTTTCGTGCTGGGCAGCTCTCCTTACGGGGTGCATTCCTTGCGTGTGGGGCTCCCCTACGTGGGGACACCCCTGCATGGCACAGCACTCCTTGCGTGCATTAGCACTGCATGTGGGCCAGCTCTATACGGGTCAAGAGGCCCAGGGTTTGAACTGCGGACCTCCCATGTGGTAGATGGATGCCCTAACCACTGGGCCAAGTCTGCTTCCCAAAAAGTCTATTCCTTAAGCCACCAAGTTTGTGGTAATCAGTTCTGGCAGCCCTAGGAAACTAAGACAGGTACCTACTGTATAAGACATGGCAATGGAGCAAAGGGCCATTTATTTCAACAGTCCCTCCAAGGATAAGAAGGCCAGCCAGTCAAGGAGAGAAGCTCTCTCTCATTTCTATTGAGTCACTTCGCCCTGGTAAGCATCAGGGCTTGGACAAATGGACTTGGGCACAGGTATCATGGTATTTCAGGGGCTGAAGAGCCAACCTGTGAATATAGCTCTGAGTGAAGGCTCATGGAGGACAGAGTCAGGGCCTCTGCCCATTTTTAAGACTCAAACCAAAGTCGTGCACTTGTTGAGATTGTGTAGGGACTACTGGCTTCCCCTCTTAATTAAGCCAAAGAGAAAAAATTACTCTCTAGTGATGGGGCTGGACCAGATTTCTAAACAACAAAATCTGTCCTTCCTTCCAGTATTAAGATAACGTCTGACTCTGCGAGTGTTGCGTATGACCTATGAAATGAGAAATCCCTACTCTGGGCCCAGAGGCTTTTAATCCTGCAGCACTGACTACCTTCCTTTTATATCTGCTGGAAGGGATATAAGCAAAATAAGCAAAGATTCAGCAAGAGATAAGGAGTGTTCTCAGAAGGTTTCATCACATCCTTTCCCTTTCCATGATGCTGATTCAAGCTCACTGGTTCTGATGCTTATTTCATCCATTTGTTGAGCACCTACCTGCTAGGTAACATATACAGCCATTAAAGGATGGACTTTAGAGACAGACAAATTAGGTCTGAGTCCCAGCTCAAAGTAGCTCTGTGATTCTGAGCAAAATTAAAACTCCCCTAAGCCTTAGTTTCTCATCTGTGAAATAACCACCTCATGAGATTGAGTCGATTTATCTTTCATTCACTCATATTGACTCATGCCTCACTCACTCACCCTTTTATTCCTTCATTCCTTAATCAAATATTTCTTGATAACCTATTATGTGCCAGTAACTATTATGAAGCACTCTGCATGTACTATTTATTTAATCATCACAACAGCCCTTAGTCCATATTATCATCCTTTTGTTACAGATGAGGAAACTGAGGCAAAGATGGGTGAAATACTTGTCTGAGGTCACATCACCTCAGATTGGAATCTAAGCAGTCTTAGTCTAGAGCCTTCACTGGCAAAGCATAAGACTCAGCCTCTGATCTTACGATTTTCTCAACCAAGTGAGGGACACAAGTGTAAATGATGAAGTGATATGTAGGCAGTTTCCAAGCAGAGATATGCACATTGGGAAGAACCACAGCTGCCTTTGAGTTGGGGATCAAGGACAGTTTCATAGTTGGGGTGATTTTATTTTAAGCCTTGAGGGAAGCATGGGTTATTTCCTGGTTAAAAGAAGGGAGGGGAGGAAAGGGAAGTCATTGCAAGAAGTGGGAGCAGGATATGTAAAGACAAATGGATAACAGCAGAGTATGTCTGGGAAATCGCCAAGGTGTTAGCAAGGCTGGAGTGTGGGGTACATGGAGGAAAGAGGAGAAGCACAAAGCTGGGAGGGTAAATAGGGGCTTTGCTTCTCTCTGGTCACAGACCAAGACAGTCTTCACCCTTCTCCACTTTGGTAACAATGGTGATGTTAGTGGAGATGATGATGACAGATAAGACTTGCATAACATCTAGCAATGTATGGTGCACCTTCACGTACAGTACAGCATTTGATTTGGCCTGTGAGGTAGACAGGGCAGTTGTTTATCTTCTAGTGAGCTCCATGAACTTGTGCCAGATTTACTCACCACCAAGCTGGACTTTACAAAGCAGAAACTGAATCTTTTTTTTTTAAAGATTTATTATTTATTTCCCCCGCTTCCCCTCCTCCTGCCCTACTGTTTTTGCTGTCTGTGTTCTCTTCTCATTTTCTCTCCTCTAGGATTCACCAGGATTTGATCCTGGAAACCTGTGATGGGGACAGAGGTTCCATGTTAATTGTGCACCTCAGTTCCTGGTCTCTGCTGCACTTCACCTTGACTCTCCCCTTGTGTCTCTTTTGATACGTCATCATCTTGCTGTGGGACTCACTTGGGCGGGGCACTGGCTCACCATGCGGGCACTCACATGGGCACTGGCTTGCCATGCAGGCATGCTCTCTCTTCTTCTTTCCACCAGGAGGCCCCAGGGATCAAACCCAGGTCCTCCCATAGGAGGTGGAAACTCTGTTACTTGAGCCACATCTGCTTCCCAGAAACTAAATCTTTATTGGGTTAAGGCAACTGAGCTTTGGTGTTTTTACTCCAGCATAGCCTATCCTGATCACTAAAGTCCTCAAAATGTTGGCACTTCTTCCTGACCTTCTCTTAGTCTTTACCTCAGGCTGACACATGCCTTCTGGACACTAGAGAAAAACAGAAACATTCCAGAAAGCACTGCAGAAAGCACAGTACTGCCAATCTAATATTTCTGAAGACTAGCTGAGATCACTTCTCTTTCTTGCTCAAAAGGCTTCAAAGACACACCCTGCTTTGTTAGATAATGTCTGTATTACTGTGTCTGCATTTAAGACATTTGGGTCTATCTGTTTTTGTATTTTATTCTCTACCAGATCTCCTTCTCCAATATGTTTTTTCAGCCTTACTGGGCCACTTTGAGTTCCTTGAGTATGTCCTTCAAGAATTATTCACAATTTTCTCCTCTCCTACTTGATCATAAGTTTCTTGAGGACAGAGCTGTGACAATCATTTGGAAAAAGAAATTATTCACAGGATGAGTCTGGCACAAAATAAATGTGCATAGGATAGAATTTTATTGAAAAAGAAACTCTGAGAAAGGACTTTTTGCTTGGGACACTTTTAGTCCTCCATACAGTGTAGCTGATCTTAGTAATAATATAATTTAACGTCTGCTGACTTTCCTTTGGCTTACTAGCTGAAGGCTGGAGTGACTACAATAGAGTGAGAAAGAGGGGGAAAGGCAGGGCCCCACGATGGTAAGCCTCATATAGTCCATGCAACAACGTCTGAATCTAGGTACAAAGGGAAGCCATTGGAGGGTTCCTTTGGACGTTAGAAGAGAGGGTTGAAGTCTAAAAAGAACACCCTATTCATTGGCCTATGCTTCTTACTGAATTTTAGATCAAGAACAGGTGTTTTTCCCTCCTCTTTCTCAATCATTCTTATTTTCTTTTTCTCTCCTATTGTTGACTCAGCATTTGCACTGTGGCAGGTACTGTGCAAGACTCTGGAGACCTGTTCTCATGGGTCTTAGAATCCAATGGAGAGAGAAAGAGAATAAACAAGAACACATATATAGAGGGTTGGGTAAAATTAAGTGTCCTGAAGGAGAAGTAGAGGAGGGCAAGGGGCCAGGGTGCTGACACATGTGCAGGGGCAGCCATGGTATTTTTGAGAGAGGTTCGGGGAGGGCTTTTTTGATGAGGTAATTGGGGTAAAGACCAACAAGGGAGAACCACATGGGCATCCAGCGCAAAGCATTCAAGTGGGGCTGCAAGCACAAAGTCTGCACCAGGGAGCGAGCTAGGTGTACCTGAGGAAAAGCAGGTGGTGGGGCAGAGTGATAGAGGTGAGTACAGGGAGGGATGGGGTGGGGGTGGGGGGGGAAATCCAGACCATGCCATCATGGACCAAGGTGGGAACTTCGGATTTTCTTCTAAGTGAGTTGGGAAAACCCTGGAATGTTGTGAACAAATGGCAACAATATTCGGCTTATGTTTGAAAACGATCACTCTGGCTGCTGGAGGAAGAATAAATCACAAGAAGGAGGAGTGGACATAGGGAGACCTGTAGGTCAGGAGGTAGGTTTAGAGCTGTCAGATTCAGGGTGTATATTGAAGATGAAGCAGTAGGATTTCCCAATAAGGTGGATGGGACTACAAGATAAAGAAGGGAGCTGGCAAAAACTCCGAAGACATTGGTCTAAGGGTATGGAGAAGAGACAAGTTTGGGAAAGTGTGGGGAAATCAACTTGGAGCAGGGTGATTTTGACATCTCTTAGACTTCCAAGGGAAAGTGTTGAGCAGGCAGTTGGATATATGGGGCTGGAGTTAACTGGAGAGGTGGGCGCCTGAAATATGAATTAGGGAGTTGTCAGTTTAGAGATGGTATGGAAAGGCATGCGACTGGTTGAGATCACCTAGGATACAGATGTACAAAGAGACAAGAGACCCACACACTGAACCATGGGTCAGGCGATTAAGACAAGTCAGTATAGGGGGAAGGAAAACCAAGAGAGCTTGATGCCCATAAACCAAAAGAAGAAATGCTTTAAAGAGAAACTGATGGTGTCAAAGGTGGAGACTACTGGATTTTTTGCCCTCCCTCCCTCTCCTCCTTCCTCCTAATAATGTAAAAATCCCACAAACTAGATATCTCTGGTACTCTTCACAGACTGAGGACCCTGGCATGTCCCCTGATACCCCACAATGCATGCAAAGACATAACAGATAAAGAGATAATCATATCTAACTACAAAATGCATCCCTTGCACTCTGGTATTATATTTAATAGCACTGCTGGCACTTTCTTTCTAACTTTTGCCCATGGAGAATTAAAAAGGCACTCCAAGAGAAGGTTCAGAATCATCAAAATGTGTACATGATCAGCATAAATGCCTAATTCTGGATGAATCCACTTCAATTATATATTTAATTCAGCTGAGGGCTCCCCTAAGGAGGGTTATTCTGTATCCACCATCAGAAGTGTTTCTGATACCCTCCTGGGGACAATGACTTGCCCAAAATTCATGCAACCTTTTTTATATTAATGCAGAAAAACTTGAAGGTTATTAAATCTATGTTTCTGACAGCCCCTGCAGTTACAAATAAAGCAGCTAATGAGAAGAAAAACTGCCCCTACTGCCTATTCCCAAAGCCCCAGCAATCTTTATGCAAGAATGCTGTGACAAATGATACTTTTCACCTTTCTAACATGCCCCTGCTCAGATTATAGATTTAGATGGATGGCATGACCACAAGAGTTAGGCCCGAAGCCTAGGCGATTGCCTCTGGCACCCGCCGTATGCAATTCAGTGGAATTTCCAAGAGCCAAATGAAATAATTGCAACAGGGTAAGTCTAACTCTGCAAGTGAATTTATAAAAATTAAAAGGTCTGAGAGGTAATGCTCATGGATCCATTTGTCTCATTTTTCCTCATTAAGATTTAATTGAAATGAACCCTGGTAACTGTAAGAAAAGATACATTCTTATTTTAGACCAGAAGACAAAAGAAGTTAGTTTTTTAAAGCATCCAAACCCTACTTGGGATCATTTAGATGCACAGCTGTTTCACGACTGACAACAGTGCAAACATCTCAGTGAAATTCAAAATATGTGGCATCGTTTAATCCTATCAAAATGGAACCAAGTTTTGACATTTAAGGAGCACGGGTATTGATGTTTGAAGGCACAATAAAAACCACTTAGGAACAGGCTGTAAATGTGAATTGACCCTCTGCCACCTAAAACTAATTCAAAGGAAATGGAAAGTCAAAATATTGGCACCTCAAATAATTACCTTATCTAGACAAAGTCATTCATTCATCTGTACTTCCATACACTGTGTGTGAGAGGATTACTATAAAACACTCTTAGGTATACAGAAGAGGATGTGGCAATGTAAGCAGAGGAGAGAGTCTTCATCCTGGTTTTTCTAGGCTGCTAGTGTGTATACTACCATTTAACAGCTTGCCAACAGTGTGACTACACCAGGCTACCAGGAATTCCAGTTGCAGGCTGGCTGCAGTCTCTGTGTTCCCATTTCCCATCAGCACTGCCAAGCTGAAAACACCCATGGCAGCTGGACCACCCCAAGCTGCTCCTATCAAGGTCGCCAACAATCTCATTCTTGCCGGATCCGTTCCACTCTTCTCAGCAGTGTTTGACATCGCTGCCTGCTGCCTCCTATTTATTTATAATGCACTCTTCTCCTTCCTGGGATTCCAGGTCTTGCTCCTGACCTCCTTGCATCTCTGACGGCTTCTCTTAGGTCTCTCAGGGTTCTTCATTTGCCTGTCCCCACAATATTGGTCCTCCCCCAGAATTCTGCTCTAGACCCACTTGACTCCTCACTTGAGACCTTCCCAGGACAAGTTCATGTACTCCAATGAGACCCCAGTGTCCTCTTCTAATCTAATGACTCCCAATCTAATGACTCCTGATTCTGCAGAGTTCCAGTCCACACCACTCTCCTGACTTTCAGACCCTTTTTATCTCTATACCTCAACTGGGATATCTTATAGACCCCTCACTCCCAAGAGGCACCCACATCCCAGGGCTCTTGTCCCGTTTCTTGTCAATAGGTGCAACAGCATCTGCCCATCTGCTGACAACGGAGGCCTGGAACTTACATCACTATTCAAGAACTCCTTGCATCATAAAACTTAAGACTCTGAAGCTCTAATCCTGGGCTTGAATCCTTATTTGGGTACCTACTAATTTTTTGAATTTGGGCAAGTTTTCTAACCCTGTTGCTTCTATTTTCTCATCTGTAATACAGCGTATCTACAGTACTTACCACCAATCAGCATTATGAGAATTAAATTAATTGCTATTTGTTAAGTGCTTAGAATGCTAAAAAAATATTTGGAACTCTCCTGGTTTTTGACATCAGGGTCAGCATGGCCCCATTCTCAACCAGGAAGGAAATGCAGGCATTGCACAGAAGGCCCCATAGAATGTCTCTGTCAATCCGAGCAGGGTTTCAGAAGCCCATTTCCCATGGTTTACCACATGAGTCTGATTTAGCCCATCTTCTTCTGAGTAGTTCTGAGACTAAGATTTATCCAAGGTTTGCAATGGAAAATCCATTCCTCTCATCTGAAATGCTCCTTTTCCCCTCCATTCTTTTTCCCTTCTTGCCAACTTTACTCCACAATTAGACTCGGTTAAGATGTGGCCATTTCCAGATACTCTCCCTGTGGGCAAGAGTATAATGACCTGTCTGTTAATGTTGTTCCCTTAGAATGTCAGCTCATTGAAAGCAGGACTTTTATTTTCTATCTGCCCCTCAAACATTTTGAACATTGCCTGGTATACAGTGGAGATGCAGGGAGTCTTTGTGACATCAATAAAGCATTTGTTTAGTAGCCTCTGATCCCTCTAGATAATGAATGTCAGGGTAGACCTGAAAAGGCATGTTGGCTACCAAATTATGGCCCTAACAGCCTTCATTTTAACAATTAGCTGAAAGTCTTGTGGGAAATGTAATTTTTATATTACATTTATATTCCCACAAACACAATACCCTACTGACTGATTCGATGCAAGCCGCATTTCAGAAGTAAAACAGCTATGTTTGCCAGTGGCAGAGATGTGATGCTATGGAGATTAAGGACAAGGAAAAGGATTTCTAGAAGATTAAAGGCATAGAGCAAGTCTCAGAAACCTATGCCTGGAAGCAAATGGAGAAAACAGGAGCATGACATCCTGCATGTTTATGAGATATTAAAGTATCAAGGCCTCATTGGGGGCTGGACTAACTTTATTCAGTTATGACCTAGTACTGATGCAGGGATTTGCTAGAAAACAGTTCCTTGTTCAGAGCTTTCTAGATATCATGGAGCCAATGAAGTAGTAATTTCTAAGAGTAGGATTTTAATGTTTTTTTCAAAACTTTTTTCTAGCTTGATTTAAATGTCCAGGCCACAGCTTTTGGGGCATCTCAGTGATTTAATGCTGAAGACATGTTGACAGTGGAGGGCAAAGCAAATGAAATGAAAAACCATTTCATATTCATAAGATTGGTCAAAATGCCAATACCAAGTGTTGATGAGGATGGGTGTGATGGAAACCCTCATGTATTCTTGGTAAGCATTGTTAATTGGTACAGCCCTTTTGGAAAACAAGGCTTCAGATGTCCATAGAATTTAACCCAACAATTCTACTCTTGGGTGAGTATATGCTTTGGAGAAATTTTGCACACATAAACAAGGAAACTTATGCTCATAGCAATATCATTTGTAATAGCAATAAAATTGGAAACTACTAAATGTTAATCAATAGATAAACAGATACATAAATTGTGGCATCTTCCTTCATATAATGTAACTCCTCACAACTATTAAAATAAATGAATGAGAACTATGTGAATCAACATAAATAAATCCCCAAATCATTCTGCTGAGGGGGAAAAAAGCAAGTAACAAAAGAGATATTGTTGTTCTGTATGATACAATTTATATGAACTTTAAAAATATAGAAAAGAAAACCATATATTATTCCTGGATGTGTATATAATAAAATGTGAATAATCTACAAGTAACCACCATCCACTATCTCCTGGATGGTGGTTACTCTGGGAGATAGGAAGAGTAAAATGAGATTGAGGAGCAGTCTTCCAATGCAACTGTGTAGCAGTTATCTCACAAATAAAAAAGATTCTGAGAAAACATGGCAAAATTCTAAGATTTTAAAAAGTTGTGCAGTAGATACATAATGGTTCATTATGTCATCTTAAAGTGTTCCATACATTTTTTAAATAGAAGAGTAAAGGATAAATTCTCTTCGCTGTGGAAATTGCATGCCAGCTAACTCTAGTTTTAAGTCACCTGTGGGATACAACCTCCAGAAGTTTATTTAGATATAAATTCCCTTGGACAAGTCCCAAGATGGGCTGGCTCCATACTAAAGACCTATGTGTATATTTGTCCTTTCACTTTCACTATTTTTCTTTATATTTTCTGTAATGGAAATATTTTTGTGGGGCATAGTGCATTTCAGTTGCTTGAAATTATTACAAAGTTCATGGATTCCAAATACCCACTGTTGGATTCTTTCAATGAAATAATTTTGTTTTCCTCTGTGATCTCTAAGTTATGTGTATAACTGGTCATTCATTCATTCATTCATTCATACAAGTATTTGCTTCTACTATGTGTAGGTCCTGGGGGTAGAGTGGTAAAAAAGGAATCTTCCATTTGAATTTGTCTTTGTCCTAACTAGCTTGATTTTTGCATATGGTTCAGCAAAGGTTCTTTGAATGCAGGAATGTAGAACTTTCACTGTTATATGACAAACAGTAGAAGTTCAGTGAACATAAATAATAGTTGAATATGTAAATGAATTAATTAATGCATTTGAACAGTGCTGACTTAGGAGTGTGCGAAGAATTTTAAAAATCCCAATGGGGTTGATAGTAATAGTGGTGCAGCGATGTTATTGGGGTCAATGGTGCTGGAATGTGAGGCTGAGTAGGGTGTGGGGGGATTGGGTTGGCTTATAAATGGAACTGAGGGGATGGCTGGAGGAAGGAACAGGTGAACTATGGAGATTTGTAGGTCTGTGGTTGAAACTATAGTGGTGGGAATGTTCTTTTGGCAAATATGGCAGGAAAGGGTTACTGGTGCAGGGTGTCGGGGGTGGAGGAATATGTAGGATAAGGCACACCTGGGGTATGCTTCTATGGAATACAAAAGTGTTCATCTTGTCATAGGGTATTATCTCAGTGGGTGGAGACCCACACAATAAGCAAGAAAATATTAAACTCCCATCCTGGGGAGTCCTGTTATGTTCTCAAATAGAGGGGCAAGAATCTCTCAAGAACATAGTCAGTGCCTAATAAAAGAAAACAGACCAATATGTCAAGACCTCAGTATTATTGTATGTAACTATGACTCTTATTCTTCAAAAATTGGAACTTAGTGGTTACCATAGGGTCTGAGGGGAGGGAGGTGGGAAGAATGGAATAGGTGGAACACAGGGTATTTTTAGGGCATTGGAATTGTTTGAAATGATCTTGTAGTGATAGATATAGGCCATTATAACTTTTGTCAAAACCCATAAAAGTATATGGGGCAAAATATGACCCATAATGTAAACCATTGACCCATGGTTAGTAACAATGCTTCAATATTTGTTCACCAATTGCAACAAATGTACCATACTCATGTAAAATGTTATTAATAGGGGAAAATGTGAGGAGGGAGGGAGTAGGATATGTGGGAATCCCCTATATTACCTATGTGATTTTTCTATAACCAAAGCTTTTTTGGACAAAAAAAGTAAAAAAAAAAGTTAGACACTGGGGTAACATACAGAAAACATTGTCACTGTCCATAAAATATAACAGATCTTATGATGATGAAAGACACAATACAAAATTTTAAAAAAATTTTTAAAATTTTGCATTTTATAATTTATTATTATTATTTATATTTTTATCATTTTTATTTAAGCTTTGTTTTTGGGAAGGTTTTGGACTGCAGAAGAATTGCAACTGTGGCAGGGGAGATCACTGGTGTGGGGTATCAGGGATAGGGGTGTGTTGGGGAGGGGTGCATCTGGGCCATGCCTTTATGGAATATGAATGCATTCAAATGGTCATGGGGTATTGTCTCGGTGGGTGAAGACCCACACAATAACCAAAAGAATATTGAATTCTCATCCTACGAAGTTCTGCTATATTCTCTAATAGAGTGGCAAGAATCTCTAGAGTACATGGACAAGACGGACCAATATGCCAGGCTCTTGATATTGATGCTTGTACTTATGAACCTTGTTCTTGTGAACTTGAAACTAAGTATATTGCCTAAGAGTTTCCTCCTGAAAGCCTCTTTGTTGCTCAAATGTGGATTCTTGCTAAGTCAAATTCAGCATATAAATGCACTACCTTCCTCCATGCATGGGACATGACTCTCAGAGATGAGCCTCCCTGGCACCAGGAGATTATTACCAAACACCAATTAGCAATGTATTAGGAAAAATAACTTGACCGAAAGGGGGAAATATTAAATACAAATGAGATTTTATGGCTAAGGGATTTTAAAATTAATCAGAAGGTCATTCCATAGGTTATGCATATGCACATCTCAGAAGGATCTCATTGACTGCCAAAATAAACAGTTCCTCAAGCAGGGGGCCTCCTGAGGGCTCTGGATATATCTAGACACTATAGGAAGGTAGATAATCCCAGGAATTCAGCACCCTGTCAGTGGACCATACCTTGGTATATATGTTCCCCAATGTATCATTTATAATTTCCTTACGCATGGCTCTTCTGCCCCTTTTATTTGAACCTGTAATTAGCACTATAATCATTAGATACTAATTTATGTCCCAGAGATTTAACTCTTCTGTCTGTTCATATGCCATTTGAACCTTGAATCTCAGCAGAGTTGTAACAACTACTCTCCAGTTTATTGGACTTGCCCAGAATAACTAACAAAAGGATCATGATGGACAATGTCCATCCCCCAAAACAGAGCGCATCTACAGCTGTAGGCAGGACAGTTCCATCTATCTTGCCCCATAGGATCTAAGCCCTGTCTTAAAGAGAAAGAGAGTGGGCATCACCATCCCAAAATCCTCAAGATTTAGGAATGAGCAAACATAAGGGGGGAATGCAACTATGGACCAAAGTAGACTTATTATTATTCTAGCAATAGAAGAACTTGTAACATTGATATAAAGGCAGTGGCCACCAGAGGTTCTGAAGGGGGAAGAGGAAAGAATTTTGGGGACATTGAAATTGTTCTGCATGACACTCCAATGATGGATACAGGCCATTAAACATTTTCTGAAAACTTATAAAATTGTGTGGTGCAAAGTGTAAACTATAATGTAAACTATAGGCTATGGTTAGTAGCAATGCTTCAATAGGTGTTCATCAATTATAACAAATGTACCGCACTAATGAAAGATGCTGTTAATGGGGAAAACTGTGGGAGGGTTTGAGTGTGGGGTACATGGGAATCCCCCTATATTTTCAATATAACTTTTATGTAATCTAAAGCTTCTTTAAAAATAAAATTTAAAAATCCCATTCTTTATTATTCCAGTTCCTCTCAATTTTATCTTATTGAAAGTTTTCCTGTAACTAATGCTTTCATTTACAGTTTTAATAAAAAATGGATTTTTTTTAATTTAAAAAATCCTAACAAACTAAAAATATCCAAGGCTTTTATTTTCCTTTGCATCCAATCATCCCAATTACTTAGGACTCAACCCTTTTTCCTATTTGCTACTTGACATACCTGCAAAACAAAAGAAACTCTTAGGAATGAAAATAGTCTGCTGCAAGGATGACTCTAAAGTGATG
Source organism: Dasypus novemcinctus (assembly GCF_030445035.2). Lineage (NCBI taxonomy): Eukaryota > Metazoa > Chordata > Mammalia > Cingulata > Dasypodidae > Dasypus > Dasypus novemcinctus. The sequence goes on along the minus strand of NC_080673.1, from coordinate 192,853,481 downwards.
CTCACTGCTCTTTCCCTTCCTTAGCTCAGTCCCACTCATTCAAATATCACAATTTCTCCTATTCCAGAGAAGATCATTGCTGAAGCACAAGGTTCCCAGAAGCTAAGTGCTTTAATAGTAAGTAAAGATAATAGCTACCATCCTGATTACAGACAGCTCTCAATGAACATTGCTTCAGATATCTCTTTTTACCACTTTCTGATTTGGATGACTGAGAACAAACAACTGAAGTTAAAAGAATGGACAGATACAAGGACAGAGTATCTTCTAGCAGGTGATGTCCGTCAGATTGAGGAAGGAGCTGTCCAACTTAATACAGTCAGGGTTGGCAGGAGGGGACCAGAAGGTGGAGGCCACAAACTCCATGCTAGGATAGGTTCCTTCATTGCCTTTGGAATATCAATTACTCTCACATACTCAGTAGGGTATACTAAATAAACTTAGAGGAGGGGCCCAAATCTCCACACATTCTGGAGAAGCATGTGCAGGCGGCAAACAGTCCTTTTACATAGCATAGTGGTTAAATGCTGGTAGCTAATGAATTAGTACTAGGTAGGAGAAGAGGAGTTTCTCCCTGGCAGATTTAATATTCCTAGTAATCTGAAAAAGCCATTTTATCTTCATTTTAAAGGTGAGGAAACTGAGTCACAAAGAGGCAGTCTTTGAACCTTGACTAAGATTGCACAGCCAGTAAGTCCTCGTGACACCCCTTTGACTCCTCAACCTGAGCTCATAAGGAAACTTCTTTTCCCAACAGTTGCCATAGGCTTAACATTCTTCTTTCTTGAAAATGTCCTGCCCTGCCCCTGCCTTACCTGCTCTGAATGGTAAAGAGCTGGCATTTAGAAAGCATGTCAGATGCACTGTCAGGTTCTAAGCCTTTTGGGTGAATTAATTCATTTATTTCTCATGACAGGATAGGTGCTGTGATTATCCCCATTTTATACCTGACCAAACTGACACCTAAGAGTTTAGGTGCTTTGCCTAAGGTCACCCAATAATTAGTAAGTTACTTGAGTAGGGGTTCCTATGCAAATCTTTAAGTTCCTAGCCACCACTCTGTCCAGATGATGACATTGTCATTAGGAAGTAGAGTTGGTCCTCCTTGTCTCCTCCACCCCCCTCTGACATCTAATTAGCCATCTGTTGTTACCATTGTGATTCAGTGGCCTGGATGTCATTTTACACCCACCCCCTCCTTTCCATTCCCATTGGGTGCAGCCATTCTTCAGGTTCTCATTCTTTCTCCACTGTGGAGGCCCCTGACATCCTCCTGGCCTCTGATGTCTTTCATGAGCTGGAGAGTCTCTCCAGACTATTAGTTCTCAAACTTGGCTATACTCTGGAATTACCTGGAAAGCTTCAACATGTACTGATGTCTGAGAGATTCTGATTCAGTTGGTCTGAAGTGTGGCCTGGGCATCAGGAGTTAAAAAATTCCAGTTGATTGGAATATTTACTTGGGTTTGAGTAACATCGTTCTAAGCTACAAAACACAAACTGAGAACAGGTCCCTCACCTAGTAAAAGACCTGTGACAATGGGATAGTCCAAATTCCTTACCATAACTGACAGTGCTGCTTTGTTAAGGCCCTGGCCTGAATTTCTAGGCTCATCTTTGAACATTTTCCACCCCAATTCTTCCACACATGCACCCATGGCCACTGCACACACCCCTGCATGTGCACCCACACACATGCCCTCTCTAACCATGGAACAAGTGTTTCCATGTTTTCTGAGTACACTAGGTTCTTCTATGTTTCCAGATGTTTGTGCATTCAGTCACCTGTCTGAAATGTCCTTTACTTCTTGACTGCAAGCTCCTATTCATTTTTCAAAATCCTACTTAAATGTCCGTCACCTGGGACACTTTCTCTCATCTTCCAACATGTCAGTAGTTCTTGCCTCTGTGTTCACTGAACAGTCAGTTTGCTTTTTGCTGCAGCACTTGTTCCAACACATAAGCAATTGTGTGACTCTGGTCTTCTCCTTTGCCATGAGGGCCTCGTGAAGCATGGTTTCCAGGGCCCTGTGGTCTGCCATGCCTCTACTGCACCTCTTCAATCTGATCTCACATCATTCCCCCACTCACACCTTGCTCCAGCCACTGGCTTTCTTCTTCCTTATCCTGCCACAAAGCCTTTATCAGGATGATCTCTGAGTCTATTACACTCTTTCCCAACTTTCCCGAAGTTCAAACCAACTCGCCTTTTACATCGCAGTCCAAGCATTACCTTCTCAAGGAAGCCATCTGAGGTTTCCCACTACACTTAAAATTCACTCATGGAAGTATGTTCCTTTCTCAGTGGAGCTGACTTGGCTTGAAATCACAGATACTTCTGTGGGGGATTATGTGATAAAGGCCCCCCTTCAGTACACTGTACGCACATGGAGCAGGAATGGGGACTTTTCCTGCCTGTCCTGGTATTTCCAGCACCCAGCACAGTGCTTGGCACCCCGTAGGCAAGTTCTGTGCATTTGTTACATCAATGAATGAATGGCTGGCACATATTAGGTGCTCAACAGTATTTTAGTTGCTATTGCTGAGATTGGTGAGAGAAGGAACACATCTTCATTTTTATAGTCCCCCAGCTTTGGAATATAATGGACACTCAGTAAGGGATCATTTTGAACATTATCAAAGCTAATGACTCTTCCTTTGACTTCATCTAGTAATCAGCACTTTAAGTATATCAAAAGTATTTTTCTCCATCATAAAAGCACGAACAATAAAGACTGTTTATTCACATGCTCATTGCCACTGCTAGAAATTGCCTAAAGCCACTGGGAAATTAATAAGGAAATAATGGTATTTGGAGGAGTGAAATGCTTCTAATAAGAGAAAAGCTGAGTGAACATATGTAGTTAAACTACATGTAAATATAGTAATGGAAAACATGGCTGTAACTACTTTTATTTAAACTTGGCAATCTCCTTATCAATTTATAGTTGTACATAATGTAAGAAGTCTACTAAAATATTTAAAGAAGGATTAAATAACATAAGAGTATTACTTAGGCTCAAATTTTGGGGAAGGCAGATTCTGGAGTTTTCTAGAGAATTCTATAACCAAAAAACCTAAGCTAACTTTCATTAAATGGCTTTTATAAAAGTAACTCTGTGTTAATATGACCATATGCAGAGATGATTCCAGAGAGGATATTAAAACAGTGGCAACACTTCCCTCTAATAACGAATTTGCAGAATTTTCATAAGCAGACAAATTTCCCTCAGGATTCCAGGCACTTGCTTCTACATGCACCTCTTAGCATTAGAACTGTTTTTGTAGTACAAACCTGTATGTTACGGTTCAAGAGGCTCTTTGGGTCCATGCACAAGTTTACAACCATGTTATTAAAAAAACATTTAGAAAAAAATCCACTCTGAGATTCTAAAACAACGTAACAGAAAGAACTAGAAGTCACTTGCATCACCTTTGCCCTGACTCTGGACAGCAAACTTCTTCAGGGGAGACACAGCATTCCTGCTGTCCTCGAAACTGGGCTATTACTATGAAGGGCTCTACAAGTTGTTCCTCTCAGCAACCACAAAACCCCTGATATCAAGGCATCCCAATGGGTAGCAGAAGAGAACAAATACTGAATTGTAAGTATTACCAGAGGGTGAATGCTAGCTAACACTGTCACGGTGGCTGGGTGCCATCCTCTCTTCTCCTCCCTCATTTTATTTTCTTCCTGGAATTCGTCCTTCACAATTATCCTCAAGGTTTTAATTACCAGATAGTCAGAAGATTTCAATTCATACCCAAGTGCCTTTTAAACAACTCTTCTTGGATTTCTTAAATGCTCTCTGTTCCGGATGGAGTCTTTTGTGGACCCCAGAAAATTATGTTTTTAAGCTTAGCCATTGCTGTGCCTATAGACCAATTGTATATGATGGGACCTTTTACCGAGATTCAGATAAGGGACGAATTGATTATATTGTGGGTGTGGGACCCTTTGGATTTAATTTGGTTGCGGGTCTTTGATTGGAGTACTTCAGTGAGGCATGACTCAGGGTGGGTCTTGACCCTCTTGCAGGAGAAACATTCAGACACACAGAGAAACAGAACTGTAGGCTTTTACCTGCCATGTGAGAGAAGACTATACGATTGCCTACAGCTGCAGAAAAACAGAGAAACCCTGAGAGGCTGAGAGAGACATCAGAGGCTGGAATCAGTGGAGCAGCCTGAAGCTGATGCAATGAGGTCCAGAAGAGAGAGGGAAGAGATGATCCATATGCCTGATCACCATATACCATAGGTATATAGGCAGCAATGGCTTATGTTAAGACACAGACCAGCTGCCATTTTGCCTTGGCATGTGGCAGGAATCCAGGGTCAGCAGAGCAGCTGAACTTTGATGAGACAATATCCCTGATGATGCCTTGTCATGGACATTTTCACAGCCTTGGAACTGTAAGATTTTACTGCACTGAATTCCCATTATAAAGGCCAACCCATTTATGATATTTTTGCATTAGCAGCTGTTAGCAAACTAAAACACCATCATGCCTAACAAATCTACAAACAACAAAAACTGATTCAGCATTTCTCCCCACACTCAATCACACAAAGCCAATCCCAAACAAAATCTTCCTATGCTTACTCAGGGAAGGGGCTCAGCATCCAGCTTGTTCTACAAGCTAAAAGTACTAGAGGACAACGCTGGTCCCTCCATCTCCTTCATACTCCTTATCTAACTTTATTACCAATGTGTGCTACCTTTTCTCTCCTAAAATCTTTCAAATGCACCCACTTCTCTCATAGTAGCCTTCGATGAGATTTTCCTTTCAACAGTTTCCCATTGCTCTAGGATACATTTCTTAACATTGTACGGACCTTGCCTGTGTCCCCAGGCTCGTGTTGAACTGCTGCTTCCCATCTTACTGTCTGGACGCTAGACAAATTAATCTTCTTTTAAATTATTAAACATCTAAAGTTCCCTGTCCCCAAAGGGTCTTTATACCCTCTGGAGTGGTTTTCCCTCCATCTCTCTTCCATCTGCTTCACCTAGGTGAAGGTCATTTCCTACTACCTCTTCAAATAGGTCAGATGCCCTTTTATATTCTTTCATGCAAAGTGAGCCTCTCCTTCCTAGCACTTACAGGGATTGTACTTTTACTTTTACGTTCATAAGTTTAATTCACTCAGTGTGTTTAACTCTCACAGATGTTAAGCTATAATTAAGGGAGGACCATCTAAATAATAGGTCAAGTGCCTAAATCAAGGAAAGAAATTGATCAGAAAGCCACTCTAAACCCAGGTTGTTTCACAGGAAAATTAGGGATAGGTGGTTTCATGGAGGAAGTCTACAAAACCCTTAAGAGGCAGATAACTTCAATGCCATCAAAACTGTTCTGGAAAAGGAAATGGAGGAGTGTTTCCAAAGTGTTCATGAGGCTAGGATACCATTAACACTCAAAACTGATGAACTCACAAAAAAAGGGAATTGCAGTGGACGTTTTCTTTTGATGCAGAAATTGCAAATAACTATTACAAACAGAATCTGTGCACATTAAAAGGAGAATACATACTGAGAAAGTGGGATTTGTTGCAGGAATGAAAGTATGATTCAATATCAAGAAAACTCTCAAGATGAAACACTGAATAGTGTTTTCATGCAAGGAATTAGCCTGAGTTCAGCTTTTGGCTCTGCTATTTACTGGCTGTGGGACCTTATTCAAGTTAGTTAATGTCTATGAATGTGAGTTTTCTTAACTTTGGAGTGGGAATAGTAATAATGCCTAGTTCTATGATGGGGCAAGGATTAAATGAGTTGGTACATGACAAATATATTTGATAAAATTCACTTTTCACTTTAAATAGCTCTTAATAACATAGAAATAGATAGATATTACCTTGGCATGAGAAATATGTCTCTCAAATCAAAAGCCATCATCCTGCTTAATGAAAAAATCTGAAAGCATTCCCATTAAAGTCAGAAACAAGATAAGGGTGTTCATTATTCTCACTAATATTTAACGCTTTTCTGATGGTACTAACCAATATAATTAGACAAAAGAAAGAAATAAAATATAAAAATTGTAAAAGATTTGGTAAAAGCATAATTTGCAAATGACATAATAACTTAGCTGGAACATCCAAGAGGATCAATTTTTTAAAAATCTATTTTAAATATTAAGAAGATTCTATAAGGTGGCTGGGAAAATATTCATATATAGAAATCAATAACTTTCATAAATACAAACAAAAACTGACCCCACCATAAAAGGAAATTAAATACCATATTTCTGATTACAAACAAGATAGATTATCTAGGTGCAAAGTCACTATGAAATGGAAAAAATTAATTTACATATAGATATGTGTGCACTCAACACACACATACATACATGCATATACATAACAAAGGAAACCTCACAATAATACCAAGGGACACAAACAGGAGCTCAGCTTTGGTGAGGCTAGCCCAGATTTTGGGTGAAAGGACTGGCCATCATAATGACAGCAGTTTCCCCAATGTTAATTTGTAACTTTAACATGATTCCAATATGGATACCAACACATTTATTTTTAAAATAGATTCTCCATTTATAGAGTTTAAATGAAAAAATAAACAAAGATTTAAAAATCCTAAAAAAGCGTAATGAGATGAAGGCAGTTCTGCCAGATATTAACAGTTATTCTAAAGCAACAATAAATGAAAATATAAGGTAATGGACTAACACCATGAAGACAAATGAACAGAGCAAGAATTGTAGCCCAAAAATGAATTCAAAGTTGAAGGCAATGTCCATGCTTAAGGTCATATTTCAAACCAAGGAGAAAAATATGTATTAATCAATAAATGGTGTTTGGAAAACTGGATAACTAACTTGGTATTCCTACTTCATAACCCCCCAAAGCCTAGGGGGGAAAAGTTTCAAACATAAAAAAAAACCCTACCAGATTTTAAAAGTACTATTAGAGAGCATAAAACAATATGTTTTATTATTATTAGGTCAGAGAGGGTCAGGACTGTTTGAAACAAGACACAGAAGACATAAGGGGAAATACTGCTTCATGTAATATACAAAACAAACCAAAAAAATCTTCAACAGATGAAACAGTCTTAAAGTTGAAGAAAAAAAATACTTCGCCACTTGTAATTTCAATTCTATCACGTCAAAGCATGTACTTTTTAAAATATAAAGTCCTACATATCTATATAAATATATAAAAAAACAACCCAAAAAGAAAATGGATAAATTATTTGAACAAATAATTCATGAGAAAGGAAATACAAATGGCTCTTAGGTATATGAGAAGACAACAAACCTCATTTGTAATAAGAGAAATGAATGTTAAAATGAAAATTAGATACCATTTTTTCACCTATAAAATTTGAATTAGGGGGAGAAGTTTGGTAACCTCCAGTTGTTGTAAAGTATGGAAAAATAGACATTTTTATACGTGGTGGTAGAACTGAAACTTGATACAACCTTGAGCAACTTGACAATATATACCAAGATCTCTCAAATTGCAATGTACATAGCCTTTGACCTGACAATTTAACTTCCAGAAATTTCTCCAAGAGATTGAAATAAATTACGGTACAACTATAGAGTACTATACCTCTCTAGAATACACTTCTGCTGCTTTTTTAAAGAATGCCACTGCTCAAACTTAGAACTATGCATAGAATGTTATGATTTGTGTGTCTGCACATATGTGTGTGTTTTAAAGCAACGATGTATGAATATATGCGGAGAACATCTCTAGAAAAAAATGCAAGAAATGGCAATGTTGGCTACCTCTAGAATCTGGATGATTGGAGGTTAGGTGTGAAAAGCATACATTTTAAAAGCTTTTATACTTTTTGAATTAACTATTCAAAATATAAGAAATTATCTTTTAAAAATGACATGTTGACTTGCAGTTTCTGACACAGTGTCATCAGGCAATAAAAAGTCATTATATTTACAATTATAAGGCTGACTAGGAATTGGGCAATGATGGTGGAAAATGGAAAATTGTGGAATCAGTGTCTATTTTGGATAAAGGATCCCTGATCCCTAAATATTAGATTGAACCATGTGAAATTGCCAATATTTAACTATTTTTGACATGCAAAAATGGCAATTCATATAGTTCAACCCAATTTTATTTTCTTCTGTGCAATTTAGGTTCCAAGGTGATGATGACAATAATGGTTGTTAGTTCTCAAGTTCACCTCACCATCCAAAGCTATTTGATGTCTAGATTTGGAGAGGGTGAATTCAGAGACGGAGCTGGAATAATGAGGGATACTGAACTATATTAATTTGGCTCCTGAAATTTGGATAGTGAGTAGCTTGAATTGGATAAAAAGGGACTTAATTGAAATCTTATTCAAAATGAAATAATTCCTGAGTTAGGGTAGCAAGAGTTTGGACATCAAGGGTTTGGAGAGTGGCAGGGTACTTGTAATTGCCAGAGACACTTACAGCTTACAACGCATTTTAGTATAAGTGACCTCATTTATTCTTTAACCTTGGGAAGTAGGTGCCATTCCCACCATTTTGCTGAAGATGAAGTGTTTCTGCTCTTAACTGCAAGGCAGGGCATAACCTATGCAGCACAATTAATGTGGTGGGAGCTGACAAAGGACAGGGACCTCTTGCAGGCCAGGCCTGCTGTTGAGTAAGACTGCATTTTATACTGCTTCCAAGGTAAGCACTGGTCCTTCCCATCTCCCTTCTGTGAGTGAGATACCCCAAATCCTGGAGCTCTGAAGTTATACAAAACTAGGTTGCTACCATTTTGCAAGAGCTGATGAACTCCATTCATCAACATCACAGAGGCTTCCATTCTTCTTCCAAGCTCGGGAACTTGGTGAATGTGTTCAAGATTATGGGAGATGGCCCTGACTTTCTTCTTTAGGGAAGCATTGTTAGAAATCAAGAAAGGATTTGGAAGAGGGAGAAAGAAAAACATTCCTATGATTACAGATATTTTCTATAAAATCTACATTGTCTAGTTTTGGGAGTTGAGTTCTGCTCTTATGTCTAAAGTTTCCCATGATGATCTATCACACTATTGAACTTTTCCTGAAAATGGCCACTTGATCCTTATCTTATTTCACAAACACTAGAATTAGGCTAGAAGAAAAGAGGAAGGATTTACCTGTCTTTCTTGATGAGTCTTCCAATCTTAGCATGTTATGATTGGCCAAGGGAAATTTTTAAGAAAATAAGAGGCAACAGGTATGAGATTCAGCGGATACAGAATGTGAGAGCTGGAGGTCACAGTAATCCCAGGCACACAGAAGATGCCCACTAATTGTTTGTGGGATGAACGAGTATGGATAAGTCCTACAAATGGAGTACCAAAATAAAAAAGCCATCTTATACTAATAGGCAGGAAGACTTGGATTGGCCTCCATCTAACTTTTGAACCTCTTGGTTTCAGTCTCCTCATTTCTGGCATGGTATTTATTAATATTTTGTTTGTAGTATTTATTATTTCTTTCTATCTTGAACCCCATATTTTAGAAGAGTTCTTAGAAGTCATGTTTATCTCCCTTGTTTTATAGATGAGGAACATCTGGAAAAGAAAGTTATCGGCACCCCTCACCTATTCTAACATAGAGGATTGTTTATGAGTTGAAAATAAGATCCTCAAACCCTTGAAGGAATGCACTACAAGCATTCAGTCTATTATGTCAAGGATTGTTAACAGCCTTCACATAGGTTTATACAAGTATTCCAGGGTAACACTTGGCTTTCAGCTTTTATAAATGATTTGCTCTTTAAAACTTCCAACTTTTCCAGGAGCACATCTCAAGCTGAGTAGACACAATTACTGGCCTCTACTTAGCCCCTGTTCTAGGGACTAGAGAAAACATTCCAGGGACAGGCATGAGAAGCAGAGAAAGAATGGACAAGAAAACTGATAAGTATGTAAGGTAGTTCTGCTGATGAGACGTGCTATAAGGAAAATAAGAAAGGTGCTGGGGTATGACAGAGAATGCCTGGGGTGGGGAAGCCACTTAAGATGGGCTGTTCAGGAAAGACCTTATGGAGAACGTAACATTTGCCCTGAGACCTGAATAACTGGCAGCCCAGGCAGAGGGGTGATGATGATGACAGTGTCGATTGTCATGATGGCAACAGTGATGATGATGTTAGCAAAAAACAATAAAATAGCAAATATTTATTGAGTACTTACCATGTGCAAACTTCATCCTGATCTCTTTCCTGGTATTGTTTCATTTTACCCTCTTGACAACTCTTTGAGGTAAGGGGCTACTATTTTTCCCATTTTATTGATGAGGAAAATGGGGTCCAGAAAAGGTATGCAGTTGCTCAAGGTTCTATGGCTTGTTAAGTGGCCTGAGGCAGCAAGTACCAAGGTCCTGCCATGGGGAGGAACTTGGGGAGTTGGAAAAGTAAAATCAGGCAAAGGGGCTGGAGCCTTGTGACTGCCTGCAGTGGGAAACGCCAGATCCCACAGGCCTTGCTGGCCAAGCTAAGGACTTTGATTTCAGTCAGAGTGCATTGTGCTGTATCTGTGTTTAAGCAGAGGGGTTTAAGGTCTACCTCAGAAGAGGGCCACGATTGGATTTATATTTTTAACATATGAACGCAGACATTGGTGTGGGGATTGGAATCTGGGTGATGAGCAGTGGCCCTGAGGCCTGGGTTTTGGAGAGGTCGGAGGTAAACATGTTTTCTCTTATTATGGCACATAAAAATTTATTTATGGTCTATAGTTAAAGGTATTCTCAAGCTCATTATTTAGATGAAGGACAGGATTTTAATCTCAATGGCTTTGTGTCCTTTCACATATTTGCTTATCTACCTAATACGTTTCTCAAACTCTGCTAGGAACAGATGTAATAACAGTTGCTGCCTTTAAAGAATTTGAATCTTCTGTGAGCAGCAAGATGGTGCCAGTGCAAAGTTAAAGAGCAAATAGAAAACAGGACACAGAGGAAGATTTTGTGCCTCTTAACTAAGCAGTGAAACTTCATAGCCACTCTTGATTCTGAATTTCAGACTAGTTCCCTATCTATGTGCTTCAATTAAAATAAATTCAGAAAGCTCTTCCCTTCCCCCCTTCCCCACACCCAACCCCCCCATTCCCATATACTTTTTTACCCACTCCAGACAATTAGGAAGACTATTTCTAAGGAGAACTTAATTCTGAGCTCCATTTTGACTTAACTTTGAAATCCCTCAGCTTTCCTTTTCCCCTAGACTGCCAATTTCTCTCCTTACCATCTCCCTTGATTTTCAGTGTCTCGTTAAACAACAATTTCTTTCTTTTTCTCTAGTGTTTGAGACTGGGAAATTACTTTCTTTAATCCAGGCCCTATTTGTACTTTTAAGGTCAAGAATTTTAGAAGCATCTGTGGCTCTGAAATTGTTTTCAGTTAGGGCTGCTCTGCTAAAACACTGTTTATGTTTGTTTGGTTAGACATTTTTTTTTTTTGGTCTTTATTTTTTTAATGTTACATTAAAAAATAGACATTATTTTTTAACATACTGATAACCATTTCCTTTGGTCTGACTTTAGAAATCACTATTTTCTAGGTACTGGGATATCTGTATGCAATGGTTATTTCACATCTTTAAGAGTTAACTGCTTTAATTCCCTTATCATGGAGACTTATGTGCTACTTTCTATCTCCAAATGCAATTAAAAGTGCCCTTCGGGTGTTCCCGAGTTTTAATCATTCTGTGTGTGAAGCATTCCCCTGGCTCAGAAGGGCTCACTCTGCTCCTCTCAGATGGGGCTTTTCTCCAAGGAGGAGTGGAAAAGTCAGAATGAGCTCTGACAACTTTGTTTAAAAGGCCAATCTACCAGTTCCTCTAAAGCTGGGGTTCTTAACCTTTTTTGTTCCATGGACTCCTTTGGTAGTCAGGTGAAAACCATGGACCCCTTACTAAGTCTACACTCTACTTCATATTATTTAATAAATATATCACACCCGCACCAATGCATCCCCACAAAAATAATGTTTTTTCCTGAATTTCAGTTAAAGCTCACGGACTCCTTGTTAAGAACCCCTGCCCTAAGGCATCATTCCTCCCATGCACAGGGACCAGTCTTCATCCAAACAGGAGCGTGGTGGACTGGGCGTTGGGAATGAGAGACCTGAGCCAGGGACACACAGGTGTCCAGAGGCTTTGTGACTGACTGGCTTTGTTCGCCAAGATGCTATGCCAAATACTGCACAACGGGTTGGCTTAAACAACAAGCATTTATTACCTTGTTAGAAGCCAGAGGCTAAAAGCGCAAAAGCAAGACCAGGCTTTCTCCCTAGAGCCGCATTCTGGTGCTGCGGTTCCTTGGCTGGCACCACAGGGTGGTTTCTCTCTCCTTATCCGTTCTTCCACTTTCCACTGACTCACGCCTTCTTCCTCTGTGGCCTTCTCTGATTGTGTTCACATTTGTTCTGCTTATGAAGACCTCCAGTAATACATAAGGGGCTCCAGCAATACAGATTAACGCCCTCCCTGTTGCAGTTGGGCCACACCTTTACCAAAAATAACATCTTCAAAGGGCCATATTTACAAATAGTTCACACCCACAGGAACAAGGACTCCAATTAAGAGCCAGTTTGCGGGGACACAATCTACCACAGTGATTTGGACATTGACGGCACTTTATTCTGTAAAATGGGAATAATGATGCCTATCTCATAGCTTTATTGGGGACATACGGAATTTCCTCAATGACTCACACATAGTATCATGACAAAACTTATTATTCTAGAAGGTCTTTAGAAAAAACAAATCTCACCTCTGAATTAGATTGATGTCTCCATGCTCTATGCCAGTGATCCCCAAACTGTCTGTGACAGGGGTTCCTCCAGCACTTGATGAGCAGGCACTTCACACAGCATGTGACTCACCTGAGTTCCATAACACCTGAACTGGTCTATATTTGGATCAGAGAGATGGGTTGCTGAGCATGCACTTGGATGTTGTATAATGCCAAATTGCTAGAAAAGACTTATCTCATCATGGGCTATTAACAAACAATTTGCAAACCCATAAGGACCCAAGGGCTGCACTTTGAATAGCACACTTTTTCTGTAAACCTTTCCCAGGCTATACTACTCCAGCACTGTGTGAGGCACAGGGGATTGCTGGCATGGTTCCTGCCTCCTAAGAATCTCACTGCTTAATCAGGGTTTACTGACTACCTGTTTGAATGCACAAATGCTTTGTCCAGATCCCAGTCCACCTGCCCTGCAATAACTGTAGCCACTGGCTCATCTCAATTTCTGAATAGGGATTCCCATTCCATCTTCAGGCTTGGCTTGGCATTTTGTGGGGAAAGGGGTTTGATTGTAATCCCTTCTTGTGTCATTAGACCAAGGAAAATTTCCTGGCTAGGAGTCAAAGCCTTGCAAAAATAAAAGAACAAAAACCTTGGCAGGACTTCCAAAGGCTGACTTCAGAAACAAACTCATGGTCCTAGGGGCCCACTTCATGTCATGCTCTTGGGGCTCATTTTCCAAAGCTAATTGCTCAATTCTTCCAGGCACTGGACTATACTCCTGCTGCTATCGGTGGAGGCTACATGCAGGGACCAATATTCTATAAGGTATAACAGTAACAACAATAAAAATCTTCATTCAGTTGGGAAATTAAAGGTACAGCATCAAAAAAATCATTAACGTGAAACCTAAATGCTTTTGTGCCTAGTTGATACTACTTATTTGAAGAGTTAGGCTTATATATCCAATGAGAAAAAAAGCCTGTAGATAGTACTGAGAAAAACCCAACAACCCAATGATAACAATTATACATATATAAACTTTTACATTTCGGGGGAAAATGGCACATGTACCAAACTCCTTCTTGCTACACCCTTGGCAGACATTGTATATCAATCACTCCTCTTTTCTCTCACCTTCCACATGGCTTCAGAGTCTCAACACGGAATTCAAGGCCATGACCAACTATGGGAGATGTTGAATGGGATGACAATTGCTTGACTTCCTGCTGTAGCAATTTAGAGATTATAAAGTGTTTTTCACATATGTTATCATTTTCACCCTCACCTGTGATATGGCTGCTATAATTCACAATGTACAAAATTATTCATACATGAGAAAATGGGAGTTTTGAGAAATTAAAGCATTTGTTCAATACCATAAAAATTAAGGGGCGAAGTGAAGATTGAGCCCTGATCCACTGCTCTCATGTATTATAGGGTTGGACTAGTATTTATCATATTACTTATGTGTGTCAGGCTCTTATAAACTATAGCTCATTTAATCCTCAACCCCAAGCTTATGAGACATGCTATTATTCTCAGTTTTCTGATGAGGAAAGTGGGGTTAAGAAAATGTAAGCAACTTGCTCAAGGTGTTATAGGTAGTAAGGAAAAGAATTAAGATTTGGATCCCCATTCTTTTGAACCCAGAGCATGTTTATCTTACTGCCTCATCTAGTCTCCAAACTCCAGTTTTCTATTGACAGGGACACTGCCAAGAGTGGGACATGGCAAAGGTATTTAGAGTAATGATATTAATAGCAGTAGAAACTTGAACATGATTTTGATGTTTAACATTAAAGAAATGATTAAATAAATATTGGCTTATCACCACACTGGAATATTTGCATCTATTAGAAATGGGTAACATGATGACTATGTAGAAACATCCAAAGTGTTTACCAAATAACATTAAGAAATTGCGTGTATACTGATTACATTTATGCAGAAATTATGCATATGTAAGATAAAAAGTAAGAAAAAACACAAAGAAAATAGCTTTTGGCTGGGTTATAGGATAATAAGATGCCTGAAAGCTGTGTTGAAAATAAACATAATGCTTTAAACAATGTATACATATCCCTGGTTACAGGAAAAAGACAAAAAATAATTGCCAATTATTTTTTGTTCATGACTCAAAACAATGCATTTCTAAAGTAATGAAAAGGGTGTAATGGCATTTTTAGAGTAAAAATTAAATAATGATTCAGAACAAGGGAGAATAGTTACATTAGAATAAAAATTTGGCATTGGAAACTCAGCGCTTAGGTGGGAATTTTGTATGCTAGAGAGATCTGGAGACCCACATGTTTCATTTCAACTCTTCAGTGCATTCAAGTCTTCTGCATCTTACATTTCATGATGAACTTTTAGGTAGTGGCTTTGAAAATGAAACATAAATATTATTTTTCCTAGATGCTGCAAGATAAGTTAATTTACCCAAGTTCTATTTGAGGTTTTTCTTTTTCTTTTTCTCATTCTAGTTCTTCCTTTTATCAGTTGATCCATTCACCCCTCCTTCTATTTAAGAGACACTGAGTGCCCCTCCTGAGGTCCTAAGAAGTACAAAATGATGGATCTGTCTTCAGGTTGCTCAGAGTCTCATTTAGGAGACAGATGAATGGAGCCTACCAAGAGTTAAGCAAAAGGCCATGTCCACAGAGCTCTAGGAACACTGGGAGGGGCACCTACCCCAGCTGAGAGTCAAGACAGCTTCCAAGAGGGAGTGACAGACAAATGAGTCCCGGCAGAAGAGAAGGATCAGACCTGGTAAAATTGGGTAGGAACAAGAAGGGGAGGAATGGCATTCCAGGCAATGAATCATACTGGGCAAAATTATGGAGGCCAAGGAACATGACCAGTTTGGGGAACTGCAAGTGGTTCATGTGGTTTACAGGATGGAGTGCAAGATGGGGAAGTGCTGCAAGCAAGGCTGGGAAGCAGGCAGAGCCTAGATCATGAAGCGCCCTGAGTGCCATGATGAGAAGGCATGGTGAAGCAGAACAACTCACTGGTACACTGAAAATCATAAACAAGTCAAATTATAGTCATTTCCTGAGACTAACAAGGATGAGGTAGCCTCAGGAGCATGAGGAAAGGAGAAGTCTGGGATAAGCTAAGCTTCCCAACTGAGGTTAAAGAGTATAATATTATCTTAAATTCATTGGCAAAGGGGCTGTGACTTATCCATTCTTGTGAATATCCCATTTCATCTATTTGTGACTACACATAGTAGATGCCACCAAAATACCTTTTGGTGAACTGATCGACTTAAAATTGAATAAACAAAACCAAAACTAAAACAGTCTACTTCTAATCCTCATGGAGGCAGACAACTCTTCCACGCCAACAATGTCTCTGTAGAATGCTGAGTTTGCAAGGATTGTCCACTCTATTGTTAATAGGAGATAGAATGAAAATGACACATTTCACTCATGGCCAGCCTGGAGGCTAGTGGGGGTTTCCTTTAAAGTTTAAGGAGGTGATTTCTGCATTGCCTACCCCCATTCTCTTCACACTATAGAAAATGAAATAGACACCACTCATTTCCTTTCAATTTTAAAAGTCTTCTCTAAAATTATTTAAATAAAATTAAGTTATTGCATACAGTAAACACTCATGTGCAAGAATTTCACATATGAAATTTGAGATGATAGCAGTTTCAAGTCCTGAGATAGAAGGGACTTTCACTTTGATGAAATGGAAGGCCAGAATTAAGGAAGAAGCATCAGACAATTGAGCGTGTTGACTTATAGGAACTCTTCTCATGAGCTATACATCAGAATTATAGCAGGCAACTCAACTCAGCCCAAGATAGAGAACCAGAGACCCTTTCAAAAGTACACACTTGACAAGCAGGTGGTGGGAGTGCAATATGCATTTATCTCCATAGACCCCAGTAAGAGGGGTATTATCACCCCCATTTCACAGATAAGGAAACCAAAGTCACACAGTTAGCAAGTAGCTGTCCTCAAATACATACTCTTGTCTGTCTGACCACCAATACTGTCACAGCACAGTGCTGCTTCCCCTGACCATGCCTGAACATGGTGGTGCCTGAATAAAACCATTTCTTGAACTATACCACTCAGGCAGGCTGTACAGTTTTGGTGCAAAACATTTATCTTGTATCAGTACTCCAAACAAACTTGGAATGTACATTTGGAAATTGCAAAGAGTTCCCCAGACATACCATGTTTCTCAGTCTTTCTCTGACATGGCTCATCGTAGACCCTCTATCTAGTCCACCATCTCCATTGTCTGCTTGGTGATCACCTACTCATCTCTCTGTGTTAGTTCAAGAGTCACCTCCTCTATAAAGACTTGCAATTTCTAATACTCTCTTTCTCCTTTGTGCCCTCTCTAGGAGGCAGTGCCCTGGAGACTGACCAGGGCTTCAAATCCCTACTCTACTACCCTATCAGCTCCATGACCTTAGGAAGTTACCTCTTATTGCCACAGTTTCTTTTCCTGCAAAATATGACCAAAAAATAGCATCTACCTCATGAGGTTGTTATGAAGATACTCCCTGTAAAGTACATAGCAGCATGGCTTGTAGTAAGTGCCTGTTCAATGTTATCTGTTGTTTTGTTTGCCACTGTACCCAGTGCAGATATCTCTCCCAGTACGGATTTGTTTTTCTTGCTCACACACGAGCCAGTGGTCTCCTTCAGAGTGAAGATTTGGCACAAAGAAGGTATCTAATGAATGCTTGTGAAATGAACAATGAATAAAGTAGAGCTGGAGGAAACTGGCAAGGGTCCAGAGCCCTAGCATTGACTTGGATGACCAAATGCCTTTCAAACTCAACTCTGCCTTTCAGTGGTGGCTGGACTGGATCTCTTGGTGAAATGCCTCCTATGTGGAAAAGAACATACTTCTGAATTCCTGGCTCCCGCCCTCCCATCTTAGGTCTCCTGTTCCATCACCAGAGTGCAACCATTATTCCATATCTTGCAACAACCCCCTTTCCACTAGAAGGAAGACAGTTCTTAAGAAACACTCCACCCAGTTTCCTGGTATGCCTAACTCCCATAATGTAACAAAGTCCTCTCTCCACAGCCTAGATAATGACCACAGCGAGAATCAATCTGCCAGCCCGGACCTCTGGGGGATCTGAGCCGGCACCTCTTCAGCATGAGATCTTCGCTCAGCCACCTCCAGCAGCATGTCTGCTGGGACGAGCGAAGCAGCCACCATCATCCCTCGTGCCTCTGAGCACAGCTCACCTCCAACCTTGTTCTGCTGGGAGGCAGCAAGAGGGACTGGCAGGGCATATGACAAACCAAATCAAATGACAACAGCTGTTCAGGTTGTTGCTTCAGAAGCATCAGGTCAGCAGAACTCCCTTTAATCTGCTAGCCGGCAAGCTCCGGGTTCTTTGCAACAGCCAGAGCTAGTTGGTCTGCTTCACCTGCTCCTTTCTCCCGTCAGCCCAGCATCCTCCCTGAGAAGCAGGCGGAATTTCATGGGGATGAATGAACTTGTTTTGGGGAAGCTACCGGACACAACTGCTTCCTTTCTGTACTGCCTAAGTTTATAACATGTAAGACACAGAAAAATGAAGTTTCAGATACTGGAGTATTTAAAACCTCTATCTTTCCTTTTACACAGGAAGCATTGATTTTTAAGAAAATTCTTCTGTGAACTTAGAAGGTCTTGAATATTTTGTAACATACCTGTGTGATGCCTTTTCTGATACTGAGGAGTTAGTGAAGCTTCTAGTTAATTCTGTTTGAGCAATACTGCAGCTAACTGACTCTTAGTGGCTTGAGGCAAAGGCTGGGGTTCTCAGATGGGTGGAGGAGCTTCAAGTTTTAAGACAACTTAAGGCAATTATACAAAAGCAGTTTGTGACTGTTCAACTGTCTTACAAATATATGATAAGGTCCCCAGGGAAATCTGAAATCCTAGCTTGAAATTGAAGAAATCATTTTCCTTGGTCATTCTCAGAGACCACAAATCTGGTCAGGTTTGACTATGGGAGCTTGGGTGCACTGGTTTCCAGCACTGAGTTTGAGATTCTATTTAGCTATGATCTGCCACATGGCCAATGGGTATTCTGAGGAGATGCTGCTGGGAAGTGTGACTTCTGCCTTACCCTACTTGCTGAGCCCCAAAAATCTTCCCTTGGGCTCTCATGGTCTTGTGACCCCTCTGTTTCCAAGCATCTCCCATGGAGTTGCACCCCACTGGCCTCATCCACCAGTCCATGAGAGCCTTGAGGAGGGGGAGCACATCTCATCCATGGTGGATGCCCAGCACCTCACATGCTGCCAGGAAGATAGAGCAGGCTCCATGAACGTGTCCTGAGCCAAGCAATAGGTGGGTAAGTGAATGAGTGATCAAAGTAAGGAATTAAGGCAAGAAAGCTGAACGGCGTTTAAACCATGGTGCCTAGTTGGGGAAATAAAGTGATGTTGGGCAGACCCAGAGTGAAAGAAGAGATCCGAGTGCCATGTTGCTCCAGCACACAGAGCAGCAATGGGCACATAGTAGGTACTCAATATTATGATGTCATACACCTAGTAGTCACTTTGTGTTCCTGGGCACTGTGCTAAGCCTGTGACATGGATTGTCTCATATAACCCTCACACACCCTAAACCTTAGGAAGAGCTGAAATATTTTTGGCAAAGGAAAAGAAGGGCCCAGTGATTTAAGCTGACTGCCCAGGACATGGCAAGGCAGGAAGAATGTGACCTGGTTCATATCAGTATCATCATGTCTTAAATTCTTATTAAAAGTCAGCAAAGTTTTATATGAAGGGCATGGATTCTAGAGCCAGATCACTTGGGTTCCAGTCCCAGCTTGGCCACTATGGCAGGTTCAAGTTCCAGCTCTGCCACTTCATGGTTTAAAGTTGGGTGATGCTTCACCTCGTCAGGCCTTGGCTTATTTATTTATTTATATTTATATTCATAGAGCACATGGGGCTATTGTGAGGACTGGTTAAGTCAGGAGCTGTAAGGCCTAGGACCAGCATGCAGAAAACACTACACTGAAGTGAGAGATTTTACTAAGCCTTTGAAACCCTGCTCTGTACTGCCGAAACCATCCATCATTTTCTTGATGCCATTCCTAGGACATGCGGCAGTGCCATTCTTCTCACTTGCAGGTGCCATCCCTCAGGCTTCCTGGGCTGAAATAAGGATGTGGGGACCATGTGAGCCCCATTGTCCATGAAGAACAAGTCAATCATTTTATAGGTGAGGATAAAAGGAAGGGAGAGAAGGAGGGAAATTTAGTATCTATAAATCCATGTCAAGTGCTGCTAAAAGACATAAATCAGAATCTTTCCAGAGGATTAACAACTGAGTCTAGGATAGAATTCAAAGTCCCAGATCCTGATATGGAGTCAGCTCAGGACACAGTGGGACTCTTATCTGTTTGAGCAGAAGCATCTTTAATGGTTTAAAATACACCTTTCATGATCCCTGACAAGAAATGTTGAGCAAGGTAGAGCAAATGGACAATTCTACTTCTCAAGTCCCTTTTACCCACCTCTTTGTGCCAGCAGCTCCACAGGAGGGCCAGTTGTGAACACAGAGACCCAGGGTTCAGAGCTGGGCATACCTATCTATCCATAGTCCTCAGCAGACTTTGGTTTCCCTCTGAGGAGACCCAGGGGGCTACCTTTTCCAGGGATACCCAGTGGGACAAGGGTGGAGGTGGAAGGAATGCAGCTGACTCTGGCTCCTGCCATCTGGGATTTGACTCTAGGGCATCCCAGTCTGCAGATGGAATCCTCCTCCCTCTACCCAGCTGTCTTCCTGTTTAACCCCTTCAGAGGTTCCTCCTCTGGCCCCTTAGCCCAGTCAGCCAGCTCCAAGACCTGGCTCCCAGCTAACACTCTTTCCCACTTCTCCTGGCTTCTCAAGTCATGTCCCAGCATCATCAAACTACCTGGAATTCCATCCCCTAATCCATGCTGGGGTTTTGCTGATGGAAATATCCTTTCTGCCCTCTTTCTCTGGTTTACTGTTGTTCATTCTTTAACACTTAACTCAGGCGTCACTTCCTTTGTATAATCTCCTCTGACCAATTACTATGAGGTGTCTCCATAATCCCTTCTGGAAACCTCAACCATAGTGGTAGGGGTTTAACCATGCCACAAAGGGCATGTACAAGTGTTAATCCACATTCCTGTGGGTGTGAACCCATTTGCAAATGGTAACATTTATTATTTGTTATGGTATTGATTCGTGAATAGGATCTTTGAAGAGCCTATGTAGATGAGGACCAAGTGAATCAGGGTGGACCTTAATCTATACAGCTGAAATCCTTACAAGGAGAGAAATGTAGTCAGAAGAAGCCAGAAGGAGTGGATATCAGAGGAGCAGACACAAAGAAAGAGAGATTGCCATGAGATGGAGAATTGCTGGAATGCTACAGCCTTCTGGGATAAAGCAATACCCTGATGTTGGACTTTACCCCCAAAACAGTGAGACAATAAATTCCTGTTGTTTATGCCAACCCATTGTGTGGTATTTGTCGGAGCTGCCTGGCAAACTAAGACACATGGTATTTATTGTTTGCATGAAATTATCTCTTTATGGGTCTGCTCCTCATAGGAGTGAGTTTCTGGAGGGCAGATCCCATGATTTTTGCCTTTGAATGCTCCATGTTTAGGCCAAGCCCTGGCACATTGGAAGGCTCAGGATTTACTGTTGAATGGTTGAATGACTTGGGAGAATGTGCCCAAATCATTCCTAATTCACAGAAGAGCATGCCTGGCCAAAGCATTTCCTTATTTCAACATATGCAAAATAGTTGCACATAGAGGATTGTGAATATAAAAGCAAATTCACAAACTTGGACTGCACTGCATTCAAGGATAAAGAAGCCACGGGATGAAATTTATGTTGCTGCGGTATTTCCCTGGAGAAATGAGGTACTATTCAATGAAGGAACTCAGCATTTCAAAGCAAAGGAATGTGGAACGTGGCCACTGCCTTGTTGTTGATCCCGGGAAGAAAATGCTTGCTTTATGAATGAAGCCATATCCTCCACCTGTAATTTGACTCCCGAATTCCATACCGAAAACTGATATGATATGTGATACCCTTTTAAACTAAAGATGGAAGCTATAGATATTGTAAAGGTAGAGAATTTTACTTAAAACACTTAGCTTTTTCAAGTAAAAACTGACTTTAAATCCAAACAAGAAATACTTGATACATGTTATATAGAGAGTCCATAGGAAGCCTGCATATGGCTCTGGGGTTGAATTCCTTCAGGGAATTCTATAAACATGGCCTCTCTCTAGGGAGCGCACAGAATCTCCTCAGGAGTGATGGCTTCTCAGGTGGAGACAAGTAGAGAGTGAATTCAACAACAAACGAGAAACCTATGAAACGAAGTAGTGTCAAAGCTTTTAATGAAGTGGGACCAGTTATAGCCTTGGAATAATTAATTCCACTAGTCATACAAATGTAGAGAAGAGGCTCAACTCTGACAAAGTCTAGGTTTGATGTTATGTTAATTAAATGCTATCCTTCACTGTACACAGATTCACAGACATACACATTCACAGAACATATATAAGGTGCTATATTACCCCATTTTAACTCCTTGGTGCAAGACACATATAAACTCTGAAGTATTTTTCAAATTCACCAGGAAATATAATCATTCAATTGGTCTTACCCTGAGGTAGTTGAGGGTGAAATTTGTTAGCCCCATCCTGGTGATGTTTTTGGATAGCTGATCCAGGACCTGAGGGTCTTGTGCCTAAACAGAAAATAAAAGGCATACATTTTATCACTGCCAGACTGTCACAAGAAAATTTTAGATTTTGCTACAGCTGCTAAGAAATGTAACCTTGATGTCAATTTCTCACTGAAGTTTCTAGAGATAATTTTACATTTTGAAGAAACCTGAATATAATTCTCAAGGACATGTTTGGAGCAACTGAGCAAGACCCATTGCCCGGGAAAACCCATCTGACTCAAAGGTGGTCTCTGTCCTTGGGAGTAATGGGTTTCCTTCCCCTGTGAGAAGCTCTGATTCTGTCTCCAGGCCAGGGGTCATGCAGCCATGCCAGGAGATATCCAGCATCGGAGGGCATTTCCCTGAGCAGGCAGGGTCCAAGATTCGGCAGAGGCATTCTTTGGGGCCGGTCTTTGTTTCCTGTTGTGTTGCTGCTGGTGTTTTATAACAGCTGGAGTCGAGAACTGTTTTTTGAAACTTTTGCAACTGCCATGAAGAAAAATAGTTTCTTTTGAGAATTCTAACTCTCCTCCTCAATAACCTGGGGCTAGAAATGGATGTCCTCAACAATTTCATTCTCGGCCACTGTTAAAGCAGGATGTAGAGCTCCATGGGCCACTCCAATGTTCTGATTGGCAAGAAAAAAGGAAAACCCTTTCTGGATTCCATTTTAAAATGATTCTCTTTTCTTGGCTGATACTCTCACTTTCTGTCTTTCTTAAGTGAAATAAGCCAATGAGTGCTCAACAGAGGGAGACTTAAGGAAATATCCATCTGTCTCCATGCCTGCATTCATGAAACTATCTCAGTAATACTAATATTCTTTCCTGTACTTAATTTTCCTCATGGGGGTACTATCAATTGGCTCTGAGGATCTAAAGAAACAAAAAGTGACAAAAACAGTTGTAGTATATATAAGTTTTCATGTGAATTTCTTGCATGTCTTAGGTTTCTTGAATTTCTTTTTGGACATTAATCCAATATTATTGAACACTTCCCATGCACCAGGAAGAGGTGGTCCTACAGAGAGGCATCAAGTAGTAATGGTTGGCCTTAAGAAGTTACATTTTGGGAAACGGACTTTGGCCCAGTGGTTAGGGCGTCCGTCTACCATATGGGAGGTCCGTGGTTCAAACCCCGGGCCTCCTTGACCCGTGTGGAGCTGGCCATGCGCAGTGCTGATGCGCGCAAGGAGTGCCTTGCCACGCAAGGGTGTCCCCCGCGTAGGGGAGCCCCCACGCGCAAGGAGTGCGCCCGTGAGGAGAGCCGCCCAGCGTGAAAAGAAAGTGCAGCCTGCCCAGGAATGGCGCTGCCCACACTTCCCGTGCTGCTGACGGCAACAGAAGCGGACAAAGAAACAAAAGCAGACAAAGAAACAAGACGCAACAAATAGACACCAAGAACAGACAACCAGGGGAGGGGGGGAAATTAAATAAATAAATAAATCTTTAAAAAAAAAAAAAAGAAGTTACATTTTACTTGAAAGACAGGATAATAAGTGAATAGAAACTTGTTGCTGCTGCTGCTAGCCAGCAGTCTATACCTAATGATGACCTACTATGTGCCAAGCACTGTTCTAAGTGCTTTACATGCATTAACTCTTTTAATCCTCAAACCAATCCTAAGAGACAAGTGCTATTATTGCACCCATTTAAACATAAGGGACTGGAGGTTCAGAGATGTCATGTCATTGGCTCAAGGTCACATAGGAGCAGGGATACAAACTTACATGGTCTCATTCTAGGGTCCAGTTTCTAACCACTAACCCTCTGCTGCCTCTTGGTCTAGGAGAGAGTAATACCAGTGGATACTTGAGACTGCTTCAAAGAGCATGGAGGACATGAACTGGGCTTTGAAACATGAAGAAGGACAAGGGGTGTGGATAGGAAAAAATAATGAAGCAGGAGAATGGATGGGGGTCACCAGAGCTGGAAAGTGCAAGGTCAATGGGAAGTGGAGAGAAGAGGCAAACCATTGGGTCAGGAGGAGAGGGCCAAGGAAAAATGCCTGGGCAGACAGACTGGAGCCAGCTAGTTGGGAGGCAGGTGGCTTAACTGCCTGGGTTTTGGAGGTGGAACCAGCTGGGTTGAAATCTTGATTTTGACACTTTGGGGCTATAAAACACTGGACAACTTACTGAAATCTCTGAGCCTGTTTCTCACCTTTACAGTAGGAATGGTAACTCGCCTCTCTGAGTTGCTGTGAGGATTAAATGTAATGTATACAAAATGTTCAGCACAAGGGGTGGCATAGTAGGCATTCAATCAATGCTAGCTACTGTTATTTTATTATCACTTAACTATACAGGGCTTAACTGTCAGGCTCATTTGGTCTGATTTTGCTCCAAAGCTAGTTCATAGAAGCTGCTGCATCATGCACTATGGAGGAGAGATCATTTAAGTGGGTATCTTTTGACTGTGTAAGAAATTGCACCTGACTAGTTTCTGTCAGTCTGATCTTTAAAATGTAACACTAAATTGGCATAGAATCAGCCCTTGCACCTAGAAAGTGCTCAGTAAATTCAATGTCTTATGGCCAAATGAAACCACATGTCAACCCCAAATACCCTATCACATATCCAGCACCACAGTTAGGGAGGATGGACTCCTGTATATAGATCTAAGGTACCTGAGTCCCACGTCACATCAGGGTGCTAATCAAAACTGGAACTGTTTTCTGACTTGTTTTATTTCTTTCCCAGTTACACATTACACGTTTATTAGACCAGCCAGAGCAGGACTTAATAATGACTGAATGGAATTTAAGAAAAGTACAAACTGTTTATTGAGGTCACCTCAATTTGGAATTTATCAAAAATAGTCTCACAATGTTGAAACTCAGAGGGCAAAAAAGGGCCTGTGAATTAAAATGGTTGAGGGCAAAACTCAGTATTTAGAGTTAATTACCTAAGCGTGAAAACTACTGGAATTCTTTCACTGAGAGAAAACTGTGCTTTTTCATGTTGAGTAAAATAGGGGGGAAAAGTAAGAAAAGAAAAGTAGAAATCCAAGTACTTACATGCATGGCTAGAATGCTTCTTGGGACTAACTCTCTGTATTGTCTTATGGTAAAGTGCCATGTTTTTATTCTCATGAGATCATCAAAGGTGAACTCCAAGATCAGTCTGCCTTCTGTACATACCTAGAAGTGACAAACAAACTCATTTCTTACGCATGTTTTGTAACACACACATCAGCTACTCAACATGGTCTCCATTACTGTTCTTGGTGGTGCTGGCTCTTGGTAAAGATGACACAAGCCATTTCTCCATGACATGAGACAAGGGTAAACTTTGGAATCAGTGTCCCTAGGATCAAAAGCCAGATCTTACTAGTCATGTGACCTACTGAATCTCTGATCCTCCATTTCTTCATCTGCAAATATGGGGATAAAACCCATCATTTGGAATTTTGTATCAAAACCTCCTGGCACATAGTATGCATCTTGCAAAAATGGTCCTCTCTTACCTTGTGCTCTTTCCTTCACTTTCTTCATCCTTCTATCATTGGAACTTGAACTCTTTTCCTAATCTTGTTTATCCTACTCCAAGATAAAAATTATTCCTGCTGAAGTGTTAGTTACTACAAGTTTACCTAGCCTAGAGAAAATTTTCTTTCACCAAAGAGACATTTCAGATGGTGATGTTAAATCCAAGGTGGTGGGTATCAGTAACTGACAAGTGGAAAATAGAGGCATGCTTAGAGTATATCCTTGAATCACGTCACATCACATCACATTGCATCAACAGTGGCAAGTCTGATTGCATAAAGGGCCAGCCTTTAGGGGGCAATTTTATATTTCCGAGAAAAACGTATATTATTAATGAAACATAATGGCATTTCTGAGATTCTCCTCTTTGATAGAGTGATCAGTGATAAGGAAGTGCTTTTCTCTTCTTTTGATATTCAAATCATTTTTAGCATGCATTTCCTATTTTATTTACCTTCCTTTTCAATGTTGGCAACTTTGAAATGGAAGAAAATGCTAAGCATTCACATACCACTGAACCTATTTCTACCATAAGACAGAAGTGGTGATAGCATTTTGGTCCAGTTTATGTAATTACAGCTCATTAATCAGTGCATATCTGCCTTAGGAAAGCAGTGCAAAGCAGTGGTTGGAGGTTTTGGCATCAGTCAGTGTGAAATTCAAATCCTTGCTCTCTATTTTTACTCATTCTGGAACTTTGGAAAAAAAGTCTCTAAGTTCTAGTTTCCACTTCTATAAAATGGGGGTGATAATATCCTTAGGTAGGCTTGTTGGGAGAATATAGTAAATGAAATTTTATAGATAGATTGCTTAGTATCACACTCGGCACATAAGAGGACTAGTAAAGATAAAATAAATGTTGCCAAAGAGAACACAGATCCCTCGATGAGTGGTTGTCATAATATGCTATCTGAGATTTAGGGGTTCATGAGAGGTGTGTGAAGGGAATTCAGGGAGAAGCTGGGTCTCCACTTGGACTCTGAGTTCCCCACCTTTTCCTTGGAAAAGAATAGCTTCAATCTGATAAAGCATTTTTGGAGAAAGAATTCCGATAATCTAAAAGCAAACATAAAATCTCTGAAGAAAATATGGAAAAACACATAAATGAAATGAATAGGGGATATGATCATTTCTAAATCTATAATCCATGAAGATGATTAACACTTTTATTTCAACCTTTCATGAAATAGTCACAATCACATCTCTTTTTCGGAATATTACAGAATACCAATATTTATCAAATTCCAACTAATTCTAGGTACTGGGTTGGGTGCTTTACATGTACTCTATCTAATTTAAGATAAAACAAGTCAAATGCCAGTACAGGAGAATTACTGACAAGTGTTGATAGGACACCACTTAAGAAAAATGCTCCTAACATCCACCATTTTTGTTTTATCCAAGGTCTCAGAAGTGGTGTAAGATAATTATTGATAATTTGGGTGAAGACCTCTACCTCAGATCCAATTAGCAGAATCTGTGGGTAATTTCAGGCATTTGGGAGCATTGCCCAAAAACTCTTGGCTGAGTTGTCTTCATACCCTGGTTTCTGGCATCTTAGTCATGAGAGCTGAGCACCTTGAAATGGGAGAAGGCTTCCGTATTCCCTAAGCTACTCCCCCCAGAGCATGATCAGCCTCCGAGTTAATTTACCAAGGTTTTCAAAAGACTTGCATGGAGATTAAGCCACACAATCCCCACTGGGGTGTTAGTGGGACAGAAGCCACCTGTGCTGAAGGCTTTTACAAAAGGGAGGTAACCACAACCAGCCATTGACTGTGAAATGTCTTGACAATATGGGACAGGGACATATGGATATTATAATCCTCTTTATTTTTTAAGAGAGAAGATTATTGGATATTTAAACAAATATTATCCCAGTTAAATATCATGCTTCCTTATGATCTAATCTATTTGTTTTGTGTTTATGAACCACAAACCCAGGGCAGGTGGAGGCTCTGGTTTCCTATACAGGAATAGAATTTCATAATGGGAAGACATGTATGCAGTCTTTCTGATGAATTACTCAATTGGAGCATCTGTAAGGTCAAGTTAAATTGTGTTCTTTGTTTACTGTGACATAGCAAACCAGTTGGGGACCCTTCTTGCAGTCAAGGTGTCACAGGCCTACAAAACGGAAAACTGCAACAAGTCTTATGCTCTTCCTTCCTCAGTCTTAACCAGGGAATCAGCTTAACCAGGGCATACCCATGCAGAAGACAGGAATCTTTAGAAATGAATCTGAGCTGATCGTGTTGGGGGTTTTCTTTAAGGAAAATCAAATAATTTCTTTGAATGAAAGGATGATGGAGAATTTTGATCAATGATGATCTTACCCAATTATTTACTCCTGAAGCCTTCTCCCAAATCCTATGCAGCAACTCCACCCCTATCCCCTACCAAGGAAGTGAAAGGAAAAGGAAAGCTTTGTGATTTAGCTTATATGCAACAATCGGCAAATGGAATTGAGGTGCATAAGGAAAAATACTTAGATTCCTTCTTCTGAAATGATAAAAAATAGGCTTAGTCCATAAAGGGGAATTAATGTTTTCTCTCTTTAGAAAAATTCTGAGTATTTCTCTTAATCAATACAATGAATATAGCTTTTATCTAAAGTTGGTCTTTTTTTTTTTTGGTAAGCCGCCTTTCACTCGGAATCCAAAATCAAAAGGGTCCCCAATTAAGAAAACATTTTCTGTTGTGCTGAATTCATGTTACCGTAGTGTGAGCTCTGACATTTTGTTTCTGTGGTAACCAAAATCAGCTGATTAGTTGGCATGGCAACAGAAAAGATGTAATCCCAGCAGACATACTCTAATCAATGCCCCCAGCACAGATGGTCTCCGGAGGATCAACAAGAAAGAGGCTGGCAGGCATTCGGCAGGTCACGTGCTAGCTTGAGTCTAGGCCAGGGACCAGAGGACTAAAAAAGACTATTTCTCAAACTAACTGGGAGCTTTTTAACCCTTCTCCTTCTTTGGCTAATTGGGAAGCAATATTGACCATGCAGTTATGCAATAACTTTGATTTTCCTAAAGCTTTTATGAAATAAAATGCACTTTTTAGGAGGGAGTGCTTATTTAATTTCCTTGATCTATTTGCTTGGAACAACAGGTATGGAAGAGTGCTTTTAGATTAACAATTGCCTATGACTCATTTTTTTGTTCCAGAGCTACAGCACCTATAAATGCATGCAATGTACAATCATTAATGTTATTATTTGGTTACAGTCAGGATAAGATTATAAATCTACATGTATATCATGTTATATATGTATACTGGTGAAGGTAAGAATGATGAAAGAGCTACCAAGGACATGGGTGACTACTCAGAGGAAAACTGGTGCACTTGCATGATACTTTCTACAGTATAAATGATTCCATAATAAAAATTTGAGAACACCAAAAACATGAACCTATGTTATCAGAAAGGGTGAGGGGGTTAGATAAGGCTGTAATGATTGGTCCACTTTGCAAAACCTAAAAATAATCCCAGTAACTTCCCTCAGAGAGTGCCCTTCTTAGCATCTACTGGAGTTTGCACCCTCAAATATAACTTGGAGGTCCTTGACTCTAAAAACCTTGACTGATGCTCTTTTGATTATTGAGCCTTATTTGCAGTTTGATTCAAAATTGGAAACATAAAAGAAAGGCACTATAATGTGTGCTTTAAAACTCTAATTACATATTTATCCATAATCTATAATGTTCCTGGGATCAGGAAATTGCAAACTATGCTCTATACTCCCGAGGAATATTAAATATTACTGTTGATTAGCACTGCAGCTTATTTTTAATTCACCAGTTGACCAAATTTTCATAAAAGCAACTCAGAACCACTGGGTCAGATGCTATTTGGGGAATTGGAGTTCTTGGATAGTCTGATTTAGAACACTGAGATGCTGTCTACACTAAGTAATGCCTGTACTAATAGCAGAGCCCCCTTTTAAAAATAAAGCATGGACTTCCCAACTATTTTTCTTTGTGGTGCTGAAAGGTCTATTAACCTACTCTTTTTTACTAAGAGGCCAGAGTATTTTATTACATGAAGATGAATTATTTTTAATTAATATAAGAACAAAAGAAAAAGTTGAAAGATTCTTTGGATAGTATAATAACCAACAGGGAGCAAAAAAGAAAAGAAAAAAAAAGAATCCTTTCAAATTTCCTAAAAATAAATGTGCATAATTAGTTTCTGGAGTAAGTCCATGTATCTAAGCTGCATTTCCCAGAAAGTGATAATTTCTTATCACAGTATGGAAGTATTCATCACAAGAATGGGCAAATATATTGTCAGGGTATTAGTAAGATGGGGATTGTGGGGTTCAGATAATTGATGCTCAAAGCAAAAGCATCTGTGCTAGAATAGCCCTTGGGTTTTTCTGGTGGCCCTCGATGCCTGAACAACCCCGCAATCATTTTAGAGGTGTTCACTCCAAGAGAAGAAGGACCACAATGGAAGAAAAAACTCAGTTTCTTGATTTGAATTAAACAGCATTCTTTCAATTCAACGGAAGAATGTAACATTTTTTTATCTAAAAATAAGTCCTAAATGTGTAGCATTGGATCTTCAGAGCAACTAACTACACTGAGTTACCCTCCATGATGAAAATATTTCTGCTTTAGAAAGAAAGAGAGTAAGTAAATATGTAAAAAGGCTACTACCAAATGCATTTTTACTTTCATGGCTATA
Source organism: Dasypus novemcinctus (assembly GCF_030445035.2). NCBI lineage: Eukaryota > Metazoa > Chordata > Mammalia > Cingulata > Dasypodidae > Dasypus > Dasypus novemcinctus. The sequence continues at coordinate 192,822,877 of NC_080673.1, read as the reverse complement.
GACTTTAGAAGTAGCTCCTTAATTATGACAGTTTTACTTAATTATCATAGTTTTTTTCACTCTTTAAACAGAAGGAATGGGTATATTTTTCTTAAATTATCTAAAAGTAACACTATGCCTAGAGGAAAACGATAATGAAAGGCTTTTTCTGCAGTGCTCAGACTTAGTAATGCTGGAAATGGGTTGTATATTCATCTGATTTTCAAGATTATGTAAATGTTCTTGGTCTCCAATATGAAGTGAGACAGATTAAACAATCATCTAGATGAACATTCCTTTCCACATAGCAAAATTCTCTTTCCTGTATGGACTTCTCCCTGCATTGAGTGTGAAGTTCCTTTATCCCCATTGACCAAATTCCTCTCTGCCCAACTGTTAAAACTGGGAGAAAGAGAAAACCATAATCACTTCTTTCCCACCCACCCACCCCAATCCCATTTAAAATGCCCTAGGTAAAATCATGGCTCCATAAAATCAATGGCATTTCATGATTTGCTTTTGCATTTCATAATCATTTCTTTAGCCCTGCATGGGGCACCAGAAATATTAAACTGCACAATAAGATCAATGAATACTTTAAGAAGTATTTTCTTTTATTCATGCAGCAAAACTGGGCAAAAGTAACAAACACAACTTCAGTTTTATAATTTGAACTTCTGGTCTTCATTTGTGTTGTGAACTAAAGGAGAGTGCTGCTACCATTAATACTGCAAATTAGTTATACATCAAGTCTTAGCCTAATGCAATGAACTAGTGGCCATTAAAATAAGCCATTTGCCAGAATCTCTGACTAAATATTTGATCTTACTAATTTTTCTACTTGGGACAGAATGTAAAGGGGTCATCTGCAGTGTATCAGAAATGCTTATTGCACAGATGAATACTCCCATAAATTCATGATCTGTGTGTGGCAAGGATCATGGGCACAGAATGCATGTAAGATATCGTTGAATTGTTACCTCTTCTCTTTCATTTCCTTTCCTTCAGAGCACTTTGAATTCAGCCTCAAGGTTTGTGTTACTGGATACCTGACACTCACCCCCACCTCCCCACCCCCCACCCCACTATTTTCCTCATTCATCCTTTACAACCATCCCAGGGCTTCACTGTGCCCACTGGCTGAGCTGCTGCTTTGATCTACTGACCAATCATAGCACTTCTTAGAATTAGGGGAAATATCATTTGTTCTTTGAATTGGCTAATTTTATTTACATTTTTGTGTTTTCACTTCTCAGCTTCCTTAAAGATTATAGCTGGTTGAGTTCTGGTTAATTGATTTCCACCCCCAACCCTGGATTTGAAATTTGAATTTACCTTTAAACTTGTTTAATTTTAACAATGAAACACCAATAGTGACTGTACAACAATAGAACGCTCCTTTAAGTGTAGGAGATCCTTTTCTTAAAAAATTCTAATTAAGCAACTAAAGTTTACCAGGCAGCCCAACCTATCATCCTCTTAGCATTAAGGCTCTATCATGTTTTGACTTTCATGTGTCGTGTCTAGATATTTTAGATATCTTAGAATGGTGTACATCCAAAGAGTTGACGCAAATTTTAAAAAGTATCTCGCAGTGCTGAAAGAGGTGCAAACGATCAGTTCAAAGCCCCAGAAGAACCCCGTGACCTTCCAAGCACCTCGAGAGGGAGCTGTGTGTGTGGCTCGGTCTGTCCTGTACCTTGGTAAACATGGGCTTCCCGTGCTGGGTAACCATGGCACACTGGTCGCAGTCCACCGTGATGGAAGAGTTGTGGTAGGATTCTTTCGAGTGTTTGAGAATGTAATACAGGTCAGTAACCCCTCCTTCAAACACAGTGCTAAAGTAACGGGGGATGAGGGTCCTGCCGATAGCTGGGAGAGAAACACAGAGAAACAAACCGTTAACAAACACATCAGACCGGTTCGGCACACCCTCTGCCATCGCCAGCCCTCCCCTGGCTGGATACAAATCATCTCAAGAAACCATCCCAGAAGGCAAATTTCTCTTTACAAACACCAAAGCCCTTCGAGGTTGCAGTTAATAAAATAAAATCCCCCAACTGTTCAGGAAAAAATTTGTACAGTCATCTATTCATATTTTGCATCCACTGGAAGTCAAAAAGATAAGGGTTAGTATTTTAAAACAATGGGGAAGATTCATTAACCACCTTGGATTTTGTATATACTCTTTAAGTGAACATGCTTTCAAGAAATAAAACATGTCCAACCTACTTGTATTTTTCCATGGATCATTCAGAGGCCAATTATGTTTTCTTAGTATTAACAACAGCATTAACAATGGAAATTTTAAATATATATTGCTTTATAGTGCATGAAACATTTGACATTCTTTCACTGGATCTTCAGAATAACTCCAAGAGGTAGAAGACTGAGACCCAAAAGAGTTATTATGGATAAAGAAAAAGGGTGATTTTGAATGTTTCCAACACTATGTCTCAAGCTACTTTAAAGAAAAAAGTGATCTGCCTTTCCATGTACAAAGAGATCCATAACTATGCAAACAGTGATTATTTTACCTGCTTCTACACCTGAATACATTACCTTGAGAACAGAAAGCCATTTTCCAAGAACTTGATACCCTCCACTCGGTCTCTTTCATACCATGTTTCCTGCCCCATTTTAGAAATTGTGTAAGTAGCTGGGTCTTTCCCATGCCTAGCCTTGCTTTTCTGCAGTGATTTTAAATCCTCTTACAATGAAAATCCCAACTCATAATATCAGGAATTTTGCCTATGTGCAGATTTTAAGGCAAAGTCCTAAAGCACTCTCAAGTGATCCAAGGTTTTAATAAATTGCTCACATTTGCTATATAATGCCTCCTGAAACGCAAAAATAATATTTAATATAAATAAACCACCAGAAAGCTTTAGCTAGGAAAGATCACCCAACCTTCCCTTGAATGTTTTAAAATATTTAATTTCATTTGAAAAGAATCAGTGTTAATCCATTCTGTACGGATCTACATTTCTTTTGTACATGGGCTTGGAGTAAATGAATATAAAAATACCCTGCCGAAATGTTCTCTGAAACAATCTCCAAAAAATCCTGATGGGGATGACTAGACCCTGCATAATTCATATAGTTGTTAGTGCTTCATATTTATTGCAGCCAAAATCAATCAACAAGTGTGTGCTAAATATTCCAGGATCTTCAGTGGGTCCATCCTAAATAATCCTTTTACATAAATTTCCTAAATACTGCCTAATTCTCAAGAGTGCCTGTTCATTCACTGAATATAAAATTCAAATGAGAGTAGTTTGAGACCACCATATTCTTAAATATATGCATAGCAAATATTATAAAGAAAACTGTGTAATGCTTAAAAACCTTATTGTTCTTTGCTAAACAGATAAAATTAATGTATGTTAAATGTTCTAACTTAAAGCTGATTACTATAAATCAGTTGAACAAATTTGGCAATTTGGGATCTGCATTGTTGGAGAGAAACACAATCCATAAAAATGTAGATGTAGGGTGACTATGTTTCACTGTACTATCTAAGGAATTTTATATTAAAAAGATCATCATAAATAGATATCACTGGATTATCCAAATTACAGTTTATTTATCATGAATCCTGTACAATTTAATTCCTTTATAGCATTGTTTGGCATATATTATCAACATTTTCATTCATCATATAAGAAAAGCTGAATGGGAGAAAAGCTTGAGATGCCTTAACTTTAGACTCGAATTTTTAATTACTTCTCCAACTCCAGAAAATGTGCAAATTACATAGGAGATATATTTAGAGGGAAAGGCTGTTTAGCTTTCTTCTACCCCTGTAGGAAATGGTTGTGCTGGATACCTGAGGTTTGTTTTCAGCCTTGTGTCCTTTGGGGAGCTGTCCCTACCATTTTCCACATGGTCCTGTTTGGACCAACACTCATGGAGCTCCATTGTCTACTGTGGAAGAATGCTGCTCTTGTATTGTAGTCCCTGGCAAATGATGACAACAGCATTCATGTTTGTTGTTGCATATGAATCTCCTCTCCTTAAATCGGGGCTGGACCCTTTGATCCACTTTAATCAATATCTGGTGGCACAAGTAGCCTTAAGGGATAATGAAGGTCTGGAAACTTCCACTTTTATATTTGGGAAAAGTCAGTGACATATACCCAAGTTCAGCTACTCTAAACCACATTACAGCGGGAAGCCCAACCTAGCTATGTGGAGAGGATGTGAAGGAGAACTGAGTCTTCCAGCCAACAACCCCAGCTGAACTTCTGGCCAAAAGCTAGCACCAAACTTCCCAGCCAGGTGACTAGGCCATCTTGGAAGTGAATCCTCCAACCCATTTAAATTGTCTCATGATAGTGTGCTATAGAACAGAAGTGAGCTGTCCCCATTGAACCCTGCCCAAATTGCCGAAACATGAGTAATAAATGAAATACTTGTACTTCAAGCAAATAGGTTTTGGGACAATTTTTAATGCAGCTATGGATAACTATAGTACCTTTTCAACCTCCTGGACCACAGAGTCAAACTGGAATCCTTGCCTGAAAGAAGGTCATTTTGCCACTAAAAACGTGTGAATCATGGTAATACTGAAGCTTTCATACAGAAGAAAGCAGAATAAAAAGAGAGTCTTTGTAGACTGCTTTAGGTTCTTTTTTCAGCTGGCACTGATGCCAATTTCATCCTTTCAAGGTCTCACTTATATGAGATGCACCACCTCCTTGTCTTTGCTTATGATGGTTTGGGTTAGGTTTCTGACATCTGTAAATAGAGGAATCCTGATTAGCACTGTTGTGTTCCAGCTTGGAAAGGGGCAACAAATATTTGAGATAGAATAAAGAGATAGGGATAAGAATATTCATCCATAAGAGATAACTGAGCCCCTCTTTGTGTAACACACTGTGTTAGAAGCTGCAGGAAATAAACTAGAGCCTGTATTAGTTTTCTATTGATGCTGTAGTAGCAATTTTCCACAATCTCAGTAGCTTAAAATGGCAAAAATCTGATATCTTATAGTTCCAACAGTCTGACATGGGTATTACTGGGCTAAAACCAAGGTGACAGCAGGGCTGAGTTCTTTTCTAGGGTCTCTAAGGGAGAATATATTGTCTTTGTTTTCCAGCTTCTAGAGCCTGCTTGCATTGCTTGGCTTGTGGCTTCTTTCTTCTTTCTTCAAACTCAGCTATAGCAGGTTGAGTCCTCACATTGGTAGGTTGTGGTAAAAGAGGCATACTCAAATATATACAAGGAAATTGATATAGTGATTACTCCTTATCTTGAGAATTTACCTAATTTTCTGATAGTTTATTAGGTGTGACTCCATGGAAACAGAACCACATAACCACACATTCATGTTTTTAGGCAAAGTAAGTTATAATAAAACAATTATAATTATTTTTAATTTTTCTAAGCTTGATAACTGATAAAGTGTTCATCTGAATCAGGGTAGGTTTATGCAGTTGGCTTCAAACTGCAGTATTTCAGAACTCCAAATGGAAATTCTACTACTGAGATACGTAAAAACACAGAGATTCATTAAACTTTAGAATTATCTGTATTCAGAAATCAATGAGAGTATTACACAAACATGTAAATGGAGATGCTCCTAACTGTGAAATAAACAATACTGTTTTAAAATTACCATCAATAACCATTTTAAATAGGCAAAAGAATGGAAATCCTAAACTTCGATGGGGGTGAAATTGGTTTATGACAGATTCTTTTGTTCTTGGTTAGCAAGTCAAAATGACTTTACTTCTGTAACTTGACATCATTTCATTCTAACATACTGTGACAGTTTGAAGCTGGGTGGACTCCAGAAGATCCTGTTCTTAAAGCTAATTCATTCTTGTGTATATAAACCTGAATCTATTGTTGGGACCTTTTGATTAAATTACTTCAGTTCAGGGCCTTTGCATGATTCAGGATGGGTCTTAATCCTCTTATTGGTATATTTTATAAACAGAAGAGTAAAAAGCTGCAGACATAGAAAAGAGCTTCAGAGATGAGAAGAACCCAGAAGCTGAGAGGAAGTCACTTTAAATAAAAGCTGAAAGCAAGGAGGCCCAGAAGAGAGAGGAGAGAGGAGTGGGCATCGCCATATGGCACACAGTTGTGCGTCTTCCCATGCTGCTGCCACGTTATGATGGTACATAGCTGCGGCTCAATAAGAAAGTGTCTCCTGATGGTGCCTTGATTTGGACACTTTCACGGCCTCAGAACTATTAGCTTTTAACCTAATAAATCCCTATTGTAAAAGCCAACTTATTTATTGGTATCTGAATTTCTATAGCCTAGCAAACTAAAACACGTTTTATTTCTTTTTTCAATCAAGGTCATTTTGACTTAATTTTCATCTCAAGCTCTCTTGCTAGTTTTCAGATTTATGCATTTAAATATGCTTATCCAGTACCTATTACGGGCCAGATATTGTTCTGGGGTGCTGGGGATATGTAGTAGTAAGTAGCTTACTTTTTGGTGGGGAGATAGAAAATAACCTTGGTGACAGGGATGGTAGGCTCATTAGGAATGATTGGTCTGGAAGGCTGCAAAGAGGAGGAAAAACTGGAGCTGAGTCCTGCATGAATTAGACCATGAGAAATTTGGGAATGGAGAGGTCCAGAAGCAGGGACCAGAAAAGGCAAAAGCCCCAAGACAGGAGTAAGTTTGGCTATAAGGAGCTTGGCATGGTGGAGGCATGATCAAGGAGAGTGAGACTGACAGAACATGCAGTTAGAGGAGGCAGGACCAGAATCTGTGGAGCTTTATAGGCCATGGCAAAGGGCTTGCATTTTATTCTTAGTGCAATGAAAAGGCATTAACATTGTTCAGGGGAAAGGCACAGCCATGGAGACCTCCTCTTGGCTTGACCTCTTTCCAACATCTTTGGTATGGTGCTGAACCCTTTACTGACTTCAGTCCATGCTCTAGACAACAATGCCTCGCGGACGTGGTCCAGGGTCAATGGGGTAAGAGTGAGGTGTCATAGAAAGATCTAAGCTAAAGAACGAGCAGACATCAGTCAGGCAAAGGGGGGCAAACTGTAGGACAGTGGCCCAGGCTGCTATAACAGCATGTATTAGCATGCATTTATATCCTGTGATTTGGGATGCCACTTTGAACAGATGTTATATATGTATACATCACAGGATCTTGTCTGAATGAATCACTCCATTATGTACAGCTTTCTCTCTCTCTCCTATGACTGTACTTATTTCTTTTAATTATAATAACTTTGTAATGTGGTATATAACTAGTAGAATTATTTCTTCCCCCTGTATTACTCTTTTATGTCAACATTTTCATAATCACTCTCTCCTATTTATTTTTCAAGATGACAATTGAGATAATTTTGTCAGATTAGAAAATTCAGGAGAAAGGTTGATTAAAATTGAGTTAAGTTTACTAAGAAATACTTGACATCTTTCAAATACCCAGTGTTCCTGTGCAGGAGCATGGAATGTACGTCCATTTGTTTGTTTTTATTTCTATCTACAAAGAATTCTGCAATTGTCTATACATAGATACCTAACACTTTTTGTTAAGATGATTCTTGAATATTTTAATTATACTGAATTGTTAAGGTAATTTTTTCACTATATTTCCATTTGGCACTCAAATGCTCTTATTGATTTTAATAGGATTCCAGAAGATTTTTTTTTTTTTAGGTAAAGAACACCATCCTTCCCAAGTATTGATAATTTTGTTCACTTACTTCTTTCCAATATATTTATATCATTTATTCTTGGCCTCATTGCAATGGTTAGAACAGAACTTTCAGAACAATTAAGTAAGAATGGAGGTAGTGTTTGTTCATTTTTCTCCATGATTTTTAAAGAGAATGCCTCTAAGATTAAAAGAAGTGCTATATGTTGATTTGATATATTATGACAAGAAAAAAAAATTTCTCTTCTGATCTTTGTTTTTACTTTTTTTTCTTTTTAAAATCCTGATGGATATTTAATTTGATCAGATACCTTTTCAGGACCTAGTGAAGGGATTGCCTGATTTTCCTTTAAAACACTATTCATATAATTTTAATTATTAAACAATTTTTGCATACTTCGGATAAACCTTGTTCTCTCATATATATATACAAACACACATACTTTTTTTCATATAAATGCAGTCTCATTCATTCATTTCTTTGACAAATATCCATGAAGTCAATCTATGTAAGAGTCATTGGGCTACGTATTGTTTTAGAATGACAGAGCCTGACAAGACCCCAACTTTAGTCCGGCGGCTCCTAATACCATTTTTCTAAACCCAGTGGGTTTCTGAAGATTTAAAATGCCTTCCTAATTAGTTCCATGTTTCAAAAAAATCATTTAAAAAGACATGTTTAGCCGTGTTTCTCTGATTCAAGTAGAAATGATCCCAACTCAAGGTAATACTGATTAGCTACTGATTAGTGATTACAAATGACACATATGTGGAAAGAATAAAATAAAAAATACTAACAGTTATTTAATAAATGCAATTAGGTTATCTATGATTATATTTTACAGAAGAATCTGGTGGCTGCAGAAGTAAAACTGAGTAGTTACCTGGAGTTAGGGAAGAACAAAGTAGAATATTTGTTTTTTTATGTCATTCCAGTTTATTAGAATGAACAAATTTATAGATTTGTATACAGAAAAGTACACAAGAGAAAATAAGTACATATATAAAACACCTGTGTGGCTGGATATCACTTTCAGAAATTCAATTACCTAGAAATAGTTGCCTTCAGTTTAGTACATTCAGTATTTGGACATTTAAAACACTATGTCAATCAAGCCATGTATCTGCATCTTGACCAAAACTGTTTCATAAAGACCTTTATCAAGTTAAAAAAACAAAAAACACAAAAAAAACCCCACTATGTCAAGTCTGTGTTTATAACCACCAAGTAGGAAGACAGATAGAAAATTATGCCATACACGTTCAGTTCTTACCATTAAACATTTAACCACAAAACTTTAGCTGGGACTACTTTGAGCTAATGAGTAGAGGTCCATGAGTCGCCATTTTGTTTGGATCCGTAGGAGTCATCCACCTAAAAGTAACATTGTGGCCGATTAACACCCATAAGAACCCAAGCATTATAGGTTAAGACACAACATTTAGAAACCCAATAAAAACAACAACGAACAAACTCTTTTTTGAAAGAACACACTCTTGAGAACTGTGCTGACAACAGGACTGAAAATGAACTGCAAAATTTCCACACTTAAGAGGGGAAGTTCTGCTTTTCGAGAACTTCAGCTCAAGAGGATGAGCTTCTGTTCCATAGGCAGGATAAAGGTTGTGTCCATTTGCAATCCAGTTACTGAGAAGGTAGAGAGGCTCCAGATCTGCAAACCCTTAATGTCTCCGGTCCCCATCCTCTCCCGCTCCTGCCCAACCCTGCTGCCTGTGAAAGGTGCGTAATGCTGGAGCTCAGGAGCAAAGTTGATGGAAAAGAGAATCAGAGGGCAAAGGAGAGAAGAGGATCAGCTTTTTCCTCATATGCATTAGCGAGCAAGCACGTGGGAAAAGGATGCTTTTGCCCTGGGAAGAGAAATGAACTTTGAAAAGAGAAGTCACATCTGTTAGATTCCAAAATGCCTAAGAAGTTAGACTTGCTTCAGGTTTACTTTAAAATTTCTCTTTGGTGCTCTGAAGCAAGATTTCTTTTAAAAGGTGCCTACTTTTAAAAACATCTTCTAAAAGGTGTCTACTACAGTCCTTAGATTTTATGCCCTAAAACAGAAGCCCAAACAATGCTGGATGTTAAGGATTTGAAAATGTATTCAGAACAGCATGGCCTGAGGGGTTTGTGGTGGTTAGACCTCCCAATCAGAGGGTCCATGGTAGGGCAGAACACTTGTTTTTAATCAACCAGTGTTGGTTTATTTCGGTGCAGAATTCTACTTTACCAACTTTTTAATTGCATGAGTAATACACGTGCAAAAATTTACCATGTTATTGGGGCAGAGACTCTCAAGCTGTTGACCAGTCCTGGTTCCTTTCTCTAGTAGTCACAGAGCTGGACCTCACTTCCCAAACTCCCTTTCAGTTGGGGGCTGACTTGTGACAAAGCTGTAGCCAATGACCAATAGACAATTACATTGGTTTTTCTTTTCTTTTTCAAGGAATAGACACCAAAAAGGGAACTTCCACTTCCAGAGCTGGCCAGGAAAATCATTGTGTGTGTGATTTTCACTCTTCCCCACCTCTGACAGCCAGATGCTGAAGACCCAGCAGGGGATTCCACGGACTTAAAGAGTGGAGGAGGCCCCAGATAGTATGAGCCTGAATCTCTGAATTTCTATTAGGAGGAGGGCTGCCTCATATCAGGAAGATCCATATGGACTATGGAGTGAAAAATATATTCTAAAATGTTAAGCCACTGAAATATTGACATTTATTTCTTTAAAGAGTTAGAGTTAACTAATACAATTACTAATAAATGTAAAGTTCCCTTGACCACTCTGTACCCACCAATCTCAGTGTCTTCAGTCTTCCCTAGGGCACCTTTGTTATCAATATTTTATGTATATCCCTAGATTTTTTTCTAAAACTTTATCGCCCTCCCCCCGCCCCGCCGCTTTGCTGCTTGCTCACTGTCTGCTCTCTGTGTACATTCACTGTGCATTCTTGTGTGACTGCTTGTCTCCCTTTACTGTGTCATCTTGCTGCACCAGTTTTCTGCAGGCGCAGGCCATCAGCCCTCTGAGGGAATGGGCCAGCTTGCCTTCACAAGGAGGTCCTGGGAATTGAACCCAGGGTCTCCCATATGGTAGACAGGAGCACAATCACTTGAGCTACATCTACTTCCCTCTAGATTTTTATTATACATTTATATCTATCTGTTTTTCTACCATTTATCTATTTATCTATTCTCTCTCTTCCCATAAAAAACACATCATTTTATGTGAGTGACTTTTTTGTTTTGTTTTTATTTACATAACATTTATCTTACTGAATGTATCTATATGGAACTTGTCTTTTTTCACTCAATAATATATTTTTGAGCACTAACCAAGTGAACATGTATAGGGTTAATTCATTGATTTTAGTCACATATCCCAGAGTATGGCTGCTTCACAGGTGATTTAGGTATTCCTATGTTGAAGGATGGCCAATTATTTTTCAGTTTTTTTCCAACATGATATTGAGAGGGGAAAATACATATTTTATTTACTGGGACAAGTAGTAACTTGTCCTTCAAAAGGCTGTTACTAATTTAGTCCCTCATCAGCCCTGATAGTACCTGTTTTGCTCACAACTTCATCAAGGCTCACTGCTATGAAATTTTAAATATTTTGCCATTTAGATTACAAAGTGTGTCCCTTACTAAGTTGCAGCCCTTAAGTCCTTAAAGGTGTATCCACATGTAGAAGATGAAATTAAGTAATTAACTGGAGACATCCAACTCGTGATTATCGCTCCAAGTGAATCATCCGTATTTGGCATTTCCAGGTGCTTTGCAGTTTTCTCGAGTTTTTCTCTCAAAACACATTTACTTGGCTAAAGAGAGGAACTGCTCCAGATTAGAAGTGTGAGAAAAATTCCACTCATTGATTTTTTTAAAGGTGCCCAACTTCAAGAACGCTGAGGAAATTATTTCAACATGATTTATTAGGTCTTCCCAAACCCAAACCAATGGAGACACCTCAAGTCATTCATTTTGAGTTTTACTATCAGCACAATTCAACTAGGTTAGGGAAATGTTACCAGAGAAACAGACATATGTGGGAGATTTCAAACCTAATCTAAACCAGGAATCAGCACTCTGATCGCAATGCCAAGAGTGGTGAAAGAGACAATTTCCTTTCTGTGGAGGGTGGGAAAACTTGCATAAAGCCGGGCTCTTAAAGCTGAGCTTTTCCTGAGATCCCTCCTCCAGGGCCGGGTGTTACACAAGGTGTTCCTTCTAGGGTCACTAAAACAGAAGATAATGAAGCATGACACTTTAAAGTTGATTTTGCAGTGAAAGGAAAGGTTTGTAGAATTAAAGTCATTAAACTGGCTCTCCCCAACACCCTATCCCTAACTCCATCTTAATCTCACCCGCTTCCTGTTACCATGCGCTCACATTCCTCAAAACCTTGGCTGGCACAGCATCCTCCACCCGGTGTGCCCCAGCCCCACTTCTGCTTCAGCCTAAATCCTGGGCATCTTCAGGCTTCAGCTACTGGATCATGTTGCTGATCGCCCCCTGATCATGCCTGATCATCACCCTTATCCTTCAAGTTTTCCACTTCTCTCTCCTGTACCCTTGAAGTTGGTATAAACTTGAGCTCTGCAGTGCAAGTTCTGGATTCATATGCAGGCTGCGCCACTTGCAGTTTCTTCATATGTTAAATGGGAATCAAATAGGAACTAATGGTGTGAGCTAAGTATTAATAACATCATGCAAGGAAAGTGCTTTGCACAGAGCCTGACACTGCTGAGCAGTGAAAGCACGTTCACTCTTATGGCTCCCATAATACCCGGGGTATACACATACTATGGAATTTAGCCTGCTGTATAGCAATCATTAGTTTTACTGCATTTCCTTCAGTGCCTGCACTGAAGGGAGGGAACATATCGTGCTCATTTCAGTACCACTAGCGCATTCAAGATATATATAGCTACTTAAGAGAAGTTTGGCAAACGGATGGACACAGACTTGGCATGTCTATTTGGACAGTGTGCCAACCTCAAACCTGTTAAATGAGCTTACAAGTTTCTAAAGCAAAGGGGAGGCCACTTGTATAGTTGAAGGCCTGAAAACCCAAACTGCAAGAAGAGGAAAGTAAGGTTTTATGGGCCCATATCTGGAATTTTCACATTTGACACCCAGATAATTATGAATTAGGGACTAATCATTTTAAAAGATTCATTTTGGGACTGAAGTTAGTTTTGAGTTTTGCAAGTAAATACAACTCCCCATCTGAGACGGTTTAGTTTTGATGGGCTTCTCTCTTACTGTATTTATGCACACAATCCATAAACATCCAATCTCCATAAACAAAAGCACACTTTTTAAAAAAAGACTCCATTTGCATGCCAAGTCAGCATTCCAGAGGCATTTTGCAGAGAAGTCAAAGTCCTTGGAAATGAGAAGCAGTAAAAGAGGGTCAGATTCACATTCCACAGAAATCCATCGGGGGCTGTGCTTCTGACCCCTCGATTGTGTCTACAAGAGTGAACAACCGTTCTGACAGCGAATTAAACGTTGCATAGACTTCCCGGCAGCAGGGCTTAACAGCCCAACTGCCTCCACCCAGGTCGGACAGACCTGTGTGGGCGCCAGCTGGTGGGTTCTGACATTTTGTATGCAGGTTTTCAGCCAACCTGAGGACTTAAGAGAGAGAAGGCAGCCTCTGGGTCTTCTGTGGGATCTGGGATAGTCCCCGCTTGGCCTGAGCCTTGGCATCTAGTTACTTGTGTCCCCACACACCTGCCAACATCCCTAATGGCTTAAACGACAAGACCCCTTTCTCCCTGACTTTCCAGCAATTCCTTCCCTGAAGCCACCACACTCATTCTATGAGGGGATTGTGGTTCCACTCCCCCAAATGGTGCCCAACTGAAATGATGTTTCTGGACTCCCTGTGCACTCCTTAGTGCCTGGAAGGAAGCTCGACCTTCTGAGGGGAGCTGAGGAGCGTCACACCAGTCCTGGGCCACACGAACCAGAGCAGGGCTGCTGCGTCAGCATGCGTGTTGGTCTGGCCTCTCTGTCTCCATCTCTGTCCTCTTAGCTGGTCCTGTGAACTGGGAAGAAGGTCCAGGGACTCCTCTGACCTTCTTTCTCCCAGGCCTCACCAGAGCTGGCCAGCTCCCAGGAATGGCCTTGGGCTCAGGAACATGGACTCTGGAGCCATGCTGCCTGGACTCAAAACATAGCTCTGCCATGTAGCAGCTGTGTGATCTTGGACAGGATATTTAATCCCTCTGGCCTCAGACTTCTCAGCTGCAAAATGGGCACAAGAATAGTACCTATTTCCCAGGGATGTTGGAAATGGAACCTGAAGCGTCTCATCCCAGGCCAAACTCAATTCCCTTACCTTATTTTTCTTCACGACATTCATCATTACTTATATTATGTTTTATTTGTATATTGTCTGCCCCTTTCACGAGAATACAAGTTCCCCAGGAAGGGAGGGCCTGTGCCTTTTTGCTCCTGGCTCTATTCTCAGAATCAAGAGCAACATGGGGCACATAGTAGGTACTTAAATACTTGTTGAATGTCCAGACTTTGCCTTGGCTCCCAGTAGAGTATCGGTAATCGTTAGCTATTTGGTGATTTTATCATTATCATTATTAGATTGCCACGAAGGTGAAATAACATGGAAAACCTCTGGCACCCAGGAGGACTAAATGCTAGAGGGAGAGAGATGGAGAGAAAATGGAAGGAAGGGAAGAAGGGCAGACACATTCCCAAGCAGAGGTGCTGGGGGAAGGATTAACTTCATGTTCAGGGGAAAGAGGGTGGTTAGGGTTGGGAGGTAAGGAGAGCGAGCCCAGGCACCCAAGTGTGAGAGAAGCTGTAGATGAGGGAGACAAGGCCACGACGAGAAAGCAGGGTGGATGTGAGTGACTCGCACTGCCTTGCTGCTTGCTGTAGTCCCAGTGAGACTGTGAGCTGAAGAAACCCCCTGCAGCTGAGGTGGCTCTTGTGCTATGTCTCTGGACCATACAAACCACAGTTCCATGCTCTGAGCAGAAATCCCAGACCTCCTGGAAAGGGAGCTGTGCTGCCCTTCTTCCTTTCCCTGACTCACTAGTGGCTAAAGGAAAATCAGGATGGGGAAGTGTAAGAAACACAGGCTGTGACATCAGACAGAAATTGACCCTCATGGCCACTTCTATGTAGAGTCATGGTTTAGTGCAACGAGGTCATCCAAATGGGTCCATTTGTCTTTTTACCTGCATAGTCCCCCTGTTTAAATACACATATATTTTGCACCAAAGTGGCCAACTGTAGTTACATGGAGACAATCTGACTTTTATTTCCAGATAACTGTGAGGATTCCTTGAAATAGGTAAAAGAACATAGACTCCATAGAAGGTACCAGCTACGGATGCTTACTGAGGACCTTGCATACATGGCAAGGGCTCAATAACTCTTTCTGAAGGACAGAGCAAAGATTTCTGAAATGCAGAAATGACATCAGGAGCACACAGACTTTGTCTAAATTCCACCTTCTACACAGAAAAACCAGGTGATTCTAAGCTTTTTCATAAACGAGCTTGCAAGACGGCTGGCTTAGAGAATTCAGAGGCAGCAGTGTCTGGAGCCACGCGGTTCCTGTTCTTTCTAGCAAACCTGGGACTAACTTCATTCACTAGTCTGCAGTTTCCAATTTGCCCAAGACTCTGCAAATTAAACCCACCAGGGCTGTGTAATCTCCTACTATTATTATTATTTTCTCAAATCTTTGGAAACTCTCTGCATTTTTTTCATCATCTGCAATGGAATATACCTTGCTGCCTGAATAACATCATTTCAGAATGTTCTCTCTCAATCTCTCTGCCCTCTTCTCCCAAGGCTTTTGTTCACAGTATGATTTCACCCCCTCATCAGAGGGAACATTCTAGTAACATGGGTTTATGGCTACTGTAAAGAAGGAAGTTTGAAAGGCAAAGCCAGAGACATGATCCCCAGCTTTATAACAAATTCCTGTCAAAACATAACAAACCTCAGCCAGACATGAGCTGCAGTGACAGACTGCAAGACCATAAAGATGATGGAGATCAGATGGGGCAGGCACTTTGTAGAAACAAACGCTTTCCTTGCAAACACATAGGGCCAGCCTAACACCGAAAACCTTCCCCAGAAAAAAAAAGATGGTCAGAAGAAATAAGGACAAAAACATAAAATTCAAATGACAGCCCAGCCCAAGGATACAAATCCAATGCAGACAAAGAATCCAATTTTACTAAATCAAGTCGACATCTCCTCCTGGCTTTAATTGACCTGGTAAGCTGGATCCTGAACAAACATAACATTAAGAAGAGGGTGAAACCCAGTGGAGAAATGGACAGCCAGCGAGCAGGTATTTGAAGTTTCACTCTCTCAGGCCATACTTGGTGTGTACAGGAAATGTGAAATCATCCATTTCACTGGTGGCAGCCACCAAGGAGCCAGCATGAGACCAGGGATTCAGTGTTCCTAGAAGTTATACATGGAATTTTCTGAGTCCATGGTCTAGATCCTGCCATATGCCTAAATACCAATTAAGGTTTCTATGGGGTTGTTTTCACTGGAAAAAAAAAAAAAAGTAGACACAGAAGAGGAAGTAAAACTAACATATTTAGCTTAATGGGATTCCAAAATCTATAGGAAAACCTTTTCTTCTCTTACATTGGAAGCACTATCACTAAACTGGTATCTATTTGTTGGGATCCTTTAATAACTGAGGGTGGTTAGATTTCAAAAAAGCTCCCATAAATCTCTCTGGCTTCCATCTGCTAGACACTCTAACTCTTCCTCCTTCATTTTCCTGGATAACTCCTTTTCTTTCTTTAGCTCCCAGCGTAGGAACTATTTCCTCCAAGATGCCTTCTCTGTCAACCTATACCTCTCTGGTACAGTACTGATCATGTTACAGTGGCTCTCAAACTTGGACTTGCTAAGATACACGTTCCCAAGCTTCACCCCCAAAACATCTGTTCCAGTAGAACTGGGATGCCAGATTCTGGCATTTTTAACAAGCATCCCAGGCGCCTTGGATGCAGGGGCCCCTAGACCATTCTCAGAGACACTATGTTCTCTCTGTCCCCTTCATGTGTGGGTTTCATGAGGACAGACACCAGATCTGCCTCTTTCACAGTTCTATCCATATCCTCAGGGTTTATCAGATCATCTAGGATGCAATAAGAGCCCCTCCTAAACATCCTCTCTCTCTCATACACACAGCCAATTCTCATTATCTGTAGTACCTATGCTCTATAAAATCACCATGAGCACTGAGTTATCAAATACTGGACCCTTGCTCTGGGGGAAAATTCAGGGTTAGGTTCCCAGGAGCCTCTGGTCACAGCATGTTTGCCAACTGATGGATATATAACTTTATTTTATGTGTGTTTCTGCTTAAAGAGACCTCATTTAATAGATACTGTTGATTCATTAATACTGAACTCACAGCCAGCAGCATTATAACTCATGCTAAACTTGTTTAACAAACGTATTCACTTCGTAAGGCACAGCACAGCCTTCTTGGTTTGGAACACCAGACAGCGCTTCACCTCGACGCTTGGGTGCCATTTTAAACCAAACTCTCACCAACAAAAGGCACAAAAACGTGAAAAACGTGGCACTGAATGGACCATGAAAAGGACGCTTAATTCACAGTACGCGCACTGAAACAAGAAGACATGGTCTGTTTGGAACTTAGCTAGGAAATGCACCTCAGGGGGCTCAGATTTTTCACTGCTTTGTCTATGTCCATGAGTGACCTCAAAGGCACGGAAAGTATTGATTTGGGAGTTACAAAAAACTTTTAGAAAGTAGGTGACTCTACAAACATGGAATCCACCAATAATGAGGAACAGCTGTATGAGTGTGTATGTGTGTACACAGACACACGATACATGTAGATCCCTGTCTGCTGTCTGTCGGTCTATCTAGCCCATGTAATTACTGAGTGACTGTGACAGGGAGTGGTGTTTGATAGGCCACGGAGCCTGCTCTGTTCAGCATAGACAGGAACGCAGCATTTGTGTACAATCCCAGTGTCTGCACAGATTTACTCTCTGGTGAGTTGCCAAGAGAACTAGATGAATTCTCAGAAAAAGAAACCCCAAACCTTCTACTTCTCACTGTTACTGACAACCAGGTAACATGCTGGCTGCCTTTGTGCTGCCAGAAACTTCACAAAGCTTACCCTGCTGATTAAGTGAGGCTACAGACCCTGATTAGAGGAACCCAATGCCACCAAACCAGAACCTCCCCTGGTGGCATTTCTGCTTCGAGGACAAATGCTTCCATTGTAAACTACCGGGACTGCAGTGGGGAAATGTGGTGAGGTAATTGTGGGAAACAGATTTGAAAGGTGAAATCTCTTTCTAACATTCCCAAACTGTTATATTTCTGAGACTACCCACACTCCACTTAACAAGTTAAAATGCAATTGAATGTTGAGCTTTACCCAAGGTTCATTATAGTGAGGACTTTACATGATGAATTTGCCAGAGAAGAGGGATTTGAAGCAATCCAAGAAGGTAATTCCCGGAACCACCAGGCCATTGTGAGCATGTATGAATTGATAACCAGAGTGATCATTCGTGCAATTTCAGGCTGTGGAGATATGAACAATATCTCGCTAGTGGATAATATCAGTTGTCAAGCATATGTTTTATAACCCCCGAACTCCCTCTTGTTTTCGCAAGCTGCTGGTGGATATCTTTGATTTCTTTTTTTCTGGCTGCATAAAACTTTGGAAAGGTTTTATCTGTGTCTTTCTTTTACCAGAGAAGTTAATGGTAGAGAAAATTTTAAAAGAAAAAAAAAAAGATAGCAGATAATAACATTATGAATAATCATTTCATCAGCCCTTCAAACACCATGGAAAGAATTTTAAATGCATATTATAATATCTGTAACCAGTGCAGGGAAGATCTTGCATGCACCAAATGTGTTGCTTTCTCTGCCTGAATAATTATCAAGATGGTGAAGTATACTTGTCTGATGCATCCCTCTAGGCCCTGGTTGTCCAAAAGTTCTGTGAGGGAATGGGCCATGTCTATCTTGCGCTCCTTTTCAATGTTCAAAACAGTAACAGCCATAGCTGCCAAATGATTAATATGTTCAATCATCACACTGAGTCTCTAGCAGCTGGGAGACAGGACTGAGCAGGAAGGCTGGGATCGGGAGCCAAATCAGGCAGATATGATGCAGGAAAACAGATGAGCCTGTGAGTAAGGTGCGGGCCAAAGAAATCAGGTGGGTTCTGATGGGTGGCCTTATTAGAAGACTTAGACTAACTGTTCAGGCAAATAGGAAGGACACAGGCAGGAAAGGTTAGGAGCGTGTTCCAAATGAGCAGAGAAACGAGTGTCGCGGGGGAAGATTTCTCCCCACTCTTGGGGGTCCCTCCGTGTGGAGAGATCCCCATTAAGGCAGCACTCCTTGCCTCTCTGTTTTCTCACTCACCTGGGGAAGGTGGGCCAAGAAATAAGCAATAAGATCTCAGGCGCAAGTTTAAGGTTTAGAAGGAGAGATTGGGCATGTGTAACCCCTTCCTCTTCCCTTTCTCAGAATGTGTGATCTGCTCAGCTTCTCCAGGTGAAGACCCCTTCAATAGGGTGATTGTGATCAAGCATTGCTGGTGACTGGTGGATTAAGTCTACTTGTTCTTAGATTTAACATTAAGAAAGCCATTTGTCTGTACATATAAACCAATTCTTCAATAACTATACCAGAAGTATACATGGCATCTCTTACTTCATCTGCTATCTCCTTTATCTTATTTCTCAATTGGTTCAGAATTTAAAGATTAAAAAGGAGTGTCAACCCCGGGTATTGGTTCTTCTGAGGGCTACAGAGACCCACAGGTTCTATGGTCATGGGAGATGGAGTTCAGTGCCATGTCAGTTGGCCCTACTTTGGAGTTTGTGTTTCTGCGTGATGGAGCTGGACTCAGATGTGATCTTTGTTCACAAGCCTCTCCTGTTACTTTTACCAGAACTGTAGTTGGTGCTGGGGTTTAATATATACCCGGGGGATCTGAATTTCTGGACTGACCATGTGATAGCCAGGCCCTGAGCCTCAACAGACTTCAGCATCTACACTCTGGCTTATTGGACTTATTCCACTCAGCTAACATGGAGTTGAAGAAGGTCAACCACCACACCATGGAGCCAAGAGTGCCTACAACTGAAAGCAGGAGGATTGTATCCAGCATCCATGTGGAATCTAAGGCCCCTCTTGATATAGATGTGGAGTGGACACAACCATTCCACATTCCAAGGTCCACAGGATTGAGGAATAGAGTACGGATTAGAGTGGACTTACTGATATTCTATCCATGAACTATTGTGATTAGTAATCGAAGAAAATGTGGCATTGGTGTGGAGAAAGCGGCCATGGTGGCTGCTGGGTGTAGGGAATGGGAGGAAGAGATGAGATGTGGGGGCTTTCGGGACTTGGAGTTGTCCTGGGTGGTGCTGCAGGGACAGTTACCGGACCTTGTATGTCCTCCCATGGCCCACTGGGTGAAATGTGGGAGAGTGTGGGCTATGATGTGGACCACTGACCATGAGGTGCAGCGGTACTCAGAGATGTATTCACTAAATGCAATGAATGTCTCATAATGATGGAGGAGATTGCTGTTATGGGGGGAGGAGTGGGGTGAGGGAGGTGGAGGTTATATGGGGAACTCATATTTTTTGAATGTAATATTAAAAAAATAAAGACAAAAATAGAAAAAGGAGTGTCATTTATTGGAATCTCAATTCACCAAAAAATCGTTGGCAGAGAGCAAACAAATTTCAACCCAATTAAGTTCCACCAATGTATTTCACACACCTACTGTGCACACAGCACCATGTTGGTGTCCAGAGTGATTATAGCAGTAACCAATAGAAGATTTCAAGCCAGAGTGTCTATACAACATTCTACACTCAAGACAGATGAACCTGGGACTTCAGAGCTCCCTGAGGGAAAGAACTCTGCCTTAGTCTTAGTCCCAATGTCTAGAACAAAGCTTAGCATAAAGCATAATTACTGGATGGTAGGCTGGAAGAGTGGATGACCAGATGGATGAATTCTGCTTGATATGGGACCATTTGTGTACTGAGAGGAGAAAAAAATCACTGCAGCCTCAAGTGGTCACAGTTACAAGTTCAACTGTGAACTCTCCTAACAATTACACTTATAAATAAATTTAGAAAGTTGTTTTTAAAAATTATATAGTGGGGCTTTGTCTTAGATTAAGAACTATACTTCAACATTACAAGTGAAGATATTTTGAAGTGGCGGATGATGGCTGTTAGGTAGGTGTGTACCGCATCTATTTAAGGAAGCTACTACCACATTCTTTGATGAGTCTTTCCTTTTGAGCATACAGCCAGTGAGTAATTACAATTTTGTATATTGGCTACAACAATATAACCTGCTTTTTAACAGGGAAGACCACTTTGGTTTTCTAGGTGGGTGAACCATGTACCAGTTGGAGAATCAACAGCATGTGCTTATTTAAACCTGGAGAAACCAAATTGGATTCTATATTTAAAGGGAAAAACTAAAGAAGAAAATTTAAAAACTTAAATTTCTGGTATGTGGTAGGCATTAAATAACTATTGATTCAATGACTTAAATGAACTGGATACACACTTAAAGAAAAAAAGCCAAGATGAGTACAAATTACAACTCACCAGGATGAATCAGTGCTCAGAATTACAGCACTAGCTAGAGTATAATTTGTCCTCCACATCGAAAACCCATGGAGCCTTCAGATTGTCTAGGGTTTAAAGGCAAGCTAGCAAGAAGAATAGCTCTCAGCTACCTTCACACCAAGGTTTTGGGTTATAGAGTTCAGCTTTTACCCTGCAACAATGAGGCGTCAGTAAGGGGTTTGATCAAGACGGGAGCAGATCTGGATTGATGTTTTTCCCCTGGCTTTAAATTTCTATGTTGTTGTTTTGTTTTTTAGGTAACATCCAAGTGTGCTTAATTTTCTCTGCAACATTCAGGTAAAATCACTGTGGATGTAACAAAGAATTTTACCCTTCTGGTGTGAGGTGAAATCTTTTTAAGGACAACCAAATCCTTGTAACTGTGAAAAAGTCATACCTATAATTTTAAAACCACAATCAAAGCCTCTACATAAACAATAAGTATTGTCCTAAGGTCGAAGACCCTGTATAATGGTCTAAATTCTGACTGGCTTACCACTCCATCAATGTGCAATATTACAGTATTTATTTTTCCACACCTACCTTTAAGCCGGAACACTTTCAGTCACCACCCCCAAAGAGTCTCACTGTTTTATTCCAAAGCCATGCTTGCCTGGGACTAGGATGGAAGTACCAAGGGCAAGGGTCTTTGTCTTCCTGATCATTTCTGTACCCCCAGCACCCAGCCAATGTCTCACACAGAACAGGCACTCCATAAATATTGGTTGAATAAATAAATAAATGATGACTGCTATGAATTTAGCAAAATGACACTCATTGAGATGAACTGCCAGCCAAGAGAGAGACACATTGGAAGGTCAATGACTAAAAAATTATTCCCCTTAGTGTTGTCCCTTCCCCACCATAACTCTACTTTCCATCTGCTACTTTATGGGCTTAAAGCTTCTGAAAAGAAAAAAATGATCACTGAAGTAGCTAGAAATATGGTAATTACTGGTGTGGTTTGAACTCTAGGGGGCAGTGCACTTCTGTTCCTCGCCTTCCAGCTCAGTAGAAAATGGGTTACGATGGCTACAACATCCTGGACTGACTTTAAGCTTACCTAGCCTACAAATGACTAATGTGCTAGTTGTTCCACCTTCTGGAAAGAAGAAAAGGAAAACAAATATCTATCACCATCATCATTGTCATCATTATCATCGATATTTTTGACTGCCATTTGCTATGTTTCAGGCTTATTTTACAGATGGAGAAAAAAATGCCCAGAAAGATCAAACTATTTGCCCAAATGCACATAAATACTAAGTGACAAAGAATTACTAATGTGCTAGGCAGTCTCTCTCCCATGATCTCTGCCTCTTGGTATTCAAGCCCTTGGGTAAAAAATCACTGCCTCTTAAGTGAGAGCTGGATTTAGGACTTTACTTCTAGCAAACAGCATGTGGCAGAGGCAATGGATATCATTTCCAAGATTAGGTCACAAAAAGACTGTGGCTTCCATAGCGGGTGCCCTCTCTGGCTTGCTTGCTCTGAAGGAGCTGTACCACGGACCTGATGCTTTGGGCTCACCAGCAGCAGAGCCCTAAGCTGCCGATGGCCACAGGAGGGACCTTAGAAGCAGATTGCCCCACCCTCGAGTCTTCAGATGATTGCAGCCCTGACCAGCCCCTTGATTACAGCTTTGTGAGAAAGATTGCAAAGACACGCCGCAGAAGCTGTGAGACAATAAATGCTATTATTGTCTACTTTTCACCATTGCTGGCCTCTACAGAGAAGGATCTTAAGTGCAAATAAAGATCAGGTAAGTTCTGAGCCCAGTAGGTATTATAGCAGTCCTTTGGGGGCAAGATCACTGCCAGCGCATCATATACAGTTGTGCAGTTTGGACAATGCACAAAGGTACCAGGCTGTAACAGGTGAGCACGGACTGAAATAGGCTATCTCTGCCTTCCAGGCATGGAGGACGCACACACGGGTTGGCAGTGGCTGTGGTTGTTGCTATGTCTTTAGAACAGCAGTTAGAACAGGGCAGGTCTTGTAAGGTGAAGAAATAGTCCCAATTATGGGAGCACCAGGAGCAGGTGCCATGTCACCCAGCTGGGTTGCACTTTATTTTCCATTCACTCCCTTGTCAGTTGTAAACATTTTTGTGAAAATCCTGAGTAATCTAGAAAACTCTATATGAGGCTAACCAGAACCATGACAGAGGTGATTTTTGCTTTTAGGTATATTTCTTATTTTTTTTATTGCCGCCCCACCCCCACCCTGTCGCCCTTGGCCTTGCTTGCTGTCTGCTCTCTGTGTTCATTCGCTGTGCATTCTTCTGTGTGTCTGTATTTTATTTTTTTTATTTATTCCCTCCCCCCCTTTGCGGCTTACTTATCTGCTCTGTGTCCACTCGCTGCGTGCTCTTCTGTGTTTTTATTTGTCTCCCTTTTTTGTTGCATTACCTTGCTGAGTCGGCTCTCCACAGTACTTGCGGGCCAGCGGCTCTCCGCAGCATGCAGGTGAGCCCGCCTTCACAAGGAGGCCTTGGGACGCGCACCCAGGGTCTCCCATATGGTAGAAGGGAGCCCATCTGATTGAGCCACAGCCACTTCCCTGTTTTTAGGTAATA
The DNA here is from genome assembly GCF_030445035.2 of Dasypus novemcinctus. Classification (NCBI taxonomy): domain Eukaryota; kingdom Metazoa; phylum Chordata; class Mammalia; order Cingulata; family Dasypodidae; genus Dasypus; species Dasypus novemcinctus. The sequence continues at coordinate 192,798,984 of NC_080673.1, read as the reverse complement.
TTTTAATAATTCATTTGTCCAAAATGTTAAGGGGTGAGGAAGGTGGTCATCTTTTGGAGTAGCCTGGTTATGGCAGTGGTGAGAATTGACATGAGAAACCCATAGGAGAATGTGGCATTCAGAGAAAGATTCAGAACAACCTGCATGATGTCTTTTCACCTGGGGGCTCCAACACCATGGGGATTCTGTGTTCTCCTAAAAAGAGGCTTGTCCACTATTTCCTTCTGGGGCAGAGAGAGCCTGGGTGCAGGAAATGTATGGGGTTGGTTCTGTGGAGTGCTGGCTTGGGGACAGGGGTAACTCAGGTTGGGTTATTATGTTTGATCAATGCCAAAGGAAGGAGGCAGGCCTATTCCCAGGGTCTGGGGAAGAAACACAGGACCGACATGTGATGGTTGTCCAGACACCCCTGTATCCTCCACCCAAGTTCTTCGCCCCACATTCTGGACTCATGAATGTTTCCCTTCAGCTCTGAGCTTTTGGGAGTCCTTGACATAATGATTCCCACCAGTCACTTGGAACTCAGGAAGTCTCCATCTCATTGCCAGTGTGACATGCAGGACGTGCTGCATGATCTGGGCCTGCCTGCATTGCTGCTTTGCAATATCACCAAGAATTTCATGCTTAATTAGCTCTCAGTACCTTACCTATCCTGCCCCTTCCATCAGAATCTCTCTCATATGCCCCCTTTTCCTTCACCACTATTAACTTCCTGGTGAGTTCCTACACATCCTTTAAAACCCAGTTCACAGATCATTTCTTCCGGAAAGTCTTTAGTGACATCTAGTCACTTGTCACCACCCCAGCATCCCAGCCTGGGTAAGGGAAGCCATCTGTGTCCTCCCATAACACCAAGCAGTTGCTCTCACATAACCTGCAACACAGTGCATGTGAATGGCATCTGTGTCTTTCTTTCACATTAGCTGTGAGTTCCTGGAGCATAGACCCAGAGCATGCATTTTTGTTTCCCTAATGCACAAGGTACATGGTCAAAAATATTTCTGAAGTGAATAAATAAATGTGAAAGGAAGGAAATGGGAGGCAAAATGACCTTAAGTGGGAAAACTGAATGCTTTGCCCATTGAGATGAGGCTATACAGGGAGGCATGGTGGTCCAGCCCTCAGTGAATTACTATACATTCCATGGTAGGGTGGGATAAACTGACTTCTCAGGAATGGCCTGGACACTCAACCACTGCAAACACTGAAGGTCAAGAATCTGCAGTAAAATGAACATGCACAAGCGATTTACTAGTTTAGTTCTGCCCCTTTTCACGGTGCATACACCATTAGAGAAGCACACGCCGGTCCCTGTATGGCTGGGTAATAAAAACACACAGATGATTAGAAAGGCCTATAAATGGGTCAGAAAATCCCAGAGCTTTGGGTCCCATATAGGCAAAGGAAAATTAGGCTACATTCCAAATGTTATGGGTTTAGTGAAACAGGAAAACACATCTCGCCTAGAACCTCTTCCTTTAAATTTTAAAAGCTGGTAAACTCTAGGTGAATCAGAATAAAGTTTGTATTCCTATGACTCAGTTCATCAAACTGTTGTTTTGTAAGGATCATATGAATTCCATGGAGTCTTTGAAAAATGGCATTCCTTTATCTCATGCCCCAAAAGTTCCAAACACCATCCCTGCCTCATGGATATAGAACCTCTCTAGGGGAAATTCATGGTCCCCTTGGCTTGCATGGAGGCTGCGGTCTGAAGCAATGAATTCTACCCCAACTTGATAGTGAGCCTGGCCCAAATGGATTCCTTCTGCTCCATCTTCCTAATGATTTTAGAATGAGAAAAATAACTTTGGTGAAGGCCTCCTCAATGTCCTTGCTTGACAAAATCCTGTTTAGCCTTTGATGAGTCAAAAATATTTCTTCTTTCAACATTAGAGAAAACCTCTCTAAAACAAAGCTACCCATGTCCTTATCCTTTTATATAGAAACAGATGTCAATCATTACTTCCATCAAGGTAGTAAATAGATGTGGGCTCATGAATTAAGTTCAAAGGGTTGGGAGTCAGAGCACGATGTTGAGGAAGATTCTGGAGCCATGTCTTACATTAGCAACAATTAAGAGTACAGATAGACCTCATTTTATTGCTCTTTACTTTACTGCACTTCACAGATACTGCATTTTTCTTTCTTTCTTTTTTTTTTTTTTTTTTTTTTTTTTACAGTTTGAAGGTTTGTGGTAACCCTGCATTGTGCAAGTCCATCAGTGCACTTTTTCCAACACCATTTGCTCACTTCATGTTTCTGTGACACGTTTTGGTAATTCTTGTAATACGTCAAACTTTTTCATTATTGTTATATCTGTTTTGGTGATTTGTGGCCTGTGATCTTTGATGTTACAGTTGTAATTGTCTTGAGGAGTCACAAATCGCTCCCATATAAGATGGAGAACTTAATTGATAAATATTGTGTGTTTTGACTGCCTCACCAAATTGACATTAGGCCAGCTAATAACCCTACAATGACCTCTAAGTATTCAAGTGAGTCTAGATGGCAAACTTCATCATTATCTTATTTTAAGAAACTGCCACAGGTCCCCAACTTTCAGAAGCAATCAACATCAAGGCTAGCCCCTCTACCATCAAAAAGATTATGTCTCACTGATGGCTCAGATGATAGTTAGAATTTTTAAAGCAATAAAGTATTTTTAAATTAAGGTATGTACATTGTTTTTAGACATCATGTTACTGCACACTTAATCCAGTATAGTATAAATGTAACTCTTATATGCACTGGGAAACCAAAAAAATTCATGTGACTCACTTTATTGAGATGGTCTGGAACCAAACCTGCAGTATCTCTGAGGTACAGCTGTACCAAGATTGATTTTTCTTTTAAAGATTTATTTTTTATTTATTTATCTCCCCCCGCTTGTGGCTTGCTTTGCTGTCTGCTCTCTGTGTCCATTTGCTGCCCGTTCTTCTGTGTCTGCTTGTCTCCCTTGGTTCCGTCATCTTACTGCACCAACTCTCCATGGGCATGGGCCGTCAGCTCTCCGTGGGCATTGCCAGCTTGCCTTCACAAGGAGGCCCTGGGTTCACATTCCATATGGTAGACGGAAGCTCAATTGATTGAGCCACAGCCATTTCACAGGATTGATTTTTGATGTCTGCTTTGGATATGGGGGAGGGTGTTTTGTGATGTATGCCATGCATCTGCTATTTTGGGTTTGTGCTGTAATGCAGTTTGTGCCTTCATAGGCGACTGAGAGATGTGTGGGATGTTTACATCTATTTTAAACTATCACAGAGTTTATGCTTTTTTTTAGGAGGTAGTGGGGCTTGAACCAAGGACTTCATATGTGGGAAGCAGGCACTCAACCACTTGAGCTACATCCTCTCCTTGAGTTCATGCTTTTGAATTCTTATATTGCGGGGCGAAGAAAGGAAAAGGAATAGATTCTGGGCCCTCTCTTTCTTTCTCTGTCACCTGACCCTTTGCATGTAGGTTGCCGTTGGCATTAACCCCACTCTCTTGCACTTGCTGTTTCTAATCTCTGAGCAGTTAGAAAACCAGGGAGCCAAGCATTTTGGAATGAGCTGATAAGCTCCAGTCAGGCCTTATAGGAGTGAAGTTCAAGAGCTCTGCCTTCTCCTTCTTATTTGGGGCGTTATTATCTTCATTTCTCATGCCCTAACATCTCAGTTGCTTCCAGAAGCAAAGGTTTTCACTAAGAAATGGCCTCTAGAGATCAGCACAGGCATAAGTACACAGGCGCTTGGTACTCCAGAAAATTTGCAGGGTTTTAGACTTTTTTGTATAAGGGCATCTGCCATAACAGGCCACCATAAACCACTAAAGCCCTGAGTTATACTAAGAGTGAAAGGCTGAAAATTATGTTATCACCATTTCATGGATGAACAGACTGAGGCTCAAGGAGCTGAAGTGGTCTGCTAAGAGCCACACCACTTGTCAAGTGGCAGAGCCGAGATCCACATGAATGCAACACCAGTATAAAGCAGCGTTTACCATTCTCTGCTGCCCCAGCTGGCCTGCCCATCTCTCAAACTCATCAGACCAAAGCAGCTAGAAATGGAGAGCCACAGAGATTACTTAACAGCAATGGGCCTGAGGAGGTATACCCTGTGTCAGTCTACCAGAGTAGATTAAACGTGTTGTGTTTCTGATGGGGCTCTGGCTATTTTTGAGATAAGCTGATCCTTAGACAATAAGATTCTGTAATTTACCTGAAGAATCTTCAGGCAGTCTGACAAATTACATTTATGTATTTTGTTTCCAACTCTGCATCTTTATTCTTTGAGGTTGATAATAGGAATCATTTTATTATAGTAAATCTTCTTACACTTGGACTAGAGAGGTGGAGGGAGGATGGCACAAGAGGGGCAGTATGAATGGGTCAAAAACCTAAACCCTACAATGATTTTAGAGAAAGGACGTGCTTTTTTTTTTTTTCTTTCAAATTTGTAATTTATCTGCCAGCTAAAATGAGAAGAATTAAACACTCTCAAGCAGCTCGGAATATTAAATCTCATACACGTCAAAGCAGTTCAAATAGGATTTGTACAAAGAAAAGCTGAGAAGCCATTTCGAAAGAAAAGAGAGATAATTGCCCTAAGATTACAGGAAGCACTCCCTGTGTTGCATTAAAGTTGATTCTGCAATGTGTACTCCCTGATAACAAAGAGTCTCCCATTAGGAGTCCAAGCAGATCTGCTGTAATGCGTTGATATTTTCATTTAAATCGGAAGATCCCATTTGATCACAAGTGACTTTGGTGCCGAAATTCCTCAAAATCATTTTGTTGTAGGAAAAAAAAAAGAAAGATCCTACCATTTTGTAGTCCTAATTTATTGGCTTTGGAAACTCTCTCTTCAGCCTGGTCCAGTCAAAATACTCATAAGCTTTACAGAGGTGGCATCTAAAGGAATGAGGTTTCCACCACAAAAACTGGGTTGCTTTTATTGACCTAACGTAAGGCATCACAGTTCACCGGGTATGAGTGCCCCTGGGTGTCCTTGCTTGTGCTGATACTTTTTTCAGCATCCCTGACCAAGACAGAGAGGGTGGCATTTTCTCTCTAAGAAGTGGCTGAAAGAGGGAAGTGGATTTGGCCCAACGGATAGGGCGTCCGCCTACCAAATGGGAGGTCCAAGTTTCAAACCCAGGGCCTCCTGACCTGTGTGATGAGCTGGCCCATGTGCAGTGCTGATGCACACAAGGAGTGCCACGTGTAGGGGAGCTCCACGTGCAAGGAGTGCGCCCTATAAGGAGAGCCGCCCAGCGTGAAAAAAGTGCAGCCTGCCCAGGAACGGCGCCACACACATGGAGAGCTGATGCAGCAAGATGACACAAAAGAAGAGACACAGATTCCAGGTGCTGCTGACAAGAATACAAGCGGACACAGAAGAACACACAGCAAATGGACACAGAGAGCAGATAACTGGTGGGGGAGGGGGGAGAAGGGGAGAGAAATAAATAAAAAATAAATCTTTAAAAAAAAAAAAGAAGTGGTTGAAAGTGCTGTTACTCATGCAGGCAATTTTTCTGGTGCGTAAATAATATAATTTGACAGCTCTGTAAAGTCAACAATGTTTTGTTCACTAATGTCACAAACAGTTACAGAGATAGCCAACAGATGGAAAATAACAGAGAAGGGGTAGCCTCTGCCCTCCTGGAGTTTAAAATCTACGTGGCAATAAGCAGATGGTTACATAAATGAAGCAATGAAGGTAAGAGGATTCTAGGTAATTCCAATTGCCTTGCCCTCCCCACCCTCTGGGGAGCACAACAGCATGAGAGCGGATTATTCTTAAGCATCATTAGTCATGGAGATTCCATCTTCCCTTGAGCATCTTCCAGGAGTCACCACTATGGCAGATGCTGGAGATAACAATAGTCATCCTCTGTCAAAGGAGTGGAAACTGAGTGTACTAGACTGGGTTCACTTTCTGGCTCTGCCACTTAGCAGCTGGATGGCTTGGGGAAGAGTTTTGCCACTCTGTGCTTTATTTCCTCATTTTTAAAATGGGTTGTTAACAGCAACAACCCCATGGGATTGTAGGGTCTAAGGATTACAGTAAAGGAATTGTTGTGTACTCCAAGATCTAGAATACTCCTTGGCATATGAGAAGATGTATTTGCAGATGTATTTTTATGGATCAGTTGCACTCCCCATAAAAAGATATGTTGAACCCCTCATTGCCAGTACCTCAGAATGTGACTTTATCTGCAAATAAGGTCATTACCAGTGGAATTAGGCAAATTGAAACGAGACCTTATTGGAGTAGGGTGGGCCCTTATTCCAATATGAGTGGTGTCCATATAAGAAGAAGACATTAGGAGATAAACTGACAAAAAGGGAAGTGAAGGTCACGTGATGGACGACTGAGGCAGTGAACGCCAGCAAGCCAGGGCCAGGAGCCAGGAGAGTTGTGGAGCCGAGTCTTCCCTACAGATCCTAGTGGAAGCACGGGCCTCTTGATACTTGCTTTCAGGCTTGTGGCCTCCACAACTAGGAGACAATACATTTCCACTGTTTTAAGCAACCCAGTTTGAGGTACTTGGTTTCAACAGCCTTAGCAAAACTAAAACAATGGGATATAGAATTTGTAGTCCCGGGGAAGGACACTTACGTAAACTACCCTCTGGGGGCAAGGGCTCCATGATTGAAATGTCACGAGAGTACAAAGAAGGGAATGATGGATTCTGCTAGGAAATTTATCTAGAAGGATCTTAGCGCTGCAGAAAAGAACCCACCTAATGCCATGCCATGCAAGAAGAGCATCATTCTTTCACTTTACATCTCTTAGCCTTCATTTTCTTTGCCTGTGCAATGGGGACAGCTACTTCCTCAAAGAGCTGTAGCTGAGGCAGGGGACCGAATGGGCATTCTCTGTGTGTAGCACAAGGTGGCCTTGAGAAATTGCCCCATGTGTGTTGAATGAACACGTGAACAGCACACAGGAAAGCCCCTTACCCAACCCAGTCCATCCAGCTCAGACTTGCTCAGAGAGCTGGGAATCCCTGGGAAAAGAGGAGCTAATCTGTGACACAAAACTTAAAAGAACTTCAAAATGAAGAGGTGAGCACAACTTTAACGGTATCAAATGTGCTAACCCTTTTATTTCCAAATGAACTTTTACTGCTTCTGTGTCTTGGTCATCCTTGAAGTCTGAGTTATCTTTTATTTGTTCATTCATTCAGTAAACATTTATCCAGTGAACCACTTCTACGTGCGAGGCACCGTGCGGGTATTAAGGAATAAAGGCAGGCACTTCCCATTCCCTGCATCCAAGAAGTTCATCATCCCGAACCCAGGCACAAACAAAGCAACAGGTTGTTAGAATACAACAAGAGACTTGCTTTCTGTGCGAGAACCAAGCTCAGGATTTGAGGGGAGCAGAGTCAGGATCTCCAGTTTGCAATTGGTGAGATGCTGTTTAAATGCCTTACTCCCTCAGATGAAAGAAGACAACAAACTCAGGCCTGGGTCCTTCAACTTTGTGGTAAAGTTTCAGAGCAGAGTTTGAGAGCTCTCATAAAGTTTGATAAAGCTTGAGAAGGAAGGGAGTAAACTGAATAAGAATTACTACCCTTGTTTTCCCATTTCTCCACCAGAATAAATCTATAGAGGTCTGGGCAGTTGAGTCTGACTTGCCAGAGATGCCCAGTGGATAGGAGCAATTCTAACATTGCCTGGCAGAGGAAAAGACACCCAAATTTCTATTGCCATGTGCAATAATTTAAAGGTTCAAAAGCTAATTGTACTAAATTGGGCCTATAGAAATCCAGCATGGGCATGACTTGGCTTCAGGATGAGCTATGAAACAAAACCCAAAGAGAGATGTAACATTCTAAACACAAACCTGGTCAAAACAGATCTCGTTATGAGAAAAGGCTAGTAATTATGATGAAGAAAATACAGAGAAGGCTGGAACCAATTGAATTTCTTCCCTGAGACTGAAATGCAGTTTCCACTTTGCAGTAAATCCATTCTATTGGCATATACAATCAGGGACCTAGCCCTAGGCTTGGCACAGGAGTTGTGGAGGGGCAGGTGCAGACGTGGCTCTGCTCATGGTGCCCTCAGTTGTGAAACACCCATAGAAGATAAAGATGACAAATAGCGAAAGTTATCCTGCTGATTGCAAATGATTTTACAATATTCTCACCTTGTTGGAGTTAGTTAATTCTAAAACTTTCATCACTTCATTTCTCTGTCCATCCATCCATTTATTCATCATTTGTTAAACCCCAACTATGTGCCACCCCATTTTGTGCATGCTTGTAGCACCCTGGGCATCTGTGTAGTACTTAGGCCAAATGTAATTGATTGCCTACTGGTATAATTATCTGTTTAGAGTCCTATTACCCTTTTATTCTGTAAGGAACAAGAGGACAAGTCGTCAGTCTTGTGGTTGCGCAAAACATGTCTGCAGAATGAACAAATGGATGAATTAATAATCTAGTGGGGAGAGAGATGGAAACTGCAAAATAGTCTGGTAAGTGTAATAATGGAGACTGTTCAAATGGCAAATGGGTAATAAATGGTTAACTGAAATACAAAGGCACTCCTCAGTGTGCTGGGCTGTCAGGGAGCTTCAAGGAGGAGCTAGCCCTGACTCATCAAGGGGAATAAACCACAAACACAAGATTAGGCAAGCAGGCTCTTCCTCCTCTCGTTCTATTGTTTCTTAGATCCTTACGAAAATAATTGGAGCAACTACCACATTCTGACCTCCTGCTACAAGCAAGGTGCTATTAAATGACTTGCTATATACTAACTAGTTTAATCCTCACCACAGTGGTATTGCCTTTATCCCCCATCTACATATAAGGAAACTGAAACACAGAGAGGTGAAGTAACTTTCTCAAGGTCTGTAAGTGACAGCTGGTAAGTGACAGATACAGGACTCAAACCCAGATACGCATGCTCTAAATTCTTTTCGAGAAAGAGCAGATTTTACTCCCAAGGGGTCTCATGATCTGTTTATTATGATGTTATTATTATCTTGTATTGAATATAAGATTCAAATTTGAAACTGGTTCTCATTTGGAAATATTGCCATGGAGTTCAAATTCAACAATGATTTCTAGATAACAATTTTGTTTTCATTTAAGTTGTTAGAGAACAAGTATGATTCGGCAATTTCACTTTAGGCTCAGAGACCCCACCTCCATGATGAAAGGAAGCAAACATCTCTTTGTTCCCCTGGTGAATAGAGCCAGCTTCATTTTCCAATATCGGGCAGTGAACACAGAGTACAGTCCATACTACTGGTTTAAAAATAGGTGCATGTGTGCACGTGTGTGTACAGAGGCTACTTCCTATCCCAGAATACACATTTAGGACAGCAGTTCCAAATATTGCTGTAAAGTTGAAAATTATAAGGAAGAGAAAACTGAAGCTGAGGAGGTGGAAACAGGTGGGAACATTTGGAACTTGGGTTTGACTGGGGGCTTTGGAGGTAGAGAAGAGGGAGAGGTTATTTCTCCAGTGAGTGGACAGGACTTTTAGAGAAAAATACAGGAAAGGCAATGTTAAAAAAGATGTCATTTCAGGAGGTGGCCAGTGGGAAACCGGAAGTTGGCACCTGAGGAGTATCTGGACGGCCAGTAGCTTTCAACCAAAGGGGTTTATACCTTTTAGTGTCTATGAAAAGAACAGGAAATGAGTCTACATAGAAGAAAACTGGGGCATGAGAAATAAAGAAAAGGTGAAGTTTACAGTGTGAGCGCTCAGGAGCATGGGATAATTGAATTGGGAAAGCCAGTTAGTTTAGGAGTAAAAGGGAAACACAAACTTACATAGAAAGAAAGGAGATGATGAGGCCTGCAAATAGATTATATTATATTTAAAAAGAAAATTAACAGAAAAAAAACAAACAAAACCAAACCAACAAACAAAAAACAACGATCACCTACTGTAACCAAAGAAGTAAAGGAGCATGACTTATTGGAAGGAAATTACTAAACTGGTGGTCAGGAAAAAAAACCTAAAATTCTGAAGTGGAATGGCAAGTTGAAACACAGCATGGCTTCTAAACTTGGTCTCATCTCCCAGGAACAAATTTGCCTCAGAAAAGTGAATCACTTGGAGGAAACATCACAACAGTTCCAGATAATATGGAAGAGAGCAAAAAGGTCATCCTTACTATTTCAGGTAGACTCGAAGTTTGAACTTCCTAGCATAATTAAGATGGCAATGAACCACACTGTAACTATGAGAATAAACTACAGGGAAATAAAAGGAAAGAAATAAAAGAGAAGGCAATGGGGCAGCACAGACTATAACAGGCAAAACCTTCAAAAAATACAATAAAAAATGCTAAAAAAAATCCCAAAACAGGCAAAATCAGAACAAAAGCCACATCCAAGGGAAAAAACAAAACAAATTAAAAAACAGGACAGACCCCCATAAAGACTTTCTGACATAGAATAACTTGGTAAGAACACCAAGCCAGTAGGCTAGGAGCTCAGAGACAAGATGACAAAATACCAGGAGATAAAAGGAAGACAAATAAAAGTAACAATATTTTAAGGAATGAAATAACATTATCGCAGAACTGATAATTGTCCATTGTGATCTCTTTCTTGTGAACCCAGATCCAGGGTCCTGGTTTCTTCCTTGGTGCCAGTGACTCCCCTGAGATGGCCACGACCACCACTCCCAGGTGGTCTTTACTAGGAAACCCATGGCCCTTGGGTTCATACAAAAATTGCCTGTTTCATTACTTGTTCCACTTAGACTGCCAGCTCATGACAAGACACATCTTCTCTCAAAGTCTTTGCATCCCCAGGGGAGAAACAAATACTTGGAGAGGGCCTGAGAATAAATACTGAATAGAATAACAGGTAATTGGCAACAAGATCAACAGTGTTTCATTCGGACTTAAGTTGGAGAGAAAAGGAAAATCTTTTTCTCAGGCAATGGGAACGTTCTGCCTGAATGGGGGGATTGGTTGAGAGCCCGCACCTCGGCTCTGGTGAGGGGCAGAGCTAGCTGTAAGGGGACACCTTTCACGCTATGGGTGCCCTGGACTTGTGTTCTTATGACGGCACATCTAGGTAGATGGCCGAAGCCACTGTGGCTGACACCATCAGTTTATTACAAGGTTCTCCCAATAGACGGAGATGAAAGTCTAAAGGGAGGGGCCTTTTTTACTAAAGGTCATGGAGGCTCCTGCGTCCTACAGCTGTGCCAGGGCATGAAGTCAGACTTCCCTAGTTCCAACCTGCATGGTCTTGGAGAACTGACTGCTCCAAGGTTCAGAGGCTGTATCTGTAACTAAGGGTTGATAAGAAAGAGTTCCTTTCTCCTAGAATGGTATCAAGAAGTCAGTAAGACAAGGCAAATAAAACATTTAGCATGGTTAATTGGCACAATGTAGCACCTAAATGTTATTTGCTATTATCATTATTATTACCATAATTACCACCATTATTGCTGTTGTTAAATAGTGTTAAAAACCTGATCTCTTTGCATTTTCCAAACCAAGAAGGCACATTATTCTCAAAATAGAGTATGTGGATCAGGCCTTAAAATACAGTAAGTATTTCAAGCTACAATATATTTAAGCACATCAAAGTGTTTTTTCTATTCCAACTGTTAGCCATATAGATATCACAAAACAACTTTTACATTTTGGTCTGTATCGGAGAGCAATTAGTGATCTTTTGAAAAAAATTGCCAAGTAATTAAGTGTATTTCTTGAGGAAAGTGTAAAGGCATGAACATAGTGTATTTATTTCCTCTGCTGATTTTTTTCTTACAGATTCCTGAGATGCATTCTGAGAAATATTTTTTAGTGAAATAGCAAAAATAGCATGTAAGCATGTTTGTTCCCTGATTCTCTGGTATCTCCTAAACAACCAACAACCCTTCCAAGTGCTGCTTCTGAGTAATTGTTTTTGTCAATGTTTTGTCACCTTGTCAATTGCTTGCACACGGTTTATGAGCACTCTCATAGCACTGTTGTCTATGATCTGACAGGGAAATTTGTCCCTTTGGAATGTCATTAAATTTGGTAGACCCTTTGGAGTAAGCTGTGTTTCTTTAAGCCTAAGCATAGAGGGCGAGTGCAGGGAAGATTTATGACTGACATTCTGGAAAATGTCTTTGAGTATAGAATTTCTTTGAATGCAGTATGTCAACTAGTGCAGACACACTAATGGATGGCACCTGCTCTTATGATCCTTCATTCCAAGTCCAGGTATTTCCTTAAAGAAGGGCTGAGCTAATACCACAAGCTCCTACCTACAGCCCAGTTTTTCATTGCCTACATGATCACCAGATTTTCCACATGAGCCAGGTTTTGTCTTAGACTTTTGGATGTGGCATCTGTCTTTTGTAATTTTGCCTTTCAGATCCCCATATATCCTCGCCTGTTAATCTGGGCCTTTTCTGTTCACCTTCCAATTTCAGATATTCAAGCCAATGAATCTTCCTGGCACCTTACTCTTTTCTTCTTTTAGCCTCATCATTACTCGGTTACCTTTCCAGGTAACTTTAGATAACTTCACTGGTTCCAGTGGTCCACATGATGGAAAGAAATAAACACAAGCATTCACTTGCATTGAGAAAAGAAGAATCCTCATTTACATTGAAATAAAACAATATCTTCTATGAATCATGTGCTCAATTTAGGGTGAGGAAAAAGGAGAAGCAGTGAAAACTCAAGTCCGATAATAACTACAAAATATTTTAGGCAATAGATTAAACTGCAGTGATTTCGATTCCACCACTCAGCTAATGCACATGGTGACTAGGGTTTCTTTTATAATAGCTGTGATTAAAAAAAAGAAAGAAAGAATAGGCAAATTCAAAGTATAAGTAAGCCTATAAGAGGAATGTTTTAACTTCTTAAAAAAACCTAGGATGAATGTGGGAAGGGAGGCAGATTTTGGTTAAAAGAGGCAGATTGGGAATGAATGGAAGCAGGAGTCAGTTAGCCCGGAGTTTAAATACCAAATCTGCCACTTAGTAGCTGTGGCTTTAGCCTTAATCTTCCTAAGGCTCTGTTTGTACAATGGGCTGAGGATAGCACAGGGAGTTTGAAGATAAGGAGAACGTAAGTAATTACTAGAAGGATAGCCCAAGTTGGCCCACAGGGAGGCACAATCAGGAAGCAGGACTGTCCAGTCCTGGAGCTGGAGCAACTTTCAGCATTTTCCTTTTTTTTTTTTTTTAAGATTTATTTATTTTATTTCTCCCCCCTCCCGCCGGCCCCGGTTGTCTGTTCTCTGTATCTATCTGCTGCGTGTTCTTCTTTGTCTGCTTCTGTGGTCAGTGGCACGGGGATCTGTGTTTTTTTTCTGTTGTGTCATCTTGTGTCAGCTCTCCGTGTGTGCGGCACCATTCCTGGGCAGGTTGCACTTTCTTTTGCGCTGGGCGGCTCTCCTTATGGGGCGCACTCCTGGCGCGTGGGGCTCCCCTACACGGGGGACACCCCTGCGTGGCAGGGCACTCCTTACACGCATCAGCACTGTGCATGGGCCAGCTGCACACAGGTCAAGGAGGCCCGGGGTTTGAACCATGGACCTCCCATGTGGTAGACGGACGCTCTAACCACTGGGCCAAGTCCACTTCCCCAGCTTTCAGCATTTTTTTGCAGCTGTATAGTTAGGATGAGATGCCTCTGTAAGGCTCTTTCCAAACCCCAAATTTTGTGATTCTATGAAGCAACCAAGCATTTGAGGACTCCTTGCGCAAACTAATGGAAAATGAAAAATCAACAGGTTAATTACAAAGTTTCCTTTCTCATTCAAGCACATCTCTAAAAAATGATGTCTAAGTTACTATGACTTTCTTTCATTATTGTTTTTTCTAAAATATGCTTTTATGTGGAAATCTCTCTCCCCACTCCCTCTTTTTGTCTATTTCTCTGCTTACCACCTGATTTAGAACAACTTGGTTTCAGAGTACTTTCAAATTCCATATGGATGGTGGTATATTGATTCCTTCTTCCCAATTCTTACTCCCTCCTTGTTGTAGGATTCTATAAACATATACTTTGCCCTGTGACTGAAGAACTTTCCAGAAAAATAGGCAAATGTCCCATACCATTGTCTTCGGGTTTAGCCGTGTGACCCTGCCTTGGCGAAAAGAACGCTTGTGGTTTGACATGGGCTCTAGCATGTCAGCCATCTGCTGAAAGCAAACTGACTGGGCAGTCCCGGATTCCCGGACAAATCAGACCCATGCCTAGAGCCAAACCCCACTGACCCAAGCAGGGCCCAGCAGAGTAGCAGCTCAGTCACAGACTAAGAGCAAAAGTAAATATTTGGTTTGGTAAACCACTGAGATGTGAGGATTGTTATGCAGCATTATCCCAATAGCTGATCCACTCCTAGCACTAACTAGCAGCAAAAGACTGACTTTAGCTGTAATGTCTTCCTCTGCTTTTCCCCCACAAAGTTCACCCAGCCACAAATAATAACCAGTATATTAGATCTCAAGGTGAAAAGGTGCTGCTCTGGAAAAGAGTCAAACAGTTCCTCAAAAGGCTGCACACTGAGTTACTGCACAATCAGCAATTTCACTGCTAGATACCTACCCAAGAAAAATGAAAACATGGGTCCATGCAAAAACTTTTTCCAAAAATGTTTACAGCAGCATTATCCATGGCAGCCAAAAAGCAGAAATAGCCCAAATACCCATCAAGTGAGGCATGGATAAACAAAATGTGGTATGTCTATACAACAGAACATTATTTGGCCACAAGAAGGAATGAAATACTGATATACATGACAACATGGATGAACCTTTAAAACATTATATAAGTGAAAGAACCCAGTTACAAAAGACCATGTTTTCTATGATTACATTTATACAAAATGTCCAAAATAAATGAATCTGTAGAGATTGGAAGTAGATTAGTGGTTGCTGGGGGCTGGGGGAAGAGAGAAATTGAAATAATTGCTAATGGGTATGTTTTTACGGGGATGGGGGGAGGTTGGTAATGAAAATATTCTAAAATTGATTGTGGTGGCTGCAAGACTCAGAATACACTAAAAACTATTGAATTGTACACTTAAAATGGGGGATTGTATGGTATATGAATTCTCTCTCTACAAAGCTGTTAAATAAGAAAAACCTGCACAATAAGCAGGGAGCAGTGCCTTGTAAATGAATGCCTGCGTGGAGTAGTGGTTCCCAGGTTCCTTTCTCTGAGGCCCCTGGTACCTGTGCCAGATCTGACCACATGGCTCCCTGCTGAGGATGGAGCCCAAGCTCCTGGGAAAGGCAACCAAGCTCCTCCCTGATCTGGTGCTATGCCAGCCACCCCAGTCATTCTATTCTGACTGCCCCAAGTGCCTTTGCTCATGCCACGTCCTCTTTCTGACACCTATCTGGTGAATTCCTATTCAGTCTCCAATACTGTGTTCAGATGCTTTCTGTGAAGGCTTCCCTGATTCTTACATCTTCTAAGAAAGAAAAAGAATGCATTCAATTTTAGGGTACTTGTGGTCAAAGTTAGTTCACCTTTCCGGCTTACTCAGCTTTCTCCTGTGCCACCTCCCTATACCTAGAACACATTTCTAGGATTTCATTTCTCAGACTGCATTCTAAGTATTGTTCTCTACCTAGTCTGTCTCCAGACAGTACATTCCTTGAGAGAAGGGATTGTTTCTTACTTTCTTGGCACTTAGCACAACGTTATGGTACATAATAGGTATTCAATGTATGGCTGTGCAATTAGGCCCTCCAATCTCCATTGTTCTCTGCAACAATCTCAAAAGGCAGATGTTCTCATTCTGTACACAAAGAAGCTGAGTCTCAATAAGGGTTAAAGTAAATGGAGTCCCATACCGAGTAAGTGTTAAAATTGGGACTCAAGCTGACAGCTCTAACTCAGACTCCAGTTCTTTACTTATCCATCATCAGAAGTGAAGACATGTTGAACTGGATTTGATGAGAAACTCGATAGTAGATAAAAGCACATTCTAGCTCTTCAAGCCACAGACATTTGGGGGAGGAAAGCCTGGTCTAAGGAATATGCCTTGGACAACCAGGCAGTGTTTGTGTATCTCTCTCTCTGCATCATCTTTCTCAGTTCTCCAGCTTCTTGCCAACTAGTATTAGGGTGTAACTGTATAACCCAGCAGGTAGCTAATTCCTCTCATTGATTAATGCCTGCAGCCTCCTTTCCCATGTGTCTGCAGATCAAATGAGAAAGATACTCTGGAGTTTGTAAACACTTTTCAATTCTTTTCCCATTGACAATATAGTCTCTGATTTGTCGAGTCTTAGGATCAAGGTTCATACACAGCACAAGCCCCACGTTTTAATGCCTAAAAAACTATTATCATATTTAATTGTTCCTCTCAACATTTTTTTCCTTAAAGCTCTTTTTTTTCTTTTTGGACTGAAAAAAGTATTTTTGAAATCAGCCATGGCTGGAGCTATTTCATTTATATTTATAGCTAAATCCTAACTGCATACATTCCATACATGATTAATTCACAGATGAAGGGCTCTGAAGTTTGAATGTTCTGAGCAAGTACAAAGCAGGGCAGAGTTTAAACATGGTAGCTGAGGCTGATAATTTGAATTTTTAAAAAAATCAGAAATCAGACAGTTGCTGGTTTAAAAATTTATGATTCCTTAGAAAACTAATTTTTTATGTAGAAAAGGAAAACATTAATTCCATGTTAACTAGATGGTGGCAAGAAGTCAAATCTCAGCTTTAAATTTCATCTCTTTACAGCTGCTCTTCTCCTCTCAGCATATCCTTAGTAGGAATATTACTGAGTTCTATACTGTTGAGGGTTGGCTACAGTACTTGGCCTTCAGGGTAAGCTGATATAAGAATTGCAGTTCTAGCAAGTTTCATACTTGGAATGAAATGCTTCCATTTTTGAGGATGAAGTGTAAGTTTGCCCAAGAGTTTCCCTGCAAAATATATGACCAAAATCTAATTGCTCTGATGTATTATACACTTTTCACTTTTCTTATATTCCTGAACATACAGACATGTTGGGATAGATTAAAAAAAAGCAAACAAACAAACAGAATCAAAGTATTTGACCAATTCTTTCCTAGCCAAAGAACAGCAAAACCCATACATGGCTCCTATGTTTGTGTAGAGCAAGTGAGTCTATTGGATGCATTTTCACTCACTTTTTCTTCATTATGTGTGCATTCATAACAGCTGTAGATCCAGTAGTGAATATAAAACCAGTGTAGATGATACAGCCAGCCTGACTGGATCCCAGCTCTGTCACTCAATGATAGAGTGATATCACTCTATCATGACCCTGGGAAATCAGACTCAGAGAGCTGATTAGCCTTTCTGTCGCCTCAGTTTCCTCATCATATAAAATGGGGTGTCAACAATTGTTTCTACTGCATAATCTATGTCAAGGCTCAAAACAGTGCTTGGCATATAGAAAACACTATGTCAAAATTAATTCTTATTATTATTCTTTTTACTGCTACCAGAGTTAGAGATTAGCCCAAGAGACTGAAAACTAAACAAATAACCAATGCCACACAATCAAAGTAACTCAGAGAGAGTAGTGCAGGGCTATTTGGGAAAATATTTTAAGGAATTCACAGAGCCGGTGGCTAGAATAGAGGAAAGATGCTTTAAGAAATATTTATCTCTTCCTTCTACTCTCTATGTCTGATGGTAAAGGGTGTCTCTTTTTGTCATCAATTCTGCCCCTAAAGTGGCCCAAGTCCTGGATCTTTCTGAGATTCCTCCTTAAAAGGGAGAAGGCACTCTCCCCTTGAGAGAAAGCTTCTCTGTTGTTTAATCAAGGCAAAGCATGGTCAGAACAACTTCTGGGATCAACGTGCCTAATTTCCAATCTCGGCACTGCCACTTATAAGCTGTGGCATTTAAGGAAGTGTCTTAACTTCTCTGTGTCTGGTTTCTCATCTATAAAATGGAGACAATGCTAGAACTTACCCAGTGGAGTTGCATGAAAGCTCAATGGTATTGGGGTTACAAAGAATCTAAATCCAGGACATCTTAAGTTCTCCAAGATACATGTTCAGAAGGAGTAGAAATATTCCATTTCTTTCCTGTACTTATTTATACAATTCAAATATTTATACTCTGGAACTCTACTTATAACATTCAATGACTATAAACAAATTTGTATTTGTTTCAAAATACCAAATCAGCTGTGGATAGCAACAGTTGATACCTTCCTTGTAATGTCTCTCTGCAAGTGAACACATTGAGAGATTCACCCAAGACTATCACAGCCTTCACAAATGTGGGTGCTCCTGATATTTTAGGTCATGTCATCCTCCAATATTGTCATCTAAAAGGTCACTCTCCTTTCTGTTGGAATAGATAGTAGCTCTCTCTCAGATCCGCTTCCCAACCTAAATGTAAGGCCCTTCTAGAATCCTAGTTTCAAGTCTTTGGCAATTCATTTTTGCCAAGCCTCCTTCCACTTTCTCTACATCCATTTCTGTCCACTATCCCCAAAGTATCAACATATTCATTTAATCCAACTAAATTCAAATAAAATAAAATTCCATCTGGAGACTCTGGGGAGTATGATTATACCATAGTTTTATTCCACAGTTTTGAGAATGACTGTGATAGCTAGGCTTGAGGAAGAGACAGAGTTTCTTTTTAATTCCCCACCAGGAATCATACATTCATTCACCCACGTAAGTCTTCAGCGTCCACTCTGGACCAGGCACTATGTCAGGCCCTTGTCATGGTGGCCATATGAGTAAGATTAGCGTCAGATGTGACAGCACCGAACATAGTTACTGACTTCATAAGGATGTGCGGCAGCTTCAGAGTCTGGGCTAATTGGGCATTTATTTTAAGCATGATTCTTTGCCTTTACTTAAGTCACCAGTGCCCACGAATAAATTACAATGATTTAGACTTTGCATAAATATTTTCACTTGTCCTTCCAGGGAAGTAAATCCAGTCAATATGTCCCCCTCAGAACAGTCATCCGGGGAAGCGCGACGTCTGTTTCTGGAGTGAGCACAGAAACCCCCAGGCTGAACTGCCTTGTTTACTCAGTTGATCCTTTTGGAGCATAGGTTTGTTTTCATCCTGCCTTTATTTCAGGTCCAGGCTTGCAATAAGAAAAAAGAAAGCTGGAGATATTTGTCCCAAACAATGGGATTTAGAAAACGAGGTGGGCCTCCCCTGACTTTCCACGGCTGGATCTAACCATGGCCTTGTTTACTCTGTCGGACGAAGGATCAACATCATTACCCCATTGAACTTGGTTTTGCAATCCTGATAGAAGAATATCAGCCAAACATGTGGTTTTACTCAGAGAGAAGATGGTGCGCCAGTTTTGTTTTTTTTTTTTAAGTGGAAAAAATCATTTATTTTGCAGGTTAGTGATACACACCCAAAGCAACTGAAATAAATGAACCTTGAAGAAACAAAATACATTCATCAGAACTTAAAAGCCACTTAACTAGATTGGTTTACTCCAGGACTAAGAACTGGAATATCAAGTTTGAGCCCCAAGACAATGCTTTGTTGCTAAGTTAGAATCCCTGGACAATTCCGAATTGATGGTGGCCAGGCTGGTAGATTTTTCACACGCTTTGGTCTTAACTGGCCCCACCACTTGGAGTGGGAGGGAGGTGGGGCTGGCCTGGACAGACACAGTTCTGGAAGGCCATGCTGAGATGCTGGGATTTTCCCAGTCAGATCTCGGATACCACCTCAGAAGTACCCCAAAAGCTTTGACCCTCTGTGGGCTGTAGGAAAAATAAAACAGCTTTAACGAAGCCATCCCCAAAATATACCAGGTGTGAAGCAGAAAAACTCCGAAAGTTCCACTTTTTAAGACATCAGGGCTACTTCGGTGGCACTTGATTTTAATTCCGTCATTCATGCAGCTCCCTTGAGGACACATTTTTTTTATTTTTAGAGAAGCCTCCATTTGCTGACTGTTGTGAAGGGAACACTGAGGAGGAGCTATTAGCAGTCACTTGTTTCAGTAAACATTGAATGTAACATATGCCTCTCAAGTAATGTGTATCCAAACATACAATTTACAAATAATTAACATCATGTTAATTAGTCACATTAATTTATGCCACTTTGTGGAATTATTTCCTCAGAGTGTTTAGGAACGCTGCCAGGAGCTTGAGCCAAACAGTGTGAAAATGTGCTTGAAGTTAGCTGTTGGGAGTGTCTATGAAACACAGCTTGAGCACGTCATGGCAGAGGCCATGCAGCTGAATAGAAAACGCCCCAATGCCCGGCTGCCCTGCTTCTCAAAATTTCATTTGCCTCAGATGCTTCCCCCCTTTCCTGACAGGCACCCTCCTTTTCATTTTTAGGGTTCCTACCAGGTATCACTGAGTGGCCACTCTCTCCACCATCGAACGCGCAGAATGCAGATACACACCTGGATGAGTTTTAGAGGCAGCAATATTGTGGCAATAGCTGGGTTTGGGCAATTTAAAACAAAAAACAACTGGGAATTATTGTGACTCTGAGGCCTCAAAATGGCAAAAATAAAGTGTTCCTATCTCAAAATAAAGGGTAATTCGCAGGATGATTTTATCTGTCTTTGAAACACCTTCAAAAAGTCCAAATCCTGCTCTTCTCCAAAGTGCTTAAAATCAGGAGACTAGAATGGGTAACTCCAGTGAGGGGTTCATGAATAAAAATAAAAGGACACATTTAGAGAAAACAGAATTTGTAGACTTTGCAGACAGAAAGCCAATTTGGCAGGGAAAACAATTCTGGATTTGGAGTTGTCTTGGGTGGTGCTGCAGGCACAGATGCTGGACATTGTATGTCCTGCCATGGCCCACTGGGTGGACTGGGGGAGAGTGTAGACTACAATGTAGATCACTGTCCATGTGGTGCAGCAGTGCTCCAAAATGTATTCACCAGGTGCAGTGAATGTGCCACGATGATGAAAGAGGTTGTTGATGTGGGAGGGGTGGGGTAGGGGAGGTGGCAGGTATATGGGTCCTAATATTTTTTGAATGTAACATTTAGAAGAAAATAAAGAAGAAGAAAAAAAAAACAAAAATAACAAAATGAAGTAGAAGAGGTCAATGGAGGCCTGGGAACTTAGGCCTAGGGCCATCCCAGTGGGCAAGTAATGGTGGGTGCAGAACAGACTGGAATATAATTGCACTGGTCACAAGAGGAGCATAAGATGTACTCTGATTGCTTAGGCTGAGCTCCAGATGCAGTCAAGATTAGTTATATATATATATATATATATATATATATATATATATATAATATATAAGGTTTATTGTATTGGGGAGTTAATTGATAGAAAGTGATTCTGAAAATTCAGAGCTCCTTTCTGAACTTACCAGTGTCCATTCTGGAAAGTGCTAGACAAGTCTGGGAACAATGTCACTACACTGCTTTGGGTAGTAGTATTCCAAATGGGTTGAATGATTCCAAATTAATAATTTATTGCAAGACTAAAAGTCTATAATCAAGTTATGCACCCAAGGTCTAAATACAATATAAAGAACTTGTTTGAAAATTTAGAGCAGACAAATAACTGAGGGTAAGAATATTGACCTATACAAAGAAATCTATAGACAATTGAAGGGACAGCTCAGAGTAAATCAGGGGACAAAATGAGGAAGAGTCTAAAGGGGCCCTTGACTTGGCACTGTGAGGTACAAATTCCCAACATTCTCCCTTTCCTCAGGGCGTTTAATAACTTCATGGGAAAGACAAGAATGTGCATGAAAAAGCAATATAAAGTGTGATATAAATGCCAATAAAGTAAGAGAGAAAGGCCAATTTTAAAGTATATCATAAATATCAAAAATGAGGTCCAAAAATGTGTCGTGGTACCTGAAGGACACATGATCCATTCCGGAAGTTAGGGAAATTAAGCCTAGAGATGGTACCCTTCCTGATATTCCTAGCTATCTTAAAAGATGAATTTAAGGCTCTATTTCCATACTGACACATTGACAGGTATTTGGAGAGTGTAGTGGTTTGGTATGGTTCTGAATTCCAAAAACAGATATTGAATTATGTTTGTAATCTGATCTGTACCTGGGCATGACTGAGTTATGATTAGGGTGTTCAGTCCGCACCCACCAAGGGGTGGGGACTCAGATAAAACGCATGGTAAAGAACAGAGTTGAGGGCTTTTAATGTTCGAGTTTTGATGTTGGAGTTTGATGCTAAAGCTGGAGTCCCAGGGAGAGAAACAGAGCTGCTCACCTGATAGTCTACAGCTGACCTTGTGGAGAAAACACAGGAGCTGAACCCAGAGAAACCCAGGAAGCCTGAACCCTCGCAGATGTTGGCAGCCATCTTGCTCCAACACGTGAAAATAGACTTTGGTGAGGGCAGTAGCTTATGCTTTATGACCTGGTATCTGTAAGCTCCTACCCCAAATAAATACCCTTTATAAAAACCAACCAATTTCTGGTATTTTGCATCAGCACCCCTTTGGCTGACTATACAGAGAGGGTACTTTTTTACCCATAAGACACCCTTGATTCTTTGGAATGAGAATTACATTTAGTCAATAACTTCCCCACGAAGTCTTGATTAATAATAATTTTAAGTGTTGATTTTTAAATTTTATTTAGATCTTATTTGATTCACTTTACCTTTGATTCAATTTGGTCCTCTTTAATATTTATCCAATAATGTTTCAGAACCCCAAAGATGTGAATACATGAAAGCTCTTCCCTAATGCCCAGCAAACCATTGAGAATATAAAATCAGAAAGAAAAAAAAATCATCCTAGGGTTTAAGCACATTCTGAAACTTCAAAGAGTTTTGAAAGAAATCTGCACCTACATTGCCCAATCTGAAATTGTACTCGGCAGGGGAAGCACTTCTCTCCATGCAGAACCTGAAAATGCATTTGAAAAATATAGATCCATATTTTAATTAAAAGGGGGCCATTCTGAGCCCAGCATGGAAGAGCAGCCTTCATATTTGTGACACCAGCCATGGGGGACAGGGCAACAAAGAGGGTCTTGTGTCAGCAGCAGGAAGTCAAGGGCGATTCTTCTGGAAATCCAGATTCTCACAGACAGTTAAGGGGCCTGTTCTTGCTTCAAAGCACTACCAAGAGACAAGGCAAGTAGATGGCAGGCCCAGAGAAGCGTTAGGGGGGCTGTGGTGGGATCAGGGTTTACGCAGGAGGGTGCTTCTGGAGAACAAAAATGCTCACCGAAAGAGATGAGTGCAGGTGTGTGCGCATGGCAGTCAGCACTGACTGCACCGAGCACGCAAAGGCATTAATAAGCGTCAATCCACAGTTACACAAATTTTAAACCAGATAGGATCTGATCCACAGACTGCAGAAAGCCATAGTCTCCTGCAGAACTGTGGCATTTAAAATTGGCACTATTTGTTTGATGGACTATAGCAGCCCCTAACAGCCCCATATTTTTTATTTAACAAAAATGAACATATTAAGCCAACTTAGCCAGCTGTTAGTCAGTCCTGGCATAGTCAATGATGCTAGGTTTGTACTTAAAATTTAACAGGTACAAAAAAAAAAAAAGCACATGTGCATGCATCAGTCAATTTTTTATGTGAAATGGACAATTTCTTTTTCTTAAAGAAAATGTTGCTTGTTTTGTATGGGAAACATCTTTTATAAATGTGATCTGGATCCTAAGGGCTTAAGTTTTGTTTCACCTTAACACTTTTGTTTACTGAATGCCATAAGCTCATCCTGATATTTCAGTTTTGATTACCACAGGATTGGAAAAGCAGGGTGGAGATGGAAGGGTATAGTATTTGGAGCTTTCTCTGCTCAATCATTTCTCTATCAGTGAAGAACAGGTCTGAGAAGGGAAAGGCAGGGCTGTGACATCCACAAGGCAGCCACCAGCCCCACATGGCCACTAAGCACTTGAAATTTGGCTAGAGTGACTGAGGAGCTGAATTTTAAATTTTAACTGATTTTAATTCATTTAAAATTAAATTTAGAAACTGAAGGAGTATAAATAGCTTTTTGTCAAACCTCACTTTACATTTCAATTCAACTATTGCATTGCATGAGATATTCTTGTTGATTTGTAGTAAGCATGTCAGGCACTGTTTCTAGTCTTACACATAAACTCTTCTGTGATTTAGCCCATGTCAACAAACTCATTCTCTTTGAATGATTTTTTCTTGGCACCATCATAACATTGTAATGTGTTCATGTGAATATTTTAGGCAGACAGCATACATTAAAGGGATACTCATGTAAATCATAATTGGTAATTAAATTTGAAGTAACTATTATTTTAATTATGATATTATTAAATTATCTGTCCAGTTAAAACAAAGAGTATGGACAAATCTTAAAAGTAAAACTATAAACTGATGTAAAAGTAAAGACCATCACAAGCTGGTTCTACAACTAGGAAGTTAAAGAAAAAGCAATTAGAAGTAAAAATGTCATGGATATCAGGATGAATAGCAACTGCACTATCCTGCAGCAAAGCCAACTGAAACTGTTGTGGGAAATAATTTAAAGGTATAAAAGCAGACAATGTTAAGAGATTTCCAGCAAACACACAATGAATTTGAAAAGAAGTTTCTTCTCAATGCTCAGAACAAGAGGGTTGCTACTAGAAAATGTATCTCCTAGAATGTGGTAGTAGAAATTTAAAATTACACATGTGGCAGACATCATATTTCTATGGGACAGGCTCACGATGCCAAGAGAAGCGCTATCTTCATATTCAGTCCCAAATCTGCCCTCATTGCCATTATCACCTAGTGGCCATTGCCCATCCCCTGTTGCTTGCACTACTTCAATCATCATGAACTGGTCTCCTTGCTTCAACTCTTCTCCCTTGAAATCCATTCTCTAGGTAGCAGCTGTAAAGGGTTGAATCATATCCCTCAAAAGTACCTCAGAATGTTACCTTATTTGGAAATTGGGTCGTTGTGGATGGAATTAGTTGAGATGAGGTCATAACTGAGTGGGGTGGGGAGCGGGGACTTAATTCAAAATGCCTGGCGTCCTTATAAGAAAGGGGAAGGGACACAGATACAGGAAGATAGAATGACGTGTGACAGTGGGGGCAGAGATTAAAATGCTATGGCTGCAAGCCAAGAAATGCTGATGTTTGCCTACAAGCCCCCAGACACTAAGGAGAGGCAGAAGGTAGGAAGGATTTTCCCCTACAGGTTTCAGAGGAAAATTGGCCCAACCGACACTTTGATTTCAGACTTTCAACTTCCAGAACTGTGAGACAATAAATTTCCTTTATTATCAGGCACCCAGGTTTTGGTACTCCTAGGAGTCTAAGACAGCAGACAAAGCGATCTTTTAAAAATGGAGCTCAGATCTTCTCATTCCACCACAATTAGAAAATACATGCAAATTCTACAAGAAGACACACGAGGCACTGCGTACTATGGTTGCTGTCATCATCTCTGACCATTTCTCTCTCCTTCCCTCCTTCCAGGTTCCCTTCACCCTGGCCTTCTTTCTGTTTCTTGGAACACATCAAACTTTTTCCCACCTCAGGGCTTTTGGACTTGCTGTCCCCTGTATTTGCAGCACTCTTTCCCCAGCCCTACACATATATGCTGATTAAATGAATGAATGAGTGTGTGTGTGTGGGGGGGCAGTGCATGAACTGGATAAACCATTTAGTTTCATCCAACGTCTATTCATTCATCCATTCATTCCACTGAACAAATGTTACTTAGTCTCTACTATTTGCCAGGCACTAGGCTATGAATTGGGAAGTCATATATTTATATTTCTCTATAGGAGGTAAAAAAGGGAAAATATTTTTAGTTTCTGTTTTCCATTCTCCTACATTTTAGGCAGACTAAAAGATATCTACAGCAAAGTCATTCAGTGATTTTATGCCATCGGTAGAATAACAAAAACAGCAAAAAACTAAAGGGGCTCAACTTGATGTTGCAGAATAATAAAAGTCAATGTTGTTAGACATCTTACTCTGGATTGGAAACAGAAAAATGAAAATTCCATTCCAATGAACGTGATAGAAGAGGTCAGCAGGGCAGGCTTTTCTTGGGCAGGGGCTGTAACTTATTAAG
Source organism: Dasypus novemcinctus (assembly GCF_030445035.2). NCBI lineage: Eukaryota > Metazoa > Chordata > Mammalia > Cingulata > Dasypodidae > Dasypus > Dasypus novemcinctus. The sequence goes on along the minus strand of NC_080673.1, from coordinate 192,773,026 downwards.
TTGTATCCTCAGTGCCAAGGCCATAGTAGAAGTTCAATAAATTCCTGCTGATTGAAATCATCACTTACAATAATCACTTAATAAGACTAGGAATCCCCTGAAGGTAGGGTCTATGTTCTGTTCTTAGGCCCCTGCATTCTTGAGGCCTCCCATGTACCAGAGTCTCCATAATTGCTTATTTGCAGTGTCGAGGTTAAGTCCTAAAAGCACCAAGCAAGTAATAGTAATGAGTGATGCAGGCCAGGTGCAAGATGTCAGGGAGTGATGGGGATTATGGGACTGGGAAGAACATGCCCCATCTACAGGGGCCCAGTGTTGCCAGACCTTCTGATTTCCAAGCAAATTCTGAAATTTAGATGTTTACTTGAAATCTCCTGATTTTTAAATACTCACAATGAATTCAGAATGTTTGTACACACTTCACAAGACAAACCCATATGCAAGCCATTTTTGGCCTGCTGGGCAGTCAGACTGTGACCCTGATGCTAAGGGAACAGGAATAAACACTTAGGTATCTATCCATACGCTGCACTAGGAACTTTTTCTACTCAATCTCCTTACATTCAATCCTTATCACTTTCTTGAGTAGGAGTTCCTTTATGGAAGAGAATAGGGCACAGAGGGGCTAAGTGGCTTGCCTTCACCCTTGTACCTTCACCTAAGGTCTCACAACCAGTAATTTGGTGAAGTAAGTAATGAAGGTCAATGCCATCGATCTTTCTCGTATACCAGGCTGTCTTCCAATTGCAGATACCAGACCAATTATTAAACAGGGGAAAAAACACTCACCAGTTTCCTTACTTAGAGAACCACCAAATAGGCCTAATTTTTAGGATGGGGTCATCTTTGAAGTATGAACAGGAACACCACATGGGAAATGGTCTCTAAGGAAAAATAAATTCTTACTTATGTCAGGGTCCTGCTGTATTTTCCTTGAGCGTATAAAGTACAAGACTGTCATTAAAAAGGAAAGTTGAATGCATGGGAAAGGTCTGAGGTACATTTGACAGTTTGATCTTTCCATCTTTGCTTTGCAAAGGCTCATTTTGCAGACATGTGTTTTTGCTTAGAAATGCAGAGGTGGATAAATCACTGGATAAGCGTCCCTGGAGCCGGCTCCATTAACTTTCTTGGCATGATCTCAGCACTTAAGTCAACATGACTTAAGAATTTATGTAACATTTTATTAGGCTTTAATTCCATACTTTTCCTGAATTTCAATGTTCATCTGTCGGGTAGAAAATAAATGTTGCTCATGACTCAAAGACCAAAGTATTCTAACTTAATTCTTTTTTAATTAACTTAGTTGGCTAATTTTGATTTTAAGTAGGTAGGAGGGAAAGAGCGCTGAACACTCCTGAAGGAAATATATGTATATAAACAAACTCCAATGTACTCAGCTCCTGAAAAAAGTAAGTGAACAGAAGTTTAAAGTTCAAGAAAACAAAGAAAATGGAATCTTCTTAAGAAGATTATAAGTCTTATGGGTTCTTGATTATGAATCATGTGACTATGACAATTACATTTGACTGGCTTTATCTTCTGTCTCCTAACCTCTTGCTTTGTAATCTTTACCAGTCTTTTCAGTAAATATGTAGCTCGGTGTTTCCATTAAAGAAAAAATGGTAAAATTATAGCACCCCAAGACCAATTAATTGAAAAATTACTTTTTGGACAAAACTTTTATACCAGTGGATCTCAACAGCAGATGGTCTTTCTCCTCAGGGGGTATTAGCAATGTCTCAAAGCACTTTTGGTTGTCATAACTTGGGGTTAGAGTGTTGCTTCTGGCATCCAGTGGGTAGATGTACCCTACAATGCACCTGGTATGATATGAAGATGACCCAAAGATAAATACATCTTTTTTGCAGAAATCTTTTATCTCAGAGGGAAAAGTAGATACATATTTCTCATATGTCTCTGATGCAAAGTCTTACTTCGCAGTCAGAGTTTGGCAGTGCCTCCCACAATAGTTGCGAGGTGGAGCAGAGAAGGCATGGACTTTGGTAGGGCAGAACCCAAGACCCAAATTTTGCACAGCCACCAAATGGTCTCAGGCAAGGTCCTTAAACTCACTAAGACTCAACTTCCTTAATTATAAATGGAATGATGATGATGATGATGATGATGATGATGATGCCTGTCCATCTGACCTCACAAGACATTGAGAAAAATAAAAAATGAGATAATGACTATAAGGTTACACATGGATATCACTACCACCACCACCACCAACATATCATCATCCTCATATAATCATCACGATTATCATTTCATCATCATCAACATCCAAGAGAAAATGCTAATGTGAAAGAAATGTGGTTTCATTTCTTCATTCATTTCTTCAGCAAGCATTTACTGTGTACCTGACTTCTGGGAAAATACAGATGAGCAAAACATGGAGATATTATTCCCTTACTGTCTCAACCCCCTACTCTCCATTATCTTGCTGTATTCAATGGAGAGAATGAGAGAAACAAATTTGGGGATAGATAACACAATCACTGGGTTCCTTATTTCATATTCCCTTTCATAACCAGTGAAACCAGTGTCTGGAGACATGCCACTGGGCTGGTTTAGGAAATAGATTGCATAAATCAGTTGGAATTTGGGTCAGTCTGATCTTTTCACAGGCTCACCCTCCCCTCCCCCACCTGGTAGCACCAGATACACAGTCATTTTCCTAGCTGTCTAGCTTACGGGGACACTTTTACATGAGAGCAAGATATCCAGGGACATTTAACCCCCTAAAGGATTCATGAATAGATTACTGATTTTAAAGCCAAATGATACTCTCTCCCTTCTGACCTTTCTCCTCTACCTTCTGACACACAGACACCCCCCCATATACTAATTTGTACATGCCTCTGCACATGATGCATAGCATGTGTGTGTCTTAGCAGATCTGCCCCCCACACTCGACAGCAAAATCAAGGAACAACAAGAAAGTTGTCACCAGTTTGCAATACCTTTCTACATGCCTGGTACTACCACTTATGCCAGTAGTTTTCAACTTCTGAAATATATCAGGACCCTCTGGGGAACTTTACAGAGACACCAAGGCTGCATGATAGACAGTTAAGAAGCAGAATAAATGGGGCTCAAGCCCAGATCTGCCACTGACTAGCTCTGTGACCTTGGGCAAATAGCTTAACTTCTCCATGCCATAGCATCTTGTCTTTGATGTAGAGGATGAAAGTACCTACTGCACAGCATTGTTTTAAGAATTCAGGTAAGGTGATTTATGCAAAATAGAACATGCATGGTCCCTAGTAAAGGTTTTCTGTCACTGCTAAAACTACTGCTACTACTATTTTTTATCATTTTTCATCACCTGCCATCATTACAGAGACTCTTGGCCCCAGTGTAGGTGCATTCTGCCAATTTCACAGGGTTGGGACCCAGGTATCAGTATTCTATTAAAGCTCCATAAGGTCAAGAACCATTGAGTAAGCATACAGTAGGCACACCATAAGTGAATTAAGAATAAATGACTGGATGAAATAAAGATCACACACAATGGAAGAGATACAAATCAAAAAGTGTGTCAAGGGAAGCGGACTTGGCCCAGTGGTTACGGCGTCCATCTACCACATGGGAGGTCTGCGGTTCAAACCCCGGGCCCCCTTGACTTGTGTGGAGCTGGCCCACGCGCAGTACTGATGCGCGCAAGGAGTGCCTGCCATGCAGGGGTGTCCCCGCATAGGGGAGCCCCACATGCAAGGAGTGCGCCCCATAAGGAGAGCCGCCCAGCACGACAGAAAGTGCAGCCTGCCTAAGAATGGCGCCGCCCACACAGAGAGCTGACACAACAAATGAAAAGAAAGGAAAAGAAACACAGATTCCCATGCCGTTGACAACAACAGAAGCGGACAAAGAAGAAGACACAGCAAATAGACACAGAGAACAGACAACCGGGATGGGGGGGTGGGGGGCAAGGGGAGAGAAAAAAAAAAGTGTGTCAAGAAAGAGGAAAGCGGACAAGGCTCAAGTGATTGGAGGTCCAGGGTTTGACTCCCAGGGCCTCCTGTTGAAGGCAAGCTGGCCCATGCAGAGCACTAGTGCAGCAAGAGCCTGCAACAAAAAGAGACACAGAGGTCATATCTGAATTCAACTCCATCACACTCAGGAGCACAAATTCCAAAGCAGGGCCCACTGGCAAGGCACTGAACTCCAGAGCCATTTGTCATGACGGCAGGACCTGGGTGTCTCCATAGCCCTCAGGAGCACCACTACCTGGAGTTGTATCTACTTTGGCTGTCTCTGAGATCCTTCTGAGACCTCTCTACACATGCCTCTTCTGTCACTTTTACTGAACCTGTGGTTGGTGCTGAGGTTGGTATATGCTCAGGAGACTTAAATCTCTGGACTGACCATGTGCCAGCTGGGCCCTGAGCCTCAGCAGAGTGGAAATACCTACTCTCCAGTTTGTTGGACTTATCCAGGACAGCTAAAAGGGAAGGGAGGATGGTCAACAACCACACCAGGGAACTGAGAGAGTCTACAGCTGCAAGCAGGAGATTCCCATCCATCAGCCGTGTGGGATCTAAGCCCCCTCTTGATTTAGAGGTGAAGTGGACATCGCCATCCCAGGGTCCTCAGGATGGAGGAATAAAATATTGGTTAGAGTGGACTTACTGGTATTCTACTACAGAATAATTGTGACTCTAGCAATGGAAGCTGTATTATTGATGTGGAGACAGTGGCCATGGTAGTTGCTAAGGGCAGGGAGAGAGAAGAAGAGATATGACGTGGGGGCATTTTCAGGACTTGGAATGATATTGCAAGGACAGATACAGGGCATTATATATTCTGCCATAAACCACTGAATAGACTGGGAGAGAATGTAAACTACAATGTAAACTATAATCCATGCTGTGTAGCAGTGCTCCAAAATGTATTCATCAAATGCAATGAATATGCCACATTGATGAAAAAGTTGTTAATGTGGGAGGAGAGGGGTGGAGTGGGGAGTGGGGATATATGGGAACCTCTTATATTTTTTAATGTAACATTTTGTGTGATCTATGTATCTTAAAAAAAAGATAAAAATAAAACAAATAAATAAAAAAAGAAATACAGAGGAGAGACAATAACAGACACAGCAGAACAGGGAGCTGAGGTGGCACAAGAGATTGATCGCCTCTCTCCTACTCCAGAAGGTCCCAGGATCCATTCCCAGTGCTACCTAAAGAGAAGACAAGGAGACACAGAAGATACAGAGAGCAGACAGCAAGCACAAAACAATGGGGAGAGGGGAATAAATAAATAAATAAATCTAAAAAAAAAGGTGTGTCAAGAAAGAATGAGATACAAAAGAATTTAATTAAACCTGAGGATCTTCTAGACTGTAAGAGCAGTCAGACTCTGTAGTAAGTTAGCAGATGAGTTCATGGAACCTTTTCCTTTAGGGACCTTAATTAATAGGGCAGGTAACATTCATTCTTGGAAAGCTTAGCAAAGACTATATAACCTTGAGTAGAGGAAGCCCTTGATGAATTCTTGGTCCCCTTCCAGTCTTTTTTCTTATTTTTTTTTCTTTCTATAGGGCACAGGTAGGAAGAAAGGGCTGCTAGAAAACTTTGGACTGATTCTATGCAAATTATCTTAGTAAGTATTTTTCTGTTTACATTTTACCTTAGAATCATTTGGTTGCCACCTCAGCCAGGTCCTCTCTCATCACTGTGCCCATTCAATCTACATTCTATAACTATATTTTGCATGCTGTTCCTTCACCCATGCCTCCTAAGCAATTCCTCCTTATCTACTCCCCACCCCCGGTCAATGGTCCTCCCACTGGAGGACTTCCTGACCCCTCAGCCTGAGTTGGACATCTTCCCCAATTCTTAGAGCCCTGCGCAATTATCTCTAGTCTTGTCACACTGTGATCAACTAATTTGCATGTCCATCTCTGTGATTGGAACATATCTGAAAATTATTGTCTTAGTGATCTTTGCCCCAAACACAGCTCTGAAACTGCTCGGTAAACATATGTTGAACAACGAAAATAACCCACACAAATCTTTGTGCAGAAGGCAACAGGAAAATAAGTATTGGACATGAATTTCTGAACTTCCTGTTGCCCCAATTCTGCCATTTGTAAAAACCATCTCCTGTATCATACCTTACATACAGTGAAGTTCACCTACTATTTGGTGGAGATATATCATCCAATCATTACAACAAATGGGGAATATTTTTAAATTGCACTTCATTACAGCGTTTTCTTTTCCTTGAATAAAAGGAGCACCTGGAATACTATAATAAACAGAAAATAGGGTCCTTCTCCCCCACGATGTGCTACTGACTCTTGCAGGACCCTGGACGACTCACTGAACTTGTTGAAGCATTCATTTCCTGGAGTCCAAGACTAAAGAAAAGAAACCTTTTCTTCTACAGAGCTCAAGGCGTCTTCTTTTGTATGTCCTCTTCTGTGTTCACAGCTTTCCTAAATGGTTCCGTTTAAAATGAAGTAAAAGTCAAAATGATAGTAAGAAGAGTTATCCAAAATTCTAACTGTGGTGACATGCTGGTAAGTGTTTAAAAACTGGCCCTCTGGAAACAAAAAGGCCCTGACTTGCAGTGACTACCAGTTTCTGTGGTATAAATATTCCCACCCTGGCTGATTTCCAGCTATGAACTGTGTCACTGAGTGAGATATTGGGAAGAGAGGCTCATAACTGGCCGTCATGAACGCTGACAGCTAGCTCCGGCTCTGCTCCACTGTCTGACTTCCCAACTCAGTGTCCTCACTGATGGGAACGGGTGGTGAGGACCCCACCTCAGTGCTCCATTCATTCTATGTACAAACTTATTTTTTAAAGTTGTTTTCTTTCAAAGCACAGCCCATGGTGCCAAGAAGCACCTTTGTGCTACTGGTGTCCAGTTTAGTATATTTACTCAGTAAATGGCTGCTGCTAAGGAACAGGTGTATCAGTAATTGTAGAAACTTTAGAATGAAACTTGTCATTGTTTCATTATCATGTCATTGTTTTCATTATCATTCTCACTTAGATATGTTCTGATTTACCCATTTTGTAGAAAATCTACACCTCCCGATAGTAAGGTTGATAGTCAATTATCAGGTAATTCCAGAGTAAAATCTTTCCTTATGGACTACACAATTCCCCAGAGTGACAGCTAGAGCTCTGTCCAAGCAACGACCACCATAGTAACACAGATGACAAGAGCTATTAATATTTTCCTTCCAGTGTCACTTGGCAGAGAGGTAGGGTTTAGATGGGCAGAACAACCTTAAATTTTGGTAAGAGAGGGAGAGAGAAAATTGGAATTGGAAAAGGTGTGCAGCATAAAGTAGGGGCAGGGCAGGACTGGTGGAACAGAGTCAAAGCCATGGAACCAGAGAGTTGGATGGGAACCTACACCCTCATTGTTGTTTTGATCTATGGAAGTGTTTTTGAGTAGCCATTTCATCAATTGCTACCGAGGTTTTGATCAAGAAAGACCATCCAACACCTTATCACTTTCATAGATATGCTTTTTAGACATCCCACTATCCATGCATGCGTTCCATGTTGACAGGCCTTCAGCTTCACACAAAGCATAAGACAGTGGGCCATATTTAATTTTCTCCTACCTCTTTTCCACCCCTCACAGGGCCTGCACAGTTATTTATGTACAGAAACTAGGTACACTCAATTCTCTGCATGGTTATAGAAATTCCAGCCTGGCCTCTTGGCAGTCTCCCAATTTATCGTTCCATGTGCCCCCACTTTCTGTAGTATGAATGGCATAAGAGATAACCCATGTAACTAGAATAGGCTCTTTCTATGTCCACGTTATTGGAGGAGTTAATGCAATAACCACACAGCATCGTGAGGGGCAGGGCAGGACCCTGTTAGATGCCAACAGGTGTAGCAACCAGAACATGAGATAAAAAAGGATAGTGGGTGGAGGGATAGGAAATGATGAAGAGATCGCTTTGGAGAGCACCGTCTCCATGTAAGTCTGCATCTTTTTCCCAGGGCACGGGGCTGGCCACCCTTCCACCCCCTTCTTGGGTGAGGCTTCAGGAGTACACAGAGCTTTCTGAAATATGTTCTGGTGGTTGGAAGACACAGAGGACAGGTAGCTGCCCTTTCCCTGAGAAGCGAGAGGGGATCATGTCCTGAGAAAGGCAAGGGAGATTGGATGCCATTGGTGGCCAGCCGGGGGAGGACTGCTAGGCTGGAATGAGTCTGTACCTTAGCGGCTGTGAGCCAAGGGCTGTGTGAAGGTGTCCTGTGAGCCAATGAGTTTAGGGAGAGAGGGGGCAGGTCCAAGAAGGCTGTTTGACAGATGCTGGCTGAATGCCCCAGGTTCTAGGAACCAGACGCAGCTACCTGGGTCAAGGGAGCTGTAGGAGACAGGGAACCAGTGGAGTGCAAATCAAGAGCCTCACAGAACCGCAGGAGAAATTGAATCTGCTCTCACCATTGGCTCAGCCTTCCTAGGGTCTCTGCTTTCAATATTTGCCAGGCCCAGATAACATGAAGTCATCCAGCCAAGGGTGAACCATCACGTCACTCCCACCTCACCCTTCCCGTAGACCTGCAGTAGGAGAAACAGCAATTCTATGTGGGGGGAAGGAAAGAAGTGATCAGAAAAGAGCAGAAAAAAAGGACAAGGCTTCCCTTTTCCACGGTCCACTTCCAGCTTGAGTCAGGTCTGGAAAGGGGGATGGTCCAACTCAAGCCCAGAGCTTTGACTATTACCTGGTGTTAGATAGTCTAATTAGTAAAGTGAGATCATGGTTGAAACTCAAAGAGGTGAAATATTATCTGGGAGTAAGCACAAAAGACATGGCTTGCATCATCCAGGCCCAGGGGGAGGAAAAGCTCTGTGTGGGTTGAACAACAGGCCCCCAAAAGTTACATCTACTTGAAACCTGCAAAAGTGATCTTATTTGGAAAAGGGAGTCTTTGCAGATGTAATTATGTTAAGGATCTTGCTACGAGATCGTCATGGGTTAGGGTGGGCCCTAAATCTAATGACAAGTCATTAGAAGAGATGGGGAAACTGCAAGTGAGGCAGGGACGGCAGGGCCATATGAAAACAGAGGCAGCGATTGGAGCGATCCAGCTACAAGCCAAGGAATGCCTGGAATTGCTGGCATCACCCAGAAGCTAGGAGAGAGGCACTGGGCAGGTTTCTCCCCCATAGCCTCCAGAGGGAACCTACCCTGCCAACAGCTCAGTTTTGGATACCTGGCCTCCAGAACTGTGAGAAAACAACTTTCTGTTGTTTTAAGTCAATAAGTTGGTAGAAATTTGTACACCAGCTACAAGAAACTAAAACAAGCCCCTGTAAGTTTAAAGAGATGATGGGAAATCAAAATAGGGTCATGGTTTTATACTAGTCCATAGAGAAACCTTGTTCAACACACAAGAGTCTTAGTTTGTCAGAGCTTCTATGACAAATACCACACAACAGGTTGTCTTAAACAACAAGCTTTCATTGCCTCACAGTTTTGAAGGTTAGAAGCCCCAAATCAAAATGTCAGCAAGACCATGCTTTCTCTCGGGTTTGGCAGTGCTCTGGGATCTCAGTCTTTCATCACGTGGCCTCTCTCCTCTCTGGCTGCCACTGCCGCCTTCTGACTGACAGGCCCTGAATTTCCTCTCCTTTAAGGCCTCCTGTCACAGGAATTAAGACCCATCCTGATTCAATTCAGTCACAATTTAACATCTTCAAAAGGTCCTATTTACAAATGGGTTCACACTCAGAGGAAGGCAGATCCAGGTTTGAACATATCTTTTGTGAGGGACAGGATCCAAGCCTACCAACAAGCTACAGATGTTTTCACTTTCCCTGCTCTTGCTCGCCGGAGGCAATAATTAAGAGATCAAGCCTCCCCAGTCCCAGCTGTTGTCCCAGAATGCTGCCCAAGGCAGAAACCAGAAGGCAGATGGGCATTACTGAAAAGCCAGGGAGGCATCAGGTCCCTCCAGCATCACGATGGTGACTCTGACCTGATGCTCCTTTTCTTGCTACTCAGAGAAACCAGGATGCTGCTGGTTGCCAGCTATTTATTAAATAAAACACCAAGGCCACTGCCTGCAATCAGAATGAGCTACTGCTTTGCTGGTCCTTTGGATCTTGCTTCATGTTAAAAGAGAATCAAGGTTCTACCAGTTTTGGACCGCATGGCTGTCTGCAGAAGCTTGGGTTTTGTGCCATATGTGGTTTTACTCAAGTCACCTGCTGGTAGGTAAGTGTTATGGAGACAGGCCCTCCCTCAGAGGGGAAATCCACAATATTTTGCAAAATCTAAGCATGGGAAAGACTTACAGGTATTGGAATGGCCATGAACTGTACATGTGCCAGTCCTTAAAGGAAGCACCGTGATTGCTCTCCCTTGACTCGATTTTGACAGAACAGGCAGCAGTTGTTTTCTGACAGAGCCTCATTGTGTGTTTTTTAAAAAGGCAAAGAAAAGGACATTATCCCATCCATAGTCGTTGGCTCAGGGAATTCCCTTTTGAATCAGAGGTAGGGGGATGGAGGAGGAAGGTAGTGGGAGGAGAGGGGATACAGAATGTGGTTACAGAATCCCCTGGGCACCATGCTCATCTGCTGGAGGAAGATCACTCCAGAACATCTGGGAATGGCAAGGATCACACAGCTCCACTGATTTTTTAAAAAAGAAGAGACAAGAGAAGCCCAGAGTAGGGAGTGATTTGCCAAAGGATGCACAGAGAGGGGAGAAAGGCTTGTGGTGCAGTCCAGAACTCTTCTAGCTCTAGACCTAGCCTTGCTGAGTGTTCTCAGGGTGGCCTTAAACTAGGGTCTCAGAGAACTAAGAAAAGGCATTTGCATTACCTGTGGTTTCCCAAAGGTGCTTTCAATAGGCAGCAGGCGGAAGGAAACAAGCAGTTCCTGGAGCCTTGCAATGTGCCAAGCCCCGGGCACCACGCCTTGCCAGGGTTGGCTCACACTGGCCTCCTGAGGAGCCCTGGAGGTAACGTGCAGTTATCATGCCCATTTTGGAGCTTAGGAAACAGCTGCCCTCCAGAGAGGGGGACCATTTGGGTTAGTTTCCTGCAGACCTGGAGTCTCCTGATTCTCTTTGGTGCTCTCTCTGCATCACCTGGCACTTCTGCCCTGCAGCATGGGTAAGAGGCAGCATCGGGAGAATCAACAGGGCTTTGGAATGAGGAAGAGATGGGTTTCAGGTAGGACTTCGACCTTGGGCCGCCCACCAGCCTCGCTTCACCCTCAGCAAGGCTGACTCATGGACGGTGTGACAGATGGAATTATGAATCCCTCGAAGGACACCATCTTAGTCTTCATCCCCATTCCTTTGGGTTGGAATTTCTTCGTACATAGGACCCTTTGAAGATGCTATTATTAGGGAAGATTTGGCCAACTGAATCAGGGAGGGTCTTAGTACATGTTACCAGAGGATTTATAAAGAGAGGAAACCAGAAGCCAGGAGTCAGAGAAAGCCTCAGGAGGAAGCAAGAAGCAGAAGCCAGCGGAAACTGACGAGCAGATACAAGGGGAGAGTTCACCATGTGAAGAGAGACAGAGGCAAGCCGAGGAGCTACGAGGACTGCGGCAAGCCAGAGCGTGACGCCACACTCAGGGGGAACACAGGGTCTTGCCCTTCTAGCCTCTGAAACCGTGCACTCACAAGTTCCTGTTGTTACATCAACCCAGAAGTGATATCTGTCATAGCAGCCTGGCAAAGTAAGACAGATGGCATATAGTTGCGTCTTGGGGAGCAACTGCCAACAGGTGTTGAAAAGGGATTCTGAGGCCACATTCGGGGCTGGAGAAAAAGCTACTTAGCACAGCCTGCCTGGGTGGGGTGGAGGGCATGGAGGCTCCCACAGCACCCAGGGGCATCAGTGGACTGGCCTCCAGGACTGGACTGGGTTTGCATCCTTCATGCCCTTGGATGTCCAGGTCATGGCAGGGCTTGGGAGACCACGCACTTTCTCTCTCACCCTGGGTCTCCACTCAACTTTTGCACCATCTGGCTCTCATGGAAGATGATGCTCCAGGAAACTAGCAGAGGAAGAGAGTCATTGCATGCGTCAGGAAGGGGTCATCCATTCACACATTCCAGAAATTAAACAATGGTGGCCACGGTGGCCAGGAGTGGACCCTTTTTCCCCCGCTGCTCTTCTCAACGGTGCAGGAGATTCCAGCAGATGGAATCTCACCCTCCCCAGACTCCTTGCTTTTCATCACCTCTCTCTTTCTCTCCAGTTTGTCTTTTTTTTTTTTTCTTTTATGAAACCTCTCAAGGCCACTGTAACATCACTCTTCTGTGAAGTCACTACTCCTTGCATCTGACAATCAGCCATATACTCCCACAGGACAGTTCTTGTCTCTGTGGTTATTTCAGGCTTCCTCCACATGGGTTTATACAAATGGTATAGCAGGAGGAACTCTGGACTCAGATCTGCATGGGCTCTGCAACCTGGGGCATGTTTCATAAACTCTGTGAGTTGGGGTTTCCTCACCCATGAATGGGGTGACATATATATACCATTCTAGGTTTTACAGATGATGAAGGAAAATCCTGGATGCAAGAAGCCTTGAATATTGGGTGGCACACAGTATGTGTTCAAAATGCTGGTTAGTAACAATATAAAGAACATGTCTGTATTACAGGGTGATTTCGCAGCACTTTGAAAATTGAAAACAACAACAACAAAAACATGGTGGAAAAAAAAACCACCAGAAGTTCAGATTCACATTGGAGACGAGTGGAATAGTAAATAATCAGGGTAAAGAAGATCAGAAAAGTTACTTGTGGGATTGTGCAACCCAGGAAGTCACAGCATGTGACTGGGTGGGAAGAACACAGAATTCGGTGTCAGAAAATCCAGATTCCGTGTCTGGGACTTGAAGGTGAGACTGGCAAGATAATATCCTATTAAACCTTGGTTTCAGTGCCTGGAAAATGGGGATGATAACACCTACCTCAGAGAGGTCTGAACTAATTAAATGAGATGATACATGTTCAATGTCTTGAACAGAGTGAGCATTCAGGAACTTAAAGTTGCTGCTGTTGCTTCATCTCCCAATAACCTGTGTAACCTGGGTGGATGGGTACTCTTCATGTTTTTATACTCATTTTGCAGGTGAAGTAATTACCGTAATAGTGAACATGGATCAAGCACTTCCTGTAGCTAGATTCTGTGCTAAATATTTGAAAAGTATGAGTTCCCTCTTTTGGGAGGGCACCATGCTGATTGTGCCTGGACCACACTGAATGTATGGGGTTTGAGTTCTGACTCCCCCGCTTCTACCTTGGGCAAGTTATTCACTCTCTGTGTCTTAATTCCCTCATCTATAAAATAGGGATGATGATAGGACCTACTTGTAGGATTGCTATGAAGATTAAATGACGTTTTAGAAAATGGTTTGGCATATAGTAAGTGCTCAATAAATATCATCTATCGTTATGACTATTGTCTTCCAAATGAGTAAAATATGAAACAAACAAATGGCAACTAAGGGGCAAACCACAGGAATACAAAGAACTCATGAGCACTCAACGTTGCCCACAGACCCACACTCCTTGCGTTTGGTCCTTACCAAAAGCCAAGATTCAAGGGCAGTTTACTGACACAAGCCAACCACGGCAAATGGCAACCCCAGGTAGGGTGACCCCACTGGTCCTTTCCACAGTGGTGATCTCCACCCACAGGGATCAGACGGCCCTGACCAGGGTCCCCACATGTCTACCACCTTCCTCTGCTTTGGAAGAGGGTTCTTTCCTCATTTCTGAGAACCTCCTACGGGTGAAGCTGACTGCCAAGCTTCCTCTCACACCAAATATTAATGAAGTCCCCACCGCAATGGTCTGGGCACTGTTAGGGCATTTGTTCTGAAGAGCGGTGTCATAGTCCATTGGTCCAAACACGAGCTGCGAGGCATTCACAGTCAACCGCTGACAACAATAGCTCAAGTCCTGATGTGTATGTAGGACTGACTTACTCTTAAATACAAATCAGAACCAATTCAACCTCACAGTAAAATAAAGCATAATTCATGGAAGCAATGGAAGACTGTAAAAGCTGTATTAAACCAAGCTGGCTGGTTTAAACCCCATTTCCATCACTTACTACCTACATGACCTTGGGGCAAACTACTTAACCATCTGTGCCTCAATGTCCTCATCTGTAAAGTGGGGATAATAGTAGTTCTTATCTGAAAAAGATCTTGGGGAAGATTAAATTAGTTAAAATATGTTTTGGCCTTTAGAGAATGTTTGGCATGCAATAGATGGCTATGTGTGGATTAGCTATTGTTATTTATTGAGTATTTATAATATGAAATGGTGTGCAAAGAGCTTTGCATGGATTATCTTAAACCTACAACTCTGCATTCTCACCTGATTTATGATAAGCTTCCATGTGGGTAAAAAGGAATTAGTTACAGCTGGAGCGTGGGGAAGTGTGCAGAACCCACAGCCTGTCTTATCTACACAGTGTTCAGAAATAGCTCTTTAACTGGATGATATCATTACTCAAATGCTTGGAAAAAATCCCTTTTAAAAAGCACATACACAGAAACAGGAGCTTAAGCCCAATTTACATGACTTCCTCTTAAAATTTGGGGGCAGGGTTATTAAAATCTAGGGATACCAGGGAAGTGGCTTTGGCTCAATCAGTTGGGCTCCAGTCTACCATATGGGAGGCTCTGAGTTTGCGTCCCACAGACACAGAGAGCCAACCCAGCAAGGTGACGCAACAAAAAGAGAGACAAGTAAAAAAAAATAAACAAAGAAACACAGAAGAGCGTGCAGCTAATGGACACAGAGAGAGCAGACAACAAGCAAGAGGCAAGGGGGGAGCGAAAAAAATAATACAGACACACAGAAGAATGCACAGCAAATGGACACAGAGAGTAGACAGCAAGCAAGACGCAAGGGTGGGGGGGATAAAAAAAAATTTAGGGATACCCTTGAGAGTCCATCAGCCATGGGAACAACATCAGCTAAGTGTCTCTTGGAAGAAAAATTCTTATAAATCTCTATTTAGGGGAACTAGAGATCACATTTTCCTTTCAGTGCATCATCAGTTTCTTCATCTGTGAAAAGCTAGCCTCCCAGGTTTGGTGGGAGGAGGAAATGAGACCCTCTGTGTAAAAAGGGCTTCATGCAGTCCCTGGCTATTGATGCGCTGGAAATGTCAGCTCACTTGCCATTGCCCTGTGAGTTCGGGATTTCCTTGGCAGTCAGTGCCTGGGGAACATTCCAGCCCAGCTGCTCAGTCATATCCCCAGAAAGGGTAAGAGAAGGAACAATTCAAACTTTGGGTTAACTGTGGGCAACTGGATGAGCAGTCCTTGCCAAGGTTGCCTGGGAACTTGGTTGACCAGAATCCCAGCCTCTCCAGGCTGCAAAGAGGCCTGGATGAGTGAATCCTGGGGTCCAGTCCTTCCCCTGCCATGGGCTGAGTCCATGCCCTTGAGAATATGTGAAACCTCAGAGGACCCAGCAAAACACAATGATGCTGCCACCACATCCCATAAACAACCCGCAGAGTGTGCCTCCACAAGTAGTTAGGAGATGAGAGCTGTAATTAGATTACTGTGGCCAGGCATAAGAATTAATAGCTGCTTTCCACACAGGGCTGCTGCTGGCTTGGCTGTGTGTTAATGATTCACCAGTTCCTTAGTCTCAGTGGGGAAAATGCTACTTGATGTCCACTGGGATTTAATTTCTCGGGCTGCCTCCTGGATCCAGGTATGGAGGTGCATGGAGAAGGCCAAGATCCCAATGGCAGAACCCACCTGGCAAGAACAACAGTAGCCATGGCCATTTACTAGCTCATTCTAGGTGTTTTCTCATTTATTACCCTCAGCAGTCCTTTGACATAGGTGAGAGATCATCCCATTTTAGAGCTGAAAAACACCTGAGGATCAGAGATGTCAACCAGCTGGCTTGAGGTCACACAGCTTATGAGTGGCCCAAACCAATTAGAAACCAATTCAGTTTGGCTTCAAGGCCAGCAAGCATAACCCCTAAGTCTCCTGAACCCCAGGGTGAAAGTGTCTCCAAAAGAGAAGGAAAGAATCTGAGAAGGGCTGCTGAAAATTCAGTCTTATTTTTTGAGCCCATGATCCAGCCAGGAGAGTGAGCCCTCGGCTAAGGGACAGAGACACAAGAGTTAAGGAATAAGAACCACTGCCCTTGTTTGCTTGTGTTCTAGTTCCTTTTTTAAATGATACTACTGGGAAGGACTACAAAACTTTCTTGCTCCTTATTAAAAACAGAAAATCTGTTTAGGCAGCAGCTTTGCCACAGAGGCAGAAAGAGATATATTCTAGGCAGGGTGCTAAAAGAGGCCAACATTGACAAAAGCCTGCTTCACTGTCCTGTCAACAGGCTTGAGAATCCCTAATGAAACATGATGCCTTGCTCACGATCAGAAAATAACGAACAACAGCAATGTTCTTTCCCAACTGAAGCCAAGAAAGAGTGTTTCCTTAATGGGATGAAAAGAACTGCCCTCTCGGTTCCTGCCTTCCTCCATCCTTCCCTTCCTTCCTCGCTTCCTCCCTCCCTGTCTTGCCTCCTTTCTCCCTTCCCTTCTTCCTTCCCAGCGTGTTGTGAAGATGCTGGTGTGCAGTAAAAGGGTTTGTGATTCTGAGGCAGGGTCGATTTACCACACTTTTACTTTTTAGGGAAAAAGGCATGAATCTGCTTCCCAGGAGATGCCTTTGCTTAAAAATCTATAGACAACCAAGTTTTTATATGATATGATCTGCCTTAACACTAGGCCTACTTCCCACCTTTGGTGTGATTCTGAACATACTTCACTGAGACCATGTTAAAAACACATTGAGGGTCCTCAGTAAGTGACTGTTGAATGAATGAATGGATGAATGAATATTAGAACTATGAGAACCACAGAGTCAAGTTTATCCCTGCTGCCCCAGTGTTTGACCTTGGGGCTAAGACTATGTGTCACTTACAAAATTGGTAGCAAAAAGAGAAAGCTTAGGTCTTTTCACAATATTTAACATATGTCTTCTGTTTATGCATTTTAGCTGGCTCTGCAAATTGCTTGGTTAGCTTTGAGGAACGGTTAGATTTTGTAGAATTTTGGGGGTCCCTTCCTATGCTGCTGAGTGTGCTCTTTCTCATGGTCCTTTACATAATAAATGATTCCTAGGTAATTTTTGCCCCCCTCTTAGGGGGCATTTGGCAAGGTCTGAAGAGATTTTTGGTCACCCCAACTGGTGGGGCACTGCTGGCACATAATGGGTAGAGGCTACAAATGCTGCTCATCATCCTACAATGAACAGGTGTGATAGTTTGAAACGATATGGATCCCAGAAAAGTATGTTCTTAAAGTGAATTCATTCCTGTGGGTGTAAAGCTAGTGTAAGGAGGGCTTTGGATTAGGTTACTTCAGTGAAGGCATGGCCCAGGGTGGGTCTTAATCCTCTTTGGAGTCCGTTATGAATGGGATGGAGAGGCAGAGAGAGAGAGAATGAGCCACAGAAGCAAGAAGCTGAAAGCAACAAAACTCAGGAGAGAAGGGAGAGACCAGGAGACGCTGCCATGTGTCTGACCATGTGACAGAGAGTCCCTGGCAGCTGGTCCTCAGGGAGAAAGCATCGCCTGATGATGCCTTGATTTTAGGCATTTTTTCCAGCCTCAAAACTTTACCATTGTTCAAAGCCAACTCATTTCACACTATCTGCATTTCAGCAGCCTAGCAAACTAGAACAGGTAATGCTCCACACCCAACAAAGATTTGTTCTGCCCCAAATCTCAACAGTATAAAGGATGAGAAACTGAGCTGCACTGAAAAGAGAGGTTCCTGCTGAAAGAGAGGAGAAATGAGAATGTCAAATTTAGACTATCCCCTGTCTTTTGTACTTCCTCTCCCCACTTCCAAAAGGCCCATAAAATTCCATGGGGTGTCTGTGCCCAAAACATAAAGAGAACCCATAGGGAAATTAGACCAAAGATAATAATAATAATAACAGTAATGTTGTACATTTGTGTATCACGTTACTATTTACCAAGTGTTCTCCCATACATTAACTCAACTGAAGCAGTGCTGGGGAAGGAAGTTGGAGAGATTCCACTAAGAATATTTCCCATTTTATGCCTTTCCAGAATTAACGGTTTAAAACAAATTAGAAATAGATTAAACGAGGTACCTTTGGTCAAACAGAAAAGCAATTACATGATAGGAAATTGTAATAATCCATCACAGGCCTCTGGTTCCGAATCCCAAAGCTGGTTGCAGTTTCTCCCAGCATCTGCCACTGAATATAAGCAACAAACCACAGGGAGAGATTGTGCTTCATCTTTGAGATGCCAAGATAAGAGCCGTCGCCATGGAGAAGGTGAAAGAAGAGGGGGCCCAGGTTTCCGAGTGATAATTCAGGAGGACCTACCATTTGCTGAGTGCCCAAGTATTGGTCTGTGCCCAGCCTTGGGGTAGATGTGTATGTGTTAGCATTTCATTTCCATATGCTATGTTTTTATAAGGTATGGATTATCCTTCACCCCAATTTGATGGATAAGGAAACTGAGAAGATATCTAGAGCACAGAGGGAAGTACAGCTGCTGAGTCAGGACTTGAACCCTGGTCTGTCTGCCTGTCAATATAGGCATTTTCTGACATCACTTGAGACCTGTGAAAGTGTGGTATTTGGTACACAGCGGTCACCAAATAAACACTCATTGTTATTATCATTTCCCAGAAGAAAATTAGAGAAAATTAATATCTCATCTACTGATAGCACAAATACACTTCCCTTCCACGTTAAGTGAGAAGTATCTGACTTCTGTTCTTATTCAGCACAAAGCACCAAAATATCTAATTTAATAGTTAGGTCCTTTAAAATAAATTCATTATTTGCTCGCATGTTTACATAAATGGAAACTATGAACAATGGGTATACAAATTTTTAACTTGTGTATACAATTCTAAATATTGTCACAGGACCTCTTCTGTACCTTGGATGTACTCATTTTGTATTTTTTAACTTTTATTTTGAGATAATTGTAGATTCATATGCCATTGTAAGGAATAATACAGAGTGCTCCTGAATACACTTAGCCACAATAATAACATCTTGCATAACTGTAGTGCAATGTCACAGCACGGAAATGGAAGTTGATTCATTTCCATCTACCCACATGCACTTGTGTGTGTGTGTAATTCTATGCAATTTAATCCCATGTGCACTCTGATTTTATGTCTTGCTAATATTCTATGTAATTCGATATAAATTAAGTAACACAAAGGAATAACAAGGCAAGTTTCTTATGTAGATAATAGTAGTTCAACTGATTCACTGAGGGTCTTGTCTGTGCCAGGCACTTTTATGGGACAAAAAAAAATAGGCACAAAGAGAAAAAAAGGATGGCCCCTGTTCTCATGGACCATGTGTTTCACAGGGAAGACAAGACTGCAGATGTTACAGGACCAAATGACTACAAAATGAAAGAAAAT
Organism: Dasypus novemcinctus; assembly: GCF_030445035.2. Taxonomy (NCBI): domain Eukaryota; kingdom Metazoa; phylum Chordata; class Mammalia; order Cingulata; family Dasypodidae; genus Dasypus; species Dasypus novemcinctus. Next base: position 192,753,581 of record NC_080673.1, on the reverse strand, counting down.
TTTCAATTAGCAGCAAAAACAATAAAAATAATCAAAGTGAACAAAATTATTTATTTTGGTGGTTATTATATTGGCCTTGATCCCAAACGCTCTTACACCTTGAAAACTATGCATGTCTTCATGTATTAATAGCACTGATATAACATATGTTCAACATTTTAAAATATTAGCTCTAATGATCTGTCATTATAGTGTCTGTGTTAACTTTTCCTATTTAAACACAGTTCAATTCAATATGTTGAAACATAAAAATAAATCAATTCCAGATTTGATTTATTCATGCATAGACTCTCCCATTTCTTTATTATAAGATGATTTAGAATTCCACTAAAATACATATATCTGTCTGTATTTGATTAAACAAAAATGCTTGTCAGATGAAGGGGGCATATTTGGCAATACTGAAAGGTGCTCCTTAAGCTTTTATAAATAATAACAAGGAGAGCAGCATTCTATACTCATTAAAATCTTCTATTTGGAGAGCCCAAGAGGAAACATAATTTATAACTGAGTAATATCAAGTCTGCATGCTCTGCACACTCAATTTCCCATTTTCGAGGGAGCTGTGGACTTGTGTATGTGTGTGTGTGTGTGAAATCACCTCATCTACAAGTGAATCCAAATGCTCCGTCTAGCTCACGTCCTGGAGTGTGTTTCCCAACTCAGTGTCCAAGAGCCATGTAAAAATTCTAGAAGATATTTGTGCAAGAACAATAAGACCAGTCTGTCTCTGTCTTTATACCATCCCATTGTTACTAGAGAGTAGAAGCCAACACCATCATGTTTTTACTGTGCAGACACTGATGTCGATGAAGGGAAAGCTCCTTAGCCTGGATTACAGCATCCCTTATAAGGTTACTGTTTTGTACAGGGCACAGTACGCAGGTGTTATAGGGAATTACACAGAAGAGGAAAAACTCTCTCAAACCAGGAAGCATTCTTCACCATCCACTATATATAAGAAAAATGCTAAGTTCTTGAGATACAAATAGTTCTAGGAAATCATATCTACCTTTGAGAAGTTTACAATCCAAATGAAAAGTCATGGATTAGAAACGTTTGAAAGTGATGAGAAGTAAGAATGACATCATACTTGATGTAAAAAAAATGTGATCTATGCTGTAAACACTATAAAAATACAAAAAAGAAGAGGAAAATGAGAGTCAAGTCAAGAAGGGATTCTTGGTGGAGTATGAGTTCAGCATTGAAGGTTAGTCAGATTTGGAGAGATGGAAGAAAAGGGCAAAGGGCAGAAGTAGGAGGAGCTTCATGCCAGATGCCAAATGCCTTGACCAGAACAGAGGCCATGGGCTTCCATGTTTGAGTCACACAAGGAGAGATTTGATTCCTGGCCTCTCACTTACAAGCAGTGAGTTTGAGGAAGTTACTTAACTTCCCTGACCTTCAGTTTCATTTGTAGTTAGGGATAAAAATATTCTGTGTTGCAGGGCTGTGGCAAGAGTTACACACGACAATAACTATTTAAGTACTTCATGCATTCAAATGTTTGAGGAAGAGAATCATGTTGCAGTGGAGGTGGGGTGAGTAGGGAGTGGAGATAAAAGAAGCTAATGAAGGAATAACAGAAGGATGAGCAGAGTTCAGGGGTGGTCCTGAAGCTGGACAGAGGAGTTAAGCTTCTTTTCTAAACTTGAAGGGTCTTCTGAGATAACTAAATAAAAAATTTATTCACAATCAATAAAAAGCAGTGCTAATCTTCACAAGCACCCTGTGAGGTAGATACTATCAGTTTCATCCCCACTTCACAGATAAGAAAAATGAGGCAAAGAGAAGTGAAGTGACCTCTTGGCAGTCACATGACTCATAAGGGGCAGGGCCAGGGGCAGGATTTGAATGGTGGTGGTCCACCTTTGGTATGTGTGCTCCTAAACTTTACACTCTAAAGCCAAATCTCAGTAATCGGTCACTGAGATTGAAGAGGTCAGGGAGACCTTCCAGGAGATACTGGGGAGAAGGTAATGGAGGTGGGGCATAAGGATGTTCCAGGGAGAGGAGCTGATGAAGGTTAAGGACAGGGAGGGGCAGCCCAAGGGTCCTCCCCAAAGCACCCACCAGTCAGCCTGCCCAGAGCAGGGAACAAGAACATGGGTAAGTCCCTATTTCTCCATTGTTTTTCGTTCAGGCTCAATTATTCTTTCTTTTTAGAACATCTTTCTTTTTCTCATTCCTCTCCCTCACTCAGAGCTACTTCCAATATTCACCCGCCTTTAGACTCAGTGAAATGGAGATGGAACTCCATCTGCTCCAGTCTTATCTTCTTTTACCAACTGCACTTAACAAACACCTCTGGGGATCAATTGCAGTACTTATCTTCTTAAAGCTTACTACATGAGCTATTAAAATAATAACCATTTGCAGTGTCCTTGCAATATGTACAGAACTGCACTGAGGACCTATTTATCTCATTTATTGTCATGAAGACCACCTAGGAAGGCATTGTCTCTAATTTAGAGAAGTGGAAAATTGAGGCTCAGAAAGGCTACCTAGCATCTGCAGAGCCATATGGCAAGTAAGCATAGCAGCATGAATTGGAACCCTGGTCTAGCTAACCCCAAAGCCATGCTCTTACTAGTATATACTTAAGCTTTTCTCCACATTAACTGGCAGAGGATACAGAATTGATGAAAGACAAAAATGTAGAAACAAAAGTAAACAAACAAAAACCTCATGAAATCTAACATACCTGCATCTTCCTATCATACTCTTCAGAAATGCCCACATTCAATTCAGTTAAATTTGAGGATACACCATGAAGACGAAGAGTCACAAGATAACAGAATTGTTGCAGTGAGAATTCTAAAATGGCACTCCCAGATTACCAGCCCCAAGTTATACCATCAAATACTAACCTAGGTGCTTTCTGCTAAGGAATTTTGAAGATGTAATTGAAGTCCCAAATCAGGTGACCATAAAAGAAAGAGATTATCCTAGCGGGCCTGACACAATCACATCAGCACTTTAAAAGCAAAGAGTGTTCTCCAGTTGTAGAAGAGGAAGTTAGAGATGAATATGTGAGAAGAATTCCAGGTGAGGCAAGTCCTCTATTACGGAGATGGAGGGGACACATGGCAAGGAATACAGGCAGCCTCTAGGAGATCAGAGCTTTCCCCTGTCAATATCCAGAAACCAAAACCACAAGAAACTGAGCTTGGAAGTGAATTCTTCCCCCAGAAACTCCAGATAAAAGCCCAGCCCAACCGACATCGTGACTTTTGTCTTGTGGGTCCCTAAGAAGAGAATGCATTGAGCCCACCCAGACTTTTGGCCTAAAGAACAGTGAAATAATAAATGGGCATTATATTAAACCACTAAGTTTTGGTGATTTGTTACACAACAATAACAATTTAATACAAGAATTTCACTGCAATTGATGTGAATTATTGAAATGTACTCTATTCTTTATTTTAAAAAGATGTATACCTCCCAGTTCTGCAAACTTGAGAGCTGGGGAATTTGCATCCACATTTAATAGCATCATTTAAACCACTCAGACGTAGGAAATGGAAGCCCATTTATAAATGAAGATTTACAGAAATAAGCAGAACTGACTGATTTTCCAGGTGAGTATATTTCTTTTTTAAAAAATAAAACTCACATGCCATTTTGAACATTGCTCATCAACGTGTTTATTCTATACAGACAGAAGACAATCGTGTACAATAGTTGATGAGATCTGGGTCTTAAATACATAGTTATAGTGTGTTCCCACATAATAATGGTTTTAACCTGCTGGGGAAAAAAAAAGCAATGCTCAGAAGGAGTCAAAAAGTAACTAGTCAAAATAAAAGAGATCCCAATTCAGGTTCTATCAGCCCTAAAAAGAAGTCTATTTAATCTCTCTAAGGGGGTGAATAAATACGATCATGCCTGTAGGATGAAGGGAAGTAGTAGGCACTGCCAGCAGAACTCCCTTGTTAACCAACTGAAAGCTCTGCCTCCTCATTGACCATGAGGCTTCCGCAAAAGATGGCTGCAAGGACAACCAGCGCTATTTTGCAAAGCTTAGATCAATGACAAGCATTGGCAGATACACAGTAAATGTTCATTCCTACTCCTCCATACTACCTGCCTGTTAGTGGGAATGCTGCTTCCCAATGCCTAATGTTTCTTCCCTATGACACACACTCAATTAATTTAAGTCTCCTGATCTCTTGATGTCCCCTCAACACACTCTCTCCTGAGGAGGTGGAGGGGTGGACCTGATCGATGAACTTGGGGAGAATAATTGGACACGCTCAGCTCAGTAATTCCATTCTTCCTGCAGGAAGACTGCTGCTCTTTCAGCAGCCAATTTGGCTCCCATGGGAGGAGGCTTGCCCCATCCAGCTTTGCCCGTGCCACTTCCGGGGTTCAGAATGAGGAAGCACTGGGCAAAGAGAATATATGCCAAGTCCTCCAACCTGGCCTCTCATGAGTAAAGGTGAGATTTCCGTCTGATCCTTAAGCTATTTGTTTTTCTACCTGTCTAGAACCAAAGTGGGGAAACAGGGTGCTACTTTTTGGAACTCCTGTGTAGAATCAACAACATCCCTAAAAATCTGTAACTCGTCCCACTTTCCATGTGAGGCACAGGACTGAGCTACCGAACAGCCCCTCTAACCCTAGGATAGGTACTTTGGTGGCTGTCCCTTCTTATTTACAAATTTCTCTGGTAAACTGCATTTATGTAGTTCTTCAACCCGACAAACTCATCCTGGGAGCTCTTTGTCCCGGAGATAAATGAGAAGTAATGTTAAATAAATGCTATGGGATCCAGGAGATAATAATATGTCACCTTAGATGATCCATTACAAAAGCAACAACTGTATTTATCTCCAAATATATTCCTGTATGGAAAATTCCACTTGTAGATAACTGTACAGCTGGAAGGTGTCACACTGGCAGACTTCCTGCCTTAATACTAATATTGCATTTTTCCCCAACCTTATGAGCTAAGCTAATTTCAAGTATGAACTAACACAGCTTAAAAATGTACACCACGGTGAAGTTAAAAAACAACACAAAAAAACCTTAAAAACATTGTTTGGGAATGAGGACACCTGAATCCTAGAGCTATTGTACTGCCACTGCCTTCTGATCTTGATCGAATCACTGATGTCACTTACAAACCTCAATTTTCTTATCTGTAAAAGAAGTTGATTGGACTGTAATCTCTGAAGTTCCTTTGAGTTCTAATATTTTCTCATCCCAAGGGCCAACAAACAAAGAACTCAGGAGTAGAATTCCTCAGAAATGTTGGGAGACGGACTTGGCCCAGTGGTTAGGGCGTCCGTCTACCACATGGGAGGTCCGCGGTTCAAACCCCGGGCCTCCTTGACCCGTGTGGAGCTGGCCTATGCACAATGCTGATGCGCGCAAGGAGTGCCCTGCCATGCAGGGGTGTCCCCCGCGTAGGGGAGCCCCACGTGCTAGGAGTACACCCCCTAAGGAGAGCCGCCCAGCGCGGAAGAAAGTGCAGCCTGCCCAGGAATGGCGCCGCCCACACTTCCCCTGCCGCTGACGACAACACAAGGGGACAAAGAAACAAGACGCAGCAAATAGACACAGAGAACCGACAACCGGGGGAGGGGGGGAATTAAATAAATAAATAAAATCTTAAAAAAAAAAAAGAAAAAAAGAAATGTGGTGAAGTATCCATGTGGAAGAGGGCATGCACTCCTGCCACCAGCAATTGTTCACATTAGGGAGGTGTCATGAAAGAAAAAAATCATTGATTAGCATATTAAGTAAAGTAATGTTAGCTGCTATAACAGACAAGCCCTCACATCTCAGTAGCACTGCATAACCCAGGTTTGTTTATTGCTCATTCACTCTCAGATGTGGCACTTGGACAGGAAGCCTTGCTTACAGGGATTCAAAGACCAGGACTCCTTCTGCCTTGTGGCTGCAGTACTCTTGGGACCTCTGGTTTTTAGATTCCACCCAGCCAAGGAAATAGTGAGCAAGGCACACCAGCTTCTTGACCACATCAGTTCAAAAGCAACACATACCACTTGTCTCATACTTTATTGGTGGTAACTGATCATAATATCTTGCCTCGAAGCAAGGAGACAAGGAAGAGGGTATGTGCCCTGGATTCACAGTTCCCCATTGAGCAGCCACTTCCCAGCAATGATTTTCCTTTAAGGAAAATGGGAATCAATCTTAGGAGAGCCTTAGTCATATCTTTCACAGTTAGTGAAATCTGCTCTTCACAGACATAAACTTTCTATTTGCTATGGCAATTTTTACATTAGCAACTAATTTCTGTTCTACCTGGTTTTAATTATGGGAAGCAAATGTGCCAAATAAAACAATCCCAATGGCGACTTAACTCAGCTGAAATCTAGTGTGTGTTTTCTGAGTACTTTTTTGTTTTCCATGTGTTCAAGCAGAAACACAAGCCAGATGACCGTAAGAAAAAAAACCATGCCTGCAGTTATTTCTATCCAATTGTAGCAAGAAACTAACACATGAAGAATGGCTGGATTCAAGTAGAATTCAAATCATCAAGATTATTCCACAAAATATGTATATATTCCTTGATTGCTCATTCATCATATTTTGGCTTATTGAGCTGCTGACAGGGTTATATTTCTTGTTTCATGGGGAAAAACACTTTGAAAAGGTGGAGTGCTATTATCTAGATAACCAAGCCTTATTTTAAATTTGCTCTCTAAGGAGAAGAAAAGTATAGATTAAGAAAATTCAGGTTTTTGAGCCCAGTTAGAAACATTTGGACCTTTGCATTTTGGATTTGATAACATTGCCACCATACATTATCATCTGTGTGGGAATAGCCCCCACATAACTTATTAAAGACTAGAGTCAGAACTGTAGGCCAACAAGAACCCAATAAAGCAGGGCTTGGAAAACTTTCTCTGAAAAGTGCCAAATGGTAAATATTTTAGGCTTTGTGGACCCTACAGTCTCTGTGGCAACTTCTAATCTCTCTTTGTAGCATGAAAGTAGCCAGAGTCAATATGTAAACAAACCAATTAAACTGTTTACAAAATCAGGCCCTGAGCTGGATTTGGCCCATGGACTGAGGTTTACTGGCCCCGAACTAGAAACAAGAAGGCAGAAAACCCGAAGTGGAAACTTCCTCATGCTTGATTGGGAGAGGACCTTGGTTTCCCCCTTCGAGGCTGGAGCTAGACCATTCCAGTTTGTTTGGAACTTCCTGTTTAAAAAATTACACTTGCAGTTGATGAGAAAGACTATTTACCACTGCTCATGAACAGAGACCCAGGAGACCAGCTTCTAATTCTGGCTTTGTTAGTTTGGAGGAAGTGATCTCACTCGGCTCATTTAACTCAAATAGGCCTTTATTTCTGCCTCCCTAAAATCAGGGAGTTAGGTGAGATTACCTCAAATATCCTTTGCATTTCTCAAGTTGTTTTTAGATGGAGAGGCCAACTATGTTGGGAAAAAACATTAGACTTGAACTCAGAAGACACAGCCCTACAGCTTGCTGAGTAGGTCACCTTGGATGAGGTAAGTCCTCTAAGCCTCAATTTCCTCATCTATAAAATGGACCTAACACTCCCATCTGAAAGGATTAAATGAAATAATGTATGCAAAAGTAAGTAGCAGGAGCCAGAAGGAGATGTGATGCTCCAATGTGATTTGAATCCAAATATAGATTCCATGATCCACTTGAAGGAGCCTTATTCACTCCCATTATCCTAGTATCATAATTAAAGCTGCACAAACCCCCTTAGAATCTGGAAGCATTCTCTAGAAAGTGATCATCAGAAATCAGGTAAAAGTAAGTCAAAATTTATAAATATGACAAATAAATCAAGGTTTATCACAATGCACCAAGACTTCAGCTCCCACGGGACAGAAATCTCAGAACACAGAGCAGCCAGGAATGAACCTTCCCCCAGCTGCCTTCACCAGCTCCTTACAAGAGCACAAATCCCAATACTTTCTTCCTGTGCCAAAGCCAATAACCCACACCGAGGGGATGGCTGCAGGACACACAATTAGGAGGAAGGACGAAGGGTTATTATCTTCGTCAGGCCAGTCATAGAATGCTGGCATCATAGCACTTTCTCATGGTTCTTGTACAGTTTTGCTCCATGGACGGCATTTCCATTCACATTCTAACAGATGCAAAGGCTGAGGCTCCTATAGTTTAGATAAGTCGCCCAAAGTCAGACCATGTGGGGAGGACTGTGTGACTCCATGGATTGTGCTCTTGCTCACATGCAAGAGATAAGGCTCTTTGGGCCGAAATGGTGACATCTGTGACAGCAAACCTGAAACCAACCTTCTCCATGAACCTGAAAATCAGAGACCGCTCCCCGCAAACCACTGAGGTATCGGAAAACAGATAAGGCAGGGAGACAGTCAGAATCCAAGTCAGGAGTGCCAGTCAAATTTTTCTTGGTGTTGGAACAGAGCCTAGTTAACTCCATGTATTTTTGAATCAATCAATCAATCAATGAAGGACTGATTGGAGTGCTCAGTACCACACTAAGATAAAAGTGATTATTCTGTTTTCTTTGTTTTGTTTTTGTTTTTGTTTTAAGTACAGGTCATTATTCTTCCTACAAAACACATTGTCCTGATTCATCCAGTTTTCACCCTTTTGACGTCTCCTTTTTTGGCTTCCTATTCCTCTTCCCTTGTTTTTGCCTCCCACTCCTCCTCTGTTCTAACCATGAAGGTTTCCCTAAAGGAAGCCTTACTTCTCTTTTCCTTTAGACTAGGGAATATGAAGTGAGAGAGGAGGATTTCTTGGTTTCATATATATTTAGATCTTCTGATTTTCCTCTAAAACTTGTGGGGGGAAAACCAGGCAAGTTCACTAATGGAATGCTAGGTGCTTCTTGTTCAGAATCCTCTTTCCAAGGATGGGAATACTGAGGAAGAGGGTGAGTTAAGGAAACAGTAAACTGAGCTTGGCCTTCTTTAGAAAGCAAACACTACCAGACCCTCCTTTGAGTGGTATCTAGCCACTGGGACTAATGAGCACTCATCCATTCAGATCCATTCAGGGAAGCTTTTTCCTTTCTTTCCTATAAAACAGAAGCCATCTTTCCTCTGTGCAGGGTTCTGTGGTAGGCCTGAGTCAAAGAGGAGCTCAGCAGAAAAGTTAACACGTGAGAATATATGACGGTAGAAACGATCATGTGATTTTTAAGACAGAGACATGTGCATGTTTTGGAACTGGGGCTAACCATGTTTAGAATAAACAGGTGGGGGAGTGGACCCTTATCCAGTGCCACTCACACTGCTTCTTTAATGCCAGGAGACAGCCTCCCACGTGCTAGTACCAGGCACTGGGCTAGTGTTTTGTTTTTGTTTTTGTTTTTTTATATTACATTTTAGCTTTACAACCACTTTATGAGTCGTATCAGGGAAATGAGGCATAAAAGACTTCAGTGAATGATTCCAAGTTACCAGTGTGGAAGGGCATGAAAGGGGATCTGACCTGGAGTCTGATGGGCCCCAGAGCCCCCAGTAACTGCTGTCTATGTGGGTGGCCAGCAAGCAGTGGGAATGGAGCCAGTCTCTAGCAAGTGGATGGGGGAACTGGGTAAGAAGGGAAAAGAATACCCATAAAACAAACGACTTTAAATAAAGGGGGTATTGTTTTAAGGATCCCTCATTGCGGCTTCAGCAGCAACCACCAGTGCAGTGCAGGGCAGGGCAGATGAGGCAGGTCCCTGGGGCTGACAGGCAGCTGCCTGGGTCTTTCTGCACAAGGTGGCAGCAGCAGGGAGGGTGCTGCCACAGGAGGCATGCAGCAGCAGAGAACCACCTAGCTGGCTGGAGGCTTAGCCCACTCCTAGATGCTACTGCCAGGTGTCAGCAGCAGGAGCTCCCATTTCGGAAGGGTTTGCCACATGCTGGTCATGGTGGCTTTGGCTAAGCACGTTGGATAAGTGGTTTCATTTAACCTGGAAAGCAACCCTTTGAGGAGGTATCATTATTCCCATTTGCTTTTTAATAAATGAGGGAACTGATGTGTATGGGGATAACTTGTCAAAGGTCCAGAGCTTGGGGGAGAACGAAGCCAGGCTCCAAGTCCAGCTTTGTTTGATACCAAAGCCTGTGCTCTCAAGCTTTACTCTCTCCATTCAGAAAACAACTGCATATAGGTGAAACCGGATGACTATGTGCAGTTCACATACCAGGCCAGAGCTCCTGCAAATGGCACATGTAAATTCAGCGAGCAGGATCTGCAGTGAGATTGAACTAGGGTAGGATGCACACAGAGCACAGAACAAGCAGTGGCCAAAGAGCACCCAAACAGGACCGGCAGAGTGATGCCTGCCAATTTTATGTGGAAGCAAGGAGTACCACACACTACTCTTGCACTGTGTTACTGTGGCTTTCTCTATATCTTGTGCACACACACACGTATATAGATACAGATCTTCTCCACTAATCCTTTCTGTGTCCATGAAGTTCTAAGTTGAAAGGGCCCCTTCAGATATCACTAAGGAGACATGCCTGAACTGAGAGAGACTAGCTGATGATGCCACCATGTTTACTGCTGGGAAGAAAAGCCAGCAGACTACCCCACTGCAGGCTGCCTGATGGGGCACATTTCAGGCCTTTCGGGGGGCTTTTCCAAACTACACAGGCCTCTTACCACCTTCCCTTTGGACTCCCTGGGCTGGGACCTGGATTAATCTGGCTTGTGGGTGTTTCATTGGGGAGCAGGAAGAGAGGCTGTCAAGAGGAGAAAAGCAGCAGAGGGTGGAGAGCATGCTGCCTCCTGAGGAAGTTGTGAAGAAAGAAGAAACAACCTTGTTAGGTCCAACAAGAGGAAATCAAGTTAAGTTCTCTCTCTTCTGAGCAGGGGTGGAGAGATGCTGGTCCACCACCTGCAGAGAGGGTGGGAAGCCGCCACAAAGACAGAGCAATTGGGGAGACTCCACTTGTCTTCCAGGGACATGTACGTGTTTAAAGCTGCTTAAATGACAGAGAGTGACGGAGGCAACGGGAGGTGCCAACGCTGCCCACACAATAGGCAGATAAGAAATCATAGGTTCTTGCTTTCCCTTTCATTTCGTTTCCTTAAAAAAAGCACGAAATGGCATTTTGTTCTATAGCTATAATTACTGTTACAGCATTTGATTCTAACACGGTATCTGCTAATAATAATTAAAAAACATTGTAATATAGATTCCCCTCCCTGGTAGCATCTTGAATGACCTGTCCAGGAGAGCTGGTCTCAGACCTTTTCAATTCAGCTGTGTTCAAAACAGAGAATAGGCAGAATTCCAGTGAGATATTGACATTCTGTCAAGTTCTCCACCCAAATCTGCAGCTCAATGTCAAGCGCACACAGGATCTTAGAGCCTAAATTCAGTATCTCTGCCTTCTATTCTTGCCTCCAACAGTCCTCCTCTTTCCTACTGAGTATGTTCAGGTCTTGATATATTCTGCTTAATACGGTTTCTGTCAAGTTTGAAACAGTGCATCAGTCTTGTATTTTTAGCTTCTGTATGAGGTAAGGTCCAGGCAAATAAATAAAAACCACTTTGGGGGCAGGCAGGGAAGTCCTCCCCACTGTGGGTGGAGAGTAAGAGTAGGTCCGATGGGTAAGGGACCAGGCCTACCTCACCCAGAGTCGTAAGGCCTCCAGGTCCAGGCCCCTCCTTAATGGAGGCTCATTCAGCTGGTGACTTGAAGAACTCCTGCCCCCCACCAGTGGTGAAGCAGCCCATCCTGAGTCCCCACAGAGTGACTCTGGAGGAGTCTCCATGGTGACCCCGGGAGGCCCAAGCTCCAATGCAACCTCCTCTGCAGGGACTCCAAAATCCCTTTTGGCCATACGTTATAGTCACATACATATAATAGCCTGAGAGGTCTTCAGAGACAGCCACCACGAGGGAGTCTTCCTGGTATCCCCCAAGTGAGACATAACAGATACAAGTAAGACAGAGCTGAGTTCAAATCCTAGCTCTTCAACTTACGAGGAATCCAACCTTTGTTAAATTAATCTGCCTCAGCTTTTCATCTGTAATGTGGAGGAAATAAACTCATTTGTTTAGGGTCAGAGTGAAGATTAAATAAAATAGGTCTAGTACCCTGAGCTCAGAAACAGAGTGGCTTCTTTTTGCAATGATGTCTTGCCTGGAATGAAAATGAATTATGATGTATTTGGACAGCTAATACCCTTTATTTGTTCTCCCTATATCACTCATTGTACTATATGACCTAACACAACCGACTATGTTTAGATTAAAGTTCTAGGCAGCCTTGAAACTGTAAATGTGAACATCTCCTTGAGAGCTCTGCCTTTCTTGGTGCTATTGCCAATAAGAAAAATCATAGTAGAAAGTAGCTTCAGAGGGGTCAGCCCAAATTAGTGTGAGACCCACCTGTGCACTCAGTCAAACTCAGCTAGCCAATCAAATAAACAATGATGTTCTACTAAGTTCCACTAGCCACGACGCTCTTAAAAGTTGGGCATAGGGCCTCATGTTCTAACTCATGGGAGAGTTTATCACAAAGACATGTCATATACACAATGGTGCCGAGATATCCCCATGAATGAATGTGAGGTACTTGGAAGGTCTATGGCTTTTTACACCTGCTTTGATCATCTTGGGAGCTGGGGTTGGACTTCCTAAATCAGGAGACAACCCGTAGACTCAAGGAAACAGGGCAAGCAGAAATATAAATCTTTTAGGCTCGGTTTTATTAGAACCTCCAAACAACTTGAGGGTCGAAACATGCGAAAACTTTGGGGGAGAGAGACAATAATTTGCTTCAGTACTGGGGTAAACTATCTAAAGCTGAAAATAAACCCAATCATTGATGAGAGTCTGGAAGTGTTTTAAACATAGTTTAAAATCATTCTACAAGTTCCAGAAAGATATAAGCTTGAGTCTGATGGATCATTTTGCCTAGGTGGCAAGAAAGCCATCTCCATGTTCATCTCAGACCTCTTAAAAATAAGCAACCCCTACCACCATTTATTAATCATCTACTGTATACCAGGTGATTTACTTTTATCAATGATTTCTAAGTCTTACCACGTGACTGGTATGCATCATTATCCCAATCATAGAGATGAGGAAACTGTGCTGAGAGTGATTAGGAAGACCACCCAAAGTCAAACAACTTCTAGGTAGAAGGGCTGTCATTCCAGTCCAGGTCTGATGGTCTCGACAGCTCTGAGGTCTTTTCTCTAGTAACTGGATCATGCTCTCTCTTAGGGGAGATGTCATTAACTTAGAAACTCATTCATTCATTCTTTCATTCAACATAGAGGTAATGAGGACTTACCATGTGCATAGATCTGTACTAGGAACTAGGCTACAAGAATAAGCTTGACTCAAGGCGGCTTTGTAGACTAGAATATTCACAGATAACTGCAAAATTCTCTGTCCTGAAGAGAAATAGAATATTCTGAAAACTAGTTCTGTGCTTCATTAGAAGCTTTTATATGATGCCACTCATGGAGGAGAAGGCTAGGAGAGCAGAAGTAGAATTACTAATCACAGGGCAAGACCCGGGACAGAGAAAAGGAGATGGAATCAGCCGTGTAAGAGCAAGCACCATTGTTTCTTGAATGTAGGAAAAATGCAATATCTAATTTTGAGAATGATAACACTGGCTAACCTGTCTGGGATCATTCTGAATTTGGCGGATGAGCATTGCAGCATTTGTCTCAGGCCTTCTTGGGGGAATAGGGGAAGTTCAATATCTCATAAACCCTGATTCTACCATCTTCTTGCTCTAAAATGAAAGCATGATGACGCTTACCAAAAAGAGTTTAGATTCTGACACAGAGGGTTTCCTTCCTTCTGTCAGGAATCACCCCTTTCTCTACTTAAATTAAGGATCCTTTGAAAAGCTGCTTCTTGTCCTGAACTTTATAGCCTTTCTTCGCCTGCAGTGTTGATGGCTGCAGAGATTTGCGTTCCTGACCCTTCCTCTTCGATTTTCAAGTCACCTTACTCGGCTGAATCAGTGGCATACGTGCCATCCTAGGAACCACAGGTTGAAGTGTCATGAAAAGAGCATGGAAGTAGCACCGTTCACTTCATCACAAGAAGCAAAAACATGTACATGGAGGGAGAAAAGGTTATGTTGAAAGAAGCATCCTGCCAATATCAAAACATCAAAATATAGATGCATTTAAGCTTATGGGCTTATAGATGGTAATCTGGTGAAATGGAGTTTAAATGTAAATACACTGACTGGCCCCAAAGGATATACAGCAGAAAACAATCTTCCACTAATTGCTGCTATCTTGTAAGTAAACATAGTTGGTATCTATTTATCAAGTCTTTTGCTCAGATAAACAACCAAAAAGTTAGGTGCAGCCTCATCTGTACAGATATATCGACTCTAAACTCCAGTAACAGCAGCAAAAGGGTTATTTCCAACCTAGCTTTGGGACGTGGCAATACACAGGTACTGGGGCCCTGAGCATGTAATATTTATAACAGTCATACAATTTTAATTTTTTCTTTTTTGCTGTGGAAAGAAAGAATACTTTTTCTTGTCTGTTTTTTGGTCAAGCTCAGCACTGCAGGGGAAAGGAATAAAAAAAAGAAATGTTTCGGTTTGGAATTTTCCATTCTCCCGGATCAGTCTAGTTAGGCAAGCAGAGCAGGGGTTATGGTGCCAGGAGGAACTGCAGGTACTATTATTGTCTGGGTGAGTTTTAGAAATGCCTCACAGTCCATGAGGCCGATTTAACCTGTGCTAAGTTCATCATAGTGTCCCGTTCACTTTTACGTTCCTGCTGTGTGTAGTGGTTCTACGTCGACGCACAGAGCCTGAGACCGGCCCCTGCTACTGAAACCCATGTACGACTTGCTTCTTTGGGGCCAGCATTTGCGATCATTCTTACCGTCCTTGGACTAGAAATGGCTATAAAAGTGTTTACTCCCCAAATTTCCTCTTTTCCCCTTCCATATCCCAGGTATTTTCAGAGTGAGAATTAAGTAATTATTGGGACCAGATCCCCTGTAATTCTCCTAAAAAATGAGCAAATAAAAGGAGATACAGGGGCCTTAGTTTGGCAGAAGAGGGAATATGTTAGGAGACGTGGGGATGATTGCTGGAGGAAGAGAATAAAACGTGACTCCAAGCCCGACATGTTCTACAGGCCCGTGTAGAGCAGAGCAAATCCTCTTGTGGACAGTGAGTGTGGTTATTAGTACAAGTATAAGAATGCTTTTCCACAAATCAGAACAAATGTACATTAATTGTAGGGTGGAATTTGGGCAAAAATATACCTAAAGCAAAGTACTACATATTGTTTGACTCCATCTATCGAAATGTAAATATAAATAAATTTAGAGTTGGAATTAGATTAGTGGATATGTATGGCAGGGGAAGGATAAAGGGATTGAGAGGTGACTGCTAGGGGGTAAGGGTTCTTTTCTTGCTGGGGTAGTGAAAATGCTCTAATATTAATTGCAGTGATGAACGGACAACTCTGTGATTGTACCAAAAGCCGTTGAATGTACACTTTAGATGGACTATATGGATTACGAATATGTTTCAATAAAATTGCTTTTAAAAAAAAACCTTCATGTTAGGAATTATAGTTTTATATGCACTTCAAGAATATTGGTACCTGAAACTATTTAGACAGACGGGCCAGGCAACTGTTGCAGTCCTACAATCGTCTAGACAGCACTGTGCTACTATACTTGGGGTACCTTGTTCTCTAGAGCCATGACTGTTAATACTTTTTTAAGGCCTGCAACTATTTGAGGATATGATTTAAAAACAAAAACCAAAAAACTATAGACACCGATACCAGAAAAATTTGTAAACACACAAACATATTCAAAACATTTGTATCCAGTCTCAAGGTACTTGCTGACCCCTGAAGCCCCACCTTGGGATTCTTTGGACCTGAAGTTATGAATCCATGCCAGAGAAATTTAGAAAATAATCAAAGCTTACTACTAGCCACATTCACCAGAAAAAAAAAAAAAAAAGGAATGGAGGATACAAATAAGAAGGAAAGGTAAGACTGAGATTTCTCCCCAAGGACTTCTAGGTCCCCCCTCCAAACTGGTGCCAACAACCCATGATTCCATGAACTCCCTGCATTTATAAAAGTAAGTTATAATCATCCTTTCTAATATTCACTAAATGTTTATTATTATATATGCATGGCATAGTCCTAAGTGTTTTAGCTGTGTAAGCTCTTTAAATCTGCACAACTCTGGAAGGTAGGTACTTACTACTCATTTAGCAGATAAGAAAACTGAGGAACAGAGAGAAGAGAACTATACATTCAGACTTTATGACTCTAGAACTTCCACTATGAAACATAATGCAACCTGCTTTCTTGTAGGGCTTTGTTTTCCTGGTAGAGCTTGCAACACTCACCCAATAGGAAGTTTCAATCCGGGCTTCCTCTACCCAGACTGGAGGGCTTAGGGGAGGCGATGCCTTCCAGGAGAGGATGCATTAGCCAACTCTGTGGACCATTCCCAGATGTGGATAACTCAGAAGCCTAATGTAGTCCATTTGCTTATTTTAAAAGCATGAAAATAAACATGAACTACAATGATGCCTTGTGTTTCTTGCCGTGAGTATGCCTTTAGCCATAAGATCTGGCACCATCTGTGACTGGCTGATGTTCTTAAAATGGGGGTGGAAAGCATGGAGAGATGGGGGTGGAGGATAGAGAGAAAGTCTCTCTTCTGAGCCGCTTCTCAAAATCACAGGAAAGTGTGAATGTGCAAGTAAATATGGGAACATGTTTGTAAAGTGTTTTCACAAGCAACTATCAGGGTCAGGGAACCTTTAAAATCCTCCCAGGAAGTTATCCCGAATGTGCAGGCTGAATCCTGGCTGCAGAAGCTTCCTCACAGTGTGGGCATTCAGCTGAGCCCTCCAGCTTTGGTAAGGTGAAATAAAAGAAAACCAGCCATAAATTGCCTCGGCAGGCTCAGAAACAGGCCAGTGGGGCCAGTTTTCTGCTTTTTCTATGATTCAGGGCTAGGATGGGATCTGCCAAGAGGGGCAACATCCGAGTAATTTCCACTGTTCAGGGTTTGTGGTGGCATCCCTCCTCACCCTCTCCATGGTGATCTGGAGGGTCATAAAATGAGAGCCGCGTCACAAAAGGTGATCAGATTTAGTAAGAAAATCCTTAAAAAGTGTGAAAAGCCTTATGAAGCACTGTCAGAAAATTATATACAAACCACTGTAAAGCTTTAAAATATATTTAAATAGATATTTATTTATAAATATATAGTTATAAATTTATATATTAATAAATAAATAATATATATTTACCATGAGCAACACTGAATCGGTATGGATTAACCCTTTATATGCTTTTTCTATCAAGGGCTAAATAGTCAGTATGTGATCCATATGGTCACTGTGGCAACTGCTCAATTCTGCAAATGTAGAGGAAAAGCAACCACAGACAATACGTAAGTGAATGGACCTGGTTATGTTCCAATAAAACTTTACATATGGATGCTGAAATGTGAATTCCATATACCTTTTAAGTATTATGTAATTTTATTCCACTTTTGAGTTTTTTCTCCCAGTTACTTAAAACTGTAAAAACCATTTTTAGCTTGCAGACCACACACAGACACTGGGCTTGATTTGGCTTTCGGGCCACGTAGTTTGTAGACTCCTGGATTAAATAACCCGTATGGCCTTACGAGTGTCTTCTGGCTGCACAGCAGCGTTGCTCTGTTCTGAAGAATGAAAGCACTCAGAGCACTGGATGGCTGACTTGACTGTGAGGCAGCTAATAGGGGGACGGGGGCAGCAGGTAGGAAAAGCCAGTGGGAGTTGCCCAGGACAGGGGGACTTCCAGGCATCTTTGTGGGGTGGACTCTGCACTGTCCAGGGGTACTGAAGGGCCTGCTCCCTAGAGCAGTGGCTCCAAACCTTTGTAGGCCTTAAGGGGACAAGTTCAAGAATTCTTTCCACCATCACCCAATCCCAAGCAGGGTCGTGCATGCCTCCGATAGAGAGGGGGCTCTCTGTGTGGTGAGCTGTCCCTACAGATGGCTCAGCTGCCACAGGGCCTGGTTAGGGGAGGGGGGCTGTAGGTCATTCCTTTAGCCAGGGTAACTCAAACTCTGTGGGGAGTCCGTGTTTCAATAACAGACTAATGATTACTCCATTTGCCAAAATTAATCCAAGTTGCCACATGCGTTAAGAAACCTTTTTTGAAGGATTTAATGTGAAAGAAAAATCAACCCCAAGAATTCAGAATCAGTTGTCTGTCCACAGCCTGGTTTTGGCCCTTCTGGAACCAGGGCCACAAATCCAGAGTGAGAAAGAG
Source organism: Dasypus novemcinctus (assembly GCF_030445035.2). Lineage (NCBI taxonomy): Eukaryota > Metazoa > Chordata > Mammalia > Cingulata > Dasypodidae > Dasypus > Dasypus novemcinctus. The sequence continues at coordinate 192,735,316 of NC_080673.1, read as the reverse complement.
CTGAGAATATGGGAATGGGCGGAAGACATTTGAGCCTGTCCACAGGCCTGCTGACTCCACTTACAAGGGCCTGTATTCTCTGTATCATGAAAGGGTATATTACCTGCTTCTGCACGTGAGTACCATTTTGTATAATCTGTGGTTGTGAGAACGGTTTTCTTGGAGAGAAACTACCCAACCCATAGAAGAAGGGTCCTCAAAGATGCTAGTGATTACTGTCACCATGTCACCAACGGAGGGCTCTCACAGGCCCTGCTTTTATTAGACTCGCTAGGGAAGTAATGTTAAAAAATACATATTCCCAGACTCTACCCAGATTGCTCCTAATTCAATACATCTGTGAGTGGAGCCAGGTGACCTGTATTTGAAACATAAATCAGCCGGAACATCCAGCCATGTTGGAGCTGTCTTCTCTAGTCAACCTGTGTGCTACTTGCAAAGAGGATGGAGCGTCAGAAGGAATTGTAACTTGGAGTCTCCACAGACATGAGAGAGGTCAAGTTCAGAATGAACTTCAAGGACTGCTAAAGACTTCTGTCTTTGATAATAGTGAGTTACAACTCCTTCAGAAATTCTGTATTATCTAAATACACCACATCATGTCTGCCTCAGTGGTAGAACCGTATCTCCCCAAATATATTTACTTACGATTTTCCCCAAATATTTGAGTGAGCATAGACAATATACACAAACGGTTACCTGTGGTCTTCTCCTGTGGCGTCAGCTGCCTCTCTCCTCGTCCATACAGTCATGGGGCCAAGCACAAGTCCCTAACGACATCACCATGCTTTGTATCTCAAGGCTGCGGATGTGCAGTTCCCTCTTCCTGGACGAATTAGCCCCTCCTCCAGCTGCAAGTAACTAATCTTGCTCTCTCCTTCCAAATCAGCTGAACTATTGCATCCTCTGGGAAGTGCTCCCTGGCCCACTAACATCTCTCATCTGGGCTGTGCATCCCTCACATAGCAGCCAGAAGAAATTTCCAAAAAATATTTCAGCTCAAGTGACTCCTTACTTAAAAGCCTCCTGTGGCTCCCCACCATGGCCTCTGTGGCCCCTACCTCTGATGCCTCACTGTGCTGCACCCTTTCTGGGTTTCCTGCACTGCTCAAATCCACCTACCATGCCCCTGACGTGGGAATTTTGCACTTGACTTCTGTTTGGGGTTGCAGTCCTAACCCTTCCTACCTGACCTTATTTGGAAATAGGGTGGTTTCTGGAGTAGGGCAGATCCTAATCCAATAGGAATGTGTCCTTCAAAGAAAAGAGACACAGACACACAAACAGAACAAAGACAGCCGTGTGAGGAGAGGCGAGATTGGAGTGGTGCTGCAACAAGCCAGAGGTTGGCAAGGCTTGCCGGTAATCACAAGAACCCTGTAGGAAGCAAGGAAAGAGCCTCATCTAGAACCTTCTGAGAGGGCATGACTCTATAGACACTTTTATTGCAGACTTCTAGCCTCCAGAACTGTCCGAGAAGGAATTTCTGTTGGTTTACGACACCCAGTTTGTGGCACTTTGCCATAGCAGCCCAAGGAAGCTAATGTACCTTCCATCTGCCTAAAATTCTTCATCCTCTGATTGTCATTAAGATCACTGATTCTCAATTCAGTGATGAAAAGACAATTCCTGCTCTCATGAAGCTGACCCCTTGTAGGAGAAGACCAATAGAAAACAAGAAATTTATAAGTAAGACTGAATTAGGCAGTATCATATACTCTAAAAAACAAACCAAAATACTAAAGATGTGATAGACATTTGATCACCACTGTAGAGCCAGCCCCTATATAAGTGCTTGGAACATTCTGAGTATTGAATAAAGACTAATTGAGAAAATGAATTCCCCTTTGTGTGTGTGTATTTTTTCTTTACATTTAAACAAAATGGATCATAATTATGTACTGTTTCATGTTCTGCTCTTGCAGTTAATAACGTATTTTGCACAGTTTTCCACATAAACACGTTGATTTATCCCATCATTTATCAGTTTCATTGAATTGCATTGTATAGTTTATTTTCTGTTTTTATCCCCCCCCCCCCACCAAAGATGGCTCTGTCTATTTGAGCACTATTTTTTTGCTGGATTTTTTTGCTCATTGCCTGCTTGTTTTTGCTTGTATTTTGCTCATTGCCTGCTCTTTGTTTTTTGCTCATTGTCTGCTCGTCAGTTTTTCCTTTGGGAGGCACACGGAACTGAACCTGGAACCTCCCATATGTGAGGCAGATGCTCAACTGCTTGAGCCACATCTGCTCCCTGCTTGTTTCTTTTGTTTGTATTTGCTCATTGCTTGCTTATTGAGTGCTTACTGTCTTCCTCATTTTTTTTATTGCTCATTATTTTTTTCTCTTTGCAGTTGTTTTTGCTCAAGGTCTGCTTGCTGTCTGCTTGTTATCTGTCTTCTTTAGAAGGCACTGGGAACCAAACCTGGGACCTCCATGTGGGTGGCAGGTGCCCAACTGCTTGAACAACATCTGCTTCTGCACTGTTTATTCTTATTTCCCCAATTTCCTGATAACTGATCACTTCCAATTATTGGTTTTGTTTTGTTTTTGTAATTGCGAACAACACTTCACGGAACATTCTTAAGCATATAACTTGATACTTTGGAAATCACATCAGTGGAAAAAATTTCTGGCAGAATTATTGAGTCAAAAGAATATGAGTAATTCAATTTTGATAGATATTGCCAAATTGTCTTCAAAATGATGTCACCATTTGTACTTTCACGGGGAATGTATGATAATGCTGTTTCTGTATACCTCACAGGTCCTGAGTATTATCAAACTTTTAATTTGTCAATCTGATAGTTTCTCCTTGTTGTATTTGATTTGCATTCTTATTTATAAATGAGATTGAACATCTTTTCATATGTTTATTGGCTATTTGCATTTCTTTCTGAACTGTCTTTTCATATCCTTTTCCCTTTATTTTATTGCATTACTCATCTTTTTTCTTATTCTTTTCTGGGGATTCTTTGTAAATTAAGGAGATTTTCTTTATGATTAATATTGCAAGTATTTCTTCCTGATGTGTCATTTTTCATTTCATTTTATTTGGTGTATTTTTATTTGTCATATGGGGAAGTTTTTTTTTATCCTTTATGGTTCCCAGGCAATTATTTATTTTTCACGTAGTAAGTTTCTTGTCATGAATGAAGTTTTCAGAATATTCTAGAACTCTTAGATTCTTGTCTATAAAATGCTCTTAAAGAACCCAGGAAATCTTTCCAGTCAGTGACTGAATATGACAGTCCTTCCATGATATTCCTGATGGTTAATAGTCAGCTTCTCCTTTAGCTTCCCCAGGAACTGTCTCCTGTTTTAAGAGGCAGCCTTTTATACTGCTAAACCACCTTGTTATTCATTTGTTCAGATAAGAGTTGGCATGGCTACGTCATAAAGAAACCATGTTCCAGGTGGAAGGCATACAGAGGTCAAGAGCAGGAGATTACAGCATCTTCAGAGGGAATGCACATGCTTCACCTTTAAATATGGGGTAATTTCCCCTAATACAGAGCCAAAAACCTATCTTCCAGTATTTTCACATGACTTTGTGATAAAGTGAACATATTCAAAATGAAAGATTCCACCAACTTTTTCGATCTGTGCTGCAAAAATCAAGCCAATACTCCATGATAAGGATCATTGCTAACTAATTGGGTAGTAAATTCTGCCACAGATTTCACACACTGGTGATATTATCAAGTAATAAGTACTTCTTTCCACTTCACAGGCAGAGGATGTACTTCTGTGAGTTTGTCTGTAAAATAAGTTCTCTATACCAATACCATTTTCCACTGACTTTTATTATGTAATTAGTTATAAGATGGTCTTGTATCAAAATTCATTATGCAAATAGAGGTATGTTCCCGGGAGAATGTCTGAAATAGAGAGGTATATAGAGTACCTAGAGATGTAAAGAAACCTCACTAAGAATTGTGAAAGAAATAAGGCAGTAACTCCAACCTTCACAAATGAAAACTACAGAAAAGGAGTACAAAGAAAAAAAGCCAAAGATAGATTTATAGCTCCAAATGATCACCACTACACAAACTTCAGACTTTCTCACTTCTTTCCTCCCTGGGAGGGAAGTACAGAGACATTCCTGAAACCAAGGCTAGAATTCCCATGATGCACTCTTTTCTCAAGATGGCTGATATTACATCCACTTAGGAAACAGGGATGGTAGGATTGCCAGATTTATTTCAGATGAGCAGAAGAGAATTTTTAATATAAGTCCCAAATATTACATGAGTGCCCTGTGTGTTACCTGACAACCTAATGAATAATCAACTTTTTATTTTCCATTTGGAAATCCAAAACTCCATGAAGGTGACTCTTGAGGCAACACAAAATACATATGTCTTTATATTATGTGTTTAGTATACTAGGTTGCCTTACAAGAAGACATCTTTATCCTAAGAAGTTCCACATAACTTAAAAAAATCCAACCACATATTTCACTTGCATATAAACACATGACTTGGGAAACAATTACCACTCACTTTCCCACTGAAAACTTCTGGAGGATTAAAAAAAAAATCACTGTATTTGTTCTATTTGGAGAGGTATTTCATATACAATCACATCATACCTGCTAAGATGCTCAGGAATTGGAGTCAGAGACAAGATTTGCTGTGCAGAAGCCTGACCATGTGGTAAGAAGCCCATGGCACCATTTTATAAGTATCCTTTTGGAAGTGTACAAATTGGGAGGACTTGAAGTGAGAACAAATTCTGTCTGGATTGTGAGTGAGAGTGATCACTTTGACACCTCCTGGACCCATTTGAATTAAGGAAAAAAAAAACCCAACAGCTTATATAATGACTTCATAAAGAAAACTCCCTACTGACTTGATAAGAATAAATGTTCTCATTAGCTAAAGCAAGTAAAGGAACAAACGAATGAGCAAAATCACAGGCTACATTGAACAATAATTATACAATGTGCTCACACATAGATTAACTCTTTTGTTACTCAGAAAAGCCTGGTGAGGAAGGGATTCTCATTATCTCCATTTTTCAGCTAAGAAGTCTGAGGCACAGGGTCAAATGAGGACGAAGGTTACAAAGCTTGAAAACTGTAAGCTGGAATTCAAACCAAGGAAGGAAGATGATGTCTCCTTTCTAAGACATCCCTCCTTCCTCTCATTATCTGACAAACTATAGAAAAAAAATTAAGTTTTTTCATTAATCAGGTGGAGCAGATCTGGTGATCTTCCAGAGGACCCCTGATTTCACCAGAATCCTTACAAGTCAGCCTCAGCCTCTACAACCAAGACCTAACTCTACGTAGGTGCTGGCTGAGCCTACATCGTGGTCTTGGTCTACTGACCAGCTCACCACTCAACTTGCTTCCAGAAGTGAAACCCAGGTAGATAGCAAATGAAGTGGATGAATGTCAAGGACCTGTCTGGCAGGTTGTGACTTTGGCCCTTGGCATTTCTGGCACCAAAACACTGGGATCATAATCTCATCACTAGTTCCATTTTGAAGCTGAGGAACTTGAGACTCCAAGGATAAAGTAGCCCTAGAGAAGTCACGCAGCTAAGAAGCCCCAAAGCCTGGAGTTGCATTGCTTGTTTGACTCCCTGAGAGCAGTGGCAGCCCATGGGCTAAGTGCATAGGTTGTGGGATTCAGGCTGCCTGGCATCTAGTCCTGGCCTAACACTCATATTTTACTGTGCAATGTTGTGTAAGTTACTGAATCTTTCTTTGCCTCATTTTTCCTCACCTGTAAGTTGGGGATAATAACAGCAGAATTTCTGTTAGAAGAAGATAATATATGTAAAGTAACTAAGATGCTTCCTGGCATAAATGCCATCACTAACAAATGCTGGCTATTGCTATTGCCATGGCAACTGCTATGGCTCTTACTCTTGCTCTTGTTCTTGCTGTTACTTTTGCTATGACTCTAGCTGCTGCTATTACTGTTACTCTTACTCTTGCTATTACTACTGCTATTACTCTTGCTGCTACTATTGCTATTACTCTTGCTCTTGCTATTACGACTGCTATTACTTTTGCTGCTACCTGCTACTATTGCTACTATGCTTGCTGTTATTACTGTTACTCTTGCTTTTACTGTTACTATTGCTATTATTCTACTCTTGCTTTTGCTGTTACTATTGCTATTAGTCTTGCTGTTACTATTGCTATTAATTACTCTTGCTGTTGCTTACTTTGCCGATGCAGAATACCAGAGAATGTGTTGGCTTTTATAAGCATGTTTATTTGGGATAAAAGCTTCCAGCTCAAGGCCCTTGAAGAGGTGCTTTCTCACCCACATCAGCTGCCACTTGTTGAAGCAAGATGGCGGGCGTCTCTCCCTGGAGCCTCAGCTGTTGAGTCTTCTCCTTTCTGTCACATGGAAGGAGCAGAGTGACAGAGCCTTCTCTTCCTGCATCTGTCTCTGTGAGTGCTCGTTTTATATCAGACCAAGCAGGAGGGCGGGGACTCAGCCTGAGCCACACCCACTGACAGGAAACAATCAAAAGCCCTGAATCAATCTTAACAGGTAATCTACTCAAAGCCCTCTCGGCTGAATTGAATGCAATCAGAGGGTGTCACACCCAGAGGAATAGATTCGTTTACAAACATAATCTTTCTCTTTTTGGGATTTATAAAATAATCTCAAACTGCCACAGTTGCTATTGCTATTACTCTTGCTGTTACTGTTGCTATTACTTACTCTTGCTCTTGTTCTTGCTGTTTTGTTGCTATTACTCTTGCTGTTCCTATTGCAGTTACTTTTGCTATTGTTATTGCTATTACTCTATTACTATTCATGCTCTTGCTATTTCAACACATTGTCACTGTGTTGTTAAAAAGAAGGTGTTTACAGTTCAAAGGTCTCTAATTATTCTTGCAATTCTGGAAATCTGGAGGTAAGGGGGGGGAAAGAAAATGAAACAAAGATGCAAGTTGCTTTGGGAGAAAAGAAATGCATGTGGAGGACTGCTGGGAAAATATCAAAAGGAGAAAAGATCTGCAAGTCCCATCCTAGGGTTTCAAATATTTTATTCCCACTTGGTTGCCCTATTCATGTGCCGACACTTTGCATGAACATGGAAAATTCTCTGCTTGGTTATCAGTGTATTTTTATGAAGGATCCATGAAACAGAAAACCCCAACTGTACGTCCTGGATGCCTTGCATGCTCCTACCTACAGCCCCTCCCTCTGCCCCGCTCAGCCCCGCTGTCCTGCAGGAGCATCACCTTGAACCGCCTGAATGTGCATTTGCCTTAAAGTCAGCAATGACGATTCTACCTGTCCTCCTTACTCACTGTTCCCACCCTTCCAGGCACAGTATCAAGACGCAGGTGAGAAGGAAAGGAACTGAAGGCGAAAGAAGCTCTGTGTGGTAAAATGTGGTGTTTTCGGCTTCACTGGACTTTATTTTCCTTGCCTGAGTGCCTGTCCCCTGCCCATGTTGTGATGTGGTCAGTGCCATCCTTCCTTTCATCTACTTCATTCAGGGGAGATGGAGGTGATGGCTGCTGAGTCCAGGCATCCTCTCCATCTGCATAGAGATGGATGACTGAGGTCCAGTCCCACCAGCCTTTGCACAGACACATGCCCATGCAGGAAGCCTGACAACACAGGTGAAACCTTATTCCTTAACATGACAAAGGGGCCTTTTGTGACCAGCTCATGATGACCTTTCCTGCCTTATCCCTCCCCACTCAGCTTTACTGAGTTTTTCTCAACCCTTGAATGCCCAGTGTGCTCTCCCTCCCCTCATCCATGCCCCATACAAACAATTCCACTGTATGGAACAATCCCTTCCCTTCTCTCTTCACCCCTACTCATCCTGAATGGCTGTTTCAATATGGCATCTTTTAAGAGGCTGTTCCTGATCACCAAGTTAAGTACAGTTTTCTTTCCAGAGTATTTCCATCAACACACATTTTCAACACTTTCTATGTGCGAAAGTCTTCTCTAAGCAATGGAGAAAGCAGAAACATAAGCAAGATAATTTGAGAGAATGGTAAGGGCTGTCATGGCTATGATGGGGAAAATGTGGTAGAGTAAGGAGAGGGAGCTAAATGAATTTAAAAACCAGGTATGGACTTTCTGAAGGAGGAAGTAATATTTAAGAGGAGTTCTAAAAGGTTGAGGAGCCATGGAAAGAGTTAGGGCAGAATGTTCCAAGAAGAAGGATGACATATGCTAAGGCCCTGGGGCAGAAATGGGTTGGCTGATATAAGAGACAGAGAGCTTCCTGGGAGAATCCTAGTGGTTTATGGCCTCACCAGTGAGTCATTCACATTCACTGGTCATCTGACAGGTAATATCTGACAGGCAGAGTAGTTGGATATAAGAGGAGAGCTGTAGAATTAGACAGCTGTCTTTACTATTTAATGGTTGTGTGGCCTTGGACATGGCATTTAACTTTTCATTTGCTTCCTTAGTATATGGTAGTGCTTAAAAACAGACCTTAGAGTTAGTCAGACAACTGCTTTTTTGGTACTTGGGTGGTAAAATATTTAATTTTCCTGAAGCTTATATTTCTTACATGCAGAGGGGATTATTATATAAAGTCTGACACTGACTATATGGCTGATACATTGTACATATCCACAGTGTTATTGTAATGCATTTCTATGAAAAGCATATAATTTACATGCTTTAATAAGGTTTACCACCTTGGTGTTTCTTGTTTTGTATTCATGCAATGATCATCCCTCCATCTAACAGGGTCCTTATTTTCTTTAGGGAGAGATTTCTTCCAATTGGATATATTTGGTGGAACTGTTAATTGGTTGCCCCTCATTTCTCCCAGCAAAGCCATGGAAGCTAAGTCAAGTAGATTCCCTGGAATCCGAATCTTGAGCAGAGTCAAGGAGATTGAAAAAGGATGACATTCATTCATTCTAGCAATGATGACTTAGCAAATCTCATCCTGTAGCAGAACAGTATCATGATTTCTGTTTCCTCTAGTTTCCAGAACTGGAAAAACCCCTGTCTCTTTTTCAAAGATGTTCTTCTTTTCCTATCAATTCTAGACGTTTCTGAGGGGTTCTAATATAGTCCTTTTTGCTTAATTATTATTAAAGAGTGTTTACCATTATTACTGTTTTATTTTTCCTTCCTATAATAGAAACAGAAAATAAAATCAGAAGCCACATTTTATACTCACTTGAATGGCTGCTATTAAAAAATGGAAAATTACAAGTGTTGGAAAAGTGGAGAAATAGGAATACTCATTCATAGCTTGTGGCAATGTAAAATGGTGCAGCCACTGTGGAAGACAGTTTGGCAGTTCCTCAGAAAGTTAAGTATAGAACTATCATATGACCCAGCAATGCCACTACTAGGTATAGGCCCAAAATAATTGAAAACAGGGACTCTAACAGATATTTTCACACCAATGTTCTTAGTGGCATTATTTACAATTGCCAAAAGATGGAAGCAACCCAAGGATCAATTACAAATGGGTAAACAAAATGTGGTTCATACATTCAATGGGATATTATTCAGCTGTAAAAAGGAATGAAGTCCTGATATATGCAACAACATGGATGAATCTTGAAGTCATCATGTTGAGTGAAATGAGGCAGACACAAGGGGACAAATAGTGTATGACCTCACTGATATGAAATAATCAGAATAAGTAGACTCATGGAGTCAGAATCTACAATATTGGTTACCAGGGGATGAGGTGGGGATAGAGAATGGGAAATTGTTTTTGTTTGCTAATGGTTGTCAATGCAATATACAAGAAATAGGTTGGCTTTTATAATGGGAATTTATTAAGTTAAAAACTTACAGTTCTGAGGCTGTGAAAAAGGCCAAATCCAGGCATTCTCAAAGAGGCGGTCTCACTGAAGGTTGGGTACTAGCAATCCTGGACTCATACCATATGGTAATGCACAACGGCAGCTCTGAGGTCTCTGCCTTCCCCTCCAGGCTCACTTTCTTCCCAAGCTCAAGCTGTGGTGACCAGGCATATGGCTCATCTCTCCCTTCTCCTCTAGACCACTCTTGCAGTTCTTGGGGGCTTTTTTCCATGCCTCACTGATTCCAGCCTCCATCCTCTGGGACCTCTCTCTCAGCCTCCCAGGGTTTCTCTGTCTTTGCTGCTTTTGTGTGTGTGTGTGTGTCTACTGCTATCAGTTCTCTGTTTATAAATAACTCCAGCAAGAGGACCAAGAACCATCCTGGGGCACAGCTCACTGAAGCAATCCAATCAAAGTTCTCCCAATTAAATCCAACCTAATCAAAGGGTCTCACTCCCACAGGAACGGAGCTTTTCTGAGATTCACAAAAAACTTCAAACTGTCACAGAAGTTAAGGCTTAAAACGGGCAGTGTTCCTATTTGGAAGGATGGAAATGTTTTGATAATGGATGGTGATGATGGTAGTACAACACTGGGAATGTAATGAACTGCACTGAAATATCTTTCTGAATGTAGTTAAAAAGAGAAATGTTAGGTTGTATATAAGGTAACAGAATAAAATTTTTTAAAAAAAATCCATGGAACTATACTACACAGTGAACCCTAAGTTAAACAATGGACTATAGATAATAGTACAATTATAAAAATATACTTTCATCAATTATAACAAATGTACCACATCAATGCAAGGTGTTAATAGGGTGGTATATAGGAATCCTTATTTTATGCATGATTGTTCTATAAAACCACAACTTCTCTAATACAGAAAAAATAAGAAAAACATCAAAAAAAAACAAAGGAAAAAAGTCCTAAAACAGAAAAGGAGGGTCATTCAGTTATGATTAAAGACACATCTTTTTAAAGAAATTACAAGCAAAAAACCTGTATTACCAATAATACAGTAACAAAATATGTGATACAGAACATTTGGAAAAATAACTTGATGAAATATAATTAAGATAGGAGATTTTTAATATACATCTCTTAAGAATCAAACGTCTCTGATAAAATTATTAAGGTCATAGAGGACTCGAACAATATGAACAATCTGTTCAATTTGACATACTGAAATCTCTGACTTACAAAAAATAAAATAAAACCAACCATGTAAATCTGTACTCACTTTCACATTTCTACCCCATCTGCTATATATATATCTATACATATATCTAGTCACATGGCTAGTAAGATATGTAGTTAAAGACTATGTCCTGGCTAAAGTTCAAAGCAAAGAAAAACTTACAGATGATGGACTGGGCTGCTGGCTTAAGGTCTATTCTCAAGGTTAATGACATAGCTACCTAAGGAAAATCTCTGATAAAATGATGAGAATGGTACTGGGCTGGACTCTGCCAAGAGGATAAGCATGTGAATTCAAAATTCACAGATGCTACTTAACTTCCCTACAGGTGGAAGCCACAGACAGCTCTCTCCTACAGAGGGTTCTCTCGAAACACTCAGAGAGGTAGGTGAAAGGAAAGGTGAACAGGTAACATTCCAGCAGACCTAGAGGAGCCCTATAAGTTTCCTCTAGGTCTATGATTCCATGATTCTACCTATGATTTTATTGAGTTTTCTTTCTTTTTTTCAGGACATGAGGATTATATATTTAGGAGATTTTGCCTACCTACACTATAGCTTTTAACATATTCAAGTTCTCTATCTCTATAATGGGAATATAATTATTTGTTATTTGAAATAATAATTACATTGTTTACATTGTCATTGTTTACATAAAGGTCATATATAATTTACAAAGTTGTTTTAAAGATCAAGGGCAGTAATGTGCCTTTCCTACCTCACTGTACTAGGCTGAACCAGCGCCCACCCTTCCATGTGCCCACTCCCTATTACAATTACATATCTGTGCCCTTTGGCATTGAAGTTGGGCTTGGTCATGTGACAATCTTTGGCCAGTGGAAAGTGGGTGGAAGTGGCAGCATGCCAGTTCTGAGCTGAGCACTCAGGAGATGGAGCATTTCCACTCACTCCTACTCCTCCAGTGATGTGGTGACTTGCCAGAGAACAATGCGGCCCAGAGTTCCTGTTCCAAGGGGAATGAGGAGCATTGAACACGACCTTGGCCAAGGCCAGCCAACCCAGAGCCCCAGGAAGGAAAAAATAAATACCTGTTGTTTGAAACCACTCAGTTTGGCTGTTAGGCATTGACATTGTAACAACAGCTGACGAGTATACTAGTCTTTACACAAATTATGTAATTTGTGTCCTTGGAGTAATTTTAAACTCTGCAAAGACAGGGGCAGGCCCTGTTGCTTCCCTGTTCTCAGGTACACTTCTCAGCCCAAAATATGTAATGGTTCATAAGTCTGTTGTCTGAGGACCTTGAATCAGGCTAGTCCCATTTCTTCAATCAGATGTGGATTTAAGAGAAACAATTCTACCTGAAGATTGATATTCACAAACTGCATATGAGATTATCTTCTGCTTTTCCCATTTATTGTAAAATATAGTTTTTTAATTGAACAGAAATAAACAAAGCTTGTGGACAACAGCTCAGATGCCATTTTTTAAACTGCTGTCTCAAGGAGATGATTACCATTTCTTTTGAGGATAGAGAGTCCAACAAGGCTGAGAAAATAATTCTGGTTCATGTACTGCTTTGTTTATTCGACAAGCCGTTTTATTGAGAACATATTTGGTGCTAAACCCCAGTTTAGGTCCTTAGGATATGGAAAGCAAGGTCATTATCCTTGACCTTATGCCATTTATGTTCTAGTGGGGGACACTGCAGTGCAATCAACTTGTTATGTGCTTGGGGCATGAAAGAAGTGGGAACTATCTTAGGCCTGAGAGAAATCAGGGGTAGCTTCTCGGAGTAGGAACTAGCTGACAGCATTTTAATGGTGAAACATAAAATTGAGGACAATAAAATAATGCCTCCAGCAGACGCCCTCAGAAGTGTACCAGCTAACAGGAGGACAATGACCTCACTGTGAGGGAGGGCCTCGTTTTTGCTACATTAGGTGCATGAGCAGTGGTTGCTCCATCCATATTTCCTGACAACATTCAGGCCCGTCAACAGCTCCTGCTCCTCATGGTGAATGCTCAACTTCAACACTGGCAAATAAGCCAGGCGGAGGCAAAGTCTGCAATATTTTGAGACAAAAAATTCACAATTTCATTTTTTTCAACCTCCATAATAAAATTAATAATCCTATTATATTTAATTTGGGGAATAGAAGCTGCCTACGTAACTCTAGGAAATAATTCTATGAGACAAAATCCAATCGTTTGTGAATTATCTCACAACCCAAAAGACAACGTTTTGAGTCATTTTATGTCAGTAAGAGTTTCACCCTAACAATTACAATACATAATAAAACTGCTACCTTTCTATTACATATATTTTGGCAAATAATGGAACATAATAATGATATACAATTCTAATTTTGTGCTTTAACCTTTTAGAGATGGAAAAACCCCTGTAATTAAAATATTATACAAAATGACCAAATGGATGGTGGAGTGATATAAAATAAATCCCAGAATTTAATCAGCTTTTTAATTATCACTAGTTAAGACAATTGGTTGGGCCTGTTATTTTCAGTAGCAAGCTAAAAATCATTTCACATGATAATTTCTAGGGTTAATTGTTGCAGTTTATTCAATGCAATCTTCTCTACCGGCTTTATTTTTATCTGCCAGTACACCAATACACCATGATTAGCATAAATTAAGCTAAATGAATTCTGTGGGTTACTATATTATTTTATACCAATCTTTTTTATTTTCCTTTCTCTCCAAACATTTAAAGGTTAGGGATGGGTGAATGGTTTGATGGCAAATTCCAACATCCAGCTGCTCAGCCTCAGCCTCAGGGAGAAAAAAAAAATGCTTAAAAACTCAGTGATTAATTTTCAGAAATTTTATTTTCTGATTTGCAGAAATCTTGGATAGAAAAATGCATGGTAAAAAATGTCATCACGAAAGATGTTGTATCATTATACACTGACCTTTTGCATGGGCCCACACACTTCATGGCAGGGAAGCAAGGAACTCTACATGCAAGCTTAGATAATGCAGAATGAAAGAGATTTGTGCGTGTGCCTCAAATGAATGATTTTCACAGTGTTCAAACTGATATGCTGTGACCCCGGATTGCTCCAGTAACGTTTGCTCTTCACAAAGTGCGTTTACCTAATTTAGAAACTCAGGTCTTTTAACCCTGCGTTATTGGTGGCAATATATCTTTGACTGCAAGTTCACCACAGGAATCCTCGACTGACTTACACCCAAGTCAGGCAAGGAAGTCCCTTATGGGATGGTCAACCCACCAAAGCCTTGCTTCCCACTGCCTTGATCGCTACGTGGACCCAGCCTCCCCTACCAGTCTCTCCTCCCTCTCCTGACAAGGCCTCTCTCCCTCCTCCTCACTTCCTAGGTCTTTGGGAGCTCACCTAGGACTCTCTGGTCTTTTCCAGGCCCTGGAAAATTCTCCCACCTCTCTTGGCAACATTCACTGTGTACCTATTACATTCCGAATCTGGATCTGGTGCTAGAGACGCATTTTTGGACAGGGGAGAAATTTGTTCTCTGCTTCACAAAGTTTAGAGTCTATCGGGAAGACATTACACAAATCATTAAAATAAAGTGAGAGACATCCTGTGATGGGGAAAATACAGAGACTTACAAAAGCAGGGAATTCTCTCGTCTGCCTCCTCAAGGTTCCCTTGTTCTCTCCTCTGCTTTTCTTCTCAAGGGAACAGCCAGACTGGGCTACGCTTTGCCTTTCAATGAAGATGAAGAGGCAAAAGGTGACTACAGTAATTCTCTCCCCGCTCTACAGGTTCTCAGTTTGCAACCCACCTGCTTCTGCCCAGGTGCCTATAATGCTTTGGAGACAAGAACTGTCCAACTGCCCCTTTATTCCCGTTCTTGAGCTTTGGATTCAGTGGCAGCTCTTCCCTGCACCCCCTGACTCGGTGTTCAGGCCCCTGGCAAAGGCTCTCCACTGTATGTAAGCTGCTTGCCTAGTCTACTCTAGGCTCGGGGTAGGTACCCAATAAGAATTTCCTGAATAAGTCAAATAAGTAAAAACTCGTTAAGTTAGTGAATTTTTTTTTTAAGGATCATGATATGTTCAAATATAGGAAATGAAGTTTGAGAACAAAGGAAGACCACACAAAATGTTGTATAATATAAAGAAAGAGGTTCAAGATAATCATGAGCCCCCTTCCAGGACCTGATGGGAAACTCAATCCATCATTCATAAACCATTTAACTATGGCAGAGGAACTCAAGTTCCTAACACCTGACTTGGACTGCAAGTTCCACGAGAGCATGGGATCTATCTTATCTTGTTAGTACAAAAAGGTGCTGAATTACTATTCATCAAATATATTAAATGAATGAGTTAAGGTAACATTTTGGCTCAGGAAATATCTATCTGTATGTTAAAGGCCTTCTATATAGGAATTCAGAGATCATTTGAGATTAGAAGCCTGGAGCATCATTTAAATTTTAATAATTTGGAGTTTAAATATTTTGGTGCACAGTTTTTTTATTTTAAAGAGAATTTAAAATGGAGAAAGATGTACTTCCACCTTTCTAAGTAAACCTCAAAACCACTCCTAAACCAGCCAAACAGTCTGAAGATAGCAGGCTGGGGTTAGAGAATTTGTTTGCAAGTCTGAAAGGAAGAGAAGAGATGACTATGAATGTATACAGTTTGGCAAATAGTGGAAGAATTCCTCCTGGACAGTAAAATCAACTGGCAGCTTTAGCAAGCAGGGTGCTTTCATTCAGAGTCTGGTGTCTGACAGACAAATCATGTTTCCTTGGGTTAAGACAGTGACATAATGAAGTGAAAATGACTGAGAGTTCATAGAGAATCCAAGTTACCTAAGAAGCCTGGAGTTATTTATTTGTGGGCAGAACTCTAAAATGTAGAATAAAAGAGAAATAAGAGCTATGGAGAGAGGATGAAATACACTCAGAGAGGAAAGCAACCTTAGGAAGTCACATTCAGCAGCCAACAGGAAAGTTTTCCTGAGGGTCTTATTTAAAGAAATAAGAAAAAAAACAAACAGTATCCAAGACACAGGGACATAAGACTCAGCAACTTATTTCAAAGCAGTATTCGGATGGAAAGCTATCATCATGGCAAGTGTTTTCCTTGCTTAGTTTTTCCACTCTTCCACTTTCCTCTCCACCACTCATGGACCTGGGACCATCTCCTGAAATAGTGTTGAGTCAAAGGGAAAAATGGAAAGCCATGGATGGGGAGTCACAGGCCCAAGAAAGGGCCAAAGGGCCCTTTGCTGTCCCCTTTGCTGTCCCCTTATTGCCTAAGGCTAGAAACAACTGATTGCTGTCAGCATCGCATGCAGACTCCACAGTCTTATAAAGTATTATTGGTTCGCTAGGCTTTCTCCAAAAACCTCTAAAAAATAAATTTCAACTCATTTATTCATCCATTTGTTCAAATTCAAGAATTTTAAATTGAATATCAGGCATAAAGACTGGTCCTGGGATTCTTAGAATTCTAGGTGTTTTAGTTTGCCAAAGGGCTGCCAATGCAAAGTACCAGAAATGGGTTGGCTTTTATAATGGGGATTTATTTGGGGTAAAAGCTTATATTTCTGAGGCTGTGAAATGTGCAAATAAGATATCAGCAGAGATGCATCCTCTTTAAAGTCAGCTGCCATGTGGTGAAGCAAGATGGCTGCCCATCTCCTCCAAGGTCTCCACCTTCCCCTTCAGAATCTACTGTCTCCTGGAGATCAGCTGAGGGCAACCAGGCAGAGGGCTTGTCTATCACCTGGCCTCCTCTATCAATCTCAGCTGTTCCACTTTCTTTGAGTCCACCTGCAAGCAATCAGGCATATGGCTCATCTCTCCCTGGGCCTCAGATCTTTGAGCCTCTCAGGGACTTCGCTCCTTGCAGCTCAGCTGTGGGAGAAACTGGAATCCTCTCACAAAAATATCAAAAGATCAAATACAGTAGCTTCCTTTATCCTTCGTGTATGTTTCTCTCTGTGTCTCTGTCTATATAAGACCCAGCAAGAGGGCGGAGACTCAACCTGAGTCACACCTCACTGACGTAGCCCAATCAAGAGGATCTCATATCCACAGGGATGAATTAGTTCAAAGATACAATCTTTCTCTTTTGAGGATTCAACAAATTCAAACTGTCACACTAGGGGAATGAAGAGACATGAAAATCTATAATTACATTGTCATATGGTAAAGGGCATGGTA
The DNA here is from genome assembly GCF_030445035.2 of Dasypus novemcinctus. Lineage (NCBI taxonomy): Eukaryota > Metazoa > Chordata > Mammalia > Cingulata > Dasypodidae > Dasypus > Dasypus novemcinctus. The sequence goes on along the minus strand of NC_080673.1, from coordinate 192,718,192 downwards.
AAAGTATTTGTAGGACACCTAGAGTACATAGAAATAGGAGGATGTGGGCAGGAAAAAAGTTCTGGTAAGAGTTAGCTAGTTAAAAAGAAGGGTAAAATGGTGTCTAGGCAATAACCACAGCACTCATGGTTATTTCCCATTGTTTAATGGATATCTACTTTGTGTCAGGTACTGTGCTTGTTTCCAGGCTGGTACAACTGTGCTCTGGTGCTTGAAGGTATTAAAAGCATATGAAACCAATGGGCAAGCTGAATAGCCCAGTTGTGCTGGAATAAAGTTATGAGTGAGAGTAGGAAAAGATGAGGATGAAGGGGTAGAAGGTACAATATTGCCAAGTCTAAGTTCAGAGTTATTATTAAGGCTGGGGAAATGAAGAGCTTTACATAGAGATGATAAATCAGATTTGGGTTTTAAAAGGTTTCCCTGTATGCTTGTAAAGAATAGACTGGAAAAGGCAAAGAGTGGAAATAAACAATCAGTTAAGAGAATATTCCAATAATCCAAGTGTTTTAGTTTGCTAAAGGCTGCCAAGGCAATAAATGAGAAATGGGCTGGCTTTTATAATGGGAATTTATTAGGTTGAAAACTTAAAGTTCCAAGACTGGAGAAAATGGACAAAGCAAGGCATCAGGCAAAGCTTTCTTCCTGAAAGTAGACTGCTGGTGGTCCTGGATTCCTGCTGCCAGGTGGTAAGGCACAATAGCAGCTCTGCTAGTCTCTGCTTTCTCCTACAGGCTCACTTTCTCCCTGAGCTCAGCTGTGGGGAATCAGGCACATGGCAGTGTCTGCTTGTCTCTCCCCTCTCCTCCAAGCCTGTTGCTAGTTCTGTTTTGGGCTGCTCTGTATGTGGCCTTTCTCTCTCTCAGGTTCATTGATTTCAACTTCTGGAGGCTTCTCTCTATCACTGTGGCTTTTTTCCTGTGTCTGTGGCTTTTATTCCTCTGTTTATTAAGGACTCCAGCAAGAGGCTTAAGACCCATCCTGCGTTATGCATTACTGAAGTGATCCAATCAAAAGCAAGGTCCCTTAACTGAACCTAATCAATAGGTCACATCTACAATAGTTTTACATGCCCAGGAATGGATTAGCTTTAAGGTCATGACTTCTGGGAGTCACCCAGCTTCAAGCTTTCACATCAACTAAGAACAGATAAGGATGTGATTAGAAACATTATTACAAATCTATAATAATCATGACAGTATGGTTTTGAATTACATAATGATAAAAATATAGATTAATGGAAAGCAAACCCTTACTTTTATGGTAAATTGATTTTAGATAAAGGTGTCAAGAAAAAAGAACAGCCTTCAAGAACTGGCCCTGGGAAAACTGGCTATCTATATGCAAAAGAATGAATTTGAACTCCCTACCTCACATCATATACAATACGAACTCAAAATGGATGATAGACCTAAATGTAAGAGCTAAAACAAAAAAAAAATTATTATAAAATAACAAAGACCTTTCAGTTAGGCAAAGATTTCTTAGATATTTCAAAGATAAGATAGTCTAAAAAAGAAAGTGATAATTTGACCTCATCAAATTTAAGATCTTTTGTGCTTCAAAAGACATCAGTGAAAAGACAATCCACAGACGGAGAACATTTTTGCAAATCATATACCCAATAGCGATTTGTATCCAAAATACATAAAGAACTCTTGCAAATCAATAATTAAAAGACAGATTACTCAATTAATGAATGGGCCAAAGATTTTAGACATTTCTACAAAGCAGATATAATAATGACTAATAGGCACATGAAAGAGGTAAAAAATTATGTAAGGAAATCAAACCACAATGAGATGACACTTTGTACCCACTAGGATGGCTATAATCAAAACAAGTGTTGGAAACAATTTGGCAGTTTCTCAAATTGTTCAGCATGAAATTATCACATGACCTAGAAATTCTATCCCTAGGTATCTACTCAAGAAAAATGAAAAGCCATGTCCACATAAAGATTTAACATGCAAATGTTCATAGTAACATCATTTATAATAGCTAAAATATGAAAATGACCCAAATGTCCATAAATGAGGAATAAACAAATTGTGGTATATCCAGAAAATGCAACACTGTGTAGCAATAGAAAAGAAAAAAGTACTGATACATGTTACAACACAGATGCTAAAACATGCTAAGTGGAAGAAGTCAGACACAAAAGACCACATATTGTATGATTCCATTTATACGACATGTCCATAAAAATAAATCAATGAGCAAGGGTTCTTAACCTTTTTTGTTCCTCGGACCCCTTTACCAGTCAGGTAAAAACCATGAACCCTTTAATAAGTCCACACTATACTGTGCATTATTTAATAAAAATATCACACTTGCACCAACACTTCTCCACAAGAATGTTTTTTTGAATTTCAATTCAAGTTCATGGACCCCTTGTTAAGAACCCTTGCTTTGAGACAGAAGCTATATTAGTGGTCACCTAAGGCTAAAGGTGAGGAGTGTCTGCACATGGACACTTGGGATCTTGTTGGGATGATGGGGATGGGCTAAAACTAGATTATGGTTCTTGCTACACAAGTCTGTAAACATACCAAAAATATCACTGAATTTTACATCAATGATGAGTGAATTGTATGGTATGGAGATTATATCTCAGCAAAGCTGCTTTTGACAACGGTGATCACTAATTCTCATTCAACAGCTATTATGTGCCAGAAGCTGTTACCTTCTAGGAATCACTGCATTTGGTTTTCAGAGAAACTTTCTTAGGTTGGAAGTATTTTTATCCCTGTTTTACATATGGGAAAACTGAGCAGCTGAGAGCTTAAGAGATCTGCAGTAGTAAATGGTAACCAGGCAAAGCCAATTGTGGAACTGGCAGGATGAGAGGAGGAACAGGTTTCTCAGTCTGCCCTGAGCGTTTATCCTAATGCTCGACAACCCCTTGCTCTTTTCTAGCTGCAGGCTCTGGCTAGAGCAAGGCTACTCCAGCTTTGCTTACTGCCTTCTGCACAGATGTCCATGGATAGGCTGGTTATTTCTGCCTAGACCATCAGAAATGCCAATTGGTAGCTCAAGCACAATAGCCAGAGAGAAATTAAGAGCAGTTAGGGCTCACTCAGGAATGAGAAGGTATTTAAAAGGCAATTAACAACATTTTTTCTGACAAGCAGCCAGAAATAGCTATGGAAAAGGGGAAATTTGGTGGAAACCAGCTTCCTTCAGGCAGGGACTGGAAAGTCATCTAACAAGAGTTTCATGCTAACGAGTTTGTCCCAAGAAACTGGGGGCCCTCTGCCATACATAGTTTTACTGTACACATTCTATAAGTAAGGAAACTGAGGCCAGAAAGGCTGTATTACTGGTCCAGTTTGCCCAACTATTAAGCCGGGCAGGCAGAATGCCTCCAGAGTACAAATATAAGCAGGGATTCTCTGCTGCCTCACACAGAAGCATAACCACACAAAAGTACCAACTTTATACAGATTATATCAGTTTCCATTCATTCATTCATTCACAAACAACACAGTAGGCATTTAATACAAACCTGGAGAATGAAAAAATGCCTGCAATGCCACAGGCTCTGTACGGGGCACTGTGGTACAGATGGGGACGTGATTCTAACAGGCCCTAGACAAAATCAGAAGTGACTCTTCTCTGAGTTAGCTTCATTTGGGGTTTGATTAAAACTACCAATAAGGTAGACATTTAAGACACCAACAGTCTGAGAGGTGAGACCAGACAGCATTATTCTCCTTTCCAATTTTCCCCTAAAAATATTAAGTATATCTAAATATAAAATTTGGGGTATAAAGTAAAAATAAATATGAACAACATCAAAACAAAAAATGAACAAAAATATTACATGCCTTTTCATGATTACCATATAAATTTCAGTCCTTTGCTTACAGAAGTTCTCTCTCTTTTTTTCCTCTCTTTCTGTCTCTGTCTCTTGTTCTCCCCTCTCAAATTAGGTGGTCCTCCTCAATTTTATTTTTGAGGGTGTGGATAAATTTCAACCCATAAGCGGTAGTCTGTCACAAAAAAACATGTAGGAGTGGGGCAGGGGTGGCTTTTGTGCTAGACAGTTTTTATAACCTCATCCAGGAAGCTTGATTGGCAGGTGTGATATCCAATCATAGCTCCCTTAATGCACTGAAGGCAGAGGCAAATTCATTTACACCCAAAGAATTCTTTATTCCGTTCTCACTGGTGCCCCCTTGTTCTTCAGTCTATTCAACAGCAAGCTGGCACTTTTGAACATGTATTTCTCCCAGAAACTTCCTAAGTATCACATGTGTCATTTATTTTGACTACTTTGAAATTTATCTTTTTGAGAAAGATCCACACCGATCTTGGTGTGACTTCCTTCAGAACAAGAGTTTACAATCATAGGGTAGTTTTTAAATGTTTTTTCCTAGCACAAAGGAGAAATAAACCCATTTAATGAGAGTGAGGGCCCAGAGCTTCAAGCCTACAAAGAGGAATCTGGCCCAGGGTGTCCTGTAGTGGATAGACTGAATTGTGTACCCCAATTTAGACATGTTCTTAATCTTCATCTGCATTCCTATGGATGTGAGCCCATTGCAGATGGGACTCTTGAAGAGTTATTTTTAGTTGAGGTGTGGCCAACTGAAGCAGGGGACATTATAAAGAGAAGAACCTGGAAGCCAGAGTTAGAGAAGGCCACACAGAAAAGTAGAAAGTCAGTGGAGATCTGGAAGAGAAAGAAGAGGACATCACCCGGTGGCATCAAAGCCAAGGAACCCTAAGATAGCGAGCAGCCAGCACTAGAACACTGCAGTCTTCAGAGATAAAGCCAGCCATGCTGATATCTAGATTTGGACTTCTCCTAGCCTCAAAACATGAGTCAATTAAATTTCCATTGTTTATACCAACCCATTGTATGGTATCAGTCGTAGTAGCTCAGGCAAACTAAGATATTCCACAATGGTCCACGTGTCAGTTAGCACTGGCTTCTCAGCTAGAGTGGACCTTGAGCAAACCCAGTAAGGGTGGCTTCAGAGAGCCAGAGAGGAGGAGATGAGGGAATTACAGACAGTGACCCAAGATGGGACTGAAAGCCCACAATCATGGAATAATAAATAGAATATTTAGCATGGAGTAGAGGGTTTATTTAGGGAAAGAGGAATTTTCAATCTGAAAAGGGAGGTGGTGAAAGGCTCTGAACATCAGGCTATGGTGTTGGAGCTATTTATAAAATAAGGAGTTGTGACAACAGAAGTATCCATGTTTCAGTACATAAATCCTTAGGGAATAAAAAGAACTGTCAGGGAAGCGGACTTGGCCCAATGGATAAGGCATCCGTCTACCACATGGGAGGTTTGCAGCTCAAACCCCGGGCCTCCTTGACACATGTGGAGCTGGCCCATGCACAGTGCTGATGTGCACAAGGAGTGCTGTCACACAGGGGTGTCCCCTGCATAGGGGAGCCCCACGCTCAAGGAGTGCACCCTGTAAGGAGAGCTGCCCAGTGTGAAAGAAAGTGCAGCCTGCCCAAGAATGGTGCCGCACACACAGAGAGCTGACACAACAAGATGACGCAACAAAAAGAAACACAGATTCCCAGTGCCACTGATAAGGATAGAAGCAGTCACATAAGAACACACAGCGAATGGACACAGAGAGCAGACAACTGGGGAGGGGGGAAGGGGAGAGAAATAAATAATAAATAAATCTTTAAAAAAAAAAGAATTGTCATCACCAAAGATTAGTGGATTTCAAATTTAAAATAATTTGGGGAGTTAACTTTAAGTAATGAAATCTTATATGGATCCCCAACATAAAATACAGGGAAAAGTGAGTTGAAATAAAAACTGAAGTCCACTTGACATTCTTTTTTTTTTTTTTTTTTAAAGATTTATTTATTTATTTAATTTCCCCCCTCCCCTGGTTGTCTGTTCTTGGTGTCTGTTTGCTGCGTCTTGTTTCTTTGTCTGCTTCTGTTGTCGTCAGCGGCACGGGAAGTGTGGGCGGCGCCATTCCTGGGCAGGCTGCTCTTTCTTTTCACGCTGGGCGGCTTTCCTCACGGGCGCACTCCTTGCGCGTGGGGCTCCCCCACGCGGGGCTCCCCCACGCGGGGGACACCCTTGCGTGGCAAGGCACTCCTTGCGCGCATCAGCACTGCGCATGGGCCAGCTCCACACGGGTGAAGGAGGCCCGGGGTTTGAACCGCGGACCTCCCATATGGTAGACGGACGCCCTAACCACTGGGACAAAGTCCGTTTCCCCACTTGACATTCTTAAAGGACCCTTTCCCACCTCTCCCCACATCCTAGAAGTTTGTTAGAACGTGGGTTGAAACACATTCCTTCATCTCCTCCATCCCCTACTCCAATGAGCCAGTTTTCTAAAGTATGGTACTTATTCCATTATGGTACATGAGAGGATTTAGGATGATTATAGATAAACATTTATATTAAATATTAATATTCACATATTTATTTTAATGTGTATTATGCCATTAGAGCCTTATTTCATAGATATGATAGTTTAGAATGAGGCTAAATTTAAAAAGATATTTAATTTAAAATAAATTTGAAGGAAAAGTATTAAATAACAGTGCAGATAAAGTTTTTAAAAGACTTTTTATACATGAGATGATTCTCAATTATCAAAGTAATGGCAGAGTAGGTTAGCATGGAAAAAGGAAATCTAAAGATAAGACCAAACCATAGTTAATAACTTTAGTTTTTTCCCTTTTTTGCCATAGCTGATGGAAAACAATAATCATGATAATGATAATGATGATGATAAGTAGCTTCATTTTGCTCTCTTTCCCTGTTGCCATTTAAGAGAACTAGAAATAGGTGAACCGATGATGAGTCATAAGACGCAATAGTTCTAGTTATTCTACAAGCCAGAGAAAGCAGGCCTGGTTAATTAGGTGTTAGCTGGAGAAAACTCGAATTGTTACTTTGAATACAAACCATATCCAGCCCGCCCCCCCCCAACACACACACACATATTAGATGCATTCCAGAGAAGTCCTGGGTAATGCAAATAGCTGCATATTGAGTCATTATTCATTGACTTTGCTTACACTGGCAGGGAAGTTTTCCCAGAGGAAGAAAAATGATCCCAAACTATGATTAAAACTCACACTTTAAGAATCTTAATAATCACATCAGAAAGCCTTCTCTATTTCTCAGTGCTGGTGTATTTAGCTTCCCCACGCAAGCCCTGCAAGTGAGCAATGATTCCATATGATCATTACATGTTCATTTACTACTATATTTCTATTATACACCATTTGACAAACATCTCCCATGGCTGGACTGATGGTGCTGCTTCGTATTTTGCACAGATGATCACATCAGTGACTCCACACGTGCATTTGTGCTCCTCTACGCATTCCTGAAAGTGGTAACGGGGGCTTCTGGGGCTCAAAGCGCCGGAAACGGATCATTCATTTGCCCAAATACTGGCTACCAAGATGAACTAAAATATCAAATTTCTTTGCCTTCGGCAGGAATTTTAGAAACTCAGTGTATTAACAGTGCTTATCTCCCACAATCTGAAGCTCTCTCTTTGAATAATAAAGGGGAAAACAAGTTAATTTTTATGTAATAGATGCAATGTGGTAAACAAAATTCATCTAAAAGGTTGAGGAGGGGAATGATTAGTAAAAGATACCCTTGCAAATTTTAAAAAAAAAGCAAATTAATAAGAACCATTGTTCCATCTGAAAAAAACCTGACAAAGATGAGTTTTATTTGGGAAGTGGGTGTTTGTAGTGATGCAAATTCATCTCTCCCCCACTCCACACCCCCACCAAAGAATTCTTTATTCAGTTTTTACTGGTGCCAGACATTGTACCTGGGAAAACAGAAGCAAATGAGACATAGGTCCTATCCTGGAGGAACTGCCAGTCTAGAAAGGAATAAAATTTTATAATATATAATTTCATATTATATATATATATATATTAAAATAAAATGGCTACCAGCTTTGGGCATTGCGGGGAGGCATTCCTTTCCAGGAAAGGATTTTCCAGAACACAAAAACAATTGACCTGCAGGGGCTCTCTGAGAAAATGGCACAATGGAAGCACACTACAGAACTGCAGGGTACACAACAGCTGGTGAGAACACCAGAAGAGAGCTTATCAGATTGGGTATACCATACTAACCAGTGAAAATCTTCTTCCCGCTCTGTAAGACCTCCCTACGTGACATGGAGACTTCCTGTCAGCCAATCAGAACATTTCTTCACTTGCTTCCATGTTCACCCTATGTAAGCTTCCTTCTTCCACTCTCTTGGCAGATTTCCCTTCCACTTACTGAAAAGGATGCTGCCTGATTCATGAGTCACTCAATAAAACTGAAGGTCCTAAACTACATGAAATGCTATTTAAAAAAAGAAATAAAAAGAGTTTAAAAGAATTTTTCAAGATGAGACTGAGTATTTGATGGCTTTAAACAAAATGCAATTTTGGTAACTTCTTTCCTCTCCCATCTTTACACATAAGACATATGGGCAAAAATTAAGAGATTCGCAATTTAAGGAAGCCATTGACTTACTGACTGCTCTATCATTCCTACAAGTATATTCTGAAGATCATCATCCCTTGAAATGTTTCTCCAAAAATCAAGAGAAGAGACGGCATGGTCAGATTAATTTGGGAATCACTGAATACTTTCTCTCCATCTTAGAGATTCATGACAAATTTTTCACATATTTTTGTTTTATAAAAAAATCTTGTTTAATTTATAGAGTTATAAATTAATTAATTTAAATCTAGTTTTAATTTATAGAGATCAGTCTTCCTCATACTTGCTTGATCATGGATGGCATATTTTATGTAGTACCTATTGACATCCCATGGAATCAGTGCTTTCCAGAACATTCTCTTGGAAATGCTGTATTAATAGATAACAAATATGTCTCTATCGCTCTTGAAAGAATATTTGTAGATCACTTGTACTATTGGCCCCAGTGACATTTTACAGAGATTAAACTTCCATGCTCTGCTGTGTACATTTCCAGAGTCTAATATTTATATATTGAAGTAAATTGTGCAAATTGACACTCAAAATAAGTGGGTATGTAAGAAAGAATAACCTGTAACCTGAAGAGTTATGCCAAGTGCAAAAGAAAAAAAGAGGGTTTAACACACCATAACCAATCTGTTGTTAACAACTTTCATGAATTGCCTGATTTTCTGTATTTTTCTTCTCAATATAAACATGATTCAATTATTTGAATCAACATGATCACCCTGTTAGTTTCAGGTTGCAGATTATTCCTTCAGGGAAGGCTAAAATAGTTCAGCAGAAAACATGGTCAGCCAAAGAGAGCCATGTTCTCCAGCTAAAAAGAAAGTGCCTACAAAGAGCCATGGGGAGCTCATTAGCTTGATGGAATACATTCATAAGATCAATGAAGTAAGTCAAAATAATTTTATTTCTATTATGTCAGCTCCATAGAGAACGAGCATCCTTCTAACACTTTCCTCTTTGAAAAGGCCTTGTGTGGCATCAAAATACAGTAAAAAATATACCTCATTCTCTAAATACCCATCTCATTGTTCCCTTTGAAGATGCTTTAGTGTCCCAGAATCTCACCTTTGTTGCTTCTGACCCATGGAAGTTTTAGCTAAATTTTCTTCATTAACATTATCATATTTGCTTTCATAAATATTAATGTTACAAGGTTAACATTTACCATAGCTCCTAAATGAGCTAATGCAGATAAAGCATTTATAATAGTGATTGACTAAGGGTAAATATCCCCCACATGTTGGTTCTTATTATAATTTGCCAGTTATTTTAATGTCCATATCTCCTTCTCACCTCAGGACACCACCTTTAGGTAGATATTGTTGTTCTCCCCATTTTACAGATGAGAAAACCGAAGTTCAGTCAGCTAAACAACTGAGAGCAAAAGCCACCCAGATACAGATCCTAGGAATTATTTAAGCATAATCAAAATCCAATTCAAATAGCTATCTTCTTGTAATTCATTAGACTCTATTATAATCCTCTTTTCACAAATGAGAAAAATTAAGCCCAGTGGGATATCAACAGCTCACTCAAGGTCACACAGAAAAATGATACAGCTTGGTGTGATGGTCAATTTACATATCAACTGGGCTACTACCACCAGTTATTCAATCAAACACGAATATAGGTGTTGCTAGGAAGGTGTTTTGTAGATATGATAAAAGTCCATAATCTAGGTGGGACTGATTCAATTAAAAGCTGAGGTTTCCCTGAAGAAGAAATTCTACCTTTCAGACTTGTCTGGCCACCTTCCATGGTCACTTAAACCAATTCCTTGCAATAAATTTCTTAACATATATTTCCTATCTATTCTGATTCTCTGGTTGAACTGATTCACCTGGATTCACCCCTAAATCTCTGTGCCCAGTATCAGAATCCAGTTCTTCAATGGATATCATAGCAACCATTAACAATCCAACTCATTCAGGCCAAATTGGTCTTTATTTTATCAGACCCCACTGACTTAATGAAGCAGCTTTAACCATATTCACCATGAATAAGCAAGGCAGAGGTTCTGGTATTTATATAATACTATCTTCCTTCTATTGGTTCTAAGGCAATAATAGTAATGCTAATAGTAATTAACATTTACTGACAAGTTACCATGTTCCAACAAAAGACCAACATATTTGCATTCATTATCTTATTTAATGAATATAAGCTATAAAAAGGTCAGATTCTGCTCAATAGATGTAAGAATTTCTTAAGCACAAAAGCACTCCAAAGATAGACTGGGCTAATTCAGGACATGGAAGGCCACCTATATGGGAGGTATGCAAGGCCTAATATAAGAGTCACTTGACAAGGAATCCAATCAAAGTTGACAAACTCTAAGCTTCCCTTTTTCCAAAAGGATGTCCTTTGGGACACTCAATAAATGCAAGTTAAATTAGGTCAGTTCTCAATTATCCATATTGGTAGTTGGAGAAAATGGCCAGATAATCCGATAGAGCAGATAAGAGCCAAAAAATTATATTTCTTGTCTTTTAAAGTCTGTGGCCTGCCTACTCCAAGATCAAGAGGTGACTTCTTGCTGAAAAATTATCCACTCCCTGATAGAGTTCTGGCCCTTAAAAAAAAAATCTCTAGATTAAATGTATTAGAATTCTTAATTAAACTGAATTTATAGTAATTAGCATCATTTAAAAAAAAATTTTCCCCTGGACTGTAAATTCCAGACCACCCAACTGAAAATATGAGGCAGAAAAGGGTAAAATGATTGTACACAAATGTTTCTCTCATATATAAGTTATCAAACTTAATTGTGAAGTGAATTACATTGCTACTGATGAAACAGTACTTTGCTTCATAAAGGAAGCTCACACCAAGCCTATCCACAGTAAAATGTTCCTTGTCTTATCTGACCTCTGAAACTACGCAGTTGCTCTGTTGATAAGGCTGGGCTGTGAGTCAGTTAGTTTCTAGATGGTCTATGCCAAGAGCCCTGAGAGAAAAGGGACAATGATCCTTGTAGGAATCTTCAAGGACTTTTAGGGAACTGGAAAGAAAGTATGAATCAACGTCATTCATTTCCTCTGCTGTGAACCATGGCTCAGCATAGTGAGAAAAAGCTTTAACTCCTTCATTCTTTTGTTTCATTAAGTAGAAATTTAAATTATAGTAAACTAGTATGGGACAAAATGAACTGCTGCATCCAAGAGAGACTGCCGGACTGGAAACTAGAAGATTTGGGTTCTAGGTCCAGGTCTGTCAATAACTCTTTGTGAAATGATAGACAAATTACTTAACTTCTTTGGGCCTTAGTTTCCCTTTGACAGAAACATCTTCTGCTTGTTGAAAGCTTTTTTACTTGGTTACTGTCCTAAAAGCATGTCTATTTGTCCACTGCTATTGCCTCAATGGCTTAGAATAGTGCCTAGCACTAAATAGCCGATCAAAATACATGTGTTGATAAATAAATAAATGGGTGCAATACTTTTCATCACACAAATATTGAAAACGTGTTTAAAAAGGTTTGCTGCCTTAAACCCAAAGGTGATGATAGTAATAGCTTTAAAAGGCAAATATTAGGCAGATAATGCAAAGTCTAACTCTGGCTAGCTTTCTGGCCTGTGGTTTGTAATATTTGTTAGGAAAACTGCCAGTAGTATGTGAAACTCAGTTATTTGCTGTGATTTGGGATCTACATGTCCCACCACTAATAGGCAGTCGGAGTAATTTCTGAGAATTGGGTGTGGGGGAACTTAAGGACACATGGGGGTGCATCTTAGTGCTGGCAATTGGGTAGTCACATAATTGGACATTCACCTTTGTCCTCCCCTCAAGGTTCCTAATCCTCTTTCATTCACCCATGCTTCCCATGGGCCTGGCAGGCAGAAAAGTGTTTTACATGCTAGTGGACCAACTGAAGACAGCACTAAGCTCAAAGGCTTCATCCCAGCCCTATTTTCTGTGCCTGGGGTGTGCCCTTAACTTGGCAAGGGAAAGCACACCATGCAAGCAGAAGTTCCAGAGAGACTCTACTCCCAAAGCCACATTTACAACCTATACCTTCAGAATCACGATAATGCTTTTTAGGGATTCCCCATCCCACTGGGTAGCAAACTCAAATTATGATAAGGATGGGCTGTGTCCAAATGTGAGTCCGTGCCCTGTGCAAAATCTGGCATTGAATGGAGACTCGATGAATGCTAAATAAAGAATTCATAGAGCAACTTTCCCAAGAGGAGGTGAGCACTTTGGAGGCTCTGCCCAGTGCTTGTCACTGAGTTACCTGATAGTCATTAAAATTTTTATTTTACAGGTATGGGAAGGGATATCCAATGCAATAAAATGATTTGCAGATGATGATGCCAGATGAAATCAGAAAAGGCAAAAGAAGACTAGGCAATGTTTAGGTATGTATAACTTTGTTGCAGTAATCAGAAACTACGATTTTAATAAGGACTTGTACTATTCCCTCTTTTGCAACTGCTTGTCCACATATACCAGAAGCAGAACAGCTCCCTTGGACAATTATATTAAGACTATCTATTCAATGGCATGGGGACTAGAATTACTAGTAATGGTAAACCATTAGTATACAAATTATCTAGCTATCTATCTGGCTAGCTAACTCTCTCTATATACACACATATATCCCAGAATAACCATATATATGGTACATATGATATACCACAAATATGGTAACCATATATATGGCAAATACTAGAACAAAAAAAATCTTGATTATATTTAGTCATTTGCTATATTGCCTTTATAAGCCTTTCTATATCCATGCAATAGCTGAATTGTTTATATAATATTTTTCTTGAGATATATTCATAGTAACTATTTAAAAGCTTTTATTTTAAAATGAATTTTAACTCTTCTATCTTAAACAGAAAAATAGAATTTTTCTACTATGCACTAAAATCAGTGCTTATTAAATCAGTTCATTCAGTGACTACTTAAAAGCAATACATACCATCAATAGTATATGAAGCTTACGCAAATGCTGAGTTCAGGAGTGAAAAATCTATCTGTTTGAATTCAGCTCTGTCCCTTACCAACTATGTGGCCTAAGGCAGGTGACTTAAGCTCTCTGAATCTTGGGTCCTCACCACAATTGCAGGTGATAATTTCAACCTTCTAGTGTTATGGTGAAGCCAAATTCAGTGGTGCTTATGAATGTATCAGACTCAGGCAGGCACTCAAGAAATATTTATGTTTTAACAAATGCAAAGTAACAGGAGGCAAGAATGTTGAAAGAAAACTGCAGCACAGGAATCCGATACCTTGACTTTGTTCAAATCCAAATGAATATCTCAAGGCTACCACTGGTCAACTATACTGAGGCCAGAAAAAATACCACATTTAGTCAATTGCTAACATTGTAAATATTTAAACCACCTTCCCTGAATCACAAACTGTTATCTCCAAGGAAGGTTTTAAAGAGGAGGGAGGGAAAGAATATGGCTGTTGTCAACCAAACAGCATTGTTACCGATAAAGTGTTACCGATAAAGTTGTTTAGGGGTCTTTGAATATTGGTTAGAATTTAAGCTGACAGAAAAGTAATTCAGTCAGATGACAAACTAGTCCAAAATCCATCTACACACATTCCCCTGAAAAGACTGGTTCTCTTTCAAAAGCTTTAAATAGATACTAACAGTAAGAAATCTGGAACATGGAAATTACACATGTACATTATATTTGTGGATATAATTATTTTCTAACCATGTTCACATTAACTTGAGTCACATTGCTTTAGAAAAATAGCATAATTAAGGTGGCTTGGTGGCAAGGCATTTCATAAATAACTTAACAGATTAATAAATCAACTGAAATAAATTCAAATGTGTGAGAGGGATCCATTCCTCTCGGCCTAATTTAGTAGCAGAACCAGTAAACAAAGGGAACAGTTTCCCGATTCATTGACCTAAAGAAGATGCAAAAACCCCAGAGGCCACCAGATGACCCAACAGAGAGGGCACTTTCATCAAGCGCTTTCCCAGCAGAAAGGCAGAGCAGGTTGCGAGAAAAAAGCACCATGGTGATTTCCACGCTGAAAGGCAGGTGCGCTAGGGTGATAAAAACCAGGGGCAGCGGCCGGCTCCTTCGTGAGCCTGTGCGCATGCGTGGAGAGGCGCGCTCCGCACCCCCCCCCCCCCCCCCCCCCGTGAGCCCCAAGACCCGCGCGGGAGACGAACACTGCACACGTGGTTCGGAACCTCTTTCTCCACGCCGCCGTTCCTCACCGGAGTTAGCCCGTAAAACCCTTGCCTCTCAGGTATCCTGAATTATTCTTCAAACGCAATAGGTGGCATTTTGCGTTTCAAAAGATACCTGACTGCCACTTATGAAATACTTGTTTGGCCCTATCAACAGCCGGTGTCTCTTTTCTTTTAGCTTTCGCCAGCTAATTTTTACCCAGCAGCTCGCTCTTCTTTTCATAGCGCTAAACCCTCTAATTTTTAAGGTTTGGCCTTCCTTTTTAAATTTGTTTAGCTTTTGAAGGGGGCGGCAGATCCTGTACGGTTAAGTGGATGGACGTATTATCATAATGGAATGCTAGAGTGGGAAGATGCGCTGGTCATTATCTAGCTCAAGTTTTACAGATCAATAAATGGAGCTTAGCGAGGTTTACTTTCTCCACTGCCTCAAGGCCATCGGACCAGCCGTTGCAGACTGAGCCAAGGTCTTTTGGCTCTCAGGCTAATGCGTGTCTTAATACGCCCTGATTGAGAGCTGAGCAAGGGTTTAACGTGGTGAGAACTGAGGGTTCCATGGATTTCTGAAAGTTGTATTTATTTCTTAATTCTGCACAGAAGAATGAGGCTGCTTAATTAAAGACATAAGGAGAGGCCATGGGGCAGGGAGAGAAAAGCACGCTATGAGATTTTAAAAGTAGTAAACAATAAAATTCATTTGAATAGAAAACTTGGGGGCTGAGGCAGGGAAAATCCTTGATTTAACAAGAAGTCCTATCAGACATTGAAACTTCCCTCGAGATGCATAAAAAGTCAGCTTACCAAGAAATATTACTCTTTAGTAAGGAGGGAGATGGGGGGGCAGGGGAGTGAAAAAGAGAGAGAGATTATTAAACTGTATAATTTCAGGTATCAGGCAAAGCAATCATACTAATTTAAAATGTTTTTAAGTACTTGAAAACTAAAACAAGGGCAAACTAATTTTTTTTTCTGCATGAACATCTTAATTTCAGAAGTAGTCAATGACATATTTACTAGTTGAGTTTCATCCCAAAGCATAATAATATAACGTGTCTATTCGTTAAATTGATTTAAATTCTAGTTGACTGCATCTTCAAAATATCCTGGAATGTCAGGCTTTGTGGATTACTACTGATTGTCATCTTTTGGAAGGCAGGGACCATATCATGTATATCTCTGTATAGCAACAGGTGTAGCCTAAGGCTTTCCATGAGATAAGAGTACAATAAACATTTCTTAAATGGCCAAATGAAAGTAACGATCTCACTAACAAAGGAGAGGAATAAAAGAGTTCTAAAATGAGGATCCACAGGACTTTTTGTCCCACAGTTTACGTGCAAATAAAGTGCTAAACCCCATCAAGAAATTAAAGCCACATTTTAAAACAAATGAGATCCCTTTTTTATTGGAAGGACTTAGGTATGGATCAATGGGCAGATAATATTTGAAATATGGTCCATGTCATTTTTGAATCAGATCCTCAACATATGGATGAGAAGCCCCTCAATTACACAGAAAAAGCAAGTCTTCCTTTTTCTTATATTTCAGATGATTTCACGTTTCAAAGCAAACTTCATCTTTCACATTTAAAAATCCAAACACAAACCCTCTACCCCTTTCTGCTCATGCTGAGAATTATGCGTCTCACATTAAGAGGCTTTTTATTAAGCTCAGTCTTTATTTATCACATTATTTATTATAATTCTACACTAATTAAGGGTAACATGTATTTGCTTAAAGAGCGTTGGCCTTTGGAACAGAGCTGAGTTACATGAAATTCATCCAGAAATTCTAGTTTAAAACTTATCTCTCTGAATGGCAACTGAAAGAAAAAAATTCAGAACACACCAGTCCAGCCAGAGAGCAGAAGGGGGAGGAAGAGAATTAGCAAATCTCTGAAAAATAAAGCCGCATAAGCTGCTATATTTCAGACCGCCTTTATCCTCAAAATCCCCCATCTTTGTTTAAGCCTACAAATGGTCTCTATAAAAATCAGCTCACCCGCCTTGCCCTATTATATACCTCCCTGCACAAATCAAATGAAGCTTTGGTTGAAAAGCTGATAAAAAAAGAAAAGAAAAGAAAAAAAGACAAAAAAACACCCAACACACAAGCTAGCTGATGTATTTTAAAAGTGGTTATCAATTCTAATCCTTTCCTCTCTGTCTAGGGAATAGATGATCTTTTTTAAGAAGTACACAGAACTCTGGCACTGAGCACACTTCAACCCTTGCATCTGTTTTGATTGGGGCTTTTCTAAAATAGCCACTGTGCAAAGTGTTTCATCATTAGCATTGATTTTTAACACCGTGGGAATGAAGCGGACAGTTGTAGTGTAACTGTTTAATATCAGGGAGTAGCCCAAACCTCCTCTGTATATTTACTCTCGTGATCCAGTTTTTCCTGAGAGAGGCGTTCTTCTTATGCTGAAAACAATGCTGGTTCTGCTGTATCCAAGTATTTTGGGTCAATTCTGTTTCGTTTTGTTTTTGTCTTTGTTTGGAAGGAATTCTAGACTCTGGCCAACAACATCAGAAAGAAATACAACCTTCTCGGCTGTTTTGTTCTGGTTTTTCTCCTGATGGCTGGTGTTACGTGGTGGATCCTAACATGCCCAGAGTCCACCTCTCTCCCAGCTCTACTTTATAGGTCCCCAGCCCAGATCTGAGCACCTTTTATTCACAGTCCTGCAGCACCAGGACATGGGCTTCTCAGTCATTGCAGTTACAACCAACATTGTCTATTTCCAATTAACGCCTCTCTTGCCTGTGACACTGTACATTCCATAAGAGGACAGACTGTTAGTCTTTGACTCCTTCATGCCCAGCTCAGAGAGCTAGGCCTGATAAAGGCTCAACTACTGTACCACCACCACAGTATAGATATATTTTCATAGTACTATTAGATAAGATGTACAGAGTATGTACTAAAAACCAAGCACTTCTCTTGTATCAGTTCATTTATTTCTCCCCCAGGCCCTATAAGGTGGTTCCTCGTATCATTATCCCATTTTCCAGATGAGAAATGGAGACTTGGAGTTGTAATGTTTCCAGGCATTAAAGCACATGATATAACTCATACAGGCTGACCTCAGAGAACAGTGGCTGGCCCACTGGTCTCATCCTCTCTCCCAGCTGCCTCCCACTATGGGCTAGGAAATCAGAATAAGAGTGCCATGTCTCATTTATTGTGGTAAAGCTCCTTCCTGAATACTTGTTCTGAGACATTTTGCCTAATACTTGCAATAATCCTGTTCTGATAAGCAGTATTACTGATATTATTATCCCCTCACTGAAGAACACTGAGACTTTGAGTTTGTGATTTCTCCCAGGCCTTTTGATAAGTAAGAGGCAGAGTTAGATTAAAAATAGGTCTGTTGGACAAAGCTCATTGCTCTCCCAGTACTTCCCTAAGGAAACTGGAATTAGAATGATGGAGGGAGAGTAGGGAGAGAATGAAGGAAGGAGCTGCTCTTGGCCACAAAAGTAGCAAGATAGGAATAGGGAAGGATGTGCCTGGGAGAAAGAAGAGGGAGTCAAACAGGCTGATAGCTGGTATACAGTTGGGACTCAAGGAGAATTTGTAGGAGTAGAATGGAGTGGAGTGGAGTGGAATAGTGGAATTAAAACATATGGCCAACTTCCAATGGCACAGGCCTATTCTAATTTCTGGCATATGGGTTTACTTGTACTTTCCTCAAAGGTTTTAGGGGCCTCCTCAGCCTGCTTCAGTTTCCAAATCCCTTGGTCTGATCTGGCTGTCTTTAGCCAGTAACATTTTTCTGAGACTTTTGTTTACCCATCTGGGTCTGCCTGCTTCCATTCTAAAGCAGTCACTTCTAGAAAGCGAACTCATACAATTCCTCAGCTATCTGAGGCAAATCCACCTCCTCTTCAGGACCCACACACTTGGCCTTTCTGGCCGTGGATGAAATTCTAAGAATGTCCCAGTAGGAATTCAGGGACCTTGCCTTGAATAGCAGTAGATCCCCTCCTTCAGAGCAATTCTGTGTAAACAATTTAACCTATCAATCCCAAGTTGTTCAGAATCCAATCTGTCTTTTATGGATTTGAGCCTGCTGCACAGAGAAAAAAAAGTCTTCCTCCCTAATGAAATGTTGTTTCACGACCCTCAGCTTTATGATTTTTGCCCCCCACCTTTACCTTTTCAAAAAGCATGGAACTTAGTTGGAACTTTCATTTACAAATACAGTTATTAGTTATGTATTTCACTGCATCCTAAAATGGTAAAAGACAATACTATGGCACTCAATAACAATACATGCCTTTTTATCCCCTGCAGAGCAGCAAATGTTACTTCATTAGTGTGGACTTGATCACAATACCTCTTGCCACCATAGCTTCTATTCCAGAGCCCAGGGAAGCTGTGCGTGTTATGTAATGTATGATTATTAGCCTACATCAGGCAAATCACAGTGGTTCAGGATACTGTTTTTCTACTAATCCATTCCCTTATTAATAACCTTAATTATTATGCAAGGATAGAATAGGGTTTATATAGTACAGAGAGCTTGGAATTGCCATGACAAACTCATTATTATCCACAGCTATAGTTCTATATGGAAGTCAAATTGGAAAATGGGAGATACTGCTTAATAAAGAAAGTTTTATTTTGATGGGAGAGAGCTGACATGGTTTCTCATCTATTTGGACAAACAAACACATACATCTGAAGTATAATCTGTTACGGGCCAGGATGGAGGAAAAAAATATGGGACACGTTCTTCCCTGAAAAAGGGTTTGGCAACAAAGCAAAACCAATGTAAGTTAAAAATGAACAATCTGCACTTAGAAAACAAAATTATGCAAATCTGCCCACTTTCTACCTCGCTGTTTCTCTGCACTGGTTGGGGAGAAATGCGTGAGGGATGCTCACAATCTGCTGGGTTAGCGGCTGAGGTTATTGAATGCAAACACGCACAAATCAGTGCTGGGAAAACTAGCATTGACTGGAACTGGACACGTTTTAAAAAACCGCCAGAGAACAAAAAGAACGAAAATATGAACCAGGATGCACACTGTCCTCATGTCTCCTATTAGTTTGTGTGCTCAGATTAAAAGTAAGAGTGCATTAAAAGATATGGTCTAAAGTCAAATGGAGCTGCTTGTTCCCTTGATGTATCATATTTTTCCACCTCTGATAATAATGTAAGGTAGGGATAAATAGGGATCTAACATTGCTTCCCATGATTATAGGGGGAAATAGAAGTGATAACAGCTTAGTCTTGGGGAAAATGCTGTGAATAGCATAATTCAGATGAAATTTAACAGATATTCAATTACTGGGAATTTGAGAAAAAAAGTGCCTATGGACTGTACTGGCTGGAATAGCAGACTTGGCATCTGATTCCAGAGCAGGTCTGGAAGTTCTTGACAGATACAATGTGCACATAACACAGTCTAGGAAATGGGCAGGGCATCAGGAATTTGGCACTGATGGAGCAGGCATATGACTCTGGGTTATAAAACCAAACATCCCCCTCTCACGGTTTAATCCATCTGCGTGAAATGGAAGCGGTAAGGATACAATGGAAGTATAGAGGAGAAAGCCGCCTGGAAATAGCATCACTGTGTAAAAATTTGTTGTGTGGCACATGGGAATCCAGGATTTGCTCATTGTTCCAGGAATCTGGTAAAGGGGTGAAAATTCCCTTGTGATACGGCAAGCATGTAGAAGTGCTGCCTTCTGATATGACACTTTTAGCTGTCCTAACTATTGTACACAAACCACCCTAGTCATCGAGGCAATAATTAACTTCATTTTGATGCTGCCTAATTACCATGTTTATTTTTCACACTATCATCACATATTGGCTTATCTTTTAAAATATTGTTATTAGCAGTAACATGTAATAAATAAAGTCTCAATACTTCTTGGGAGAAATGAAAGCTACAGAAGACAATGTATTTTTCTAGGGATCCTGCCTGGAAGAGGGGAAAGCATCCAAACAGGCTTAGGAGTCAAATTAAAAAAACAATTTGGGTTCAGAATTTGACCTGACCATTTATTTGCTGATGAACTTTGATGATGCCTTAATGTCTATGAGTCTTAATTTTCTCATCTGATAAGTGAGACTAACATACCCACCTTTTAAAGAAGAGGTGCTTTGAAGCATAGAGTGCATTCTCATTAAATGGCAGCTGTAATGATAATGATGATTATCTAATAAAAATGGTTAATTATACCAGATCTTTGGAGCAAGATTTTTGAAAACCCATACACCAAGGTCCTCCATCCAACAATTATGTAATTAATCCTGAATCAAGTAACCAAATAAATGAATGAGAGAATGCATGAACAAATGCATGAAGGTGACTTAAGGAACATGCCATGTTAACAGGCAGCAGGATACTCATTAAAAGTTTCAGACCTCTGCTTTCTAGAAGAGTGCCTAGTGCTCAGACTTCATTGTAGTGAATGAAGTAAAGCATCATTTTTTAAAAATCCCAAATGAATATTCTTGCACTAGTGGTGACCGTTTCCGGGCCATCTGCCTTAACTCCACCCTATATGGAGTTCATTGGCATAAAATCTTCTCCTGACCAATCCCCTTCCCTCCGTGCTACCCATGTGGGTCCTCCCTCTTCTCTCCCCTTCCACCTGGTTGTTGCCTGGTCTTTCTCTTCACTTCTCAACAAAGATGAATAAGAACTAAGTTTTGATCCTCTGAGGAATCAGGTTGGGAAGTGAAATGCTGTGACTTGGCACAAAAGGAGAATATTCGCCATTCCTCAAAGACAGGGCTTGATCACGTTGCTAGTGGAGCGTCAAACTGCGAACCGCTGTTCACACTGGGCCTCCTAAATTTTGTTCCAGGGCATCCTCCTCTCTCTTGCACTTTGGTCAGAGGATGGCGAGGGGGAACAAAGGGGTCCTGGAGGGTCTATAAGAAGACAGTCTCAGGGTGCAGTAGGTGCTCCCCCCCTTAAGGCAATCTGAGTTTTCCTCTCCTCCTGCCTTCCCAAATCTCTTTCCCTTCCTTTGAAGGCAAGAACAGTCTTGTATGTTGCTGCGATTGGTGGTGCAGGGGCCAGCCATCTGTGGGCAGCAGCCCATGACAGGTCAGCACCAGCTGTTGTAGACAGAGCCCGTTCCCAGGCTGCTGCTTCTCCTTCACCCTCTGACACCCTGGTACCTCTGCTTTGGGCAAGAATGACTCTCTCTGCTCCTGCTTCCTCTGGGTTTCAGGTCACAAATTTCACTGACTCCACCTCACCTGTTTCATCCACCTGCCTGCATTTTTCTCTAACCATCCTTCTCAGAGGACTAGCAAACAACAAACAAAAACAAAACAAAATCTTTCCAAATAGAAAAATTAGAAATCTCCACATAAGGTTCCAGAGTTTTCCATCTCTTCCCCCCAAAAAACCCACAAAAGCCCAATCTCTACATTGCCTATTCATCTACATTCTTAAAAGGCTCTTCCCACTCTCAACTTCGATTAGATTTAATACCTAACATTTCTACACCACTTTGAACTGTATATGTATGGCACTGAACAAGAGCGGAAGTAAATATTTTAGTAGAAAATGAAATTATTGAAAACTACGTATAAGGGAGATGGTAGAATGAATTATATATCCCAATTTAGATATGTTCTTAATCTTACTCGGCATTCCTTTGAGTGTGTGCACTCATGGTTGATAGGATCTCTTGAAACTGTTATTTTAAATTAAGGTGTGGCCCGATTGCATGAGGTTGGGTCTTAATCTAGAGTCCTGGAGTAATTTATAAGCAGAAGCCATTGAGATAGTGGGGGAAAAAAGCCACAGGTTGCAGCTGGAAGCCGGAAGTCAGTGGAACCCAGAAGAGAAAGGAGAGAATATGGCCATGGGGTGGGAAAGCCAAGGAATCCCAAAGATTGCCAGCAAGTCATCTCCCGAATGTTCCAGGCTTTGGGGGAAAAGCATCACCTTGCTGATGATACCTCAATTTTGGACTTCTCCCAGCTTCAAAACCATGAGTCAATAATTTACCATTGTTTATGTCAACCCATTGTATGGTATTTGCCATGAAAGCCTAGAAAACTGACAAAGAGCCTGGGTTCAAATCTTGCATTTGCTACCAGTTGTGTGGGCAAGTTGTAGAATTGTCCTGGACACATGATTTCAAAGTGTGCAGTTTGGAAATACAATCTATTCCATCCCATCTAATTCTGAAGCATTGAGAGTCCATTTTTCAGTTTATTAAAAAAACAACACTAGAATTGTGGGTTTTTTTTGTTTTTAGAAGGTAGTAGAAAATGTGGTAGAAATTTATATTAGCAGAGTCTGCTATATAAAAAAAAATTGGTATCAAATGCCTTAATTTTTTTCCTTAAAAAATAAATCCAAAACCAAACACATAAAAAACTGTTGAGTATTTCCCTGGGATATTAATTTGTATTTAATCTCCAAAAATCTGCATAAGAAAAATATTAATGAATTTATGCAAAGAGTTAAAGACAGGTTACAAAGAGTACGACAGGTTCCAATTTTGTAGGGGAAAATACATAAACATGGCAAAAAATGATTAGAAGGATGTAAACTGAAATATTCGGTGATTTATTTCTGGGTTTTACAGTTACGGATGAGTTTTATAATCTTTCTTTCTTTTTTCTACTTGACCAGATTTTAAAAATTGTCTTCAATAAGCATATATTTTTACTTGTGCTTTTCTTTAACAGCTTATATTTCTCAAGGAAAGGATCTATGAATAAAGATTTTCCTTTTATAGTGATCCAATAATCCCAATAGGCAGCTTGTCCCTATAGTAATTTAAAATGAGTTTGCTATAATCTCAGATCACTATCAATTTAGTTTAATAGTTAAGGTGACAGGTGTGGATTCCCACAGCACAGGATTTAGGGATTCCATCTATAATACCCAAAAAATCCTATCAACATCTGATGTGGTCATTTGTTTGGAAGGGATCTATAAACATGACATCTCACTCAGGTAGATTTTATTTTATTTCTTTTATTTTTATTTTTTTTAGATACCAGAGCAGGGGATTGAACCAAGGACCTTGGATTTGGGAAGCACTCAACCACTGAGCCCAATCAGCTTCCCTGAGTTGTTTTTTCCATTTGTTTGCTTGTTGTTTTTTTTTGTCTTTAGGAGGCACCAGGAACCAAACCCGGGCCCTCCCATATGGTAAACAGGAACTCAAACGCTTGAGCCACATCCGCTCCCACACTCAGGTAGAATTTCAGGAGAACAAAGTTTAGGAATTTCATGAGCTCTATTACTGGACACACCACCGCCCCTCACCCACCTCCCCACCAGCACAAGGAATGGCACAGCTTTTATCATCCTAAAACCAAATAATGAGAATATGGTTATTGAAAAATTTAAAAAGTGGGTGGTACTTAGTGATAAAACATACAACGAGCTTTAAACTCTGGAGATTATTTTTCTACAGCCTTCATACAATGTAGATCCACTGTAGAAGACTAGAGACCAGAAGCTACCCCCTAGGATTAATGATTTTGATGTTGATCCCTTCAGTACACAACATTAATTTGTATTTTGTGTATGAAATACATATTTACTTATGTCAAATGTAGAAGAGATACTTCTGCTTTTGCACTGTCTATGAAAACTTGTAAGGCTACCAGAGGTTTCCACAGAAGGAAGGAAGAATTTGGTTCACTCAAAATAAGTCCAGGGAAGCAGATTTGACCCAATGGATAGGGCATCCACCTACCACATGGGACGTCCAAGGTTCAAACTGAGGGCCTCCTGACCCGTGTGATAAACTGGCCCACGCACAGTGCTGTTGCGCACAAGGAGTGCCAGGCCACGCAGGGGTGTCCCCACATAGAGGAGCTCCATGAGCAAGGAGTGCGCCCCATAAGGAGAGCTGCCCAGTGCGAAAGAAGTGCAGCTTGCCCAGGAATGGCAGGCAACACACAGAGAGGTGACGCAGCAAGATGATGCAACAAAATGAGATACAGATTCCGGGTGCTGCTGACAAGAATATAAGCAGACACAGAAGAACACATAGCACATGGACACAGAGCAGACAACTGAGGGGTGGGGGGACAGGAAAGGGGAGAGAAATAAGTAAAAAATAAATCTTTAAAAAAAAAAGTCCATGGAGAAAAAGAACAATTAGCAAATTAATAAACAAATGCTAGGGATGTTAACTGTAGAACAAATTGATATGCAAATGAATGATCACAACATTCCAGGCCCCATATTGAATTAATTCTAATCATGGATTGTTTATCCATACTTTACTCAAAACCTTCTAAATTCAGTTAGTGTGGCATTTCTAGTAATTTAGGCGTCCTTTGATGAGGGAGAACTGTTAAGAAATCTGGGCCTAACTCTTCTAACTTGGGAAGATCCCCTCATTTTGGAAGGTCTGACCCCAAATCTTTGTGATAGAAGAAGAAAATCAAATTCAATTAGAAAAGAGAGTGATGGAGAAAGACTGAAAGAGAACCTACCTCCCAATTCTTCCAAATGGAACTTTCAGTCTTTTAAATTAAACCAATCTAAGGCACCCCCAAAATAATCTTTCTTTAGAACCTTGAATCTTGACCCCCACCTTGTCAGTGTTTGAAATTCCTTTTAAAGATATATTTTTTAAAATTTTATTTCATAGACATTTTGGAGAAGGAGTAGACAGTAAGTACAAAGGAGAAAGGGGTAAATTATGATTTTAAAATATACTAAAAGAGCTTATTTTTAATGGAGTTGATTGCATTTTTACATCTGAATTTACACTATCATACTTTTAAAAAAATAACTAAAATGCATGATAAAAGCATGTGTTCGTTTGTTGGATTAAATGAGGGCATTTACATGAATGTGGAATAAAGGACTCATGCCACAACATGGCCTGATTCAAATGATTAATGGGGCAAAAAAATTTTAAATTTTAAACTTGGAACTGGAGATGGGAAGGAGTTGCAAGAGATTTTATTGTGAAACCATAATAAATATTTCTTGGTTTTGTTTTATTAGCACTCAACTATGACATCTTCCATTTGAAAGAAATCTGCTTTGTTTCCGATTCTCCAAGAGATGGTTTCCATCATTTCTCTTTTGGCAGACCCCCAGCTGTTGAAAGTCTTCTTTCCTCTGGTTACATTTGGTTATATTCCCGGCTAACGCTGCCCTAAACATGCCCCTTGTGGGTCTTGGAGGTTTATAGGTGTCTATCACTATGCGTTCTCCGGTAACGGTTGCCTAGCTACAGCTCACATCTTTTGTTCTTTGCCCAGGGATCAATCCCCACAGGCCTTCAACAGTGTGAGCTGTTCTTTTGATTGTCCTTCCACATCCTTTGCCCTCCCTGCTGCTAAAATCAGCATGAGGCGCTCATACTAACTCTTGAGCTTTCCGTATAAGCTTCGATTTTGTCTGATGCTAAGATGGTACTTGTCCAGTAGAACTCACGGACTTCTGGGCCATACCCACTTCTCTCTCCCATTGGAGAACTCTGTTCTGGA
Organism: Dasypus novemcinctus; assembly: GCF_030445035.2. Lineage (NCBI taxonomy): Eukaryota > Metazoa > Chordata > Mammalia > Cingulata > Dasypodidae > Dasypus > Dasypus novemcinctus. The sequence goes on along the minus strand of NC_080673.1, from coordinate 192,692,070 downwards.
TGACTTTTATTCATGTCTATGACTATGCTTTCTCTCTTATACTATGTTACACGATTATTCTCTCTCTCAATGCCTTCCTCTATCCTACAGGCATAGTTCTCTTTGTACTTTGACAGACTTTTCAGGTCTAATGCTTGTAACATTTCCTTAATGTGATCTGTGTACTTTATTTACACTTAAAACAAACAAGACAATCTTCCCTCTGTCTTAGTTTGCTAAAGTCTGCCAATGCGAAATGCCAGAAATGGTTTGGTTTTTATAATGGGAATTTACTAGGTTAAAAGTTGACAGTTCTGAGGCTGTGAATGTTTAAATCAAGGCATCATCAGACCTGCTGTCTCAGCAAAGGTTGGTTGTGGGCAATCCTGGACTTATGCCACATGGCAAGGTACATTGGTGGCTCATCTCTGCCAGGGTCTCTGCCTTCCCCTCCAGGCCCTGTGCTGGGCTGATTCCAGTCTCTCAGGATTTCTCTGTCTCTGCCACTTTTCTCTGTGTGTCTCTGCTTTTAGCTCTCCATTTATAGACTCTAGCAAGACAGGACCAAGACCCACCCTGGGTCATGCCTCACTGAATCTATCCAATCAAAGCACCCCCAACTGAATCCAATCCTATCAAAGGGTCCCACACCCACAGGCATGGACTAGCTCCAAGAACATGATACTTTCTGGGATCCACCAAAGAGTCCCAAATTGTCACAGCCTCCATATCATAAACATAACATTCAATAACGAGACCAAAGTGTATAGCACAACCCAGAAATACATGGCCAGAAAGACACTTTCAATCAAGACATAATTTGGTAATTGTTATAATCAAATTTTTCAAATTCTATTTCACTTATGATTCATATCCACTGCATTGTGGGACTTTTGTCACCTCCAGGAATAGTGAGCTCATTTCATTCTGAGGCCAGCGATCCCACATGGGAAACTCTGGTGTTTTGAAAGAGCTTTCTTGGAAAGCACTATAGTCCTTCAATTCCAATTAGTTCTTGTTCATTCAACAAAGATTATTCACTATTAACTGTGGTGCCAAAATATTAGGTATTATAGATTGGGAGATGGACAGGATAGAATCACTATCCAAGGGTGTCTCTAATGAGATCCCAGCTGAGCAGCATATAAAGAGATAACCATGAACTCTGAGAGCTGTGTTATCATATGCATGTGCCACATATCACAGGCACAGAGAGAAGGGAGCAATTGCTCTTCCCTATGAAACTAGGGAGAGGGGTGGGCTGTGAAGACTGAGAACTTGTATGCCAGGTAGGAAAGGCAAGGAAGATCCAGGCACATTCATTCTATCCCCAATCTAAAAAGTTTTACCCTGTCCACCTGACAGAGACCTGACAACACTCATGTTCACCTTGAATAATCTCTTTTTCAAGGTACATTTATTTTCTCAGCATTTTCAACCTTTATAACATCCTTGGAGAGGTTTAGCATGACTCTACCTTCCACCTTACCCTGTAGAAATTGGTTAAAGTCCCCAAATTGCTCTCATGACTTATCACAACTGAAATGAATAATTAGTGAGACCTTTGTTTCCTCAACTCTCTATTTCTCAAGAAGCTAGAGTCTACATTACCCAGAATTATCTAGAATCTAAAGTCTAGATTATAAACACCATGAGGGCAGGGACTGTGGGCTCTTGTCCACTCTATCTCTAGCACTAAAGAGTAACAGTAGATTGTATGGCACAGGAGAAACACAATGCATATTTGTTGAATGAACACATGCATGAATGTGCCGTTTCTTACACAATGTGGTTTCTAGTTCTTTTACCTACAACCAGCTGCAGCAGGTTGAGTGTGTAGATTATAGAATTCAACCCATGTTTCCAGACTTATCTACTGTACTTCTATTACATAGGGAAGAAGCCTCCCGAGCAAGTCATTTTATGAGTCATAGAAGGCCCTAGATTTAGAATTCTATGTCAGAAAGGGTTGAGAAGAAACAGACTTCCCAAGGTCCAGAAGGGTGACCACAGAGATGGGAATCAGAGCCCCATACACAAACAGCATGTGGCTGCACTGGACTCTCCTCCCTGACTAGCTCAGCACATTCAGAGGGAAAGGGTGTTCAGGGAATCCGAGCCCTCCATGAGAGGCTGCAAGGCATTTTCTCTAGGTTTCATATTCTTGAAGTGCAACATTCTCTTAAAACCACAGAGTAGTTTCTTCAGTTCAAGTTCCAACCAAACAAAACCACTAGGCCATTTCCCCAAAATACCTTCTTGTCAAAGCCATTTCCCCCCTTGGAATGTGCTTCTTTCACTATGTATTCACCAGGGTTCTCCAAATTAGCTATCACTCACTCTGCTTCTTCACCTCTGCCCTACTCACTTCCCTCTCTACCTACCCAAACTCTCTCATTTGCCTCCATGACACCTCCTAGTCCTCACAGCAAGAAATCATCTCTTTCCTGGCTTCACACAGTACATCATACTTGATTTACGACACTTGCCAGGTATATCTTGTATTTACTTATACATACATCTCATGCCCCTGAAGTAGACAGAATTCTAAGACGGCACCCAAGAGTCCCAGCCCCCGGTATCTACGTGCCCTATTTAATCTCCTCTGTCTGAGTACGAACAGGACTCACTCCCAAGGGTAGGTTACATCGTGTGGCAGAGGGACTTTGAAGATGCAGTTAAGGTCTCTCCTGAGATGACTTTGAGTTACTCAAAAGGAAGATTATCCTGGGTGGGCCTGTCCTAATCAGGTGGGCTCTTGATGTCAGAGACGTGTGACGGGAAAAAGATTCTCCTGCTGGCCTTGAAGGAGTGAGCTGCCATGCTGGGGAGGGGGCACATGTTCGGGAATGACAGGAGGCCTCTAGGAGCCAAGCACAGGCCCCCAGAAACAACCAGCAAGACAGTGGGGTTCTCAGCCCTACAACCACAAGAAATTTGTAGTGGGCCGCATAGTGGCCCCCAGAAAGATATGTCCAAGTCCTAACTCCTAACACCTGTCAACGTGATCTTATTTTGGGAAGAGGGTCTCTGCAGATGTAATTAAATTAAGGCTCTCAAGATGAGACCATCCTGAATTTAGAGTGGGCCTTAAACTGAATGACAGGTATCCTTTCAAGGGAGAGGCATGGGGAGATTTGAGACACGCAGACACAGACAGGGACACGGTGGAGAAGGCCATTGAAAGACAGAAGCAGAGATTGGAGTTGTGTTGCCACAAGTCAAGCAATGCACAGAGCCACTAGGAGTTGGAAGGGGTAAGGAAGTTTTCTCCCCTTGAGCTTTTGAAGGAAGTGTGGCCCTGCCACACTTCTGGTTTGGACTTCTGGTCTCCAGAGCTGTGAGAGAATAAATTCCTATTGTTCTAAGCCACCAAGTTTGTGGTAATTTGTTACAGAAGCCCTGGAAAATTAATGCAGAGTTTATTAAAAAGGAGATTATTGAGAAGTGGATGTGGCTCATCTGTCTACCATATGGAGGGTCTAGGGTTCGATCCCCAGGGCCTCCGGTACTGTGTGGTAAGCTGGCCCTTGCACAGTGCTGCAGTGCGCAAGGAGTGCCATGCCACACAGGGGCATCCCCACGTAGGGGAGCCCCACACGCAAGGAGTGCACCCTGCAAGGAGAGCTGCCCCATGTGAAAAAAGCACAGCCCACCCAAGAGTGGCACCACACACACAGAGAGCTGATGCAGCAACATGATGCAACAAAAAAGAGAGGCAGTTTCCCAGTGTCACTGGATAATGCAAGTAGACAACACAGAAGAACACACAGCGAATGGACATAGAGAGCAGACAATGGGGGGAGAAGGGGAGAGAAGTAAAATTTAAAGTTTTTAAAATTAGAAATAAAGGAGATTATCCTGGGTGGGCCTGACCTAATCAGGAGAGAGCCCTTAATGTCAGAGATTTGAAGAGACAGCGATTCTCCTGCTGGCCTAGGAGCAAAATGCCCTGTTGGGGAAGAATTTTCATGCCAGGGAATGGCAAGAGGCCTCTAGGAGCTGAGCAGAGCCCCCAGGTTACAGCCAGCAAGAAATGGAGAGCTCAGTCCTACAACTGCAAGAAATTGGATTCTGCCAAGAACCCTGAGCCTCCCATGAGCCCCACATGACATCCTGAGTTCAGCCTTGCATGATGCTGGGCAGAGGACCCCGCTAACCTGTGTCTGGACTCCTGACCCACGAAAACTGTGAAATAATGTGTGTTGTTTTGAACTCCTAAATGTGTGTTAATTTAATATGCAGTAATACCCACCCAATTGGTTGTCTCTAGCTTTTGCATCTTATTGGATCTGGTACAGTTAGAGACACCTGCTATTGTAATTAGCATTCAAAGATTTTAAAGATGATTCAAAGACTGAAATTAAATATTATGTGGTCCTAATAGACCATGCTTCTTCCAAACTGTTTTCAACGAAAATTGAAGTCAAGAACTTTTCTCTCATCACTAATGAGTAGAGTCTTATGTTTTATAAAGAATCAGGAGACATGAATTGAATCCTGGTTCTATCACTAAAGAGCCAGAAAGCTGGCAAAGGCCTTGAACAAGCCAAAGACAATTAATTTCTAGGTATGTTACTGATAATAGCTTCTACATATTGAGATACTCCCACGTTTCAGAGATCGCAGGTATATTATTTGTGAATCCCATTATAGCATTTTATAGGTGAAAATAGTGAGGCTCAGAGAGGTTAGATATAATACCCAAGGTCACACAGTTACTGTGCGACAGAGTCCTGATTTGCAGCCAGGCTTGTCAGCTCGCTGGCCTGAGTTAATTGCTGTTAACGTGAGGGGTTACTTTAAGGTCCTCTCTAGTGGGACCATCCTGGAAATACAGACCCAGTCTGTGGTTCCCACAGCACAAGGCAAGGAGACGACCCTCACCCCCCACCTCTGCGTTGAGTCCCATCTGTGATCCTGGCAGTCCCAGTGAGAGGGGGTGGGGCAGTAACTACCACCCAGAGCAAGGCAGGAAGACTGCACAGATTCACAACTCGTTTACTTAGCCTGGTGGGAAGGAAGTCAAGCGTGAACTTTCTGAGCTTCAAAGATATGCTCAGAGCCCATTTGGGATTAAGCGTAGATGTTCAAATTTATCCAAAGTTTAGCAAATTCACAATGACAAATGTAACAGTTCCTCTAAATTGAAGTTCATCTCTTGGCAGTTTTGGAAGCTGGGGGAAAATGCCAACAACAAGGACTTGGAAGGAAATAAAAATTTTTAGATTCCCTAAAAACATGCACAGTTACTGTGGAAGATCCCATACAGCTCAGAGCAAGGAAATTTATCAATGTCAGCTTTGCCTCATCAATGTCAGAAGGATTTAAGCAGTCCACACAACTTGCCTGAGAAAATATGCTGGATGTACCCATTTGCCATTAAAAACTAATTATGTTCAACCTGAGCTATTTCTAGGAGGGGTGGGTGGGGATGGAGGGAGATAAGTTTCATCATCCAGAGGAAGAGATCAGATTTTTTTCATCCACGCAGGTAGCAGTTAGAAATTTTCCACTCATTTAAAAAACTGCCTACTAGCATCACGGTGAAGGGGGCCAGTATGAGACCCTAAGGCAAAAGACTTGGGTTCTGAATCTCTCATCAAATGATCATTCAGATGCTCAAGGTAGCACCTGCTCCTAGGCTGGCAGTGAGGATGGAATGGGATGTGCCTGACCCTAGGATGGAATGGGATATGCCCATCTGGTCTGTTCAGCAGATATCACCCAGTGGTTCCTTCCTATCACTTAAGAGACAGGCACAGAGATGAACAAGACACAGCCCTCCACAAACTTGCAGATGCTCCTGATTTAGGAAGGAATTTTATCAACAGCAGAGCATGATCAGAATGTTTGTCATCTTAAATCATTAAACAATTCTCAAGTTTACTGTTGGATGCAGTCAAAAAATGCCAAGACAAGAATCCACTAAATAGCTCCTCTTTTTTTTTTTTGGACCGATGAAAATATCAAAGCAAGAATTCCTTATTTTGGACTACAAATTGGAATCTGTAACAGTGTCTCTTTTTAGAAAAAAGCACAGTTAATATTGGAGAATCTTAAGTTGTTTTTGTTTCCTTTCCAAAGGGAAATAATGTAATATCTAAAATTGCAATTAAAAACAGGGTGTAGGGGGAAGATAATTGGTATCATATGCATTTCTTGTTTCTCTGGGGACATGTAGTGGTTTGAAACTGTATATACCCCGGAAAACATGTTCTTAAATTCTTTCCTTCCTGTGGGTGTGGACGCATTATAAGCAGGACCTTTTAATGAGGCTCCTTCAGTTAAGGTGGCGCCCACCTCGATCAGGATGTGCCATCATCCTCTTACTGGAGTCCTTTTAAGAGAAGGAAATTCAGACACAAGAGTAGAAAGCCGCAGGGAGTGAAGAGCTGAAAAGGGCCCGGGAAAAGAAGGAAGAGACGGGGAGACGCTGCCAGTGCCTTGCCACGTGGCAGAGGAAACAGGGACCACCGGTGGCCAGTCCCACAAGGCCACAGTTGTCGAGGAGAAAGCATCACTTTGATGATGCCTGGATTTGGACATTTTCCTGGCCTCGAAACCATAAGCAAATCAATCACCATTGTTCAAGCCAAACCATTTCAAGATATTGGCTTGAGCAGCCCAGGAACCTGAAACAGGACGGTCCATCCTCCCCGCCCCGAGGGAGCTGAATGGAGAGCGTGCCAGTTAAACAGGGCCGTGGCTCGTGCCAAAGCCCAGAGCCATGGATGGGAAGGCCACAAGGGAAACCCACCTGTCAAGACACCCAACGCGACCCGAGGAAAACGCTGCAAGTAACTGAGAAGTAAAAACCTTCTCAGAACTTCCATTACTAATGCCGACAAGGCGATGCGGGCGATGGGCCTGGATTTAATAAATCTTTTAGTATTTCCACAGCTGGGGCTGCTTGCATGGTGCTGGTGAACCATTTTCTTAAATAAGGCAAGGCACTGGTCTGACACTGGTTTAACAAGGTAATTATCAAGTGAAAAATAGCTGCCGCACTGCTGTGAACCTGAATAATAACTCTCATAATTACTGATTTTGGGCCCATCTTAAAAAAAAAAAATAATAGAGCTCTAAGTACTAAAACATTTTACAGGAAATACATTCACATACAGAGTCTAGAAGTGTGGAGGACTATTAAGGATATAATTAGCAGTTTATTTACATAATCAGTCAAACACCGTTTATCATTTCTCTTATGGTCCTTGGGAAGGGAGAAGCACATAAGCATGAGAGCATTAAGTTATTTTATGCAGGCAACCTTGGAAATGTTCATTATTATTATTACTTTTCAAAGCCTGCAAGTTCAACATCCCTAAATTCCTCAGCTGAAAACTGGATAAACGTATGTGAATTTATCAAATTTATCCTTCACATATATGACCTAAGAAATCATTTCAGAGGAAATTTTACATGGTCAAATACATCTCTTAGGTAGCACTATGTGACTTCAATTCTTGGAATATTTTCAAAGCTTGTGTTGATTCCTAAAATATACACACACACAGTCACCCTTTATCAGAGATCATCTCAGGGGTTGCCCTGCCTTTTATTCAGAATACAAGAGTCACATGGGGTGCCAGGTCTGTATCTGTGAGGGAGGACTTGCCCTTTCAATTAGATTCTGAACAAACTCTTGTTTTTCCACTGTTCTCAGTGTAGCAAGCCCATCCTGACATAGCAAATGGTCCATTTACAAAGCAAACCAAAAACAATCAAACTGCAAATAAGATTATGCAAAGGGAGGAATAAGTGGGACAGAAGAATTTTGGAAAGGTCTGGAAAAATAATGTAATACACGTTTGCTCCAGATAATATGGAGAACATGTGCTGATGTGTAAGTAAAAAAATGTGTTATATCTTATAAAAGGGAGTGGCTTCATTACAGTGCTTATGGGCAACCTTACTTCCTCCTTCTACAGATTTTCAAAATAATTATCAGTGTCAACTGCTGTCAACTTCAAGTCCTCATGACTTGTTGCAAAGTCAAAGATGCGTGTTACATCAGGGAAATACCCATCATTGAGTATATTAAAGATAGTAACAATTGGGAAAGGATCAAGTTCATAAAGACAAACAAACCCAGAATAATGGTGTGTGAAGCTGCTTCTCCAGGAATAAATAATGAAAGCAAAATACGTGAAAGCACTAAGTTCCATAAGCTCCTGAATTCAAATACTCCAATATGACGATACTGATTAAACAATAAATAATGAAACATACCCTGGTGGGTAATTTTATTATGAAGTCTCTACATTCTTAATGAAATCCACCTGAACATTGCTTAATATAGTTGTTGAAGTATGCTAATTTAACCTGGCTTCAAAAAATGCTTTATTTTACTCCATCTGCATAAATAAGGTATGTTCAACATCTGAAAACATGACACAAATGTGAAGATTAAGCTATACTGGCTTGTGGGAAGGATGCCTCAAAAAAGTTCACCCAAATGAAAGAGAATAATATTGAAAAATATTGAAATATTGAACACATGGAGCAAAAAGTTAAATCAAAACTTTAAATACCATTGCAGAACAGTACTGTGCAAAGGAAATGCACATCCATCTCAGCTTAACACTGATTTTTCAAAATGCTTTACACTACATTTGGACATAAAGTCTAAAAACATGGTGTCAAACAAGATTAAAAACAAGTTCATAAACGGAGGCAGAGGTTATCTATATGAAAAAAATATGGCTAAGATCTACTAATAGTCATACATTTGAAACAATATCTCATGAAATGTTCACCTTTTCCAAGGTGAGATCTTGCTTGTTCATCTTATTTCCAGAACACGGAAAGCTAACTATACACAGAAAATACTCAAAAAAGTATAAATGTGAAAAATAGAAAGGTGTTTCCACTGAAATTATGTCCAATAAGATGCATTCAAAAATTAGATTTACCCCAGTCAAAATTCCAACTGCCTTCTTTGCAGAAATGGAAAAGCCAGTCATCAAATTCATACAGAAGGGTAAGGGGCCCACAAGAGCCAAAAGCATCTTGACAAAGAACAAAGTTGTAGGACTCACACTTCTAAACTTGAACTTATTACAAATCTACAGTAGTCAAAACAGCATGGGACTAGCACAAGGACAGACTTATAGAAAAATGGAACCAAATTAAGAGTTTGGAAATAAACCCTTTAACTATGGCCAAATGATTTTAACAGGGTACTACATCTACTCCATGGGGAAAGAATAATCTCTTCAACAAATTGTGCTAGGAAAAATGGATTGCCATGCAAAAGAATGAAGGCAGACTCCTACCTCAGACCGTTTACAAAAATGAACTCAAAATGGATCAGAGACCTAAATATAAGAACCAAAACTATAAAAAAGCCTAGAAGGAAATACAAGGAAACATTTTTAAAACCTTGTGCTGGGCAATGGTTATTTTAGGCTTTACACCAAAAGCACAAGTAACAAAGGAAAAAAATAGATAAATGGGACTTAAGAACTTTTGTGCCTCAAAGGACTTTAGAAAAAAGGAAAAAAAGATACCCTATAGAATGGGATAAACTAATTGGAAACCATGTATCTGATAAGGGTTTAATATCCAGAATGTATAAAGAACTCCTATAACTGAACAACAAAAAGGAAAACAACCCAATTAAAAAATGGATGGAAGATTTGAATAGACATTTCTCCAAAGAAGATATATCTGATAAATGACCAGTAAACACATGAAAAGATGGCCAATGTCATTAGCCACTGGCATTTTGGAAAAGCAACTCAAAACCACAATGAGATACCATTACACACCTACTAGGATGGCTACTATCAAAAATGCAAAATAATAAGTATTGGAGAGGATATGGAGAAATAGGTACCCTCATTCATTGTTAGTAGAAATTTAAAATGGTGTAGGCCTTGTGAAAAACAGTTTGAGAATAACTGTATTTGGTTTGGTTAGGAAAGTTAATTATAGTATTACCACATGATCCAGCAATCCTAATTCTAGGTATATACCCAGAAGAATTGAAATCGGACTATGCACACTGATGTTCATAGTGGCTTTATTCACAATTTCCAAAAGGTGGTAGCAACCCAAGCATCCATCCACTAATGAATGAATAAACAAATGTGGTATATACATGCAAGGGTGTATTACTCAGCTGTAAAAAGTAATGAAGTTCTGATGCATGCAATAACACAGATGAACCTTGAGGACATCACACTGAGTGAAATAAGCCAGACACAAAAGGACAAATATATGATCTCAATTAAATAAGCAGAATATGCAAATTAATAAGTCAGAAACCAGAATGCAGGTTACCAGGAGCTGTGTGGGGGTAGGGAATGGGGAATTAATGTTTAATTGGTACAGTTTCTGTTTAGAGTAAATGAAAAGTTTTGGTAATCGATAAAGGTGATGTAGGTGCAACTTTGTAAATGTAATTAACAACCACAGAATTATATGTTTGCAAGTGGATAAAATGGGATATTTTTGTTTGGAAGTTACCAGGAAAAAAAACACTAGAACTGTACAGCAAAAAAGAGTGAATTCTAATATAAATAATGGGCTATATTGAAAAGTATCATTACAATAATATTGTTTCAACTGTAACAAAAGTACCACACTAAAGCAAAATGTTAATAAAAGGGAAAACTGCATGTGATATATGGGAACTTTGTACTTTCTGCATGTTTTTTTTCTGTACGCCTACGACTGCTATAAATAAATTTAAAAATACCCTGAAAAAATTTTTTAAGTAGATTGAACTTAAATATTGATGAGGACTACATAATCTACAAAATTTGATGACAAATTTGGACTCACCAGGAGGTTGGTAAATGTGGCAGTTTGAGATTATGAATTCCAAAAGAGATATTGATTATGTTTGTAAACTGGTCTGTTCCTCTGAGCATGATACTGTTTGACTGATTTAAATTCCAAGGCTCTAAGTTTATCTGATTAAATCAAGATTAGGGCTTTGATTCAACCACATCATCAGGATGTGCAGGGTTGAGTCCCCTTGGTGGGCTACATAAATGGGTGCTAAATCAAGGAGACAGAATAAGACACACAGCAGAAGGGAGCTCCACAGACACAGAAGAGGATCCTATGGCCCCGGGAAGAGAGAGGAGCCATTCGCCTGATAGTCTACAGCTGACCCTGTGAAGAGACCAGAGCAGTTGAGCCCAGAAAGAAATGACTCCTCCAGCCTACAGCTGAGATTGGAAGGAGATGGGACCATGGAGTCTGAAGAGGAAAGAGCAAGGCTGAACCCTTGCAGACATCACTTACCATCTAGTTTCAACATGGGGCCACAGGCTTTGGTGAGGAAGTAACCTTGAGTTGGACTCTTTAGGGCCTGGCAACTGTAAGGTGCTACCCCAAATAAATACCCTTTCTGAAAACCAACAGATTTCTGGTACTTTGCACCAGCACCCCTTTGGCTGACTAATACAGTGAACTGTATACAGGAAATATTCTACGAACCCACGGCCCAAAACACTAAAGACAAAACAATCCTAGTTTTGTAATATGCATATATGCAATTTTAGTTTGGAGTTTAGAATGTGAGCTCTAAGTCCTGGTTCCATTTGTGTATAAATTTCCAAATTGCTCTGTTACATTTCTGTTTCTCCTATAGTACAAAATGAGATGCTACAACTTGAGGTAGTGATGGTAAACCTTCTTAATACATGAGAAAACCAAAAGGTAGAATATTGTAACTAGGCAAGATAACCAAAAACCCGGAGTGATACTGGCACGTTTTACCAGAGGCTACATCATTTATTCAGTCTGTAAGTATTTACTGAATGCCTTATATTTCACAAGGAAGTTTTCTGTTACAGGTATTTAGAAGGTCAGAAAGAAGTTTTTGCCAGCCTGACCCTTCAGCTGGAAGCTTTGATGACTTTCTCTTTAATGCCCATTTTAATTTGCAAGCTGCTGAAAACAACATACCAGAAATGGGATGGCTTTTACAACAGGGATTTATTAGATTGCAAGCTTACAGTTTTGAGGCTGAGAAAAATGTCCAAATCAAGGCATCATCAGGTGATGTTTTCTCTCTAAAGACTGTCTGCCGGTGATTCTGGGAAGGCCCATGGCAGCAACTGCTGCTCTCTCCCTTCTCTTCTGGGTGTTGTTTCTCCAGTTTCTAGCTTCCTCCAGCTTTCTCTCCGCTCTTGTGGCTTTCTCTGTGCTTCTGTGGGTTTCTCTCTCGGCTTCTATGTTCATCCCATTTATAAAGGATTTCAGTAAAAGGATTAGGACCCACCCTAGGTCAGGCTTTACTTAAGTAACTTAATCTAAAGGTCCCACCTATAATAGTTTATACCCACAGGAATGTATTAAGATTTTCTGGAGTCCAGAAAAGCCTTGAACTACCAAAACCCCATATAATTTTCTCACTCCACTCTTATAATATTGAAATATTGCATTAGAGTTAATTGTGTATGTGTCTGTCTCCTTTGTTAAACTGTAAGCTCCTTTAAAGTAGCCAATCTGTCATACTCATCTGTGCATATTCACACCTGCCCTAGTGCCTGGTCTGGTAAGGTCCACAATATGGGCTTTAGATTTAAATTGGACAGGCTTTAGACCACACCTTCCTAACCTCAAGGTGTTTCTTTCTCTTGGTGGAGCTCATGAATACAGATGCTAGACATAAACAGAGGCAAGACTTTTGTGAGTAAAAGGACCAGGTAGTCCTCAGGATGGAGGAAGAAAATATGGATTAGAGTGGACTTACTGGTATTCTACTATAGAATTATTATGGCTCTAGCAATGGAAGAAATTACATCATTAATGTGGAGACAGTGGCCATGGGAGTTGCTGAAGGCAGGGAGAGGGGAAAAGAGGTGTGATATTGGGGCATTTCCAGGACTTGGAGATGTCCTGAATGATATTACAGGGAAAGATGCAGGACATTATATATTCTGCCATAACCCACTGAATGGACTGGGAGAGAGTGTAAACTACAAAAATCATAATCCATCTGCGTAGCAATGCACCAAAATGTACTCATCAAATGCAATGAATGTACCATACTATTGAAAAAAGTGTTGATGTCGTAGGAGTGGGGGGTGTGGGGAGGGGGGTATATGGGAAATTCTTACATTTTTTAATGTAACAATTTGTGTGATCTATGAATCTTTTTTTAAAAAAAATGCATTCACAACATAAAAAAAGAAAGGACCAGGTAAGCCACTTTTTCATGTAATGTACCAGGCACATACCCCATTATAGCTACTCTGGAATTGACAAAATCATATTTGAGCATGAACTGGGATCCTTCAAGTAGGGCTGCCAATATTAGCATAGAAAAGCATAGGATGCTCAATTAAATTTGAATTTCAGATAAACCGCAAATAATATTTTAGTATAAATATGTCCCAAGTATTGCATTCTTATATTTATGTTTTATCTAGCAACCATACCTTTAAGAGGATGAGTAAGTTAGAGATAAGGAAGGTCAGCGGAGATATTTTACAACAATTTTTATGGTGCATAACATATATATCCAGCATCCAGACAATCAATGGTAGTAGCACCATTAGTCATTGGGATGACCAAAAAGTCCCCCCTTTTCCTGTTACATACTGAGGGGTGGGGGTTGTCTTGGTTTGAGAACCACAGGGAGGATTCCGAATTGGGAATATGTCCCAGGAGAAGGAAATGCATGTGCCAGGACCTCATAAATATCATAGTTACACAGTCTCAAAAACAATACAAAATGTTCATTTCTTGGTTAGTACCTATGATAGTTTGAAGCTGTATGTACCCCAGAAAAATATGTCTTAAAGTTAGTTCATTCCTGTGGGTGTGGACCTATTGTAAGCAGGATCTTTTGGTGAGTAGGATCTTAAGTTAAGATGTGACCCACTCATTCAGGTTGACTCTTAATCCTCTTACTAGAGTTTAAAAGAGAATGAAAATCAGAAAAAGAGATAGAAAGTCATGGAAGCAAGAAGCTGAAAACAACAAAACTTGGAAGAGAAGGGAGAGACCAGCAGATGCCACCATGTGCCTTGCCATGTGACTGAGGAATCCAGGATTTCTGGTAGCTGGTCTTTGGGGAGAAAGCATTGCTGGATGATGCATTGATTTGGACATTTTTTTCAGTCTCTGTAAACTTGTAAGCAAATAAATTCCCACTGGTAAAAGCCAACCTATGTAATGGTATCTTCTTTGAGCAGCTTTAGCAAATTAAAACAGATCTTGGTACGAGGAAAGTGGACTGCTGCTATTGCAAATACCAAAAACGTTAAATTAAAAAAAAAAGGCTTTTTAATTGTCTAATGAGTAGAAGCAGGATGAATTGTGAGGTGCTTGGCAAAAAGGCTTAGATTGCTTTGAAGAGACTATGGGTAGACATATGGATGCTAAAGGTATCCCTGATGAGGCCTTAGACAGAAATGATGAAATGTATCATTGCAAACTGGAAGAAAGGTGACCCTTGTCTTGAAGTGGCAGAGAATTTGGAAAAATTGAATCCTCATGTCAGATGGAAGACAGAATTTGAAAGCGACAAGCTTGGATATTAAGCTGAGGATATTTCCAAACTAAATGTGGCAAGTGTGGCGTGGTTTCTCCTCACAGCTTATAGTAAAATGTAAGAGGAAATGAATAAGCTGAGAACTGAACTCCTGGGAACAAAGAAATTAAAAACTGATGTTTTGGAAAAGTCTGAGCTCCTAGAAGATGGATCCCCAGAGATTAATGCTCCACATGAGGGTTTAACTGAACATGGAATCAGTCAGTCATTTCAGTACAATTCAGGATTATTAGAAATGCAGTTATCCCGAAAGGATTTGCAGAACGTTCTTTTGTCTTATAGCTTGGACTCCTGTGTACCATATGTGAAATCAAGTTTTTTGCAAAATCTCTATGAACAGAACCACTATTAGCCTGAACTAAAAGGGTCAGAGGAAGGATAGATTGAAGAAAAAATTCAAAGAAGAACCCTGGAAGCTGAGGTCTGAAATGAAGACATCTTGGCCAAGAGCGTGGACCACCCATGTATGAGGAAAGGGTGAGTATGCCCTGGAGCATGGATAAGGCAGACCTTCCACCCACTGTTCCAGAAGAGTGTTACCACCCTAGGTTTCTCAAGTGCCTGGGAGATAGCAGAGAGCCACCCCCATGCTTGACGAGGGTAGAGCCTAGAGTCCAGCCACCACCCCAATGTATGACAAGGGTGGAGCCTAGAGCCCGGCTATTATCCCAATGCTTGAAGATGTTGGAACCTTCATGCCAGTGTTTCAGGAGAGCATGGTAGCTGCAAAAGTCCTTTGAAAGAGTGAACCTACCACTCCATTAAGCCTGGAGGACAAGGCATCATTCCTTAGATGACTCTTAGATCTTGAAACCCTTGCACGGTTTTTAATTGTTGGGACCCATGACCTCTGTTTTCCTTCTAATTTCTCCCTGTGGGAGAATGTTTTAACTTATGAATGCACCTCCATTTTATATTGGAAGCAGATAATTTGTTTTCTGGGTTTCACATGTCCACAGACAGAGGGGAATTGTGTCTCAGGACAGACCACACCTATAACTGAATTTGATGAGCATGTGTACTTGATATTGTTACTGAAATGATTTAAGGCTTTTGGGGAACTGTGATAGAATGAATGTATTTTGCATAAGGAAAGAACATGTCTTTTGGGGATCCAGAGGGGGGTGGAGTGTGATGGTTTGAAGCTGTATGGACTCCAGAAAAGTATGTTCTTAAAGTTAGTCCATTCCTGTGAGTGAAGACCCACTGTAAGTAGGATCTTTTGATTTGCAGGAGTTTAAGATATGTCCCAGCTCATTCAGGATGGGTCTTTTTTATTTTTTTTTTAAGATTTATTTATTATTTCTCTCCCCTTCCTCCTCCCCCCCCCCCCCCCCCCAGCTGTCTGCTCTCTGTGTCTATTTGCTGTGTGTTCTTCTGTGACCGCTTCTATCCTTATCAGCGACACTGGGAATCTGTGTTTCTTTTTGTTGCGTCATCTTGCTGTGTCAGCTCTTTGTGTGTTGCCTGCCATTCCTGGGCAGGTTGCAATTTTTTCATACTGGATGGCTCTCCTTACAGGGTGCACTCCTTGCACATGGAGCTCCCCTACGCAGGGGACACCCCTGCGTGGCAGGCACTCCTTGCACGCACCAGTACTGTGCATGGCCAGCTCCACACAGGTCAAGGAGGCCCGGGGTTTGAAACACAAACCTCCCATGTGGTGGGCAGACATCCTATCCATTGGGCCAAGTCAGGATGGGTCTTAATCCTTATTGGAGCCTTTTTAACAGAATGAAATTCAGACCAAGAGTGAGAAAACCACAGAAGCTAAAGCTGAAAGCACTGAAACCTGAAAGAGAAGGGAAAGACCAGCAGATGCCACATGTGGCTTGCCATGCAGCAGAAGAGTCCTGGATCACCAGCAGCTGGTCTTGAAGCAGAAAGCATCGCCTGATGATGCTTTGATTTGGATATTTTTCTCAGCTTTGAAACTGTAACCTTGTAGGCTATGAAGTTCACATTGTTAAAAATCAACCCATTTTTATTATATCTGCTTTGAGCAGCTTTAGCAAACAGTACTTCATTCCCACTCCCCAACTCAGCTCTTGAGGGCACTTGGAGGTCTGACTTCCTCAAGCCTGCATATCCGACAACAGTTTTAACTTTTTATTTTGAAATATTTTAAAACTTACAGGACAGTTACAAAAGTAATACAAACCCCACACAGGGAACTCCAACATATCCCTACCCCAGACACCCAGATCCACCAATTTTAACGTTTTGCCACATTTTTCATTTCCGTCTGTCTGTCTGTCTACCTACCTACCTACCTCTCTGCCTATCAGTTCATTCTTTGAACACTTGATTATACATTGTATACATCATGCTCCTTCAACACTGAATACTGCCATGTACATTTCTGAAGAACAAGGACATTCGTTTTGTAACCACTTTAAGTGCAGTTTTCAAGTTCAAGAAGCTTAACATTGATATAAAATTTATAGTTTATATTTTGGTATTTTCATATGTTCCAATAATGTCCCTTTGACATTTTACCTACTTTACTAGTTCCCATTCAGTATCATGTATTTTATTTAGTTGTCATTGTCTCTTTAGTTTTTCTTTCTCTCTTTTTTAATTGTGGAAACATATATATAACATATATGTTCCCATCTCAACCTCTCACAAGCATACCGATCAATGGGATTAATTATATTCATGATATTGTTGTACCCTTATCAACTTCTGGTACTGAAACATTCCCATTTCCTCAATCAGAAACCCTATACAAATAATGCATTAACTCTGCATTACCACTCTCCCCCAATCCCTGGCAACCTATACTCTAATTTCTGTTTCTAAGAGCTTGCATGTTCTCCAATATTTACTTTGCTTTTGTCATGGGGCTTAAATTTAACATCCTAGGTCTATAACAATCTGTTTGCTTTGATGACAATTTAACCTCAATAATATATACACAAACTATGTTCCCATATCCCTCCATCTCCCCCACTTTTATATAGTTTTTGTGATAAAGTACATATTTATACATTTGTGTCCAGAACCACTGTTATATCATTAAATGTTATGCATTTGCCTTTTAGATCCTATAGGAAGTAAAAAGAGGAGTTACAAACCAACAATGTAACAGTACTGGCAGTTATATTTACCCATGTTATTACCTTCAATGGAGATCTTTATTTCTTCATTTGGCTTCAATTTATTACCTATTGTCTTTTCCTTTCAATCTCTAGAATTCTCTTTAGCTTCTCTTATAGGGCTGGTCTAGTGGTGATGAACTCCTTCCAACTTTCGTTTATCTGGGAATATCTCCCTCATTTTCCAAAGACAGTTTTAATGGATATAGAATTATTGGTTGGCAATTCTTCTTCTTTTGCTTTCAGAACTTTAAATATGTCCTCCCACTGCCTGCTTGCCTCCATGGTTTCCAATAAGAAATCTTCATTTAATCTTATTGAGGGTCTCTTGTATATGACATATTGCTTCTCTCTTGCTGCTTTTAGAATTCTCTCTTTATGTTTGACATTTGGCAGTTTGATTTTAATATGCCATGCTATAGGTCTATTTGGGTTTATCCTATTTGGAGTTTATTGATTATCTTAGATGTGTTTGTTCATGTCTCACTAAATTCAGGACATTTTCATCCATTATTTCTTTGATTACTCTCTCTGGCCCTTTCTGTCTTTCTTTTCCTGGGACTCTCACAGTGCATAAATTGGCATGCTTGACAGTGTCTCTCCTGCAGGTATCTCAGACTCTGTTCACTTTTCTTCATTTTTCTTCCTTCTGCTCTTTAGATGAATTTCAATTGTTTTACCTTCAAGTTCTCTAATTCTTCTGCCAGCTCCAAACTGCTGTTGAACCCCTCTAGGGTATTTTTAACCTCTATGATTGTGGTCTTCAGCTCTGGTTCCTTTTCATAATTTCCATCTCTCTATTTTTATTTTTTGTGTTCATCTATTATCTTACAGATTTCTTTCAGTTCTTTGTCTGTGCTTTCATTTAGCTCTTGGAGTACATTTAGGACCACTTCCTTAAAAGTCTTTTTTGGATACATCCTAGGTCTGGTCCTCTTCTTTAATGGTTTCTAATCTTTTAATTTTCTCCTTTGCCTGGGCCATCACTTCCTGTTTCTTCATACATTTGTAACCTTCTGGTGAAAACTGGGTATTTTTATATTTTAATGTTTCATTGCTGGAAATTAGACTCCAAGGTGTCTTTTCTTTAAGCTTGTATACAGTTAATTTTATGACAGAACTCCCCTTGGATGCCAGAAGCTAATGAAGAAGAAGGAGAAGGAAGAGGAGAAAGAGGGGAGAGGAGGAAAGGAGAAAAGAAAACACCTTTCTGCTCTCCTTCAGGGCTTATCTATAGAATGAATTTGGAAAATAGCTCCAGACCAAGGCAGAGGATCCTCCCTGATCCTTTCTGCACATGTGCCTTGTCTTGAGCAGGTGCATGTGATCCTGGAGATTCTCCAGCTTATATGGTTCTGAATGTTCACGCTTCCTTAGGAAACTGTTTCCTCACAGTCTTGGGCACTGCACTATGTTCTACAACCAGCCATTTCCCTGCCCCAAGCAGCAGACTTGGGTGCTCTCCCACAAGGAGAGCCTGGTGAAATGCCTTCTACACACAGAGCATATTCTGGGAGAGTGAGTCCCTCAGGCTACCACCAGACAAACTGAGCCAGACAAATGTGTCCCCAGTATGTGCATGAGAGTTACTCTTCTCCCTCTGGAACTGGGACCAGGAATCTGCCCTGGGAGCATGGGCCAGCTCTGTGCTGAGACAGGGAGGGTTTGGGGAAGGGTCAGCAAGGGCGCTGAGATCCTACTGCTTTTAATTTGCCTTTTTTCCTTTCTTTTCTTTTTTAAGGTTTATTTTATTTATTTCTCACCACTCACCACCACCACACTTGTTATTTGTGATGGCTGTCTACTCTCTGTGTCTGTTTGTGGTGTGCTTTTCTTCCTTTTAGGAGGCATACCCAGGACCTCCTATGTGGGAGGGAGGTGCCAAATGGCTTGGGCCACCTCTGCTCCCACCATTTTTCTTGATTCAGCACCCTCCCTGTTACTGCAGTCCTTTTACTGTTTTCTGGAACTTTAAGAAAGATGTTTCTTCCAGTTCTTACTAGTTGTTTAAAGCTTCTGTGGGGAGACAGAGCCCTGAAGCATCTTTCTTTGGCATTTTGATCATGGTGGGGCGTGACAATGAATTTTAACCCCATGAGAACAGGTCCAATAAGTATCCCAGATTTCTTAAGAGCTTAACTTATACTTTATATAAGGAGGAAATAAAAATTCATCATATCATAAAGGTCAATTATAAATATGATGATTATTATACTTCAACTTATATAGCACTTTACATTTATTCAAAGCACTTTTCTGTCCATTATTTCATGTGATCCTTAGTGTAGTATTAGCAATAAGAGAATGGGAATGTCTGTTCAATCTATTGTTATGGCCAATTTGCAACTCTTGCTACCATCCATTTGAAACCACAAATGGGAAGAGATTCAGTCTCCCTTTTCCCTTCAAACGTCACTCAGTTCATCGATCGATTGTGGTTTTCTCTCAAGTCTCTTTTTATAACAACTCCTAGATTTTCCTCCATTAATACCACAAGAAAATTCTCTTTCAGAGCAACTTAGATGACTTTATTAATTTAAGGTAAGAGCTTTAAATAAAATGGAATCAAAAGTCAATGAAAAATTTGTGATGAACTGCTTTCCTCCCAAGAACGGACTGCTCCACCAAGGCAACATCTAAGCACAGGGGTTCTTAGCCAGGGGTCTGTGAGCTAGAATTGCAACTCAAAGAAACATTATTCTTGTGGAGACCGCATTGGTGCAGGTGTGATGTATTTATTAAATAACAGACGGTTTACTGTGGACTTAGTCAGGGGTTTTTCATGACTGGCAAAAGGGGTCTATGGAACAAAAAAGGTTAAGAACCCCTGGTAGCAAATAGCAAGAATTCAAAGACTTCTAAGTGAATGAATCAATGAATAAGTGAATGAACAAATGAACTTTAAATGGAAGTATGCTTTAGTCCTAACTTAATTTGCTCCTAACCTTGCTAGCCTAATGAAAACTGTTGTTGAAAAGAGTCACTCATTAAAGTCATAATGTCAGAGGCTAGGGCCATCCAGAAACCATTTACTGCAGTTCCATGTTTTAAGAAAAGCATTTTCCAGAGTCATCTGAGAAATAATATCCATGCCATTATGCAAGGAAGATGCGCAATCACAGGCAAGAATCCATTCCAGTAATTAACCATCAAGAACCACTCAGAGCAAGTGCATTCTTTTCTCTAATATAAATCTTTGGATACAGTTAAGTCCATTTCCTTTCATCTGTTCTTGGTCAACAAAATATAGAGCCCAAAGGTGCCCCATGAAGCGCCTGGCACTTAACTGTTCAACATCTCCTTCCTCTCTCAGCAAGATGGGATGGAAATCTCACCCTCCGTTGGTTGGGTGTCATAACTGTTGTAGTTTGGAATTTGTTTATTTAAATTGAAATCTTTTATTAACATCAGTCTTTTTCTCAATTGGTCATTAAATTCTTAGGGTTTCCACATAGAAAAAAGATAGGTCTCTTTCTAAAACCTGAGATTTTCTACGTGCTGAATGACTTAATGAATCATGAGCACGTCCCTCTATTTTAATTCTAGTGCCTCACATATCATAGGTCTTATTTTTTTCCTTATTCGGTCATTCACCCATTCACTTATTTATTCAAACAGTATTTGTTGTGTGCTTGCCATGGGTGGCCCTAAGTCATGGGCACACATATATCTCTTTCATCTTCACATGTATCCTATGATGTCATTATCATTATCTTGATGTTACAGAGGAAGAAACTGAAATTAATGTTTAAGCAACACGCCAGATATCACAGAGAGAGGGTGGAGCAAAGACTCAAAATGAAACCATGTGGATTCAATATTCTTCATTTTAATCTCATCCCTATGAATGTAAAATATCTGAATAAGGAATGTTCAGAAAACAACGTTATTTTATGGAGGACCGAACCCTCAGGACTGGCTGGCACGAGCTTTCTGAGGTGGCTCCAGAGCTTAAGCACCGGTCACATGAATCTGTACCTTTCCCACATCCCAGGTGGATACTGCAGAGATATCATTCATGGAAATGACACGTGCACTGATTCTGAGCTTATAAATCCCATTTCCCCATGTGTTGCAGTGCATGCTCTTTGCATGTAACTTTTTCATTTATGCCACAGTAGTTATTAAAAATGGTGCCAAAATCCTTATGCACATTACCAAGAGTGACTTTCCCAATAATATATTTTTAACCATGTAACATAATATTAGAGAGAGAAAGAAAAGTGGCAGCGGGGGGCAGGGGTGGTTTCCAAATTCCTACATAGAAGCAAGCACAATAAAAACACAGCTGGGAGACCCGAACCAATAAAAAGCAGGAGAAAAATAGTAACCAGAGACTGTGAAGCTTCTTGGGCCTCATAGAATTTCTCTATCTTAAGGGAACACACCCAAATACACAACGCATAAAAACATATTACAAGACAAAATTGAAGAGCTTAGTCAATATTGCAATGCTATCAGAGCTTTTGGAAAAGAGGGAAGTGGGGGCAAATGCAAAAGAGAAATGGGGAGTATAGAAATGACCCCACAGAGGAGCTGATTTGCAATTCTCCACTTTCAGTGAGACGATGAATGAGGAAAACAGAAGAAAATAACAGTACAGAGGGAAGACATTTCCTAAAACAACTTGGTTTTTTTGGGAGAGTGAAAATCCACTCACCCCCACCCCAGCAGCCAAAAGGGGACTGTGGACTCAATTAGTTCACAAAGGATTAGAGGGGCAGGTCGGTCTGTTGGAAATTCTCATTCCAGACAGACTGCTGGTCAAGACGAAATAAGTGTATGATGGAGAATTACCACCACCAACCCAAATTACAGACAATAATTAAAGGATTAATGAAAATTTTGTCTGCAGAGTCCTGGGTCGTGACCTAGAGGCAGCTACTTGCTCGCCAGAATTCAAACAGCTCCAGCTTATATTAACTGATCAATTTCAAACCACTGGCAACTCTGCTAAGCACTTTACATGCATCGTCTCATTAAACCCTGAAAACAACCCTATGAGCCCCGTCTCTTTGTTGCTCCACCTTACAAATGAGGGCTCTGATGCTTACCCCAAATCACACAGGTAATAGGAGGCAGGGCTGGGTTTGAACGCAGGCTGTCAGAGCCCCTGCCTGAAGTACAAGCCTTCCCCTAAAAAGTAAAACAATAGGAGTGCCTTGAAACAAGATGACATTTTAGTGGTTGCAATCATTTCCCCCCTAATTTTCAAAGCATTGGCAACTTAGAAATAAGTTCATCAAGTGCCTTAGAGATTTTAGCCACCACAAAGCCCCTCCCCTCCTTATCTCCCTCCTCCTATCTACCACCTATAAGAGGTGAGGGTAGGTTTCTGCAGTTGAATGCCTGGGAGGAGAGCACCGTCTCTTCAAGGCTCTATTTCAGTAGAACTTGTGACCAGAGAGGTCAAGGCTGGCAGAGGGACTCCTGGCAGACCCACAGGGCTCTGCATCAAGTTGCATGTGGTGAGAAAGAACACAGGTCTCTTTCTAAACCCAAACGGCAAGCTTCCACCATACACAGAAGCTCTCAAGATGTTGAGACTGTGTGTTGTTTTTGATGATAATTGTCGGTACTGGCTACTATATGCTTCAAATAGTTCAGGCTCTTTAACTATAGTACTCATTTAATTTTCACCACAAGCTGGTGATGTTATACCTGTTTTGCAGATGAGGAAATGGAAGCTCTGGCTACCAAGCAAAGCATGGATGAAAACCCAAGAATGTGTACAGTGAACGCTCTTGCTCTCTCGACTCCACCTGCAGCATCTTAGCCTCTGGAACACACCTGCCTGGCGTGAACCTCAGGAGATCTTTCTCCAAATAACTCTCCCAGCAAGGCAATGTTTCCTGAGTGGATGCGGAACCCCCTTTTCCCTCCAGATGAAGTGTGGGGCTAATGTGGATAGGCTGGATCTCTGGGAGGGGGTGGTGGTGGATCAGCAGCAGCCGGTTACAAGGTGGTGGTGGGGGCCATGACAGGAGGGGACAGTGGGTGGCAGAGTTGTGCTGTGTGCCCAAAGGGTTGTAGAGGAATCACTACTGTGCTTGAAACCAACCATGAGCGATCAACCAAACCTAGGAATGGTCCCTTCTGTACAAGACAGGAAGAGAAATAGCAACTCAGGTAGGCTGGACTGAGAATGGCAAGCAGGTGCGCAGAGGGCTTGGAGGCCAGTAAAGGCACAGCAATTAGTTGTGACTCTGACTTAGGTTACTGGACATATGTGAATTGACAGCACCATCTCTTTCCCTTTAGCTATGGGTGAGGCACCCACACTATACAGGGAAGGGGCTGTGCATGGGAGGGAGGGCGTGCACTGACTTCAGAGTCCACAGACCTGATCCCAGCAGCTTGCCAGCTGGGAGTCCACCTAACCTCTCTGAACCAAGTTCCCATTTTCAAAAAGGACCCCTTTCTCTCTAAGAGTCTCTCTTCCACTGACCTGCTTTCAAAGATGCTCTTTCCCACTTGAGATCCCATCTAATCCAAGGGGAGAACTGCTTCCCTGGAACTGCCTACCTTTCCAGCTACGGGGAAAACTTGACACCCGACGAGGCAGGAGCAGGCAAGGGGACTTAGGGACATACAGCTCAATTGCTAACACAGTCCCATAACTTGTCCATCTCGCACCACCCTGCTCCCCGCCACACCCCCGTATTCTAGGAAGACAGCAGGTGTCTCCATCTCTCCGACCCCACACTTTCTCCACTGCCCCTATCACGTCCCCCTGATGGTCCTTCCGGCATGAAGGGCTTGAGGGCTTGGGTGGGTGGAGTGACAGGGAGGAGGGGTTTTCAGGAAGGAAGGAGCAAAGTATCTCCCAAAGCATAATTCGTTCCCCAGTTCACATACTGCTAGGGTATTTTTTTTTCCCTCTTGAACAGATAAGATCATACCCTAGGGTTTATTTGAAAATACCAGCAAAGCGCCATGTCTCAGCACACTGGGTCTCTCTGGGAGGAACCGTAGGTCAAGTTCTTCCAGTAGGCTGTACAGCACCAACAGTGAGCTCTAATTAATAGTTAATAGTACAACTCTAACAGGCTTTCATCAATGGTAACAGATGTACTATACTAACGCAAAGTGTTAATAATGCAGGGGATACGAGAACTCTGTATTTTCTGCATTTTTTTGTAAGCCTGTAACTTCTCTAAGTTAAAAAAGAAAAGTCCAAAGGGATTTTTTGCTGACATTCAACTTGGTGATGTACGCTTTTCTCCAACTGTCAATTGAGTTCATTCATTTAACAAATATTAATTGAGCACCTATTATGTGCGAGTTACATTATTAATCTGGGAATTCAGCAATAAATAAAACAGAGACCCTGTCCACAGGGAGTTGGCATCCTACTAGAGCAAGAGAGAGGAAATAAATAAGCAAATTGACAGGGATCCGGGTTTCTTGGAGCTTAGAGACAAGATACCTTAGAACCAGAGGGACCCTCTAAAGACACAGAGATAGGGAAGGAGATGAACAAGTTTTTTCTAGTAAGGGCTAAGTAAACTCTGGAATATTTCTCATTACCTAGCCTGAATGTAATTTGAGGAAATGTTTTTTTTTTTTTAAAAAAAAAAAGAAGCATAAAAGCCAATTCTTACTTTCCTCCTCAGAAATACAGAGCTCCCAGCCCCCTGGAAGGCATCAGGGAAGAGCTGTGGCTTCCAGCCCAGGGCCGGCCAGGGGTCTGCCCAGCCGGGCATGGCGAGCCCAGGCCGCCAACGGGTTAAGGCAGCAGCGCCTGTGCTTGGAGCGCTGCGTGTACCGTCAGGCGTTCCTAAGCAGGCGTCTGCTTGCCTGTCTCCCCAGTCCTGGGCTGCCAATCAGCTGTCACTCGCCAGCACATCAGCGGTGTGTGCATATCACCAGGCTGTCAGCAAGGCAGATGATGAGACTCAGCTCGAGACTGTCAATCATCTTTGTTTCTCTTCTCTGCTCGGGAAATATTTTGGCTCGGAGAAACAAAGAAACCCAGGCAACAATGGTCCATAGTCAGGCATTCACTCCCGAAACAGTCACTGATCTTGCCTCACCCCCAAATGATGGTGGGGGCAGAGGAGGTGGACTGAGGGAAGAGTGAGAATCTGTTTTATTAGCACAGGCATTAAAACTGGAATTCTAGTCCCCTGAGCTGACCCTGATGGATTCTGGAACTAACAATGGACAGGAACAGAAAACAGTGATAGCTCAAAGTTATCTGAGCTTATGCCTCAGGAAAAAAAAGTAAAGAGCCTCAAGATTGATGACTGCTTGGTTCAAAATTACTCACCATTGATCAGGAAGCCTTTTGGGGAGAGAGTAATTGTTGGACTGCTGAGTTCATTTATCTCCCAGGGACTTCTAAAAGTGCAGCTTCTGAGCCCAGCTCTCCTCCTCTCTGGGTCCTGAGGCTGCTCTGGGTGCCCGCCACACTTGGGGACACAAGTTAAATCATCAGGACTCCCATGAAATGGGCTTCCCAGTGCTTGTGGAGGAAGTTAGGTTGACGTAAAGTACTCTAAAATAGCCCACTCTCTGGCATGTTCACCTGCCCTTCTCATCCAAAATATTTATTGACGATATTCCCAATCCCTAAAAAAACCCACAATACACATGTCTAAAAAGAGGTTCCTGGCAATGAGTTTAATTGGACAGCAAATCCACAACCCATTCTCTCCTGGGCCGACCAGTTTGCCACAACTGCAACATCATCTGCATATATTACCATAAATAATCCACTAGAATGAAGCACTACCTCCAGGTAGCACTAAGATGTCTAAGGCCTCTCTAAATTTAAAAAAAAAAAAAATTTCACCCTAGTGGCTTTGAAACAGATTTTGCAACCATCAGATCTTCTAATCATGGTTATCAAGAACCTTTTTATCAATTTCCAAATGTTCTGGATTGACTTGTTCATCCTATGTCTGCTTCCATCATCATCTCAGTGTTTGTGAAGCCAGGATGCTCGACCTTCTGACAGTTCCTTTCTTTCGTGCAATACTGATTTCTGAAAACACATCTCTCTCTGATCTAACCGGACATTAATTGCTTTTGTGTTGATGACGTATCTACGCCTCCTCTTGGGCTAATAGCACAACTAGCAAATCTGAGCTCTGAGAAGTTGGCTGAACCTAATCAGGACAGATCAGCTGTTACCCAAGGTGCTACAGGCTGTAATTTGAGGATCTTTACAGGGTTATTACTCGTCCAAAGGACAAGAAACTGTAATTCTGTCAACACTAATCTAAAACTGCATGTTCAAAGCAGCTGTGGATTTGCCGCTCCCCAAGAAAAGATAGCGCCTGTCAAATAAATACCTGTGATAATTGATAAAAGGGCATTAGAAGGAGGTGGCTGATCCAGTTACGCTGAGGAGTTTTTTTTAAAAGGAACCTTCAGGAGTAGAACATTGGGTGTGAAGTGTGAGCCATCGAGGGTAAAGGAGGGCCCAGTTTGGTTCCCGCTCCTCATCGGGTGGCTTGGTTCAGAGATGCCTCTCGCTAAAGAAGCAAGTGCCCAAACATTCTAATCCTCAAAGGCAATCTCTCAGCGCTGACTCGGCTGCCACACGTTGACAATGCCTTGATGGGAAGCAAGAGCCTTGTCAGGAGAGCAGGATTTATTGTCAGGCTGTCAGCCCTGCGCGAGTCTCTCAAGACCCCCGTGGTTTTCTTACCGGTGCAAAAAGAGGGAATATTAGAAAAATAAACTTCTTTCTTACTGTATCGCTTTGGTCCATCTTCCAAACAAAATGAAAGGGTTAATGTGGCGTCATCTTCAAAAAACTCAGTGGCAAATGCATCCCACCAGAGGTTGTCACTGTCCTGCAAAGAGACAGATCATTTATTTAACAGGGAAGAGGGGGGTTAAGGTCTCAAAGCGGGAAGGGAAGAGGAAAAGGAACAGCTCAGTCGCCCCTTGCTCGCTGGTTACTTAGCATATGCATGGGGGTGGTCTAGAAGGGGAGGGGCAATGTGGTCACTCTTCAAATTAACCACCTCAGATGGGGGCTGAATTCCAATTCAATACACCAGTTAATATGAACTGAATGAAAATTAATTCTCGGGGACATATTTGGGGGAGATTTAATAAGCATTCTACAGAACACAATGTCACATTTTTTAACAAAAGAGTTTGCTTTTAATGTAAAATAGATTCGATTTTTCTCTCTTTGCTGTTTTAAGAGTCCATTCTTTACAAACAGAAACGATAGGATTACAATCACATTAAGGATGGTAAGTTTTAAAGGCAAATTCATTTGAAAAGGAACGTGCATAGCTCTCCTCCTTGCAAACATCCCTATAAAAGACACAGGTATTGGTACCTGGATATACAGAGATAGATGGGTTTACCCATAAACAACTGCCCCATGGATACAGATTGTTCTCAAGGATTGCTGATGATAGGCAACCACTAGTTTGCTATTGAAACAATTACTAAAAATAGAGCAGAAAGCAGACCATCCACATGGATCTTGTTTGTTTGTCTTGGGTTGAATATTTCCCTCTCCCATCCAGAAAACACTTTGGAATTGGTCCAGTTGAGGCAGTGAGAATCTCTGACAGTGAATTAGGAAGGGTATACAGGGTTTCCTATTTCAAGGGGGAAGAACCTTACCAGGCCCCTCATCCTCTCCTGATTTAGCCTCACATTCTCAACACAGTCTTTTTCTGGAAAGCTGTTGGTTAGTGCCAGATTTCAGGACAAGATGCCTCTCGGCTGCCTGGCAGCAGGGGGAGGGGGCCAGAAAGGAAGCCTGCTGCTCCCCACCCCTAGCCTCCACCGTTCCACACTGGCCCAGGCGAACACAGCACCAGCCTCTCTTCTTCCCATTAAGTCGTTCTGCCTCTGACAACATTAAGTTGTTGTCACTGGCAGGCCTCAGCCATGAGCTTTCAGTCCTGACAAGAATAATTAAGGGGCCATGGAAGATTGATGCCATCCCCAACTTGAGAAAAGAAGCAGCCCAGACAAATGATTTTTTTCTCCCCTCTTTCTTGGTATCTTACCAATCAACATACCCGAGGCCCATACTTTTTTTATTGAAACACATTACACATAAAACCACCCAGGAGCAATTCATTGGTCCACACACAAACCCCCCACACCCTCTTTTCTGCCTTCAAAAACAGATTTTTACTGAGCACGTACTATGTGCAGGGCCTCAGAATAAACAGCTGAATGAGAGATTGGCTCCTACCCTCAAAGAACTCAAAATCCTGCAGCAGATGATAAACAAATAAGTAACAGCTAGGCTCGCTCCACATCTGAGACCTTGGCGTGAGCCCTCAATGCCTTGGGGACTTTCGGAGCTTTTAGAAAATCAGTGAGCATGGAAGCGGAAAAGTTGCTGTGGAAAGATACCTTGCTTGGAGGGCTGCATGCACTAGTTTTGTTTTTTAATTCAAATTGCCACACAGATTGAAAAAGAATAATAGTTAACATTTAGCTAGCATTTAGCACATGTCCCTCACCGTTCTAAGTACTTTATGTGTATTTTATCACTTAAACTGCTTTCTCACCCTGTTTCTTGTTTTTCTCTCCCCACTGGAGTATAAGCTTCCTGCGGGCAGGAGGTCTGTTTCTCTTGTTGAATCTCCAAGCATGGAGAATGGTGTCCAGCTCCATTATTACCCAATAAAAGAACAATGAATGGATGAGGCAGCTCACGTGAGGATCCCCATTTTACATCTGCAGAACCGAAGCTTACGTGGTAAATGAAACTTGCCCAAGGACACCGGGCCCATACACAGTGGAGCTGGACTTTAAATTCAGACACTCACATTGGAGATTTGCCTCCAACCTCCGCTCTGTGCAGCTGCCTTACACATTTCCTCCATCCTTGGCTTAGGATTCAGAAAGGGAGTTGGGATGAGCCAGAGGAGAATATTTTGTCTCAAATTGGTCAAAAGCAGCAGCAGGCTTTCTCTTTTGAGCTCCTTGCTCTGCTGTACCACCCATTTCCGGGACTCTGGCCCAGAAGGTGACCTCACACTGCAACTGGAACCGCATGATTGGAGGAATTCACCCCTGTGGGAAACCCTCGGACCTCGCTTTAATCCCAACACTGCACCCCTGTGTACAGACATGTGGGCAACTTATTTTACCTCCCTGAGCCTCTTTCCCAATTTGGCAATTGAGGAGGAGGCAGAGGAGGAGCTTGACAGTGTCACCCACCCTGCAGAAAAGATGTGAAGGTTAAATAATTTAGTGGATGTAAAGTGCCCAGCAGAGTGCCCAGAACATAGAGGAAATCAATGTAATGTCCATTTCCTGCCTCAATCTACCATCTTTAATATCATTTTTAGCGAATGAAACATTCCACTCTCCAAGGGACGGCATCAAAAATCAACTTTATAAAACAGTCTGTTTATAAAACAAGGGCTTTTCCCTATCACGTCAGCTGTTTGAAACCCAGTCACCAGGCAATAGCATCTCTCTGCATCACAATTAAAAACCCAAGCGGAAATTGATAAGCTTCTTATTGCCCTGCTAATTATTCAGAGGCCCAACGTCAAGGTCAGGGACTCCATCTCCATTTTCCTGTAATGGAACTCTTGGTCTCTGGCACTTGAGCTAGAAAATGGACAAGTGAAAAGTGAAAGCCATGACGAGTGCCCAGGCTGGGCTGAGGTCACTGAGAGGAAAAAGGAACTCAGGCTAAAATGAGGTTTGAGAATTGTCTTTGATTCCACAGGTCCTAGATAAGTGAGTTTCAGCAGAAGCTGAAAGAGGCACTATGATCCATGTCGTTTGATTCACACTAACTGCAAAATAACTTGTGATGAGCCAAAGGCTCAGGGAATTTCACAGCGGGTTTGCTAGGAGAAGATTACATTAGGAAACTACACAAAAGCGTGGAAGAACATTCCAGACATTAAAAAATTAATATTTTTATGTAATTTCATGATGCCAGGCACAGACTAGGCACATACTTTTTTTTTTTGGCAGATTGAATGAGAATTCCTTCTTGTACTATCACAAACTCAGCTCAAGAAGTTACTCTACAGTTTTCAAGAGACTTGATAGTTGACTCCACTTTGTCCTTGACTGACATTTTTAAGTGGGCATAAACTTACATATGTTTTTTTCTAAATTATAATTATCACCTGCCTTCTACACACATATAAAGCTTTTGAATTAGTTCTTAGTTATAAGAAGTCAAATATTTATGTAGGAAAGAGAACAAATGGACTAGAGCTCTAAGAATAATGTCCTGAATGTCCAGTAGACGCCAATCATGTGCTGGCTGTATGCAAA
Organism: Dasypus novemcinctus; assembly: GCF_030445035.2. Lineage (NCBI taxonomy): Eukaryota > Metazoa > Chordata > Mammalia > Cingulata > Dasypodidae > Dasypus > Dasypus novemcinctus. Next base: position 192,661,224 of record NC_080673.1, on the reverse strand, counting down.
GGCGGCAGAATATAACGGAAGGAGCACACACTGGGAGCTTCTTAATAGTGCACACAACCAGGGATTTTCTAGTGCTTCCCGTGTATTGAACCATCTTATACTCACAAGCGCCATAATTGCTACCAGGGGGCAGGTCACAGCTGTGAACCAGGCAGTGTTAATAGCAAATTTATGGTCTTAGCTCTTTGTTACAATGCCATGAAATTATGAATTCTGCCTTGTAATAGTTGGATGAACTTAGGCAAGTCACTTAGCTTCTTTGAGCCATTTCCTCAGTGGCTTGTGAGGACTGGAGAAACCACCTGGAGAATCGTAGCTTCTCAGTAAATGGCAGGCATTATTATTAATTATGATCTCATTTGACCCTTAAGGTATTTACAAATAGTAAATCTGAATTTCAAAAAGATTAGCCTGGGAAATGGTTGCGGCTCAACCAGTTGGGTGTCCACCTACCACATGGGAGGTCCTGGGTTGGCGTCCCAGTGCCTCCTAAAGAAGACAAGCAGACACCACACCTGCTGCAACGAGCTAGATGCCATACCCGCTACAACGAGCAGATGCCTAAATGAGCAGATGCTACAAGCCAGCAGATGCCACAGTCCATGGGGAACGGATGTGGCTCAGGCTGTTGGGCACTCGCCTCCAGTGTGGGCAGTCCCAGGTTTAGTTCTCCATGCCTCCTGAAGACGGCAAGCAAACAATGAGAAGACAGACGAAAGAATCATCTGGAATGGAGGGGAGGGGAATGGGGATAAATAAAAATAATAAATAAATCTAAAAAAAAAATTAGGCTCAATATTCATCAGACAGCTAGAAGGTGGTGAAGCTAAAGTTCACATCACATTTTCCTAATTCTAGTCTGTGTTTTTTCCCAAGTAACTTTGCTTAAAAAGTGACTTCCCACATTAGGCTGAAGACCAAAATTATTAACAAGGGTAGAAGAAGAGCACTGGCTAGAGGAAATTCTACCTGAGCTGATCTCCTTCTCTAGCCTTTTCAGCTTCGCAACCCTTCCCCCATCTTCAGGCGGTTTTCCTTACAGTAAGAATTTTTTAACCTCTTGCTTCCATTTTGCTGCCTGGTATAATTCCTGGGATCATTTAAGCAATGTTTTAGAATAAATTTATATAAAAAAGAAGCTAGGAGGAGCTGAAATGCTGGTACAAAGACCTCTGTTGAGATAGGGGATGTGGCTCAAGCAGTTGAGCCACATGGAAGGGCCGAGTTCAACTCCCTGTGCCTCCCTGAAAAACAAAAACAAACAACAAGCAAAACAAATGAAAAAACCAACTCAGGGAAGCCCATGTGGCTCAGGGGTTGAATACCAGCTCCCCACATACAAGATTCGGGGTTCAATCCCCAGCCCCTGGTGCCTCAAAAGAAAAAAAAAAAGGAAGAAAGGAAAAAAAAAAGACCTCTGTTGAACCAAATTAAAAAAAAAAAACTCTGGCAGAATATCTAACAATCTTTACTGGTTAGAAGCTGAGTTTTTAGCCATACCTCATCAGTTGTGGACCACCAGAAATATCAGCACTTCCATCTTCCAACTTGTCCTTGTTAGTCACCTAGAATAGCATGTGCCCATGCAAGAGAGAGACCACTACTTTGCTTGGACAGACGCAAGAAAAAGAAAGGGCCCAGGAAATATAAAGGAAAATGAACCAGGTAGAAATTCTGCAATTCTGGGCACAGGGTAGCAGTCCTGCCTGTTAGTTGTAAATGTGACATCTCCATTATTTAAAAAACGGAAGAGCTATCAAATTCCCATTAGCCCTTGGCAGGCAGGCAATGTGGACAAGCTCACCAGTAGGAGGTTGCATAAGTTACCAAGGCCACTTGGAAGCAATGGTCGCAAAAAGAAGCTCCTGAAGTTTGGTTCCATTTAAGAATCCATTGGGGAGCAACGTGAGTTGATCACTCTCACACAAGGCAGGTAATCACCTCACGTCAAGCTCATGTGGAGGTTAACCTAGAAGGGCTTTGAGAATGGCCAGCAGATCAAGACCCGAGAAAAGGTTATGCTAAGTGCCCTTAAGATGCTTGTCTGCAGATAACTCCAAGCTCATCTATTACTGGCAGATATAAACGATGCATACTTGGTGTACGTATTGTAAAAGAAGTTCCACTGAAAACCATTCTAACCAAGCTAGAAAAAGAATGAAGCCAGCATAGTGAGGGGCCAGGAGTTTGCCTCCCGGCTCTGCTTACATGTATCTGCAGGACGACACTCAACAAGTCACCTTTCTGGGCCCAGGGCTCCTACATCACTGTTTTGCCCCTGAGCCTTTGCTTTTAATTTTTTACTTTTTTTTTTTTTTTCACCTGGAATGTCCAGTAAATCTCATGCCACAGTTCTCGGACTCCTCCATCACTGTCTCCTATGCTAGACAGCTTGACAATTCTGCCCCCATTAAAAGACGTACAAAGCATGTATCAAGGACCACCTTGTAATATACATTTATCTAAAGATCTGACTGCTGCGGCGGCTTGTGAGTTACTTAAGGATAGGAACTGGGCATCCTCAGCAGAGTTCCCGCCTATAAATTAGCACCCAGAAAGGGATTAGAAAAATGGAATGAACCACAAGGAGGCTGTACCCACACAATGAGTGAGATTCCTTCTCTAATGTTCTGGGGATCTCACAGAGCCTAAGCTCAGTGGCTAAGGGATCAGGACATTTTTCAAGCCAAGCCTTCTCTCTGCTGCACCCTGATGCCTTGCTTTCATGTATGGGAAAAGTTCAGACAGAGGCAGAAATTTTAAAAGTTATCTCATATTCACATTAGTATTCCATTGAACCACCTTTTGGATATATAATTTTTGTGTCCTTTCCAGTGAAAGGTTGGTTTAGATTCCTTATAGCACATGTAAATACTTTGCAGGTAATAATGAAGCCAGGATTTATTTCATTAATTTTTAAAAATAGAAAAGTGTGCAAAGGATAATATAATGAAGACCCATGGGCCCATTGCTCAGAATGAACAGTTATTAACTTAATATTTTATTGGCTTTATGTTTTAAAAAAGAATTAAAGCTTGTAGATAAAAATTTAACGTCCCGGGTCCCCCATTTTTTGCTCTATTTTTCTCTGCCCCTCTTGCCTCCCACCTCCCCCATAAGCAAACTTCTCAGGAATTTCATATGGCTTTTCCTAGCCACCTTTTATATTTATATATATATACATGATTCCATCATCTGTAGTTCTATTTTATATTTTTAATGGTTTATGTAAAAAATGGTATCACACATTATATTCTCATCTTTAAACTTTCTTTTTCACTCAACATTATATTTCAGGGACCAATCCACATTATATATATGGGTCTCTTCTTACCTAACAGAGCTACAGAGTAGTATACTAAATGAATATAATGCATTTTACTTAGGCATTTTGCTACTAAGGGTCACTATGTAGTTTCTAATTTTTTTACCATTGCAAATAACGCTGTGATACATCTCTTTGTGCTGTCCCTTTGTGCAAATGTGTAAGAATTTCTCTAGGGCACATACCTAAAAGGGGACATGCTTAGATATAGAGCATGTATGTGTCTATGTTTTGGTTCTTCCATTAGGAGGTCCCTGTACTTTCATCTTAAAGACACGTCATCTGGCTGATGTATGAATAGAGATAAGTGATGCAATTCTAGGTTGGATCTAGGATCAAGATCAATGTAAATCCCAAGAGTCCAGTTCTGCAAGGAGACAGATGAGTGTCCAGAAGTCCAAAGAGGATGAAATAATGAAATAAAAAACCAAGTTTGCCTGTAATTCTCCTAAAGGAGGAGTGTATCCTGGAGGCAAAATTAGCCCAAATGGGGGCTATTTCTTGGCACTGATATTAGAAAGTAAGCTTAGGTGTTTCATGGTTCTTCAAGATGACTCAAGGGGCTAAGAGCAAGGGCAGTGAGCTGGCTCCACACAACCCGCTTCTCATCCATGACACACCTGTTCCAAACAGACGGATGCTGCCCAGTTCTTGCTGTTGTTTAGTAGCTGCACAGGGCAAGACTAGTGTAGAGTGAATATTAATAAGCAACAGTGGGATTCTTTTCCCCAAAGCTGGAAAGTAAGAATAGCATGGGGCTACCTCCAGGTATATACAGATGAAATTAACTCTGCCTGAACACAGGCAGGGAAATGCTACCGACTAACTCAGTATATTTTAATTAGGTTAAAATACCATTGACGCTTCTCCATTCTAAATAATCTCTTACCTGCATTTCTGTGATTAAAATCTTTGATCCTTTTGTCTTATCTCACAGATGAGCCCAAATTCCACTGGCAGCCAAACCATATATCAGTATGAGAGACACACTCATGTCAAATAGCAGAAGAGAGTCTTAATTATAGTTAAAAATCCACAATGGCATTCTGCTTCCCTCTCAGAGTCTCCTCTGTTCCCAACCCTGTCCTTTTCCACCCAAAAACAGGCTCCTGGAGCCGGGGCTGCCCCCTGGCATCTTTAACTTGAGCACTGACAGGTTACGTGGGATTTTGCCAGAGTAATTATTTTTCAATTCAACAATAATGAGAAATTACCATGGCAACCACTTGTCACGTGGTGCACATACACCCCCTCCAAAGAGTGAACCATAACATAAAGCATCTATTCCTTGAAAAAGATGTGTCTTCAAATTAAATAAACTTAAACAGGTCAAAGTGGAGAGTGGGTACCTGAGGGGATCTAAGAGTAGGGATGTTGGAAGGGCACTGGCTTCCTTCAGGATCTTGTGTAATCATTTTTCATCTTGGAACCCCACCCTCTGGTGCACGCACACACATAGACAGCACCCTCTTAATTTCTTACCATTCTGATCACTTCCTTTGTATACGTCAGTTAGTTCACCTCTTTCAGAAGATACTAAAGAAAGGAGGGACGTGCATTGGAGGAACTGAGGCAAATGAGCAGCACTTGGTCACTGGTCACATCTGCTTTCCCTAAATTTCTCTGCCTGACACACCAATGTATCAAGACAGGAGGCAATAGATAACCCAGATCTTGTGCCTTCTGCCTCTTCTTTTGGTAGAGGGTTTGTCACAGTCAAGGCAGGGCAGTTCATTTACTTCTCCTAACTAAAAATGCCTTTTAGCTTGCTTAGTCTATAACCACACCCTTTCTCCAAAGCTGGGTGTCTTGTATCAAACCACGGTTATCCCAAATAGCAGCCAACTGTGACAGCCACCATTGTAAAAGCATTGCATAAATAGACTTACTGAAACCTCACACCAACCCTGTGGGATAAGTCCTATCACTAACTCCATTTTATACGACTTGAGGCACTGGGAAAAGTAATCTGCTTAAGGTTATATAGTTATCGAGTTGCAGAGAGAGGATTCAAACCTGGGGTTTGGGGTTGGACTTTTATAACCACTCCCCTATGCCGGTCCTTTATCCAGAACAATATTCTTCAAAATGTTTATGAGGGCAAGGAGAGGGAAGAAGAGGTGTGAGATGGGGGCATTTTCAGGACTTGAAGTTGTCCTGAATGATATTGCAGGGACAGATGCAGGGCATTATGTATCTTGCCATAATCCACTGAATGGACTGGGGAGAGTGTAAACTACAACATAAACTATAATCTATGCTGTGTAGCAATGTTCCAAAATATATTCACCAAATACAATGAATGTGCCACACTGATGAAAGAGTTTGGTGATGTGGGAGGAGTGGGGGGGGGGAGCGGTATATTGGATCCTCTTATATTTTTTAATGTAACTTTTTGTATGATCTCTGTATCTTTAAAAAAATAAATTTAAAAAATCTATTAATAAAAAAATGTATATGTCTTCTTAGTTGTTTTAACATCCAACTCTAGGCTAAGTTCACTGATCGTTAGGGGTACCCTCCCCCTGAATAGATAGCCCAAAACAAAACTTTCCACCACACCTACAGAATTCTAAATCAAGATACAGAAATAAAAATAGTAAGGTAATATCATTTGCTCTTTCCAGCTGATAATTACACAGGCATGCAATGGGGCAGGGAGGGAATTTTAAATCCTCCCCTCCCCTTTTAAATTTATGGTTATGGAATTTCTTATTATTGCATATCCCAGGGATTGTTTTTTCTTTCTTCATACTTAACTCTGGTTTTGTTCATTCTTGGGCAAATGGCATTTTATTTAACAGGAAACATTAGATATTTTAACAGAGAGATTCTAAAATGACATGTTACCAAGATAGATAGAGCATCCCGGGGTTTCACTCACAGAAAGACAAGAAACTTGGCATCCTGCAGATACAGCTTTTCAGCTAAAGAAACATCAGTGTCCCCCACTCTATCCCAAAACCTGGGAAATTTATGTTTTTCAATCTCCATCCTCGACCCACTAATTAATTAATTGTGAGCATTCCAAAGATATGCTAAATTGCATACATTTTTATGTGCTCAAAATTGAACTTATATGGCACTTTCTTTGGAAAGCCTTCCTTGTTGTAGCTTATCATGATGCTATATACCTTTTTCTTGCCACTGGACATATCATAACTATGAAATAATTATTTTCAAGTCTGGCTCCCTGTAAGCTTCATGAGGGTAGGATCTATATGTACATCTTATGCATTATGCATATACAGCACCTAGCATGTATTTAATGAGTGAATGTATTTATTTAATGAGTGAATCAAAGAAAGTGCTAAAAGTTTCATAAGGCATCATATCCTAGTCCTCACAATATCCCAAACAGATAGATTTGATAAATTTATTTCCCAATTTAAATGGGGGAATCTGAGTCCTCAAGATGTTAAGAAATTTATCCAAAGTCAAAGAACAAGTAAATGGCAAACAATGGAATTGAATCTCTTCTGATTCTTGAACTTGAGCTTCTATCTACAAGGGTGCACTGCCTTTTCTGCTCTAAAATGTGCTGGTGTGAAAGAGAACTGGTGTTTTTTTCCATAATTAAGTTTTCTATTTATACTCAAACTTGGGAACATGTATTCTAATACATCAAAAATAATATTCATGGACCCTATCAAAACTGCTTTAAAAATGATGTAGGTAGGCATTACTCCAGAAGGACAGGTCTTGTTGACACCAGGGACACTGGGCATCATACTTCATATTACATCATACCATCTAGGTGTGAGGGGTCGTGAGATGTGGGATAATCTGATTAAGGCAGCAACTCGTATATCTTGGAAAAGCTCACCATAAAATCAGGCACAGAATCTCTGCTCCAACGTGAGCACAGCACACAAGAGTACATTTCTGGAAAAGCTTGCAAGATGCAGAAAGTGATTTTGTGACTCACCCAATTGCATCTGAATAGCTGATCAAATGACAGGGATCATTCCTGGCAGCACCGCTAAAAATCGAAGCACTGTACCAGAGGAGTGGTAGTCAGAAGCCACTAAACAAGAAAACTCAAGTGTTTTCCTCTCCATACTTGAAAAATTGAAAGAAGGTTTTTGTTCACAAAGCTAAATATATGACACGCAGCACATCCTCAAAAGCCAGAAGGAAAACAATAGATTTCCATGGTGATGGCCAAATGCTTCCATTTTCTTCTCTGCTCAAGTGTCTGTTTACCAGGGTATTTACACTGTCTCTAATATGCTGATGGCCCCCAAATCTGCATTGCGGCTTCCACCTTCTCCCTGGGACTCTAGAACTGTGGTTCCAGCTGCCTCACTGACAACTCCCCTCAGTTATGGTAGCAGCGTCTCGGGCTTCGCGTGGGCCAAAGCCAGACCCCCAATTTCCACCTCTCTGCAAGGCTCTTTGCCCAGGCTTTTCCCTCTCAATGACGCGATTCGGCCTCCCAGTTGCTGAGTCCATTTTAGGACTTTTCCTTAATTCCTTTCTTTCCCCGACCCTGCGCCTCCAACCCATTGGCAAATCCCATAAATCCACCTCCCACGCAGAACAGAAGCCCTGGCCGGCTCCTTCTCTCCACGCCAGCTTCATCCGGGCCTCCAGGCGACGCAAGCGTGAGCGCTTCCTAACTCACCGGCACCCTGGCTCCCTCGGGGCCGTTGCTCCATAGAGAGGCCTAAACATCTTCTAGCAGCGTAGTTGGCAGTTAGATGACGTCACTTCCCTATCCCCGCCGCCCAGGTTCCTCCCTAGCTGCTGGTCGCCACACATTACCGGGCACAGTGGGGACTTTATTCCCTCCACTCTCCCCACAGCTCCTACGGCTAGGTCCCAGCCACCGGCACTTTTCTTCTGTCTTGGGACCACACCCCATCCTCCTTAGGGACCTCTAGCAGTTCCAGCCCTGAGGGGATCCTTTCCTCCACCTGACCTGGAGTTCTCCTCCTTGTCTTTCAGACCTCAGGTTTCCTGTCACCTTCTGACCAGCCAGTCTTAACAAGCCAACTTGCTATCACATCAGTCTGTTGCATCCTCTGGGAAACACTGATCATTATGTTTTTTTTGTTGGATTGTTGTCTTCCTACCTACTTAAAAATGTAAGTTCACTGAGAGCATGAGATCCTGCTGCTTTATTTATGGGAGTGCATATATTAGGTGCTTAATAAGTGACGACCTGACTAAATGAATAAACACAAAAATGTGTTAAGCAAACAAGGGAAAAGAAAAGATAAATCTATCAAGAAGACCTCGTTAATCTTTCTCTTGAACTTCCATGGAGCAGCCATTTATGGATCCGCACATCCCAGCTGATGCCAACTGCATAATAGAGTACCAGGAACTCATCAGAATCTTTTATTCACTTTAATTTTTAAAATAAATATATGCCATGAATTAAAAGCATTAAAAATATTCATGGCCTTTGACTCAGTAATTCCGTTTCTGGGAATCCATCCAAGGGACATAATCCAAAAATATGGAAATTATTTATATGCAAAAATATTCACCACAGGAACATTCATAATAGCAAAAGACTAAGAACAATGAGCTTGTCCAATAAAAGAGGAATGATTCAAGAAACTATGATAGGTCCTCTAGAAAGAAAAGAGGAGTCGTTAAAAACCATGTATATACATGGTTTATAATACCCGAAAAATTCTTATGCTGTAATGTAAAATGAGGAAAGCAGGATGGACACACGGAGGAGTAAGATAGAATGGGATCTGAGAAACAGACCGAACATGCATGGGGTCTGGGAATATGATAGAGATGACATCACCAGGTATGGGGAAAGAATGAACTCTTCGGTAAGTCATGTAGGGACCAATAGACTTTTCACATGGAAAAAAGAAATAAATTAGAAGCTAACATACACAACCAAACATCAACTCCAGGGGATTAAATATCTAAATAAAGAAAAGCAAAATTTTTCGAACTATTAGAAAAAAGAATAGGAGAATATCTGTCTTTATGACCTCGGAACGGAGAAAATTTCATAAACAACACACTAAAAGGAAAAGCATAAGAGTAACAAGATATACATTCAAATACTTCAAAATAGAAACATTTCGTAAGACAGAAGACATTATAAACAGTGATCTGATGTAAGTGACAAACCTGGAGAAGATTAAAACTAGAATATATAAAAAAGCACTACAAATTAAAAATCAATACGATACAAAAGCACAAAGGAGGTAAAGTAGGATTCAAAGGAAATAACTCAACGTCATCACTAAAGCTGTTAAAAGCTGCTCTTTTGCACTTGTAAGGAAGAAAATGGAAATTAAAACTAGGGCATTGCACATCCATCTGATTGTCAAAAATCAGAAAGTCAAACAATCCAGCAACACGTGGGTACGTGGGAAGCAGGACTCTCGGATGCCGCAGTTGCTTCACATCACGTTCTGTGCAAGGCCCTGTGCACGAGGTGGGCAGGCTCGGGGCTACCTGTGCACTCATCACCTGCAACTCCCCTGGAAGGCCTCTGCACCTTGGCAGACTTTTCCCTTTCTCCTCCCATCTCTTCCCCTGCAAATATTTTTCTCATCTGTATTTTCCGTGTTTTCCCTCCCATCTTTCACTCCTTCTCTAAAGCATCCATCCATGTCTTGCCTCCATCCTGTAACCTCTCAGGCCTTCCGTCCTACAGAAAACTATCCTTCTTCTAAACTGGGTACGTTATTTATTTTTTAAATTTTTCCATTACTGTGAACCTTGTGGTAACTACTCCTGTAGTATATTTTTATTTTCTTTTGATTTCCTCATGTCTTATTCCTATATTTTCCAGTCTCAGCAATTAGACTCTAAACTGTAATGATGAAGCCATTATCTTCTTCACTGGGTTGCTCTTTGCATTCCTGTTTCTTACATGGCACACATTTATTGTGCATTTAATAATGAACAGAGCACTGTGCATTGTCTATTTCCAGCTTTATAGCAACATTACCAAGGAGGTACTATTATTAACCTCATTTTACAGATGGAAAAAACCCTGAAGCTCAGAAAGGTTAATTAATTTCAGCACAGTCACACAGCTGGTAATGTTAGAATCAGTGTACAAACAAATATAATCTGGCTCCAAACTCATGCCTCTTAACTGCTATGTGATAGATGATAGCTAGATAGACCAGGTAGTTAGATAGACCAGGTAGTGGGTAATAGGTAGATGACAGATAGATAGACAAATAGGAAGAAAGAAAGGACTGTGGAAAAAATATCTAGTAATCAAAGGTCATATAAAAGGTGTTCGTGAATGCTCTTAGCAACATTATTTACAAGAAACAAGAAGTAGTTCAAATGTCCATCAACTGATGAATGAACAAAATACAGTGTCCACATATAATGGAATACTATTAACAATAAAAAGAACAAAATATTGATACATGCTGTGTATTAGTCAGCCAAAGGGGTGCCGAAGCAAAATACCAGAAATTGGTTGGTTTTTGTAAAGGGTATTTATTTGGGGTAGGAGCTTGCAGATACCAGGCCATAAAGCCTAAGTCACTTCCCTCACCAAAGTCTATTTTCATGTGTTGGAGCAAGATGGCTGCTGACAGCTGTGAGGATTCAGGCTTCCTGGGTTCCTCTGGGCTCAGCTCCTCTGTTTTCTCCGCAAGGTCAGCTGTAGACTATGAGGCTCTCTAGGATTTGCCTCTCTCCACAAGGTCAGCTGTAGACTATCACGCAAAGGGCTCTCTCGCTCCCTGGGGCTCCAGCTTCCGCACCAAACTACACCATCAAAACTCCAACATTAAAAGCCCTCTAACTCTGTCCTTTGCCATACCTTTTATCTGTGAGTCCCCACCCACCAAGGGGTGGGGGGCTCAACACCCTACTGGCACAAGAGGTTTACCTGATTAATATAATATCCAATATGATCTAATATGCCCAGAGGAAAAGATCAGTTTACAGACACAATCCAATAATTCATCAATAATATCAAACTGCTACATGCTGCAACATGGATGAACCTCAAAAACATGATGCTAAGTGAAAGAAACCAGACACAAAAGAATCATTGTATGATTCCATTTATATAAAATATCCAGAAGTTTAAGTATATAGAGACAGAAAGCAGCTTACTGGTTGCCTAGGGCTGGGAGTGGAAATGGGAATTAAATGTAAATGGGCAAAAGGGATCTTACTGAGATGAAGGAATTGTTCTAATACCAGATTGTGGTGATGGTTGCACAACTCAGTAAGTTTACTAAAATCACATTCTTGTGCATTTAAAGTTGGTGAATTTTATATTAGGTAAATCATAACAATAAAGTCTTTAAAAGGGTCTTCTATAAGAAATACCGAGGGTAGGCAGATATTAGAAAATTAACAGTGCACGTTTCCATGTAAAGTCTTATTCACAGTGTGTTCTCACATGCGCCATCTCACTCGGCATAGGCAGTAAGCTCGACTAGGCTTGAAAGGAAAGGATGACCACTTAGGCTGGAATGACTCTGAGAATGGGAATATTAACCAGGCATTTAAGAATTAGAGTTTGGACAGAGTGGAGAAGGAAGGCACTCTAGAAGCAGATGCACATTCAAAACTTAGAGAAGAACTCAAATATGAAAATCCCTTTATAACATGAATCACTCTTGATTAAGAAAATACACATGACCAGGGTTATTTTTAACTCAGTGATGCTTTAGAATGAATTTTCATTTTATATAGGTAAACATCCTTTGAAAAACAGAGCTAAGCATGGGGTACCTGTGGATTATTTACTCCATTTACAGATAAATCTTGATATATATGGATCTGTAAATACCTGGTAATAACTCCAAATTCCTATCTCCTATCCCTGCCCTCCCTCTCCCTCCTACTCAAAAAAATTTTAAATGCCCTATGATACAATATTTCAAAATTTGGGAGCTACAAGTTCCCATAAAACTTCTATCAATGTGAAACTGTCTGCCTGATGCTAATAGGTAAAGGGGTTATTTGATATAATGCATTTGGAAAGCATGAGGTTAAACAGATATCAACAGATTACTGCAGATTCTCAGAGTCCTTAAGTACACTAATGTGCTCTATGAATACAGAGGACATTAAATTCAGTAGTGTCCCACATTTCTTGATAATGAAACTGCTTTTTTTTCAAAGTACAACTACTTACTTCTTGCAGAACACTGGTGGTTCACATAACACAGATTGAGAAATGATACTCTAAACAATTTTCAGAGTTCTAAATAATGTGAATCCCTGGGCTGGGAAATAGCCAGGCATGTTCTGGGTCACCCACGTGGTACAGGTGAGCAAAGCCTTAAACTCTTTCAATACTTTCTTAGGATAACTCTGGGCAAAACTTTCTTCCCACCCAGAATGTTCCACTGCCATCACTAGACGCCCACTGGCATCGAGGGACTGGGTAAGAAGCTCTCCTTCCTGCTTACCATTCCATTCATCTAGATACAGTCAAAAGGATGAGCCTGTGTCCTAATGCTTGTGGACTTTGGAGTAGACAGCCAAGGGCTGAAGAACACTGAGGAGCCTGCATGTAGAGGCACATCTCTTTATTAACAAATCATTTTTGCTCCCCCGCTCCCCATTGAGCACAGGCGAAGCCTGGTTCTGGGTGTGGTGCTGAATGCTCTCCTCCAGGGATGAATCTCAGGGTAGGTTGGAGAAAGCTACAGAAAGGGCTTGGAAAGGAGAATATAATAGGGAGGTTCTTCTTAAATTTGTGTATTGAGTTTTTCTACCCAGTTGACTTATTTTCTTTAGAGTTCCCATTATTTCCCTGGAGAGGATCTTGTCGGTAGCTGTGGTGGTTTCAGAGAAGGCAAACGTCTAACGGGTTGCCCAGGCACCTCCTTCCACGAGAAGGAGAATCCACCAACCCTCTCTGCCCCCGGGATTCTCAAGCAGACAGGATGGAGTCGGGCAGCGTTCTTGGGTTCTGGATTCAGCTGCTGTCTGTCCACGGGTTCCTCTCCTGAAAGCTTTACCACTCTGGGCCTCAGTTTCCTCTTCTGCAAATAATGGTGTGACCACTGACAGCGTACCAGGCCCCGCTCTGAAAGCTTTCCACGTTGAGACCCTAGGGTTTCTCACAACATCTCTGGGAGAGAGGTCTTTTATTCCCATTTTACAGATGAAAAACCAAAGCACAGCCATGTTAAATGATGTGTCTCAGGGCAAAAACAGCCATGAAGTCAGTGACCCACTTTGGATGGGGAGCTGGTGACTTAACCAGGCTAAGCCACAGTCAGCTCTTGGCTGCTTGGGTGCATGAGGCAGTGGGGGGGGGGGGGGGGAGTGGGGGGGGGGAGTAGACTGAATTCATATAACTGGCTTGGTGGCAATCTGGATTGCCCTTGTTGTGAGGTTCTTGCTGTAATACACTGGCTGCATAGTGGTTCAAAGCCTGGGTGAACTGATCCAGTTCAAATCTCGCTTCTGCTGCTTACTTGCTGTGTGGCGGCAGGCAATTTGCCTAAGCTCTCTGCACCTCTGTTTCACTGTGCATAAAAGGATGTAATAACACTATTATTTGTTGAGAATTAAATTAGATGATATACAGTCCATTGCCTGGAAGAGTGTAAGCAACCGAGAGCGGGCACTGTTAGTAAGTGAGGGAGAAAAATTTCCAAGGTCTGGTTCACTGTGGATATTAAGATATTAAATATCACATGTTAGTAACACATCTTAGAGTGCTGCCTGCATACCTTGCAAGCAGGCAAGTTGAGTCTGCAAGTCCCCACCATCACTCCCAAAGGAACTCTGGGCAAGTTACACAATCTCAGTTGCCTTCGCCGTCAAATTGGGAATAATAACTATAGCTGCCTCACAGTGCTGTTAGGAGGAGTAAATGATTGGAGGCACGCAAAGTGCCTAGAACAGTGCCTGCCACACAGCAAGCACTCGATAACGTGTTGTTACTGTCAGTGTCAGATGACGTGAAAGACACCAAATGCAGGGTTCCCTATTCTCAGGAAATTTACAGTCCAAGGAAGCACTCTTTTACACAGCAAGAGTGCCCTCCATTGGTTTAAAAAGGGGCTCTCCTCTCTTCCCCCTCATCAGACTGCAAACTCCTGGAGGACAAGATCAGCATTTTATTTTTCACCTTATCCCTTGTGCCTTCTGCAGGGCCTGCCTGGGAAAAAGGAGAAGTGCAATACATATCAAGGTGAGTTTTCAATGCACCCTGACTGAAGCAAAGCTTCTATTTTGCACGCCAACTTCCAGTCTACGGTTGTACACGGTTTGGGCTAATTTGCATCTCAGCATCTCAGAAAGCTCTGCATTTTGCTATTCAATTGGCTTCCTTGTCAGCCAGGGATCACAACTTGCAAAGCAAAAAAAAAAAAAAATAGAGCTTTAGAAAATTGTGGCTTGCCTGCCAGGCACCCATATTTGGACCTGCAGGATTTTTCACTTTTCCCCACCCATCCCCATGGGATTCAGGCAGCTGGGTTCTAAATCTGACCCCAGTTCTTCTTTGCTGGGTGATCATGAGCTTGTCCAAATCAAAGAATCCTTGGAGTCTGAAGAGGTCTTTAGATGTGCTTTGCAGCCTTGTTTTCCACGTCCGTCAAATAAAAGGGCTGACTTGGGAGATGGAAGGTCTCTCGATAGTGTCCTGCTGGAACACTCACTGGCACAGGAAGTTGCTGTCCTCCAAAAGAATGTGCCCCAATTCCCCCTCTTGCTGGGCTCCAGGGAAGTCATTGTGGAAGGGTGGGGGTTGGTCAGGGCTAAAGCAGAGACAGTACAGCCACTAAGGAATGCAAAGGAGAAATTTCTCATCCCACCTCCTTCCCATGTCCAAGGCCATTCCCAGCAGGGCTGGCAAATGGACATCGGTCCACGTGGTCAGTCTAATGGCCCAGTAGTGGTTCCCAGGACTCTGAGTTCCTTCATACAAGCAACTGATATTTCCTGAGCATCCGCCAGGTGCCAGTCACCCTCCTAGGCACCGATGGCAAAGCAGTGAACAAAAGGACACCAAACCTTGTCCTCATAGAGCTTAGATACTAGTGGATGACAAATAAACAAGATACGTCAGCTAAATATGCCATGGAATAGACAATGGTAGGATCACAAGGGGAAATAATACAGCAGGAAATGGGGACAGAAAGTGTGGGGAGGATGACATTTCGGATGGTCCCTTGAGAGCAGGGTTTCTTGAACTCAGCACTACAGAGCCTTTCAGCTGATGATAGTTTGCTGGGCATGGTAGATGTTTAGGCACATCCCTGCCTCTACACACGAGATGCCCATATCACCCCACTGTGACAATCAGAAATGTCTCCAAACATTGCCAAATGTCCCCCGGGAGGCAAACCTGTGCTGGGTTGAGAACCACTGGTTTAGAGAGAAGCCTGAGGAAAGGGAAGGAGGCAAGGAGCCCACAGCCATGCCCGCTCTCAGGCAGCTCAGGGCAGTCGCATCCTCTCAAGAGAGGATTAATTGCAATTTGTGATGAATGTTATGGAGGAGAAGGACAGGTGCCACAGGGGCTGGGAGGTGAGAAATGTCTACACTGGGAAGGTGGCTTTTAAACTGATCCCTGAGCAAAGAGAGGGCCGGAGAGCTTGGCACAATGAAGGGAGGACCCAGCACATGCCAAGCTGAGGTAGAAAGATACTGCTGCACCAAGGGGGAAATCAGACTGCAGGAAGAGCCAGAGGCAAAAGGCAGGTGAGTGGGCAGGGGGGGGGGGCGGTGCTGGGGAGGGAGGTTGTATGAAACCACACAGGACTTAGCAGCAGTAGACAGCACGGGGGCTCTCTTCCGTGTGACGTCGTGGACTGATTTTTGTCATTTTTAAATTTTTGTTTCTCATGGAACCGTTTTAAGTGGGCAAGCATCCTGCTGAACCGAGTGTTCTATGTTCTGGGTACCCGCACGGCCAGGCCAGGGGACCTCCCTTCTTGGGAAATCTTCTCCCGGGTGAGCCTGGGGCCAGGCTCGTTGTAAGGGTGACCTGAGACGGGTGCGAAGGCGTGTGAACTGCGCCTGGAGCACGGAGCATGCTCGTAGCCCTGGTCCCGCTGGATGTCGTTATGCTTCAGCAATTTTTAGCCACTCTCTGCCTCCCTCTCCCTCGGCAGCTCACCAATGCCGAGGGCAGATGTGTCGCTCGTTTAGCTTTCATACAGACTCTCCTTCTCCAGCCCTGCCTCCCACCCCCCTCCCGATCCCCAAAACAACTCGGGCCTCTGCTCGGAGGATGGGCATAGCCTCTTCCTTTGTCCTACCTGGTTGCAGCTTATCTGCACACCTGGACTTCATGTTCCCTACAAATAGTCCTTCCTGGGAGAACGTATTTCCACTTGAAAGCCAAAGTCACAGATGCCTTTTCCATGCTTAAATACTTTAGGGCCCCACACTTGTATGTTAACTCTCGGACCTGCCTGGGATGACCTATGAGGGTCATCTAACCTCCGCTACCCCCCCCCCCACACACACACACAATATCCTGCCTCCTTGTAAGTCTATAGTGCCTACACAAAGCCTTTCCCCCATCTCGTGGTCGAGAGAATTCCTACTAGTCAATACCGCAGAGGCTCCGATGCCCTCTCACCCCACTATCCCCCGCTTCCACCGCCTCTGTCTGTACTCACATCCTCGGTGTGCTTTTGGGGTGACAGGTCCATCCTACTCAACCTGCAATGCCACCACCTGACATAGCCACTGGCACCCAGCAGGGCCCCTTTCCCATCCAAGTCGATGTCACCTGCCTGTACCTTATTTTATCCTTATACCAAGCTAGTGAAATAGCAAGGACAGGCATTTTATATATGAGGAAGCTCAGGCATAGGGAGGTTAAACAAAATTTCTCCAAATCACCTGGTAAGCAAATATCAAAGCCATAACCCACATATGAATCTTCTAACTTCCAGGAACTGGACTATAATTCTGAACATTTTTTTTGTGTGATGTATATATATATCTACAAAAAAATACAATTTGCAAAAATGATGGGGTGGGGGGTGGGGAACAGGGTATATGGAAACCTCTTTTTTATGCTTTTTAATATAACATTCTTTGAGATCTATTACCTTTAATTTAAAAAGTATTAAAAAAATAATGAAAATAATTTTTAAAATTTTTGAGAAAAAAATTAAAAGTGTTGAAACTCAATATATGCAATATAAATATACATACAAAGTGTTCCTGGACTTGTTGTCATCACAATAATGTAATAAGAGTAACAGTAACAAATGTCTAACCATTATTGAGCCTTGCTCCTCAAGGCAGTGTGCTAAGCACTTTGCAAATCTGTCTCATTTGATTCTTGAAACATTCCTAGGAGGGAGAGATTACTATTTCCAATTTGCAGATGAAGAACATAAGGCTCACAGAGGCTAAGGAATGTGACCAAGGTCACTTAACTAGTAAATGATAAAGGCAAAATTCAAATCCAAGCAGTATACTCATAAGCCTTCCTATGTTACTGCTGATCCTTATTAAATAAAAATAGGATTCCTTTTACTCCAGGTGGAGAAGAGGTGTTATCAATAGTGAGCTGCAAGAGACTGGCTTAAACAGTCCACTAGATGTGATTTGCTTTATTCCCAAGTCCCAAACGCAGATATTTTCCCTGTGGCTTATGTTTCAGGAAACCACACGGCAGAAGGTGGGAGGGCGGTGGGGATGGCTTTGTTTTGAGGTCCAGAAGGTTGGTCAGCCTTGTAGCTCTAACACACTCTCTATGGATGACCTTGGACAAGTCATTTTACCTCTCTAAGGTGGAGAGTCATTTCCTCCTCCGTAAAATGCAGGGTATTTATACCTATGTGTCCAAAGTTGCTGTGAGGCTTAAATGAGATGAGGTCTTGATTATTTTTAATTTCATTCTTTCAAAGACCACAAAAGAAAGTTAACAAGCAAGAACTACTGATTTAGGGAACAATGCACCATGCAAAATAGATACCAAATCTGTTTAATCATTTTCTTGTCCAGTTATCCTGACTGAAGGCTAAAAATTATTCTGCAGTAATAAAGGGAATTATAATATATGATTGTAGAAGCTTGGAGAGTAATGCCAGCACACAGGCAAGTGATTACATATAATCACAAATTAAAAAGAAAGAAAGGAATGGAAAGAAAAGAAAAAAAGTCAAAGACTACTCAAATAGAGAAAGGCTATTTAATAGAAGAAACTCTCTTTTCCCTAGAATTCCAGTCAACAGGCATTTTGGCCACACACAGCCATTAGAGACAGGTCTGATTTAATGAAAATGCAAAAACCAAGGACAGATAACACAATGGTACGGCAAAGGGCCACTTCTCATATCCCTGCCACCAAACTGCAGGCCACAGAGAGGCTGAAAGGCTTGTACCAGCGACACCCGGCTAGAGACATGATCCCTGGATGTCAGGTCAGCCTCGCCTTTTTGTCAGAACGCAAAGCAAGCAGAGCTTTGAACAAAGCAAAGGCCAGGCATCAACCACACCATGGGTGGCCATCCAGGCCTCCTGTGAGCTCACGAGGAGGGAATGTGAGGTCTGGCTTCGCCTCCCTTTGGCCTTGGCAAGAAGCGAGAACATAGCCCCTTTCCTTATGCAGGATTTGATGAACCTCTGGGCTCCTCTTCCTGGCCATAAAAATCAAATGCAATTTTAAGCAACTTTCCTTACGGCAGAAACATGTCAGTCAGACTCCTGTGAACTCTTTCAGTTTCAGAGAAAGACTTGTCTTCCTGACACCATCCTGTACCCCTTGGCCCCTCGTGCCTTGCCCGTCACACGCCAGTTTGCTTTCTGTTCTCCGAACACCCCAAGTAAATTTCTGCTTCCAGGCCTTGCCTGTAAGATTTGTCTTCTGCATCTGTACCTATTATTTGGGTCTCTGTCAAGTGTCACCTCCCAGAGAAAAGCCTTTCCTCAGCACCACTGAAGCACCTAACTGAAGCAACTCCAGTTACTCTATCCATTATTCTGTTTTATTTTCTTCTGAGCACTTATCACCATCCAAAGGCATCTACGCTCTAAGTACATACGTTTATTTGGTTGCCGGTTCAGCCTTCCCCGTTTCCCAGCCTCTCCTCTAAATCATAAGCTCTGTTGAGCAGAAATCTTGTCTTTTTATTTGCTTACTGTGTTCTCAGCTGCTCGCACAGTTCTTGGCACAAAGCAGGCATTTAATCGCATCAATAGGCTCTGTAAATAAAAAGGTGGGCACTTGGGTTTCTAAGTCTTTGCAAAGACTGCTTTAGCCAAGACGTATCGATTTCATTCGTCCATTCTTCCAACGTGTGCTCTGGGTCAGGTATATTCCAGGAGCTGGGGACACAGAGCTGAATTAAGTCTGGTCTCTGGCCACAGGGAACTCAGAGGAAGGATGGCAAGGGAAGAAAAGGAAGCAGCCCACGGCACGACGGCATGGCATGAGGCACGTGTGAGGGTACAAAGGAGGGTGGCACGTGACCATGGGTGACGCCTCCTCGACTGAGTCTTGGATCACAGGTGGATTTTCAGAGCTCCTCACCCTTACAAGTCTGTTGGCTACAGCTTACTCTTTGCTTCTGGAAAACATAGTTACTTTCATGAGCCCCCGTTTCCCAGTAGATTTAGGATAATAGAATTTTACCCACCACTGAGCACATGGGTGTGAGAAGTGACCCACATACTTCTTCTCCCCCTGATCTTTTCCAAGTACCAAGAGGCAAGTAGAGCAAAGTAGGTCAGTAGCCGGCTGCTGGCCTCCCCGTTTCCTGTGCTTCTCCCCTTCAGCCTCCCTCAGCTCACACTCATCAGCGCTGGCTTCATTCTCCAACTCAACAGTCTGGTCTGCACCCAACCAACGCCACAGCACGAGCCAGCAGGGCGGCCCTGCTGGAGAGGCTCTGTGGGAGAGTCGCTGTGAAGCACTCGGGGGTTCTAGAGGAGCTGCCACAAATCACAGCTGTTTTCACTGTTGTGTGGCCCTCGAAATCCAGGTCCTGTTCCCTGTGCCGCCAATTCATGTTCTTCAGCCTTGCCCGGAGCTGCCTTCCAAATCAGAGTTTGGAGCAGTCTTGGCTCCTCCTAGTGATGGGAAACAACTTCCCTGAGCCCACCTCAAGGGCCACAGCCAGTGGAGAAGGTCTGAGCCACCTTCAGGCAACCCTGGACCTCCTGGAGGATTCACAAAGAGGGGGTATATGGACAGACAGCAGACAGGAACCAAACAGACCAGAATCCAAATCCAAACTCTAACCCTTAGCAGTCCAACAGGTCTTCCAAGTGGCCTTTCCCTCGTGGATGTCAACTCCTATCATATAGGCATGAAATTTAAAAATATGTAAACCATTTGGTATGGTTCCTCACACACGGAATGTGCCCAAGAAATGTTCTGGGAACTGCACAAGGCAAATTGAAATGCCCAACAAAAAACAAATGAAATTGCGAGAGGGGAAGAAGATGCACTCGATTAGGATCTGGAGATAAATACCTGTGTTTTCCTTTATAAACAAATATTCAGTTTTGTGTAGCCTTCTGAGAGAGGCCTTCTTAAGCACCTTTTGGCTAAAAGAGGACATCTCTCTTCTGTGCAGTCTCCATTTTCCTCATCCCACTTATCACTAGTTACAATTTTTGTTTGTTTTATTTGTTTATTGGATTATTGTCTCTCTCTTGCTCTAGACTATGAGCCTCAGGAGGGCACTGATGGAGTTCATCTTATAATTGCTCTTCCCCAGTGCCTGGCACAGGGCATATACTCAATAAACATTTGTCGAATGAATAAACAAATGAGCAAATAAACCCTTATGGAGCAAATGGAGATAGGCTGCCATAGTCTCATCATTTTAACTGTTTCAAATAAAGGAAGAGGGCTGTGCATTTTGGAGAAGAAAATTAAAGAAGTCAAAATCATTTCAAACTTAATTTCTACTACTGAGATAATCATAACAAGTGAAGAACAGTGAGGACCTTGCAGTCATCTAGAGCAAGCATGGAACTGGTGTCTGAAATCCTCAGACGACATCCCTGGCCATGATGCTCAGGCAACATGTGCACCCTTCCAGAGGGTGCCCCTGACTTCCCAGCGTTAGAACCAGTTTACCACCTGAGGTTCTAATAGATTAAAGTCAGTCTCTCTTCAATAAGACGACCTCCAAATATTTGAGGACACAGCCGAAGCCCCCAAACCCTTCCTCTTTTTCAGGTTAATTATTGCTGGGGTTTTCAACTCCTTTTCCGAGGACAGGGTTTCCTGATCTCTCATCACCCAAGGTGGTGGGGCTAAAGGCAAAGAGATGCTTAACTCACCACCGGATAACCAGATGTGAGTGAAAAACAACTGACAGATAAATCCAGGCCATCCATGCTTAGATCTCCAGACAACCAGACAAGGTCTCAGAGGTCACATCTGCTTCGAAAAAGGCAGATTCTTAAAAGGGCCATTTTAAGAAGATCCTGTGGTACACATAGGGAGGGAAAGCAAATTGCTTGGCCATTGCACATCTGAGCAGGGCTGCGAGGAGTCCCTCCAGCAGCAGCCAAGTTCAAATCCCAGGGCCCTAAGCCAAGTTCTGCAAAGAGGCTCCCTCCGGCTCACTATCCCCCGCAGCAAGATGGCCACGCCAACTAATTCCTTCCATCGTGTTTCCCTGTAAAAGGGAATGCAGGAAGGGAAGAAAATGAGCTTCGTGAAATCTGTGTATTCGCCCTAAAATGACCCTCTCCTGAGTTCTCAGGGGGGGAAGGAGATAGAGATAAAAGAGTAATGGACTCGGGGTCAGTTTCTCTAGGTCCAGTTTTAAGACTGGAATGGCTCTTACTTGAGGTAGCCCAACTCTCTAATTTTGCATTCAAGGACCCTGAATCATAGGCTAACCTCATTATACTTGGACAAGTCCCTAAACCTTGTTGGCCTCAGTTTCCTAATCTATGACTGGGGATGATGATAACATTATCCCCCCTTAAATAATTGCCAAGGTTAAATTACATGGGCTTAAGCCTCAGGTGTGCCTGGCAGGGAGAGAACACACTGTAATTGCTGGCTATTACTGTTTTTCATTCAACAGATCGTAACTGGGCTTCGACTATGTGCCAAACACTGCTGCAAGTGAGGACAATTCAGCAGGGAAGCAGATGAACACTCACCCTAGCCTCCTGGTAGAAAAAAGAGAGACATTAAACCACAAACTCACAAAAAAAAAAATATTTGAATTAGAGTTGTAATAAGTGTTGGCGCTTAAAATCACATAACTAGTTGCTGGCAGGCCTAGACCTGGAATTCAAGTCAACCACCTTGGGCTTTTTAGTTGTCAGGATCCCTTGCCATTCCATACTACCTTCCCCAACCATGCCATGAAGGAGCTTGGCGAGATGAGGTCATAGGCTGCGTTAACAAAAGTCCCCTTTCCTCTGCATTGATGAGCTACTGAAACACTCGCACAGTTCTGGGGACCCTCTCTAAATGAGTCCTGAACCATTTAGAACCGAGTCCAGGATAGCAAAACAGGATAGTGGGAGCCAGGATAGCAAAACAATGGAAAATGAGGAACACTTAAGAGAAGGGCGAGGAAAGGAAAAGAGCTCTGGTTTCAGAACCAAACAGACCTAGGTTAAGGAAACCTCAACCAATTACTGAACCTTTCTAAGCCTCAGTTTTCATATCTGCTAATTCCCACCTCACCAGTTGAGTTTAAGAATTGAGTAAGAAAGTGCATGTAAAGCACTTAGCACAATGTTGCATGCAGTGTGTTCAATAACTGCCAACTGTTATTACAAAGAGAAAAGAGTTAAAATATAGGGGACACTGATCAGGCCCTTCTCTACTCAAATCGCACTACCACTGTAGAGTAAAAGGCAAAGACATTAGGAGAGCCTAGAGGTCCCCTAGCAGCCTGTTGGCTCACCTTCACATCCCTGTCCTCAGCTCCTTATTCTTTCCCCAGTGTTCACTCTCCTCTAGTCACATTGGTCTCCTCTAGTTATGCCTTGAACATCCGATTATGGGCCACCCCAGTGCCTTTGAGCTTGCCGCCATCTTGTAGAAGGCAGGATCACATAAGAGTAGGGACTGCAGACCAGACCCCTGGATTTGAATCCCAGCTCTGCCACTTAAACTTGGTCTATGACTTTGGCAAGCTGCTTAGCTTCTGGGTTTTAATCTCCTTATCTGTAAAAGTGGGAATAATAACAATAAAACCTATGTCACAGAATTTAACTTCTCTGGGTGGCAAGAAAGAAAGAAAAACAAATGCAATTTATTGAGTGCTTACTAGCTGGTATACATCCCAGCATTCTGCACACCTCATTCCTAATCCTCCCAACCGCTGCTAGACAAGGGATTTTGAGTCTCATGGTACAGATAAAGAAATTGAGACCAAGAAAAATCAAGGCACATCCAGGATTCAGATTCAGGCCTGGCTGCCTCCAGAGGTCTATTTCTATACCTACTCTCTGCTCTGTGCACAGCCACTCAGTCCTGCTTCAGATTCCACTGTCATTAAAACATCCTCTCTCTAGGGGTTCAAATTTGCCTATTGTCCTTTTTCTTTACTCCTTTTTTAAAATCTTGTTTTAAAGATGCATAAATCACACAAAATGTTATATTAAAAAATAAAAGGTTCCCATATACCCCATTACCCGCCCCCCCCCCACTCCTCCCACATCGACAACTTCTTTCATTAGTGTGGCACATTCATTGCATTTGATGAGTACATTTTGGAGCATTGCTACACAGCATGGATTACAGTTTATGTTGTAGTTTACTATCTCTCAGTCCATTCAGTGGGTCATGGCAGGATATATAATATCCTGCATCTTTCCCTGCAATATCATTGAGGACAACTCCAAGTTCCAAAAATGCCCCAATATCACACCTCTTTTTCCCTTGCCCTGCCTTCAGTAACTCCCACAGCCACTGTCGGTGCCTAAGAGTTACCTATTGTCCTTTTGAGCCTGAGTTTCCCAAAGGGGCTCTATGTCTTCCTATTTGTCCAATAAGCACATGGAATGCCCCCTCCTCTCACACCCCTGAGAGGCCAGAGGTCATGTGGACAGCCCCACCCAGGTAGCCTAGCCCTCTGCATTTCCTTATAGCTATCTCTGGAGTGGAAGCCTGAAAACCTTTCTTTAGTGGCTCTCTTCCAGATCCACCAATGAAATGCCCCCTACTTTTATCCAGTGCCTAACCGCGCAAAGTTGCTGCGGGGACAGATGAGTGAAGATCTGCAAAGGGCATAGACTGGTACTTAGACCTTCTCAATATTTTGAATTCCTCTTCCGCCAAGAGGCCGTCTCCTCTGCCCTCTCTAAGCCAGGCAGAGGAAGAGGGAAAGCCGGGGCAAGAACGTGCTCACATGTGTGTGCAAACCACAGACCCAGAAAGGCCCCCAGAGGACCACACCGTTGGGCTTACAGGTCACCTCCGGGTGGGAAAAGCTATCTTAGCCACAATGGTCACCAGTGGAAAGGACAGCAAAAGACACAGATCTGCCCCTCCAGACCAGCCTGTCCTAGCTACCTGACTCACAGCCACTTGCGAGAAGACCACTGTTTCTCTCCCTGGGGATGGGAGAAATTGTCAGGCTGCCATAGCAAAGAGGCAAGTTCAGGAACAAAATCCTTCTTCATCTTCACCCAATCACCGAGCACCTGTGACCCTCCCTCTTATGATCACAGAACCAAATTATTTTAAAAAGAAAAACCTTTTCATGTTCTTGTGATCTAAAATGTCAAATTAGGAGAATTGCCAAGAGGCGGATAATGTTTTCAAGGCCTTGTTCATTATTGGGTGACTGGTTCACGGCAATGATAATTTAAGATCTGCCTCATACTAGTTAGTTGGCCTTCAATTTTATCAATACCTCTAATATTTCAACAACTACACCACAAAATCAAAACCTAGACTTTCCTAATAACAATGGTGATGACGATAATAATAATAATGATAGTTGCTGCTGTATGAACCCATTTCATATGTGCCAAGCACCAACACTGAATATTGTCCAGGCCCTCTAACATTGTGAAGCAAAGTGCTCCATTGTCCCATTTTCCGGGTAAAGAGACTAAGGCTTGGAGAGACAGGCAACTCACCTACAGGTAGGAAGTAGCAGCACCAGGGCTCAAGCTGGTATCAGGTTTATACCAAAGCCCCTGCTCTTGCAATCACTCCTTTATCTCTCTGATTTGCTCCACTCCCTGAGGCTCAGTTCTCAGATCTGCACAGTGGAGGCGTGTGGACCAGAAGAGGTGAAATCTAAAGGAGCACCTGACTCCGGCTTCCAGGCATCAGGACCACCGCCAGGCCATCAGAGGGCGATACGAAACACCACCTCTTTCCAGGGTCCCAGAGGGACTGCGGGTCTCTGTTAACAACCTCAGATCTTTTCTTTCTTCCTTTCCATGATGAGATATGGCTCAGCATCTGGTAATGGCTTTCGAGGCAGTGGTGCCCAAAGGCAGTGTAAACAGATAATGCCATGTGTTGCTTTAAGAGCACCTGTGGTCATTTTCTCCACTGGTTAAAGCTTTGCACGGAATCCCCAGCCCAGAGAATAAAGCTCAGATTCCTCAGCAAGCCATTCAGAGCTCAATCCCAACCTACTACCGTGGTCCACCAATTGCGATCCTTCTGACATCCCCCAACTACCCTATCCCCACCCTCTTGTATACCCTATGTGTTTCTACACTTGGTTTATTCTTCTCAAAGGAGTGACAGCAAACATCTGTTTAACAGTACACTGAAGACCTGGCTCCTTAGGGGCCAACTGGCTGCATCCCCTTGGCCAGCCACCCTTAAATATCCTCCATTTCCTGAAGCACCAAATTTTCTTCAACAAATGGGTGTTGCTATATAATTGAGGGGAAGATGCATATGATATAATTGTCAATGAAAGAAGAGCAATATGAAGTCATACATATATGCAACTGGCTAGGTATATGGATATTCAATGATCTGAACTTTGTTAAAAATAAGTTTATTTTTTAAAAGCCTAGAAGGAATTCTCTGGGGATTGAATTAAAAGCGACATGAAGAAAATGCTGGTTGGTCTGCTAAACAGGGCTCCATCCAAGAGCCACGATCACCCCAGTGCTGAGAGAGCAAATGCAAGCCAGGGCCAATGTTTCTCTAAAACCCTTCCCCAGCCCAGGTCCACCGTGGGCCAGGCCAGGCAGCCGAGAGCAGAAGAGGGCCCGGCCTGACCTGGAGAGCAGCCCCCGTGCTCTGCTGAAAGTTATAAAGGTTTTGGGGGTAGGACAGATGTATCAGCATAACGAACAGTTTGCAAGTGCCCGTTCTGGCTCTGACAAGGGCTGAAACGTAATGTGGAAGCATCGCCGACTGCGGCTTCGATGGCAGGGGCAGCTGCTGCATGAGGCCGAAGCAGAGAAAACAATGTTCTGTAATGTTCTCGTGATAATAAGCTCTAGTCAAGCGTGGGACGTGGTTCCTGAGAAATGCGTGATGGATAAACAGGACAGCAGAGGACACCCTTGCTGGATGGCTTGCCAGCTCACCCACGGTCGCTCACTCACCGCCCTCCCCTCCCGCTCACTCTGGCTTCCTACTGAGCTTCCTACTGAGAAGAATGAGCTCCTCTATCATTACTAGAGAAACCCTCAATTCAGGGTCAGTTCCTAGAACCACATTAGGGATTTTTTGCTTATCCAGAAAGGTTAAAAACCGTGATGACCCCAGAACTAACTCCATTTTTCTCCTCAAGTTTTAAAAGCAAAACTCAAGGGACTTTCCCCAAAATGAATTATGCAGAAGATATGATAAGAAGAGATTCCACCTGCTGCTAAGGGACTTGCCTTAGAAAAATGTAATCAGGTATTCATTTCCTGATAGTAACAACCACTAAAAGGAAGCTCGGATTTCTGGAACAAATACCTTAAGAAGAAAGTTTAAACATCTATTTTAATTGAATTTCTTCCTAGCTGGAAAGTAATTGACAGAATCATGTATCCATCATGATCCACAGGCTTCTGTAATTTTTGTCAGCCGATCATCCACTATAACTTTTCTAGGTTCTTTCCTTATATTATTTTTTATTAGAGAAGCTGTGGATTTACAGAACAATCATGCATAAAATACAGGATCCCATATATCATCCTAATATTAACAACTTGCAATGGTGTGGAACCTTTGTTACAATCAATGAAAGTACATTTTTATAACTGCACTACTAACTACAGTCCATGGTTTACCTAAAGGTTCACTGTTCATGTTGTGCGGTTCTATGGATTTTTTTTTTAAATTTTAAATTCTAGTAACATATAGACAACCTAAAAATTTCCCTTCTTACTACATTCAAATATATAATGCACTGCTCTTAGTTACATTAAAATGCTGTGCTAACATCACCACCATCCATTATCAAAACTCTTCCATCATCCCGAATAAAACCTCTGTACAACTTCAGCCTTAACTCCCTATTTTCCACCCAACCCCATCCCCTTGTAACTTATATTCTAGATTCTTCATCCTCTTATCAACCATTCAAGTTTCCAGGGAGACTCATTAGCAGAGCTGGCCAACACTGGCGTTGACATCGTGATCAACCACAGAAGTTTTTCAGCACCTGCGCTTTGGTATTTTTATTTGCTTATTGTCGGTCTCACCCCAAGTAGAATGCGAGCTCGACGAGGCAGAGGCTTTTGACCCACTGCATTCACTCCTGTAGCTCTGGCCCTAGAACACTGCCTGGCACTTCTAGTGCCCAGTGCCTATCTGCTGACTATGGATCTCTCAGGCGCCAAGAAACTGAAACCTAGGGATGCAAAGAGATTCTACCCCGCATGAAGGTTTAGTCTCCCTGGCTGGTAGGACACGCATGCATAAAGACATGCTCCAGCAGAAACACGTGGAAGCATATTCTAGGAACCAAATGGTTGGCACAGGCACTGAGGGCGAAGAAGAGGGAGGGAGCGTGTGGAGAGGGCAGAGGAGGATACTTTAGTGTTCTCCCTCCTTCCTCTCAGAGCTGACACGTAAGACGTAAGACTGCAGGTTCCTGGGAGCTCCTCAAAAGCCTAAGCCTTCCAGTCCTTGGGAAATACATGGGTTTCTCCAGAAACCAGAGGCGCCTGCCACTCCTCCCGGCACAGCATGGGTCCCCAAGTCCTGCACCTTTCTAGAATGCACACCTGCCTGGACAGAGTGACGGCCCAGCATGCTTGTCCTTCTCAGCTGCCTTGAGTTGGAGTTAGAGGGGTCTTACCCTGCCTGCTCTAGGGCTCCCCCCACCCACCCACACGATGATTTCCTTCTGCTCTGAAGTTATAGGGCCCTGGATGGGCGGGAGCCCACCCGCTGTTACTATTTTAACAAAGTCAGGAAGTGGGAATGGAAATCTTCCCTCTGAAATAGGTGATGATCTCTTTTCTAAAAGACCATTAAGGAGGGGACAAGTACCAGGTGCTAAAGAAGCACTGGCTCATGTGTTCACTCTTTCATTCAGTAGATGTGCAGTGGGCAGCCAGGTGGGGTCAGGGGTTGTGTTGAGAGTTGGGGACATAACGGGACACAAGGAAGACACCACCTTGCTTCAAGAAGCTGACCACCTAGAGAAAAGATACACAATAATAAACAGGAAATAAAAACTGGGTGTGATAAGATTTCGTGTATGGGAAACGGACTTTGGCCCAGTGGTTAGGGCGTCCGTCTACCACATGGGAGGTCCGCGGTTCAAGCCCCAGGCCTCCTTGACCCGTGTGGAGCTGGCCCATGCACAGTGCTGATGCGTGCAAGGAGTGCCCTGCCACGCAGGGGTGTCCCCCGCGTGGGGCAGCCCCACGCACAAGGAGTGTGCCTGTGAGGAAAGCCGCCCAGCGTGAAAAGAACGAGCAGCCTGCCAAGGAATGGCGCCGCCCACACTTCCCGTGCCGCTGAGGACAACAGAAGCGGACAAAGAAACAAGAAACAAGACACAGCAAAAAGACACAGAAAACAGACAACCAGGGAGGGGAGGGGAATTAAATAAATAAAAATAAATCTTTAAAAAAAAAAAGATTTCGTGTAAGCAAAACAGCGTGCTAGAGCAGCAACCCTTTGTTCCTCCCCCAGTTTCCCCTCTTAGAAGGGGTATGGCCATGGGCAAATCACTTCCTCTTGTTGGGCTGCAGCTTCCTTACCAGAAAAAAAAAAAAAGGGAATATTCCTACTACTTAATAGGACTGCTGTGAGGACTGGAAGCTCCTCTCCACAAGGGCAAGGTGTGTTCGGCTCCCAGTGAGTGCAGGAAGCCAGGGCCTGGCTGATGGGGAGCTCAGGGGTGGCGGTGGAAGGAGAGGCACTGCCCAGCCCACAGCCGCAGCTCGAGTCAATGTAAAAGCTAAGAGAATTCTATGCCATGCTAAGTCCTCAATGCCTGAGAGGCCGTGAAGGTCTAGGCAGAGTCTAGGCAGACACCAAGAGACACCTCCATCCTAGACCAGGTTTCCTTAATTTAGGCCCTACGCCACCTGCCCCACCACGGGGACACCCTGGACCAACCTCTGCGTTATGCTGCAATTCATACAGCACAGGGCCTGGCAAAAGAGTAGAAACTGAAGAAGCAAATGTTAGATGAGCAAACAAACGAATGAATGAATGGGCTAATGGAAGAAAGAACAAAGGAAAGAAGCTGTCTGCAAACTGGTAAAGTCCGGGTCAGATAACACTGCCAGTGAGCCTCAGAGAAGGGCAAGTCCATAGGGTGGGTGTTGGCCCTGCCTCCCAACACTCCTGGCCAAGGGGCGCCACTGTGCGATTAACTCTTTCCTGCCCAGGCTAGTGGGGGGGGGGAGCCTGCGCACAGCAGCACAGTGATTACTCTAACAGTAGGGGGTCCAGAAAGCCTCCAGACCAGATTTCATTTTGGAATGCACTATATGATTTTTTTTTTCTGCTGCTCCAGCAACAGCAGCAGCAGCAGATTTACTCTCCTAATTATGTTTGGCTTTGGTTAAATTAGTTTGCATTCCCTGAGCACACACTGGCTGGGGGAGGGGGAGAGGCAGGGGAAGGAGGTGGCCCTAGGAGATGACAAGAGGTGGCGAGAAACTTCTCAGAGGACGATGCAGATGGCAGCCCAGTGATCCAGGCCCCAGGCTGATTGCACGGTGGTCCAGGGAAGCCAAAGGGTTGGAGAAAGTGGTGGTCTACCTAAGGACCTCATTCATTCATTCATTCATTCACACTACAAATATTTACTCCCTGCTTGCAATGAGCCAAGGTCCAAGACTGAGGAAACTGCAGTGACCTGGACAGGACAAAGAAGGTCTCTAGGTCTCATGAGTTCACATTCTAGAAGGGGTATGAAACAAGAAGAAAGGAAATAAATAGGCAAAAATTTCAGATGGTGCTAAGTGCTCTGAAATCAATATAACAGAGTAAAATACTAGGGACCATCTGGGGGAAGTTCATTTAGTTATTTGTAGTGGTAGCCTCAACCAGCAATATAAAAAATAACACAACCACAGTTTATCCATTTACTTGGCACTTACCATGTTCCACACACTTGGTCAACCATTTCATTTCATCATAAATCCTATGGAATGGGTATGGTTATCCTCATTTTACAGATGAGGAAACTGAGGCTCAGAGGTTTTAGTTATTTACTTAAGGACTCACAGCAAGAAACCTATAATGAAATGCTGTCTTTGATGCCCTTTCAAAGTTCTGCAACTAATAATAGCAATCAGTGATTAGAGCACCCACTAGACCCCAGACACTGAATGTTTACAAGTCTTCCAAGTCAGCATTAATTAGTCACATTTTTACAAGCTGAGACTCAGAAAGCCAACTGGACAAGACAGTGAAATTTAAATTCAGGTCCGTGTGACTCTGCAGTCTTCTTGCCATCCCAGGACATAATACAGAGCAGTCTGGTGGAAATAATATATTTTCCTTGATAACTGGGATAGAAAGATTCAGATTTTAGAATGTTCTAGAGTTACCACAGGTACACTGGGTTGATAATAAACGACAAAGAAAATATTGGTTCCTGAACTTTCTAGATGTCATTCTAGGTAATCCAGAGTTCAGTTTAACACCCTTGCAAAGTTACTTCTAGGAATGAACCAGAAACAGAAAAAATGTCTAGAACCCAAAGCAACGCGGAGCGTCTTGTGTGGAGACTAAATAGACAATCGGGGTTTGGTGCATAGGTGAAAACTGTATACACGTTTAGAGCAAGCCCTTTCTCAACATCGTGTCTGCTTAGTGGCTTTTGTTTTCCATGAGAACCTGGATGCCTGGCTTTGGAAAACCATTTATATAACTACCTGTCATTATCAAATGTTGGGTTATCTTTCTTGACCAAGCCACTCTCTCACTCCACTGCAATGGTTAAGGAAACCTTAGAATTTCCATGGTAAAAACCTGTGCTTTGTGCTTTAATACCTTGCCTGGTTTTCCCATTTGTAGTGAACTGAAGCCTAAAGAGGGAACGGACAAATCAGGCTTTTTTTTTTTTTTTTAAACAAAATGCCATTACAAATAAAAGCAGCTGCTTTTTATTTACAAATACTGTCATCTTCCCTAGGCCTTAGGAATTTTTTGACAACATCCAGATCAGAGTCAATTTAATTTTGAAAGATGGCTAATAAGTAATTTGTTGTAGCATCTCTTTTATTCTCTGTTGCAAAAGAGAGTCTCACACAGAGAAACCAGCACATTATAGAAGATTACAAATTGACCCTTCAGGTATAATAAAGCGTACACCTATAATCTCTAGTAACAGTAACTGCTATACATTTATTTCACCCACCAACTTGAGCTCTTCAAGAAAGTCAGGTGGAATGGTATACACTTATGTAGCTAAAACTTGAAGCTCCAAGCCTTTTTTACATGAAATACTTTTCTCTCAGTCTTATTCCCAATTTAAGAGACAAAGAGTTGAATGATGTCATAGGCTTGATTTTGCAATATTCTATATTCCCAACACCCCACAATAGACACACTAACTGAGAAATGGAAGGGGCATGGATTTGAAAATTTCACCTATTTTGAGGTTCTTATAGTTACCCTGAGTATCCCAAACACTAACAGTTATCTGAGCATTTACTATGTGCCATTGGGCTCCTGTTTCAGTAAAGGAAACACAGCCATCAAGTGAATTTTACTTTGCAAATACTTATATTCCTACCAGGTGTGAGTCTCCATTTTGGTTGCTGTATAAACAACTCATTTAATCTGCATAAAAATCCTAGACGACAGTTGTTGATTTGCTCCCTTAATTTTCTCTTCTTTAAATTTGGTCTAACTGGACTCGTAAGCATGACACTCATATTTCTCTCTACCATGGAGGAAAGAAAAGTGCATCAAATCACAAGGGCTAAATTTTGGAGTCCTGCTTCACAAGCTAATATAAATGAAAAGTGTCATGGAATTGAAAATGGCTCCCTGTTTAGGAAGTTCCTTT
This sequence comes from Dasypus novemcinctus, assembly GCF_030445035.2. Taxonomy (NCBI): domain Eukaryota; kingdom Metazoa; phylum Chordata; class Mammalia; order Cingulata; family Dasypodidae; genus Dasypus; species Dasypus novemcinctus. The sequence continues at coordinate 192,628,608 of NC_080673.1, read as the reverse complement.
TTCCAATTATCTAATTGCTTTTTCTGAACAAATTCTCATTTCCTTTCAAAAGCTGCATCGTGATTGTGGGGAAAGCGCTGCGCCCACAGACATGGCCCTGCCAACCTGGGCAGGTAAAATGTGAAAATCTGGCATTCTTCCCAGTTACCCACATCCCCCCCCTTCCTTACCAGGTCATCTCTGTAATGAAACAGCTTTCTTTGCTCAGTAACTTGCAGGCAGGAATTATGAAAACCCTTGCACAAAGCTTTAACAGGAGCAAAAGGAGAAATAACGTTACGCTAAGTTCACTGAACACAGGCTTGTGTTTTCAGGATACTGCGGTAGAAATACACATGGGTGTGGAGGGTCAAATCTCAGCTCTACCGCATGCTTACTGTGTGATTTTGAGCAGATGTCTTAACTTCTCTGAGCCATTGCCTTGTCTGTAAATGGGACATAGGAAGCCTACTTCACAGACTTATACGACAATTAAAGTGCAATTATATGATATAAGTGTAATTGTCCCATCATGGTCACTTCATAAATGTTGGGTCCCTCCACACTTCCTCCCTCTTTCATGGATATATTAACTTATTTTGTCTTCCCAGGGCAACCTGCCTCAGGAAATGGTGCATAATAAATAACAGATAAATTTTTAAAAAATGATAAAAGTGGCTCCCCTTTCTTTCCCACGCAACCCCAAGAAGAGAAGCCCATTTCATTTTTCCAGTTTTATAGATTTCCTATGCGAGGCAGATTCCCACCCTGCAGACCCACTCTCCTCCAGCTCGCTGCCTCTCAGAAGCTCCCCCGACGGCAGAAGCGAGAGGCAGCCTTCCTTCCTTGCTCCCATCAGAGAGGTCATCATTTTACCCCTGGGCTTCGCAATCCCAAGTCCTCCTCACACCCAAAAGGAGTCGGGTCCCACAGTCAGGGTCCCCCTTGGCTGAAGGACGTCATCACCAGATTTCGGGTTGTGTCAGAAGACGTCGAAAGTGGCTATTTTCCTCGAATGGCCAAAGCATTTAATTTTCCCACTCAGGAAGCTGTTCTTTTCCAAATACGCTAAATAGAGTCTACCGGTTTCCTTCAGCGGACCACAGGAAAGCAGCTGAAAACTGGCCCAAGGGTGGCATTTAATTCAAGCCTGGTGCCCATTTCCTAACCCTTAGGGTTTGTGAGATTCCACCTGGCTCCCTCCTGACTTCTCCTGGCCCCAACACCCCCCTCCCCAACCCCAGGGGAGAGCAAGGTGTCAAAGCTCCTTCCAGCCAGGGCGGGAAAGGCCTGCTGACCTTAGAGCCTCAATCCTGACTGTTCTGGCATCTGCGGGTGGATAGCACTGCCTCCGTGTTGCCTCAGGCGGTGTTTTGTGCTTAAGTAAAATCAACGCATAGGTGGAATTCCATTTGGAGCCCAAGTGATCAAGCCCTCAGCTCCTGGGGTTGTCTTTCCAAGCATCTTATTTGCAATCACTTGGGTCTTTACTAGAGATGTGTTTTTATCCAAGCCAAAAGAATTTGTGTCTTGTAAGCAGCCATTCATATGGACAAAGAGCAGAGCGTTTTGTTCATGGAAATAAAAACACCAGAATTGATCTAAATCCTGCGTGTGGATAATTCACAGATTATTCACAAAGGCTTTGTAAAGACTTTGGTTTGTAACCTCTCCTTGCAGTCTAAGTCACTCCACTGGGGCCGAGTATACAAAATCCAAAGTGTTTTTGAAGCAAGGCTGTGAGGAGCAGTCCGCATGGCCTGGAGGCTTGCTGGGGCCAGAACAGCATAAAACAGGCAGGCCATATTCCCATTTTGCAGACGTCCAAAATGAGGTCTTTGAAAGCTACATGAAGTCATTCGAGCAATTGAAGCACTCGTCTGAGATTAGGGGCTCTTTCCACAGCTCTCTCAGGAGCACCTGAGATTTAAAAGCTAAAGGCCATTAAGCCACACTGCTTCTTTCAGTAAGACAATTTCCAAAACCCCACTTGCATACTTCCAGGAGAAGGGTCTTGGCTGAAGGGGGGAGCAGTACTCTCTCTTGCCTTTCTGGGCTGCTTTGGAAGCCACTGAAGAGCTCCAAGCCCACACAAGCAGCAGAAATGAAAAGAGACTGCGTGAGAATATCAGGATGACCATCTGGGATGGTTGTAGCTCCTCCTAAGCGCTCACCTTACCTTCAGTCTGCCCAACAAATCTCTGAAAAATGCACATTTCATCTGCTCACTTCAGTTCCCTCCATCCATTGTTTTCAAGGTATAGGATAGGATGGTGGTGAAGTGGTCAGTGTCAGAAGCAGACATCCTTGGTTGGAGCCCTGACTTTGCTGTGTAACCTTGGGTCTGCTACTTAACTTCTCTGTGCCTCAGTTGCCTCATTAGGGTCAAATGGAATTAATAAGAGTATCTACCTCACAGGACTGATAAGATCAATAATAAGTCAATTCATGTAAATAGCTTAAAACGCACACTGAGTGTTCACGAAGTTAGCTATTATTAGGTTGGCCATTATGAAAATTCAGTCATGCCTGACCTATAAAAACGGCAATTTCGTATGGTTCAACCTAATTATTATTACAGCTCTCAGCTTTCCTAAAGCCTCATCTTTTCTCCTCTTGATTAAATCAACCAGTACCTGCTCCTGGAAACTTTTGTTCATGCATTCACATACTCAGTAGGTGAGTACTGAACACCCACAGCTAAGTGCTTGGCACTGGGAATTAAACACGGACCAAGGTAAGTTTGGTCCTTGCCCTCAAGGAGCCTAAAATCCAGCTGGAGACGACAGACTTCTAAGTCTGAACAATTAATGGAGTAGGTGCCTTGCTAGGCCAGTAGAGGGCGCTGTGGGAAGGTATCCTTGAAAATAAGACCTTGATGGGGAGCGTTGGTTGAGCCCAGGGACATCTTCCCAGAGCCAGTGACCTTTACCTAAGACCTGCAGGATGAGTAGGAATTGGGCCGATAAAGAGAAGACAGACTGTTCTGGAAACATCTGGACCTCCTGTGGTGTGAGGGTAGAGGTGTGAGGTGGAGAGGCCAGTTGATGAAACCAGAAGCAGGGACCCAATCATAAATGGCTTTGTAAGTTACCTAAAGAAGCCTGAGCCGAATTAAGGAGCCACCAACTCCCAAGGCCTTGCGAGGGCAAGGTCACGCCTGAGAGCGAGTGGCTCCTTACCATTTGTGCTCTAGGTTCCTGGCTTGCCTCACCTTAGTCCCAGCCCTGTTGAGCCTTTTCCTGAGGTCAAGAAGAAGCTCTTGAAGGGACTGCCACAGGAGAGAGGCGCCTTCCTTGCAAGATTCTAGAGGGAGGCAAAGGGCTGTAGGAAGCCAGCGCAGATATTCAGTCCCTGTGGGCCTCCATCTGGGTCCCCAGAATTCTCTAGCTTCATTTCTGGCATAGCACTTAAGATACTGATATTTTAATCATTCCTTTTTGTGTTTCTTCCACGAAACTCTGAATCCTTGAAGAATAGGGACCTAAGAGTCTAACCTCGGGCATCAGCACCATGCCTAGTACATAATAGATAGCCAATAAATGGTCACCATTATTTGGGGGGATTGAACCATGTTTGCCACAAAAGGCATGCGAGGTCTCACCCCTGCTCCTGTGGGTGTGAAGCCCTTTGAAGGTATTAGTTAAGGTGCACTGAGACTGAGAATCAGTGTGGGCCTCAATCCAACACGGCTGAAGACAAAAGTAAAGGAAATTGGACACAGAGAGAAAGCCATGGGGAGCAAAAAGAAGCTGGAGGTCAATGGAACCAGGAAGAGACAGAAGATGCTAGTATGTGCATTGCCATGTGACTGAAAACCCAAGGACCAAGGATCTTCAGCAGCAAGCTCCAGAAAGCAACAGCTTTTAGGGAGAAAGCATTGACTTGCTGATGCCTCAGTTTTGGAATTCTCCTAGCCTCAAAACTGTGAGCAAATAAATTCCCATTTTTAAGCCAACCCATTGTGTGGTATTTGTTTTAGTAGCTGGGAAACTAAACCAATTATTTTTATTACTATTGTTATTAATAATTTTACTATTGAAATTCAGATAGACAAATGCTATCACTATAGCACCACATCTCAAATAGGATTCCAGGGAACACCAATGTCTTGATAAATGTTAAGCAATGTTCAGGGCAATTGGGGGTGGGGGTGGGGGTGGAAGGGGCTGTGGTCAAAGAAGTTTGGAAATGATACTTAAAATTATATTCCAGGCTCTGTCTACTGAGAGAACTTAGAAGCTATGACACGCCAGTAACAATCTACAATTCTAGAACCAGGATCAGGGGTCCTTTGGGAAAATGATTGATTCTAGAGCTGGAGCAAGGAATGTACAAGATGAACCTGGAGCAAAGGAGGGGCTCTACAAAACAAAAAAGCTCACAATGAAAGGGGTATGTCAAAGGGACACAGGAGCCCCCTGAGTTTCCAATGGCCGAAGCTGGAACAATTTGAACAAGATAAATAAGAGTTTATCCAAATAACCCAGAGTACAGAACAAACATCCATGAGACCATACGGATATAAATAAATGACTGAATAAATAAATAAATGGGAAGAAGTGAGAGGCGCATCCCTAGTGGAGAATAATTCCAAATAAATAATGTAGGCAACCTCTCCCCTCCGGGAGATGGAGCTGAACTCCCCACCCCTTAAGCCTGGGCTGCACACAATGACTTCCTTCCAGAGTATGGTATGGAAATGGAGAACAATAGAAGATTTAGAGTGGAGAAACCTAACTTACCTTGGCTAGGTGCTCAAGCTGGACAGCATCACTAAGAAGCCATGTTGATAACATGTGTCCTTGAAAGGATGGGAGGCCAGTGGTAACCTCAGCTTCTCCAGCCTTCCTCCCCCAAACCCATAACCTCTCTCTAACCATGAGAAAAACAACCCGCACATCCAAACTGAGAGTATGCAAAATATCTGCCTAATATTCCTCCAAACCGCCAAGGTCATCAAAAACAAGAACTCTGAGAACCTGTCACAGCCAAGAGGAGCGCAAGGAGTCGTGATGACTAAATTTAATGTGGCATACTGGAAATGTTAGGTAAAAACTAAAGATATCTGAATAAAGTAAGGACTTCAGCTAATAATGACATATTAATATCGGTTCATTACTTATAACAAGTGTTCGTATTAATGTAGGATAAGGACTGGGAAACTGGGTGCAAGGGGCATAGGAAATCTCTACTGTCTCTTCCTGTCTTTGCAACTTTTAGATACATGTAAAGCTATTCTAAAATTAAAAGTCTATTCAAAAAATTAAAAGGTGCCTTTACTATTGGACTTCTCTGATATTTTAATATGCAAAGATACATTGTGAATCTTCCCAAATTATTACCACTGAGGAACTGAGTAGTTATTATTCCCTCTTGGGCACTAGTATTCTCCAGAGTGGTTTAGAATAATAATGATAATAATAATAATAACTAACCTTTATTAGGGAGTCTCTGAGCATCATTGTTAACATCATTTTCCTGGGGCCAGTCTACCTGTTCACATAGTAGCATCACCATTTGAAAGCTGGATAACCTTAAGCAAATTATTGAATTTAATTGTGCCTTGGTTTCCTTAACTCGCAAAATGGGATTAATGACGCAAAGCATCTCACGGGGTAATTGTGAGGATTAAAGGGGTTTATATAGATGATGTGTGGTCCATAGTCAATTGCTGCACACCGACAACCCTCGCCGTGCCTTCTTAGGGGCTTTTTGTATGGCACTTTTTCTACCTAACAAGTATTTTCTTATACGGTAGTTACCGACTACCATTTTCCAGAGAAGGCAGAGTGTTTAAGCGACTTGCTGCTGATCACACAGGTAGATACGCATGGGCCAGGCCCAATGGGAGGAAGCCCACGGCTGAAGCTCTAGACCCTGGATCTTAAAAGAAGCTGTCGGACCCTGGGCATCTGGCATCTAAGAGAAAGAAGGCAGTTCCCAGGGATGTGAGGGAGAACGTGAAAACTAGGTCACAGCAGCAGCATAAGCTAGGCCTCCTTTGCAATTTCACCAACTCCTTCCTGGCTATTAACTGAACACCACCTCCCTGGGACTCTCGGTAGACAGCTCACCTCTACTAAAACCAGAGCTACCCCCCTCTCTCCCTCCTCACATCTCCCAAGGGCCAGTGCCTCGTGGACTTTTCCTGTCTAATATTCCTATAAGGACAGAATTTGCTTCCTGAATCTCCAATTCTCCCATAAAATATGGAAGGCTCCCCGCACCCATTTATTCCTTTGCCTGTAGCCAGGCAGTTGGACTTTGTAGCCCACAGTTACGTTAAGCGACAGAGAATCTGCCATGCTTCCGCATCACCTGTCAGCTGACTGTGCAATTTGGAAAAAAAAAGGAAATGCAAAGCTATCCAATATAAACAATTAAACCCTGAAACGTGTCTCAACTCAGAGCATGCAGGGAATCCCCCAACACTGAAGCATCTGCTGACTTCAAGCCGACACATTTACTAAGGCAGCAGGGAGAGCTGGGGGCTCTGTTTGGATGGAACTCTTCGCAGTGTCAGAGAACAGCCCCCATGTGATGGGACTCCCGTGTCCAGTTTCCTCTCTCAGTGACATGAGCAGAGACTGGTCAGAGCCCATCTCCTGTAAACATCTGGTGGGAGGGAGGGAACGGAAGGAAGAAATTCTCTCCCCTGGCTGCGTGCCCTCCCTTTCCTCCCGCTTCTTTCCTTTCCTTCTCGAACTTTGGTTCCTGTTAAACTGTAGCGTAGGCCCCAGTTTTCTACTGAACTTGATTTCTCCCCTTACATCTCAAGAGGATTTGTGGATTAAACAAAACAAAATCAATCAAAACAAAAACTTGGGAAATGGAGTCGCGGGGCTTCCTGAGTCCTCTTGAATTGCTCTCTTTCTCTTCTGGATTCTTGTAATTCTTATGATGGTCACCACTTGCTCCCACTTGCTTAACCCGGGGCATACTGTCAGGGTTACCAGATAAAACACAGATGCATGCACAGTTATGCGGGAATTTCAGGTATACTTCAAATACTTTTTAAATGTAGAATGCCCCACGCAATATTAAAAAAGGCATCTTACACTAAGAAAGTATCTCTTGTTTATCTGAAACTCAAATTTAACTGAGTATCCCGTGTTTTATAGCACAAAATCTGGGAACACTCAGTATAGTGAAAATTGTCATTGTTGTTATTATTTTGGTAGATTGCTCTGTTCAAGTGGAATCTTACATAGATACCAGTATATGAATGAATTAAAGTGAAAACATTGGCCAGAAGGCTAAAGTGACTTGTTTAGAGCGGCAAAGCTGGAAACTGGATGCTGGCTTCTAGAATCTGAGATACATGCCTCTTGCTGTCAGGACAAATTGTGAATAATTTTTAAATAGGCAAAAAGGATTCATGGCTGTCTTGTATGTCCAGCTTATAGCCACCTTATAATGTCTTTAGGCTATTTACAGTTCTAAGTTGTAGAAAGCTGATAATAATGCAAGTGTTTCTTGTCTGTAGACAAGTAAATTAGAGTCGAGTAGAATGCAATTGATTATTGCCCTATGGACAGACCAGTTTCTGCACCTTTTTACAAAGTTATGCCAGCATTCCTTTAGTGAATACAAATGTGTTTTTTGGAAAGTTTTCCTTTGAACTGGCTGCAATATCTTACCAGTTCCCCCATTAATTGATGAATTAAATCGTCAACACGTACTTATTTTATATTTATGAGTCATCACTTTGTGTTTATAAAAACTTATCTTTTGACGGTTTGCCATTGTTCTTTGCACGGGAAAGCCGAAAGGAAGTCTGGGATGGAAACTGTCCCTGACTGCCATCAGGGAACTTGAGCAGATCTGAACCGTCGTGGGGGTGGGAGAGAGTCATGAAATGAAATGGACCAGCGGGAGAGGAATAGAAGAGAACCCACATGTACAATACGAATCTGATCCCGTCACACACATGCTCCCTGGTAACCTCCCCTGGCTTCGCTGGCGAGTCAAACTTCCCATCTTGACTCACAAGTCCCTATGGGATGTGCCCCGCCCAGGGCTCCTTCTCCACACAGGCCTGTACACCGTCTTGGAATTCTTTTCTCCCCAAGGGCTCAGTTTGGTTCAGATGGGCGCCCATCCTCTGGGCTCACATACGTCCCCGGGGCGCCACAAACCACAGCACTTCTCCCATTGTTGTAATCACTGTTTAATTGCCTTGCTCGCATTAGAGTCCACCTGGTGAGAGCAGGGACCACCGCTCCCTTTGCCTTGCTCACGTGTGCATTCCCAATTCCAAACTGAGGGTGTGGCACACAGTAGGACTCAAAAAAATTTGTCGAATGGAATAAATGGGACTGGAAGCAAAATGGGGTCACTTGCAGGCATAGGAGAGGGAAGTCAGGGGTATGAGAAATAGAGGAAGGAACACAAGGAGATGCATAACTGACTATTTTCTTAGAAACACATTTGGGCAGACAATCCCTAAGCCACTGCCACCCCCAGGCACTCACTGCTATTGTCCCATGAGTTCCCTCCACCAAATTACATGGAGCTAATTATTCTCTCATTCAAGAGCATAGCACAGTAATTTTCAATCACCCTTCATATAAAATTGAATTGTAAAATTGAACAGGTCCATCTAAAAGCACATAGAGTTTTTTAAGTCTCTCTAAAATATATTCCCGATTTAAAATGAAGAAAGGGAAAGAATATAATTTTGAACCCTGCTACCCACAACCTGGAGAAAGTCAATCAATTATGAAAAGGTGCTTCCAGGAAAGAGACAAACTCCCAAATCCCTTCCTAATGCATTGCCTCATCTCTACCTTCAATTATCGTTTAAAAGCTCCCACTGAATTCCAGGATCCTATACCACCTCTGGATTCCCAAAAGGCAACCTGATTTGTAGCTCTCTCCTTCGGAAGTGTACTCACTTTGGAGACTGCGGTTTCCATTTGTACACGATGCTCCCTTTATAGCCATGCACAGGTGAATTAGCTAGATGGTGTTTACTGACGAGCTTGGTGCTTTAGCCCCCACCCACTGCCCCCACCTTCAACCACCCCATCTCTGCATGAGCTGAGAAAAAGTGCTCCAGCCCTGCCCTCCTTCTCTTCTCTTAAGACCCAGGCAGCTTCTTGGGAAGGGCAGTCACCCCTGAATGTCCTTTTGTTGTTCAACCTCTATTATTTCCTGTCCTTCATATAAATTAACAAAACCTGCCAGCAAGACATCCCAGAAAAAGAGGCAAAGTCCTGGTGGGACTCAAGATGTGGGCCTGTTTCTCCCAAGGGGAGAAGTGCAGATGGCACCCCACTGCGAGCTTGGGTGCCATACAGAGCACACGGGGTGGGGTGGGGGGTGCCCTATTGGCACAGGTTGCGGGAGAGCTGCAGCCCACTGCTGATTTACCTTTTGGGAAACAGTTTAGGCCTGTCTGAGGAGACTCCCTCAGGTCATGTAAGAAAAATAGGTGAAAAGAAAAACGAGCTAAAATATACTAAGTTTTATCAAGTGACAGACACCAAGTTAAGTGCTTCCTAATGTGTTCTCTTACTTATTCCTCACAGCAGTGCTATGTGGCAGTAAACATTTCCATTCTCATTTGAGAAATGAGGAAAGTGACACTAGATGTTACGTAATCTCCCCAAGGTCAAATAACAAGATGGCGGCAGCAGTAGAATTAAAACCCAAGTACAACATGAAGGTCTAAACTCATATCAAAGAGGATGTACTTGTTTGGAAATTAGGTGCCTGGGTGTTTACTGCTGCCATCAAATTTATTTCCCAAAACACTCTCAAGTATCAGATCCCCTCACAAACACTAAGTAACTTTCCCAGATCCCACAGCTAGGAAGTGATGGGGCAGCTTGAAGGCAGGTGTACCTGTGGTGATGCAGGCAATGGAACTGGAGTGGGCATGGGGGCTCTAAGTGCTGGCATTAACTCCTCACCACTTTCCAGGGCATCAATCTCAGGACAAGGTTTTAAGGCGAAACCCTCCAGGGTGGGAGAGCATGAAATAACACCTATCATCACACTTCCCTGAGATTCAAGGTGAGTCCCAAGATATTCAGAGGGGCAGTGACCAGATCCAGAGGTCCCCTTCACCACTGGCTCTGAGTCCAAAAATATTTTGCATCTCATTCCTTAGAGGAAAGACTTCATAATGAAGAGCTGAAATCCTAGGGAGATAGTTTGAAGAAATTATCTTACTATAAGGACACTACCTGTTGGACCACTTTGGGTTAGTATGGGTTATTTGTGCATTGGGAAAATATGTAGGTGTTTTTTCTTTTCAAAAATTTTTATTGAAGTATATCATTCATACATGAATATACATAAACAATAAGCACATAGTAAAAGCGTGAACTTACAAAACAAACATACATAGCACATAGCACTCACATACATCACCCACTATCAACACCTTGTCTTGTGCGGAACATTTATTACAAATGATGAAATAGCATCATCTAAATATTACTACTACTGATAGTCCATTTTTTATGCAGAAATCACTGACCCAGCTTGTTGGTTCCTTCCACTGTTTAATCAACTCCTGCCCCCTCTTCAGTGTCAAAGTCCCTATGCCTCTAGCAAATCACCAACTCAAATGACTGAATTTATCAGTTTCTTTGGAATCAGAAAGGAAAATATCACTGCTCTTAATTCCTTAGAAGAAAGCTGATTTGCTAAGAGAGCTGCAACTTTATAAAAAACTGTGGGAGTATTTGGAAGTGGGTGGATAAAAGGTATAAATTTATATCATTTAAGAAAAATGGTTCACAGCTCAAATTATAAAGGAGGGTTTGACCACAGGGCAGACAGAGTCCATTCTTAGTTTAAAATTAACCCAAAGCAGCACACACTTCATTAGATATCGGGACCTAAGAAATTGCCAACGGTTGATGAACAAGATAAATGAAGACTCTACCTCACCTTTACATATAACCAACAATTTTCTGACCCACAGTGATACTAAAGTACATGCAATAATTAGAAATAGGAGAAAAATGGAATTGAACTGGGAAACACCTGAGTTCAGACTCTATGCTTGCTCCTTATTTTTATTTCTTTGCCTTGGTCTTCTCCTCTGTAAAATGGAAATATTCATATTTATTTTGGGTCTATTCATCTGCTAAATGAAATGAAGAGGGTAATTAATTTGGCACAGTGCTGAGAACAGAGTAATTGCTTATGAAATGCTTATTTATATTTTTATTTTTCCTATTAAGCAAAGTGTGTCTGAATTAGCTTCTGAATTAACCAAGTTTTGAGAATAATGGGTCCTCAGACTTCTACCTTTAGGGATTGTTAAGGTTACTTCCAGGATCAAAGAGAACTAAAGATTGTGATTTGAATTCATTACTTGAGTAAATACCCTTAGAATATAATTATTAGCTGCACTTTGGAGAAAGTTAGCATTTTTTAATTGATCCATGTAAATGTATAAATTGAGATTATAGATGGATACATTTTTCTATATAGTTAGATTACACATATATAATATATACACACATATGAATAGGAATGTATATATATGTATACATGTGCACATATGAATGTACAGAAAGTGAGAGAGTGAGACAGAGAGAAAGAGACAAAGATAAACAGACACTTCAAAATGAAACTGGGACACAAATGACAATATGGCTGAGCTTTGAAGACATTTTGCTGAGTGAAATAAGCCAGAACCAAAGGACAAATATTGCCTGATCTCACTGATATGAACTAAATATGAAGAATAAGCACTTGGAGTTAAAACCTAGAGTATGGGTCACTAGGAGATAGAATGAGGACTGAGAAGGGGTACTGATGCTTAATGTATGAAGACTTTTCAATTAACTTGACTGTAAAAGTGTGGAAATAGATGGAGTTGATGAGTATAACTAACTGAGCTAGTTTATAAATGGGATTGAGGCTCAAAGGGGTAGTCTAGGGGCATAAATGTCAATTGAAAGAAAGCTAGAGCTTAAGCCAGAGACTGAATAACATAGTGAACCCTGAGGCGGGTGAGGATTGTGGTTAATATTACAAATACGAGAAGGTTCTTGTATGAACTAGAACAAATGTATATCACTATTACAAGGTGGTGAGAATATGGAGATGCATGGGGAAAATACAATTAATGTAACTTATGGACTATATAGTTAACAGCAAAACTGTAATATTTTTGCATCAATGTCAAAGAAAATACTATGTTAATAATGGGGGGATTGTGGGAAAAAATATGCCAAATGCATGCTATGGACCATAGTTAGTGGTAATAGTCTGATCACTATCTATCGCAAATGTTCCACAACAATATAAGGTGTTGATGGAGGGGTATTGTATAGGAATTCAGTGCATTAGGCATGATTATTTTGTAAGTTCACAACTTCTCTAATAAAAAAGTTATTTATAGATAAAGATAAATAGACACTCTTAATTTCAAGATTGGAAGGGCCCCTGCCCAAGGATGCACAGGACACAAGGGAAAGTAAAAGAGCTCTAGCTCCCTAAAACGCCCTCTGAACCTGTCTGACTTGAACTAACTGAGGTAGATTATGAACACACATGAGCTACTTTGCTGGGTTTGATTTACACAATGTGAACGGTACTTGGTCCTCAAATAAGTCGTGTTCCCTACAAATAAAGATGCTAAGGCAGAAATAGGAAGTTCAAAAGACTAGAGCCTTGCAGGTAATGTTAAGGCATGCCCTTCCACTTGAGGTAGAGACGGGCCAGAGAGACAGAGAGGACTGAGGCAACCTGCAGGTCCAGGTCTGAGTGAGCAGCCTTCACTGAGCTCCAGGAACTTGGTGCCACGTGGGAACAGAGCCCAGCATTTGTTGGGTTGACTTTTTGTTCTTATTTGGTTTTATTTACTTGATTTTCTTCCCCCCACCCCTTTGGTTAGAAGCCATAAAATTGGGTACAAGTATTTAAAAATACTGAGTAGGCCAACAAAACTCTCTATACCAGCAGGTGTTCACCTGGCTTGATAAATTCTACCCACCATGCTTCACCACGATATAGTGCTTTAAAAGTCACACACACACTTTAAAAATTCCACGAGATGCTTATGCAAGGGGTGGGTCTGGGGAGGGATGGTTGGGGGGAAAAATGTACAGGCTCATGCCTGACTTCCCTGATTAGAGCAGAAAGAAAATCCAGAGTGTTGCAAGAGATGAGCTGAGCTGTTGGGTGGGAGAGAGAGCTTGAAGCCTGTGATCAATTTGATTCAAACTGATTCAAGAGGCAATTGGCAACCACTGCCTCATTCTCAGAAGGAAAAAAAAAAGCCATGATAGCAATTATGGCAAGAAAAGCTGATTCCTTTGACTGTACGTAGAATCAACTAGCGTAGAGAAAGCCTGCCAAGGGGAAAAGCAGGTGGGGCCTGCTGCCAGACCTAGGAAGGTGCGGTGGGGAGAAATTCCATTCTGTGGCTTTGCAAGAGCTCATTAACGGCGTGGGAATCTTTCTTCCCTCACCCCCTTTGCTGCCAGACAACCTGCTACAAGTCGGTGCTGCGCTACCAGAAGCGACCCGGCCTCCGTGGTGCGCGCGCCCATGGCGGTGTTTTTGTTATTATTGCATTTATCAAACATTTCCTGGGTAATCGGTTTCCTATGGCTTTCGCTCATGTAATCCTTAGGCTAACCCTTATGAGAGAGCTGATACCATCGTCTTCATTTCCCAGGATAAGAAATGGAGTCTTACAGAGGAAAGGTGGCTTTCCGGACATCCCCTGGGTACCAAGTGACCTCACCGTGACTGGGACCCACGTCGGCCTGATTTCAGGTTCTGAGCAGCCGATGGCTACGCTCTAGGACTTGAGTCCTAGTTCTTCGGCCCCTGCCATCGTGCGCCCCCTGCAGGACATGGCTTACTGCGTATCTTATCATTTCCTGATTTCACATCTGTCTCTCCCCCTTGAGACTGTCATCTCCTTGAGGACCAAGCCAGGGCATCAGTGCCGGCGTATGAACATGTGGCAGCTGATGAGACGACCAGAGGTGCAGCAGGCTGGTCCCACACTTATGCCTCAGAGCGACAACTGGAGCCTGGCAATCTGCAAAGCTGGACGGAGACTCACCCTGCTGTCAGATGAGGGCTCAGCTGCAGTCAAGTGCTTTGGGGGCGATTTGGTTTCAACACATCTGACAACTCTTTCCACAGGGATTCAGCAGGGCGTGGGAGAGAAGACCTATCCGACTTGAATCTCAACTCTGGGACCTCAAGGCCACGGAACACCTTTAGGAGCCATGCACTCATTTTGGAAGTGATAGCGCTTCAGTGTTGCAGGGAAAGTAAGAGCATGGGCACTACCTCAAAAGGGCCTGGGTTGCATTCCCAGTCCCCACTCCCTTTCCCAGATGCATCACAAGGGGCAGGTTACTTAACCTTGCCTTGCCCCCTCTTCCCCATCTATACAACAGTGAGCAATAGCAGAACCCACCTTATAGCACTGCTTTGCAGATTAAATGAGTTAATATATGAAACGTACTTAGTAAAATGCTACACGTGTGCTATCTATAGACATGCTGGTCATAGATCGGGGGCTAAGAAGATTCTTTTTGGCCTGGGACTCCACTGACAAGACCCTCTTGCATCCGGCTGTGGTCCAGTTTTCAGTTACTGCCAGTGGAGAACAAGCCTAAGAGGTGAATGTCACTGCATCATTCCATCTGCAGAATGGGTTGTGACTGGCTGCCCTGTGTGTTTCACAAGGTTAAAACCGAATGTGATCCTGCTTTAAAAAATATAAACCACTATGGACTTATTATAATTATTATGTTCACAAGGAGAATTCATCAAGAGCCATCTGTGCTTAATTAATCATGGATAAAACCAAAGTCGTCCTAACCAGGAATAAGGCTGGGTGTTAAAAATACAATGAAAAATCACTGGGTGTGTCAGAAACAGAACCATATCTTCTGAGAGGAGACGAAGCATGCTTTCACTCCTTCTTTCCTTGTTTTACACGTCCCCTTTCTTCTTGTTCTCTGACTGTTCCAGCCTTGCCTGGCATAAATTTCCCTGAGGAATTGCAGCTATTGGCGAATCACGGAAGATTATTGGCTGGTTACAGCTAATGAGCTATTTCATTTGCTACACTGCAGAAAACCCACCAGATCTTTTATTCTGATTCTCATTGCCAAGTGAGCTGTGGAGAGACACAGCTCTGGTGTGCTCCTTAAATATTGTATTTGCAGAAACCGCAATAGCTGAAAAGACGAGGCACAAAGATCAGCTTCCTTTTCCCTCAGTCTTTGTTTACCTATGTCCTTCTAAATATTCATTCATCCATCAATCCTAATGCAATAGAAATTGCCAAGGATTGCTAAACAAGGTTAAAAAACACGAAAGACTACTTTTGGAAGTGTATTTCTTGCCAGTGAAGCTACAAAAGGTGAATGTAGGCTTTCTCCACAGCACGTTTCTTCTCCGATTTCCTTGTGTCAAAGGAGGGGAGGGAGAGAGGGAAGGGAGGAAGGAAGAGAGGGAGGGAGGGAGGGAAAAAAGAAGAGACAGAATCCAACAATCCTAAAAGTGGGGACATGTCTTCCAGATATGTCCCTCTGGAGAACTCTGACACCTTTAATTACAGCAAAGTGCCAGCAGTAACTTCTCTTCATCTTTGGATCTCAAAAGCAATTCCTGACAGAGCTCCCCAAGAGAGTGATAGATGTAATTTTATTAGTTTCAGCAAGACACAGGCATGGCAGTTCAGCAAGGCCTTTTAGGGGGCCAGAGAGAAGGCAGATACCAAGAAAGCCATGAGACAAATAGAGCTGAAGGCAGATTTTATTAATGGCCAGTGGAAGCTGAGAGACCGAAAGTTTAGTGCAATAGCCTCCTTTCAGGGTATACTTTAAAAAAGAGAGAGAGAGAAAATATGAGATGATTACAGACCCTTTATATTTCAGTATCACTTACAACTGCTTGACTGCTGCTGCAAACGGAACTGTGAAAGAAGAGACATAAGGGAGAGTTTTGATTTAGCAACTTTTATGCCCAAAGCAGAAGGTCATGGGATCCTGAAGAAGGAAAAGTTATCAGCATTTGGGGTTTTGCATGGAGATTAGCAACAAAAAGAAAGCCTGCACAAGTTGTGCTAGTTAAGGGCAAACTGACTGTCTCCCCCACTTGACAGCAAAGTTTGCGGAAGTATAATAGCAGTATATTTTCCATATCCGCTTCCCAGGCATTCAATACTGTGGCACACAGCAGGTTCTAGTATAATTTTATGGCTAGCTCTCCATCAAAGAGTTGTGCTCCCCTTTCCATAGCATAGAACTGTCACTGGGAGGTGCCTGCCCATCTGGGAATAAATCAACAACTCCCTTTTCTATGTGCTTGTGGCTCTGTTTTAAGTTCTTGCCAGTGTAATATAAGCCTAAAAGAGATGTGTGACTTGTAGATCAGGATTTTCAAAAGTGAGTGTGTCTCTCTCCTGTTTCTCCTTCCTCGGGCTGGAAATCTAAAGTCACTGAAACCATAGGTCATGAAGGAGCTTGGGTTTCTGAATCATCATGTAGAGGAAAGTTGTTCACTGTTTGAGGAACAAATACATGGAATGTTCCATGGTAGATATTGGCATGTTGAGGTTCGCTTGTTACTACATCTATCTTTATCCTGACTAATACACCCTTTTAGTATCTGAACTTGAACGTGGATGTGTGTGATAGTTTGAAGCTATATGTACCCCCAGAAAAACATGTTCTTAAAGTGAATATTATTCCTGTGGGTGTGAGCCCATTGTAAGTGGGATCTTTTGATGAGGTTTATCAGTTAAGGTGTGGCCCTCCTCAATCAGGATGGCTCTTCGGTCTTGATCCTCTTACTAGGATCTTTATAAGTGGAGTAAAATTCCGTCAGAGAGAAAGAAAGCCACAGAAGCAAGAAGATGAAATCAATGAAACCCAGAAGAGAAGGGAGAGACCAGCAGACACTGCCATGTGGCTTGCCATGTGGGACAGGAGTCCAGGATTACTGGCAGTGGGTCTTGGGAAAGAAAGCATCACCTTGATGATGCCTTGATTTGGACATTTTCCCAGCCTCAAAACCATGAGTGAATAAATTCCCGTTGGTTAAGCCAAACCATTTCATTGTATTTGTCTACGCAGCTTTAGCATGAGTGCTTAGCATGAGTGTTCAATTCAGCTCATAGAGTAAAAAATGCAAACCAACCTGTTCAACAAATACCTTCGTAATGCCAATGCTAAAGGCTGTCCAGGAATAAGGGTGAGTATCTGCTGGTAAGGTATGGAACTTTCTTTGGGATAGTGAGGATTTGGAGATTGGGCAGGCACCGGCATAAATTACTGTAAGTTGAGATATTTAATTCTCCAGTTTTTCTTTGAAAGTGGCTGCAGCAGTGTCACATATCAGTGGAGTGGGTCTCCCTGCCTAGTAAGGGATTTATTAAGATTCTTTGAGCAAAGAGGTTTAATCAAGGTCAACGCCTCCAGGCACAGTGGCAACAAGCCCTGTACCTAAACCATGTCAGTTCCCTGCTTTGGGAAATGTTCATAAACCTCTGCTGGCCTGTCAAAATGAAAAAGAAAAAAAAAAAAAGCTACATGGGAATCACTGATAAACTGGTATTGATTTTCACAGATCACCCTTGTCAAAAGGATTTATTGATGTGTCAATGTGTGTTGTCCAGAGGATCATAGCAGGATGGCTTTGAAGGATTTATAAGAAATCTACCGGTTTTAATACACTCAGTGGTAAATAACTAACAAGTACTGCACATATTGATTCTTGTCATGTGGTCAATGCAATCTTTAGCCCACTAATTGTCAGTATTGACAAACAGTTCATGATCTAAATGAGCAGCTGGACATCCGCGCTAAATGCAACGTTTCTAAATGGCGCTCTCCTTGCTGTTCTTAGCCTAATGTTCATGGAGCAACCTTGCAGGTAGTTGACTCTTGGCAGGTGAAAGTGCGGTAATTAATTCCTCCTTGCTGTCAAATGTCACTATAAAGGGAGAGGGGAGGAAAGGCAAGTCCAGTCACAGTATGCATGCCTAATACCCAGGTCCTTGAACTGTGTCCAGCCATATCCTTCAAGGCCCATCTCAAATGCCTCTTCTTAGGAAAGGCCTTCCAGAACTGTGCCACCTGTGGGGGTTGCTGCCACTCCAAAATCCTCTGCCACTCCTCGGAAACTAGTCATGCAACATCTCTCTATAATGAGCTCTCATTTAGCTATTGTGTTAGGACTAAATCTCTTTTTTTTCCAATGGTATAAGAGTTTCTTAAATTTAGGGAGAGTCTAAACAGGTAGTTATGGATTTCATTGAGAAGATGATGAACACTAATTAACACTTTCCCTAGAGTGATTTCCAGGCAACACATTTGAAAAAAGGTTTTTAGGGGTTCATGAAAGGACTAGGGAATCCGTGGACCCCCAAAACAGGAATTTAGAGGCAACTGAAAATCCAAGATCAAATTAAAATTTTATGACTTCCCAGCTATCTGAACTCAGATAAGTTAATTAACCTTTCAATTTCTTCATCCTTATCATAAGAATAATCTTAAATCACAGGTTTGTTGTAAATATTAATTGAATGGATACATTGAGTATGCTTTGCATACAATATCTACTACAGAAAATAATTAGGATCATTCAAGATTTCTAAGTTTACTTCTTCCTTGATTTTACCACATTTATTGAGCACTAATCATGGGTCAGGTATGAATCCATTGCTATGTGCCACAGTTGATTTATCCATACCATCACACATAATATCTTCCTTACTAGAGTTGCTCAATTGATTCTTTTCAATAGATTAAGATCCTTACCATAGAATAGGACAACCTTTAAATCATTCTATCATATTATTGTTTATCAAGGATCTTGATATTACTGTGGACTAAAATTGTTTATACTGACTTCCGGCAAGATGGTGGCTGAGTGAGCTTGCCTTGCCGTCTCTCCTGGGAAGAGGCAGCTGGGCACCGCTGGAGGTTCTCCGGGACCAGGCTTTTTCAGGATTTTTTCAGGGCAGGAAGTGTCTGGACATCGATTTGGTGGGAAGGTAACGGAAAGGACTGGTCTATAAGATATAAATTGGGACTTTTCAGGAGGGGGAGGCAAGATGGCGGCTGAGTGAACTTCCCGGTTACTAGCTCCTGGGGGGAATCGGTTGGGAGGCGTCGGAGACTCTTTGGGACCGGCTGTTTCGGGATTTTTCCTGGTCCGGAGGTGTCTGGACATCGATTTGGAGGGAAGGTAACAGAGAGGATCCATCTGTGAAATATACACGGAGATCCCAGCTACGTGTGGAGGATTCCCTCCTTGGGTAGGCGGAGCCGAGGCAGCTAGCACCGCGCGGAGCCCCGGCGGGCGGCGGCCAGGGTAGCCGATTCCGGCCGAGCCCGGCTGAGCCGCGGCAGGCGGGGGGGCGGAGCCCGGCTGAGCTCGGCCGAGCCCAGCCGCGCCACGCCGCGCGGCGAGCGGGAGAGCCGTGCCGCGCTGCGCCGCGAGCGGGAGAGCCGAGCCGCGCTGTGCCACGCCGGGCGGCAGGCGGGAAAGCCGAGCCCGGCCGAGCGCAGCCGAGCCCAGCCAAGCCGCGCCGGGCGGCGGGCGGGGGACCGGAGCCCAGCTGAGCCCAGCCGAGCCTGGCGGCGGGGTTTCTGTTCTTTGGTTTTTTTTTATTTTTTATTTTTTGTTGTTGTTCTTGTTCTTGTTGTTCTTTTTTTTTTTTTTTTTCAATCCTCTCTTTCTTGTCCCCAATATTCTTCTTATACTATTTTACCTTAACAATACAATAGGTCCTACAGGAAATACCTCACATTTGCTGGGTTTCCTCACCCTCCACTGCCTCATTTCTCTGTGAATAGATTTAGCCTATCTACACTATCCCCTTTCCCCTACAACTTGATATCCTCCACCATCTGCTATCTCTCCTATATTCCATCTCCCTTTCTTTGATCCACAAAGTGTCTAACTCTTAATTTCTAATACCTTTGTTTAGTTTTCCATCTGGTATTCGTCCCTGAAACTATTACCTTTCTTTTCTCTTTCCCTCTCTCACGAAAACAATAGCCTCTTAGTACGTACCACATTCCTCCCATATTCAGTCGTCTACCTCATTATAGGTACTTTCCTACTACTATAACTCTACACAATTTACATGATCTAACCTCCATCCTCCCAGAACTCATATTGTTGCTTTGTAAACATATATCACCAATACTACTTCACACTTTTTCCTTCCTTACACAATGGACTTTCCCCAGCACTAATACTTTCCTTTAAAGTGAGCTTAACTAGCAATAAGAAATTGGAATAAGAAGAACAAAGTGACAAAGAGAAGATATAACACTTACGCAAAAACAACAGCTAATTAATCTCCAAGACTAGACAAAGAAGCTAAGGAACTGATTAAACCCGTCAAGAAAAAATGTTGACAAGACAGCAACAAAAATCTACAAACCAAACCAGTAATCAGGAAAACATGGCTGAATCCAATCAACAAACTGAAAATCAGGAAGGGGGGCAGGACTTCGCACAAGCAATGAAAGATCTCAGAACATTTATCACCGACAAATTTGATGAAGTAATGAAAGAGGTTAACAGCGTGAAGACAACACTCGGAGGGGAAATTGCAGACATGCGCAAAAAAATAACAGATATGATGGAAATGAACACCACAATTCAAGAAATAAAAAATACACTTGCAGCAAATATCAGCAGACTAGAAGAGGCAGAGCAGAGAATTAGTGATGTGGAAGACAGTGCATTGGAAATCAAACAGATAGTAGAAGTGGTCAATAAAAAGGTAGAAAAAATCCAGATAGGACTTAGGGACCTGAATGATAACGCAAAACGCTCAAACATACGTATTATAGGCATTCCAGAAGGAGAAGAGAAGGGAAAGGGGTCAGAAGGAGGGTTGCAGGAAATAATGAATGAAAACTTCCCAAATCTACTGAAAGAGACAGATGTACATATCCAAGAAGCACAGCGCACTCCACTGGTCATAAACCCCAACAGGCCCACCCCAAGACATATACTTGTCAAATTATCCAATGCTCAAGACAAAGAAAAAATTCTAAAAGCAGCAAGAGAAAAGAAAACCATCACATACAAGGGAAACTCCATAAGATTAAGTGCTGATTTCTCATCTGAAACGATGGAGGCAAGAAGGCAGTGGTATGATATAGTCAAGGTACTAAAGGAAAAAAATTTCCAACCAAGAATACTCTATCCAGCTAAACTAGCATTCAAAAATGATGGAGAGTTCAAAATATTCACAGATAAACAGAAACTGAAAGAGTATATCAACAAGAAACCTCCCCTTCAAGAAATTCTTAAGGGAATTCTGCAGGAAGAAAGGAAAAAACAGGACAGTCAGAGATGGAGGAGAGTGTAAAAGCAACAAGAAAGACAAAAATAGAAGGGGAAAATAAAATAATACAAACAAAATATAACAAACACAAATCCAACCAAAATATGGCTACCATAAATAACTCTCTAAACGTAATAACACTGAATGTCAACGGATTAAACTCACCTATCAAAAGATTCAGACTGGGACACTGGATAAGGAAATACGACCCATCTATATGCTGCCTACAAGAGACACATCTTAGACCCAGAGACTCATGGAGGTTGAAAGTGAATGGCTGGAAAACAATCATACAAGCAAACAACAACCAAAAAAAGGCAGGAGTAGCTATATTAATATCAGACAAAATAGACTTTAAATGCGAAACAATTGTGAGAGACAAAGAAGGATACTATATTTTAGTGAAAGGGACAATTTGTCAAGAAGATCGAACAATCATAAATATTTATGCTCCTAACCATGGCGCCTCTAAATATGTGAGGCAAACGCTGGAAAAACTAAGTGAAAAAATAGATGCATCTACAATTATAGTGGGGGATTTTAATACACCACTATCAACTGTGGACAGAACATCTCAAAAGAGAATCACTAAAGAAACAAAACATTTGAACAGTATATTAGAAGAGCTGGATCTAATAGACATACATAGATCATTACACCCAAACACAGCAGGATATACATTTTTCTCAAGCGCACATGGAACATTCTCCAAGATTGACCATATGCTAGGCCACAAAGAAAGGCTTAATGAATTCAGAAAGATCGAAATCATACAAAACAATATCTCTGACCACAGTGGAGTCAAGCTGGAAATTTGCAAGGGACAGAGACCCAGACTTCACACGACAATTTGGAAATTAAACAGCACACTCTTAGAAAAACAGTGGGTCAAAGAGGAAATCTCAAAAGAAATCAATGACTACCTTGAAACAAATGATAATGATAACACAACATACCAAAATTTATGGGATGCAGCAAAAGCGGTACTGAGAGGGAAATTTATAGCCATAAATTCATATATCAAAAAAGAAGAAAGAGCAGAAATTGAAGAATTAACTGCACATTTGAAGGAATTAGAAAAACAACAACAAAGTAACCCAACAGGAAGAAGAAGGAAGGAAATAACAAAGATAAGAGCAGAACTAAATGAAATAGAAAATAAGAAAGCACTTGAAAAAATAAACAAGACCAAGAGCTGGTTTTTTGAGAAGATCAACAAAATTGACAAACCTTTAGCGAGACTAACAAAGAAAAAAAGAGAAAAGATGCAAATACACAAAATAAGAAATGAGAAAGGTGAAATCACCACTGACCCCACAGAAATAAAGACTATCATAAGAGGATACTTTGAAAAACTATATTCCAACAAAAATGACAATTTAGAGGAAATGGACAAATTCCTAGAAATACATAAGCAGCCCATACTGACAAAAGAAGAAATTGATGATCTTAACAAACCAATCACAAGCAAAGAGATAGAATCAGTCATTAAAAATCTCCCAACTAAGAAGAGCCCAGGGCCAGACGGCTTCACAGGTGAATTCTACAAAACATTCCGGAAAGAACTAACACCAATCCTGTTGAAACTATTCCAAAAAATCGAAACAGAAGGAACACTGCCTAATTCCTTCTATGATGCCAACATTACCCTAGTACCAAAGCCAAACAAAGACACCACAAGAAAGGAAAATTACAGACCAATTTCTCTAATGAACCTAGACGCAAAAATACTTAACAAAATACTTGCTAATCGTATTCAACAACACATTAAACGAATTATACACCATGACCAAGTGGGATTTATTCCAGGTATGCAAGGATGGTTCAACATAAGAAAATCAATCAATGTAATACACCATATAAACAGATTGAGAGAAAAAAACCACATGATTATATCTATAGATGCAGAAAAGGCATTTGACAAAATACAGCACCCCTTCCTGATAAAAAACACTCCAAAAGATCGGAATACAAGGAAACTTTTTGAACATGATAAAGAGTATATATGAAAAACCTAAAGCCAACATTGTTTACAATGGCGAAATCCTGAAATCCTTCCCTCTAAAATCAGGAACAAGACAAGGATGCCCATTGTCTCCGCTCCTATTTAACATTGTCTTGGAAGTACTGGCTCGAGCACTGAGACAAGAACCAGATATAAAAGGCATTCAAATTGGAAGGGAAGAAGTCAAAATTTCATTATTTGCAGATGACATGATCCTATATATAGAAAACCCTGAGAGATCTACAACAAAGCTCCTAGAACTCATAAATGAGTTTAGCAAAGTCGCAGGTTATAAGATCAATGCGCAAAATCAGTAGCATTTCTATACACCAATAATGAGCAAGATCAGGAGGAAATCAAGAAACAAATACCATTCACAATAGTAAATAAAAAAATCAAATACTTAGGAATAAATTTAACTAAAGATGTAAAAAACTTATACATCGAGAACTATACAAGATTGTTCAAGGAAATCAAAGAAGACCTAAATAAATGGAAGAATATTCCCTGTTCATGGATAGGAAGACTGAATATTATTAAGATGTCTATCCTACCAAAACTGATCTACACATTCAATGCAATCCCAATAAAAATCAACACAGCCTTCTTTAAGGAACTAGAAAAACTAACTATGAAATTTATTTGGAATAAAAAGAGGCCCCGAATAGCCAAAGACATATTGAAAAAGAAAAACGAAATAGGAGGAATCACACTTCCTGACTTCAAAACATACTACAAAGCTACAGTAGTGAAAACAGCATGGTACTGGCATAAGGAGAGACACACAGACCAATGGAATCGAATTGAAAGTTCAGATATAGAACCTCATGTATATAGCCATATAATATTCGATAAAGCCACCAAACCCTCTCAACTGGGAGAGAATGGCCTATTCAACAAATGGTGCCTGGAGAACTGGATAGCTATATGTAGAAGAATGAAAGAGGATTACCATCTCACACCTTATACAAAGATCAACTCAAGATGGATCAAAGACCTAAATATAAGAGCCAAGACCATAAAGACCTTGGAAAGCAGTGTAGGGAAACATCTACAGGACCTTGTAATAGGAAATGGCTTCATGAATATCACACCAAAAGCACGAGCAGCAAAAGAACAAATAGATAAATGGGACTACCTCAAAATTAAAGCCTTTTGCACCTCAAAGGAGTTTGTCAAGAAAGTAAAAAGGGAACCCACACAATGGGAGAAAATATTTGGCAACCATATATCTGATAAGAGACTTATAACTTGCATATATAAAGAACTCATAGATCTCGAAAACAAAAAGATAAACAACCCATTTAAAAAATGGGAAAAAGATTTAAACAGACACTTCTCCAAAGAAGAAATACAAATGGCTAAAAAGCACATGAAAAAATGCTCCAAATCCCTAGCTATCAGGGAAATGCAAATCAAAACTACAATGATATACCATCTTACTCCCATAAGATTGGCAGCCATGAAAAAAACAGTAGAATACAAATGCTGGAGAGGATGTGAAGAAAGGGGAACACTCATCCATTGCTGGTGGGAATGCAGAAGGATCCAACCATTCTGGAGGACAGTTTGGCAGTTTCTCAAAAAATTATCCATAGATTTGCCATATGACCCAGCAATACCACTGCTGGGTATATACCCATCAGATCTGAAAACAAGGACACAAACCGATATATGTACACCAATGCTCATAGCAGCATTGTTCACCATCGCCAAAAGTTGGAATCAATCCAAAAGTCCATCAACAGATGAGTGGATCAATAAAATGTGGTATATACACACAATGGAATACTACTCAGCTGTAGGAACCAATACACTACAATCGCACGTGATAACATGGATGAACCTTGAGAATCTTATGTTGAGTGAAGCAACCCAGGCATTGAAGGACAAATACTATATGACCTCAATGATATGAAATAAGTTAACTGCCTCAGAGAGCTAGAGTCTGGAAAAGTGGCTTACTGGAAATCGGGGGGTGGAGGAAGGATGTGAGTTAATGTCTGTAGGGGTGGAATCTGTGATGAGCTGGGGGTAAGTATGAGCACAAAGAAGGGACAAAATGGGGGCAAGGGGTTACCTTCGGGTGGGGTTTTCTGGGTTTGAGGGGGGCTGGGGATGGGAAGAGGGGAAATATGGTCCAAGAAATAGGTGGGAGGGAGGGGCAACATACAAACATGGGAGAGTGCCAGAAGTTCATTGAGAACTAAATGTTAAGTAAAACGTATCAAAGTATAAGTAGGAGGGTTACCTGGTTAGGACGCTCAGGGGGTATGGTCTGATGCGGGAGGACTCCGGAGGGAATAGCTGAAGGCTCATTTTGCCAAGGTGGGTTCTACCATTGGGTGGGGTGGACCCATATCCTGGGGAAGACTAATGCCGTCGAATAGAGAGAACTGTATCTCTCGTGAGAAAGGACGGCTCCCAGGGCATTAGATTGGCAGGCGTTGTGGGCCCTAAGGGGAGGGGAAAATGGACGTGCAATGGATGGAACAAAGGTAAATAAGGGGGCAAAAGAGGAGTTATGTGAGAGTACACGAGGATGAATATAAAACAGCTAATATTACACCAAAAACATATAGGGGATGACAGACTAATAATGAAAACCATAAGACAAAACATAGGATAACTAAAAAATTTAGAAAACTGTACAACCTAAAGTATGGACCACATAGTAAGCACAAATGTTACCTTGTTTGAAAACTATAGTTTCGGAATCTGTACATCAGTTTCAGGAAATATGATATGAATAAGTTAAAAGATTATTGCTGTGGAAGGGAAAAGGTTTTATGGTGGATCTGGGGAAATACTGTATATTGTATATATGAATTTTGGTGATCTAAGACTCTTCTGAAGCTGACATTATGTTGGGATTCACTTTACGGCAAGTTTTGGATCACAGAGTGGTTCAACAATGGCAGCGGAGGAATACTGATATGGGATGTTATTGACAGGATATATATGGTTGACAGGGAGTTATACAGGGCATATGCCCAGGGTATATGGTAATATCTATATATACTCATAGTGGAAACAATTAAAAACAACAGCTGGGGGGGTACTGGGCTCCTGGCCGGGGGGTCACTGTTGTGGGCCCTGGGAGAGCAGCGGCAATCCTCCAGGTGCAACGGCAAGAACCAGGAAGGAAGGAGGGCCCAACAGTGGGCTCTTGATACTAATGGCTACACTTTTGAGCCTATGCACCTGCAATAAGAACAAGGCCTAGAGTAGCATTGTGCCTGGGGGTTTCCTCCTGACAGCCTTCATGTTACTCAAATGTGGCCACTCTCACAGCCAAACTCAGCGTGTAGATGTGATGCATTCCCCCCAGCGTGGGACACGACACCCGGGGATGAGCCTCCCTGGCACCGAGGGATCACTACCACATACCAGCTGAAGAAGCAACTAGAAAATGACCTTGAATTAAAGATTCAATGCGGAACAGCAGAATATACCTATCTACATATAATAACATGACTTCGGGAAGTGGTTTGACCTAATGTAAGGGGGAAATGGAAAAGAGAAATGAGATTATAAGGCTGTGAGTCTCTAAAAAAGAGTCTGGAGGTTGTCAGAAGGAATACCCCTATGTACAACTGAACAGAGTCTAAGAGACAGATAAGGTAGATACAACCCCAGGTATTGGTTCTTTTGAGGGATAAAGAGACCCACGGGTTCTGTGGTCATGGCAGAAGGGGTTCACTGCCATGACAGATGGCCCTTCTTTGGAGCTGGTGTTTCTGCGTGATGGAAATGGACTCAGAGGGGATCTCTTTTCACAAGACTTGCATGCTACTTTATTGGAATTGTTGTTGGTGCTGGGTTTAAGATATATGTAGGGGATTTGAATCTCTGGACTGATAATATGACACCCAGGCCCAGAGCCTCAACAGACTTCAGCTCCTACACTTTGACTTATTGGACTTACTCCACTCAGCTAACATGGAGTTGAAGAAGGTCAACCACCACAACATGGAGCCTAGAGTGTCTACAACTAGAAGCGGGAAGAGTGCATCCAGTACCCATGTGGAATCTAAGCCCTCACTTGACATAGGTGTGCAATGGACACAACCAATCCAATGTCCACAGAGAAAATGTGGAATGGGTGTGGGAACGGTAGCCATGGGGGCTGCTGGGTGTGGGGAACGGGAGGAAGAAATGAGATGTGGAGGCGTTTTCGGGACGTGGAGTTGTCCTGGATAGTGCTTCACGGACAATTACGGGACACTGTAGATCCCCCCAGGGCCCACTGGATGGAACGTGAGAGAGTCTGGGCTATGATGTGGACCATTGACTATGGGGTGCAGTGATGTTCAGAGATGAACTTACCAGGTGCAATGGATGTATCACGATGATGGGAGAGAGTGTTGCTGTGGGGGGAGTGGGGGGCGGGGGCGGTGGGGTTGAATGGGACCTCATATATTTTTTTTAATGTAATTAAAAAATAATAATAATAATAAATAAATATTAAAAAAATAAATAAATAAATAAAGTTGGGTAAAAAGGACTAGAACCAGTCCTGGGTTAACCGTTAGACTTAACATGAACTAGGTTCTCAGCAAAGCATGGTCACCCTCCAAATAAAACAATTTAGTGTCTGATAAAAAAAAATAAAAAAATAAAAAATAAAAAATAAAAAATAAAATAAAATTGTTTATACTATATTACAACTCTATTGTACTCATCAAAGTTGTAAGAAATCTTTCAGAGAAAGGGCATTTATCAGACCATATTTTCTGTAATGACCCTCCAATCTGTTATTTCTGTGAAATAGTATCATATATTAAATACAGTTTACTCATCCTTAAATATATACTTGCTCAACTTTAAACATCTAAGTTGAATTTAGGAGGATAACTATTGCATTCATACTACAGCTCAGAAACACATATCGACTTTTACCTAGATTTGTTTTAAAAACATTTTGTTCCCCGTTGAAGAAAAGCACTACAAAATGCAACTAGAAATGCAGGTAAAAGACTGAAGCCGGGATACACATCTATGCATCTGATCTTTGAAGCTGTTTTAAACTTGGAAGACTGACTATATGGCCAAAAAGAATAACATATTGTTCTAATTAACAAAATCAACAAATCTCATAGAGTTATAGAAACTTTTCTAATTATTTTTATCAATAATTATTCTTCAAGGGCCTGCATTCTGTCCCATCATGTCTTCATCTTTATTCTGCTAATGGGAAAACTTGAGATAATCACAAATAATCTTAGGCCTTATCACCTGGATGAGAGGCCTCCAGAAATTTAATTTCACATTGCAAGCAATCCTCAGTTCCATCTTTTATAATTTCTCACTGTATTTCCTGATAATTGAGGTTTAGCACATCGACATTTGCAAGGCAGAGAGCCTAGGTGTCTGGAGACATTGACTGACACTCCATTGTCTGCGATGTAGCTTTTTAAGGAAGTGACAACCTGTCTGATCTTACAAATGTCTCCTATGTCCAATTATCACCAGCCATTTAGGTGAATGACAAGATATCAAGAGGAAATTCTTTCCAAATCACTTTCTCTCCTTCTCTCCTTTCCTTTTTCTCTTAACACAGAAGGGCTCCTTATCATGAGATCTAAGAAACATGGATGTTAACCCTGTCGTACTCAAGAAAGTTTTAAATAAGATTGTTTCATTTTTTTCCTCCCAAATCCAAATCTGATACTTATGAGACCAGCAGAGCTAACCCTCTTCTTTGACTGTAGTGTAATCTCTTGCAGCCCTGCAGTTCTTACCCTCAAGGGAAAAACATGAGTGAAAATGATAAATACTTGAGACTGGAACTAACAATAGATTAGATAGATAGATAGATAGATACATAGATGATAGATAGATACATAGATACATAGATAAACAGATGGATAAATAGATGTATAGATGATAGATACATTGATACATAGATACATAGAATTGATAAGAAAGGGCTACTACTGCGATGTCTTTGGCTTTGGAATAAGTTGATTGTGAGGTAGGATTAGAAAGATTAAAGAGAACAAGAGTATAAAATAGCTCAATATTTCATTTTTATGAAAATGCACAATAACAATAATTGTATTCACCAGAAGTGTTCTTCCAAGGAACTCTAAATATTATGCCAACATTTCCTCATTAATCTTCTTCATAATCTTGCAAGACGGTTAAGCAGCAAAAATTAACATTCAGTTTTTACCAGTGAAAAATAGAACATAGAGACTTCCAGCTCTTCGTTGTGCTTCAATTCAGTCATATGTATAAGAATATACATAGTAAGAATACATGTATTGTAAGGAGTAAATGAGTAACTACACAGAAAGAGGCTTAGAAGAGAGTCCAGCTCATTGCAAAAATTTACTAAATGTGATGTGATACTATTATTGTTAGTAGAGTCATTTGAATAAACAATGAAAGTGGGAGAAAGTCACCTTCACATTTCCTCTGAAGCTTCAACACTCAAGAGAGGAACATACCTCAATTCTAATCAACAAGCACCTACTTTACAATGATGCCACAGAAAGCACCCAAGATCGATAAAAAGAGTTTCCTGCATTTATATAGCACTCTTCATTTACAAAGTACTTTTAGATATATCTTCTGTGACCCTTACAACCATCCAGTGAGGGAGAGAAGTTATTACATTTAATAAGTAAGAATGTGAAGAATGGAGAATAAATGACACACCTAAGGTCATCAGCCAGCTAAGAAGCCAAGACAAACTCGAAATCAGTTTTCTTGCCATGTGTTCTTCCTCTCCTGCAATGGTGGGGATTTTCTATGTTTTTGTTTCTTTGGGCTTTTTTGAGGGGTTAGGGGATCACCCCTTTTGACCCCCTCTACCTGCCAACACTTTGACTTCCTTCAGGAGAATTAGCCAAGGCATCTATAGCAGTTGAGGGAGACCTTCAAGCTGCTTTTCCAGTTATTTTCTCTTCCTGTTGGTGCAGTCTAGAAGAACTAAGACTTGGAAAGTCAGATTCATTCTCTAATGACTTTGACTCTTGAATAGCAGGACACCAGGTAGAAAGAAATATGGTTTCATGCAGTGATTGCAATTGGATGAGGCTATGAAGTCATTTCTGCTAATACTTTCTGGATCTAATAGTTTCCAACTTCCCCAGACCTAATTCCTTAGCCTCCCTCCCTATTTTCTGAGCAATTTTTGTAATAATCCAATAAAATATCTGTTTAAGTCAATGAGAGTCAGTCTTTTGTCTGCAACTCAAGAGTCCAAGCTGATGCACCATTGCCATCTCTTTCTTTCTCTCCTTTATTCCAGCAAACGCATATTTTGAGTGCCTGTCATGTGCCATCTGCCAGACAAGGAATTATAGTTTGGCATATAATCAAGGTGGACAAGTGTAATCATCTAAGAGAATTCAGTTTAGAAGAAGTTAGGTAAAAGGGCCACGATTGGGAGTACAGTATAATGGGCACCAGAAAACAGACACATCTGAGCTATCTGGAGAGACCATGAGAGCTTCCTTCAGAAGAAGGGATTTCAGGTGGGTCCTGAAAAAATGAGCAGGACTGGCAACCCATTTTCAAACACACTGGAAAGAAAAATATTGTATTTAATTCAAAAGCAAAAGTATTTTCCTTTGAAGAAGCAATGCCTGATTTATGGAGAATATTTAGGGAAATATAATTCTATATATTCATATCACTCAATATATTATGTAACCTTTGTTAACATCACCCCTAAACCTACCGTAGAGAAAGAGAGTATGAGCTTCAACAAAAATTTTTAATTGCAAGTACAAGGCAAAGTTTTTGTATTTTTCTTTGCACTCATCAGATTCATCACTGGGATGATACTACGAAATCTTTCCAGGTTTTGATTGAGATTTTCCAACTAAGAGCTGTAAGAATAGTATGTATGTCAGTATAGTAACCAGACCAAATACTAAAATATTTCTAAAACCTCTAAACTGTCCCTTATACTACGGCATAGGGAGGGTGGGGTAGGCAGGAAACAGCAGAGTTTCTTTGTTAATTTTTCCTAAATTCCAAAGGATTTATGTAGGGGCAACAAGATTTAACTGGGGTTGTGAATACTCCTGAATTTTTGTTGGGCCTAAACAGAATCAATCTGAAAGATTTCTAGATAAAGTTTTATGGTATTAATAAGCCCTTCCAACAAATCCTCTAGTTTTCCCAAATACTTTCTTGGGATGATCCTCCTACCCCAGGGCCTGTGGACAAGCTGTAGTCTCTGTTTAAGCTGCCTTTCTCCTCTTCTTCTCTTCCTACCTACCCAACCCAATCTTCAAGCCTCAGTTCAAGCATCACCTCTTCCAGGAAGCCCATACCCTCAATATTAAATTCTGGGTACCTTTCTCATAGCTCACTCTGCCTTTCTTTCACAATGTAACAGAGTTGTGATTATATTTTTGCCTAATTATATGATAAGTGATCAACAACTGGTCTGTAAACTCTGTAGGAACAGTGGGATGGTTAAGTTCATACATCAACTTGGCCAGTTTATGCTGTCCAGTTTTTTGGTTAAGCAAGCACTAGTTTGATTGTTACTGTGAGGATATTTTGTGGACTTAAATGATCAATAAGTTGATTGCATCTATGACTGATGACATTTACAATCAACTGAGGAGATTCCACAATGGGAGATACCTAATCCAATCAGTTGAAGGCATTAAAAGGAGAAGTGATGATTTCAACAGTCAGAAGAGAGAATTCCCATCGCTACTTCAGCTAACTATCTTCTGGGAAAATCATCAAAAGCCTTCATTGGAGTTCCCAGGTTTCAGCATGCCCTAAGG
This sequence comes from Dasypus novemcinctus, assembly GCF_030445035.2. Classification (NCBI taxonomy): domain Eukaryota; kingdom Metazoa; phylum Chordata; class Mammalia; order Cingulata; family Dasypodidae; genus Dasypus; species Dasypus novemcinctus. Next base: position 192,596,540 of record NC_080673.1, on the reverse strand, counting down.
AATTTGGACTTGCAGATCTGCACAGTCATATGAAACAATTTTATAAAGTCTTGCCATATTTACAGATATTTCCTATAAGTTCTATTTCCCTAGAGAACCCTGATTAATATAGTTTTGGTTCCAGGGGTGGTCCTTAAGAACCGAATCTTAAGGATGAGATTTCTGAATTGGACATTGGTTCTCTAATCTGATTAGATTAAAAGGTACTAATGACTCTATTTCTAATAATCAAAATGGCACTGATAGTCCATGGCCTGAGATGGCATTTGAGATGTAAAAAGAATCACCACTGGATAAGGCCACTCAAATGCTTATAAAAACCAAGTCTCTGATTGAGTGTTTTTGACACCTTAACAGAGTGTTGTGGAGTTACAACATAAAAATGTTGGCTGGTTGTTCTTAAATATACTGACTAGAGTTATAAAAGAAATGCATGAGCTCAGGGTTCAAATTTGCAACCTAAGTACCACATGAAAGGAGTGAAAGTTACTGTGTAAGCCCTGAAAGAATAACTTATTTCATATATCTGCAAACGAGATCTCTGAAAACCAGGCCCAGAGTCTCATTATGCAAGTGGCTGAATTACAGTGTAAACTAAATTCCCAACCTTGTAAGGTGTCTGCTGTTAAAGAGAGGGCATTGTTTGGAAAGGAATGTGATCCTAAAAATTGGTATGGGGACATATGGTTGATAATGATGGTGGTGGAGACATTGAAGCCCTGTATTCTGCTGAGTCATTGCCAGATAAACCTGTAATGGTCTGTGAAGGTGTGTTTGCCTACTGATTTATGGGCTGTCATCAATGACATCAATATCATTCTTGGGCTGGATGGTCAAGAACTTGAAAGGAATATGATTGGAAAATTGGTGACAAAGAGTTCTGGGGAAGAGGTATGTGGATTGACGTTTCCGAGTGGGCAAAAACATTGAAGGTATTTGTGTCCTTAGTGAATGTTTACCCAAGGATGACTTCAGCAGAGGAAGATTTCAATAATCAAGTGGATAAGATGATCTATACTGTAGATACCAGTCAGCCTCTTTCCTCAGGCACTCCTGTCCTTGCCTAATTGGTTCATAAACAAAGCGGCCATGGTTGTGGGATGGAGGTTATACTGGGGTTCAGCAACATGGAATTCAACTAACCAAACCTGACCTGGCTACAGTCACTGTTGAGTGTCCAATCTGCTAGTAGCAGAGACCAACAGTTAGTGCTTAATATGGCACCCTGGTGTGATCCTCTGCTACCTGGTGGCAAGTTTATTACATTGGACCATATCCATCATGGAAGAGGCAGCATTTTATTCTAACTGGAATAGACACAGTCCAGATATGGATTTGCCTTTCCTGCACAAAATGCTTCTGCCAGAATTGTCATCTGTAGACTTACAGAATGCCTTATCAAAATCATGTTATTCCACACAGCATTACTTCTGATCAAGGAGCTCACTTCACAGCATGTGATGTGCAGGAATGGGCACATGCTCATGGATCCTGGAGCAGCTGAATTGATAGAACTGTGGAATGACCTTTTGAAGACCCAATCACAGCACTAACTAGGTGTCAATACCTTGCAGGGTTGGAACAATTTTATCCAAGAGGCTGTGTATGCTTTAAATCAGCATTTACTCTGTGTTGTTTCTCCCATAGCCAGGATTCACAGGTCCAGGAATCAAGGGGTGGAAATAGGAGGGTACCAATCCCTATTACCCCTAGGGCTCCACTAGGAAAATTTTTGCTTCCTGTCCTTGCAACCTTAACTCTGCTGTTCTACAGGCCTTAGATTCAAATGCAGGAGTGCTCCTACCAGGGAACACAACAATTCCATTGAACTGGAAGTTAAGACTGCCATCTGGCCACTTTGGGCTCCTCATGGCTCTGAATCAACAGGCAAAGAAGGGCATTACTGTATTGACTGGATGAGTCTATGAAGGGGAAATAGGATTGTAATTACACAATGGAGGTAAAGAAGAGTTTGCCTGTAATACAGGAAATCTCCTAGGACATCTCTTATTGTACTAAGCCCTGTGAGTAAAATCAATGGAAAATTGCAACAACCCAATCCAGGCAGGACAACCAATGTTCCAGAAACTTCAGGAATGAAGGTTTGGATCTCCCCACCAGGCCAAGAACCACGGCCAGCTGAGGTACTTGTTGAGGTTAAAGGGAATATGGAATGGATAGTGGAAGAAGGTAATTATAAATACAAGCTATGACCATGGGACCAATTACAGAAATGAGGACTGAAATGGTTATGAATATTTCTTCCTGGTTTTGAGTATGTTTGTACATGAACATAAAGCAATTATGCTCGTTTTCTTCCCTTTCTTATCCCCTTATCACATGACATAGTTGTATTAGTTTCATGTCATAGTATTCAAATTATAGTATATCAAGTTTATTAGTAAATATTGCCCAAGGACTGTCACCCTCTTCTGGGGAGAATTAGTATGTTTGTACACAGGACAGTTGAGTATTGATAGTTGAAAATATGACTGTTATTGTTTTTATTTACAGATTAAGTATGCTTTAAGGAGATGTGTATGGGTGACAAGTTGACAAGGGGTAGGCTCTGATGGTTATGTACCTGTGAAAACTTGGTCAGTTTATGGTGCCCTGTTGTTTGGTCAAGCAAGCATTGGCATGATTGTTATTGTGAGGATATTTTGTGGACTTAATTTATCAGTAAGTTGATTGTATCTATGACTGAAACATCCATAATCAACTGAGGAGATTACCTTCAACAATAAAAGACTAATCCAATCAGTTGAAAGCTTTAAAAGGAGAAGTGATGATTTCATCAGTCAGAAGAGAGAATTTCCATCTCTACTTCAGCCAGCCAGCTTCTCCTGGGTCATTCATCAAAAACCTTTATGAAGAGTTCCCAGCTTGCGCTTGCCCTTTGGATTTTGGACTTGCCATCCCCACAGTCAAATGAGACAATTCTTTTCAAAGTTTCATATATTTACAGATAGCTCCTTTCCATTCTGTTTCTCCAGAGAAAACTGATTATGTGCTACTATCATTCTCACTAAATGAATGAATGGTCAAGTTGATTTTTTTAGTACATTTAGCTTAAAACTCTATTACTTTCAAAGACTATGTAAATGCCATATATGCAGCCATTAATGGAGTCTGTTTTCCTTTAGTCAATGCACATTTCCCAAGTTCATAAATGATTTGTCATGAATCACTTTTCTTCAATTATATAGTGATTTTTAACTCCCATTCTCTTGGGTGACAGCTTGTAACTCATCCTGTTTTCTTTTCTCTCCTTCATGGCAAGAGCCAAATCAGATTCCCTGGTACACAAACTCTTGGAAAGCTTCTCTTTCCTTTTTCCTCACATACGTAGTCTCAATTTTCTATTTCTCTACGTTTTTTATCTTATTAGTGACATTTATTATTGTACACGCCATGCCAATCATCTGCACGATATTTGTGCCCTGTACACACACCTGTTCTTGCACCCATCACCCTGAATGATTTTTATTGCTTTTGGTCACCATCGCCAATTAACTGGACTGTGGGTCCTCATAGGAAGGGACAGGCCTTATTGGCCTAGAAGTTCCTAGCTTGGAGCACAGTGCCTGGCACCTAGCACACCCTCAAGAAATATTTGTCCAATTGAAATGCTTCAGACTGTGTTTTGGAAAGAAGTGGCATATTGGCAGATCCAATTAAAAACCTTGAACTTTATTGACTGCATTGAATCTTATGGTTGCATTTTCTTCCCAGCTCACCTTCTCTCTCTGATAAGAGAGAGAATCCTGTTTTGTCTTCTACATGATTTGATGTCACAAATATGATTAATGTGCTGCTCAACCTCTTGCTCACATCACTAATAGCTAAATTAAAGTATAGTGGACCTGATACTAAATGCCACTCCACCAAATGTCACTGGCCTGTTTCCTTCTGTCCCCTTTGTTTACAATTCTTTATCTCCTTTAGGTCTGCTGGGGATATTCATTTCTAAGCCAATTTGAATTAATTTCACAAGTCAGCTTTCATGAGACCTGAAGACTTAGAACAAGGCTTGTTCACAATCCCAAGGCAGTAAGCCTGATCCTCTATGCTATAATGTAAGTCAACGTTCAAAAGTATATTTTCCTTTGCTGGAATAATAACACATATTTACAGAGTGTTTTCTGTGTGTGAGACCCTGTTCTAAGAATTTGATCTATTCTTCTGTTGACTTTTTTAATCCTCAAAGTAACCGTATGATGTGGGTATGAGTAACATGCTTATTATTCCCATTTTACAGATGAGAAAACTGAGGCACAAAGAGATCAAGCAACTAGCCCAAGGATTAACAAAGACAGTCCTGCTCCAGAAGTTGTTTCATGCTCTCCTATCTCTAGGAAACTGCTTATTTGAACTATTCGTAGGAAGTCGGTGTTCAGGTTATCTATCACTCTACAAAAAAAAACACTCCCAAGCTTGGGGACTTAAAAAACTACCATTTTATTAACTCATGATTCTGTGAGACCTTGATTTGGTTGGGCCATTCCCTACTCCATGAATCATCAAATGAGTTCAAAGTGGTGGTTTTCAGCAGGTGCCAGGCTGGTCTAGTGGGTCCATGAGGCTTCTCCAAATGCCCGGTCCTTTGATGGGCATACCTGGAAAGCTGGGCTCTGTGGAACCCTCATCCTCTCCATGTGTTCCCAGGGCTTCTCCAAGTGGTCTCTTAGCAGAGTAGTCACACTTCTCCAAGGATGGCTTAGTGCTCCAAGGGTTCAAGGTAGAAGCTCTCAATCTACTTAAACATCTAGGCCTGGAACCATCACCATGTCATACCCTGCAGGACATTCTCAGTCAACACGGTCACAGGCTAACTTCAATTCAAGGAGAGAAGAAATAGTCCCCCCTCTGAATGGTCAAACTTCAATGAATGTGTTGCCATCTTAGTTTGCCACAATAAGTATTACAACATTTTCTTTCAGACAGATGAGACAAAAGCCAGTATTTTTTATCTTATTCTTTATCTCTTATTCCCCATTTTAAAAATCATCCTGATTTTTATTTTTCGAGTGTAAGGAAGATAAACAGGGGCCTGGAATTCTGCCTGGCATTTTCATCCAGGTCATCTCAAAAACTGCCTAACAGAGCTATGTTGAAGCTTGTTGTGGTGAGGGTTTAAGTCCCGCTATAAAAAGTGAGTGTCCCAAATCACAGAGAGCTGAAAGAATTTGCCAAGTAAATGGCCTGGACTTAAGGCAGTTTATCTAATCCCAAGTATAATGTTTGCTTGTTTTTAAATCTAAACTCTATCTGCTTCTTATGATTTTGTAGGCTCGTTGATTGGAATGAAGGAGAAGACATAGTGTATTGACTAACAGACACAAGGGGACTTGAATTTGGTGTAAACCAGGTTATGCCACGACCTCTCCCCACACCTCTTTTTCCCTGTTTGTAAAGTGAATGGTTTGGGCCAGATTCATGTTTTCCCACCTAACATGTCCCAAAATCAATTTATAAAGGCACAACAACAATTTTTTAATAAAGTTATAGAAAATAGAGCACAACTCATGCAGGAAAGGTGAGCATTGTTTATGAATCTCTCGTTTCAGCTGTTTATGTGTGTACTGGATCATGATGGAAAATATATTTTCTGCTATAGGTCACAGACAGAAAAGTTTGAAAGCTACTGGACTTGATGACCTTTGTGATCATCTAGATGACCCTTCTAGATGCAAAAGATACAATTCTAGAATGGTCATGGTTTCAGTCATTATTTTATATAAAACATAAACAAAAACGTTTTGAACAAGACCTTGTTATGTTATATGTGACATATTTATCCACTCATATATCATTATTATTCAAACTCACAAAACATTCTCAACTTTAAGTCAAGCAGAAAACTCTCTAGCACCCCACCTTCCTACCCTCAGGAATAAAAAGATCTCTGCACAGTAAATATTCCCAAGTCCCAGCTCATAATTCTGCATTCATTTCAAGCAGTATTTTTTAAAATGAAATTTCACTACTTCAAAAGCATTAGGACTATCCTTCCAATTTGGGATGTAACATGCCCAATTCGATTTTTATTAAATGTAATGATGTCTAGAAATTAAACCTCAAGAGAATATTTTAACATGCAAGTGTGAGCAATATCATATTGATGGTAAATTAATTCCAGATATACAACCTGCAAAATAATTAAAGAAGTGATTCAAGGATTCACGTGTTAGATTTGGGGCCTGGATGAGGTGAAACTTGTTTCCTTTTACACTGAAATTCCATGATTCAACAGTCCTGCAAACGTTCACAGGCACATATTCTGAAGTATTATGAATCCATATGAATTGTGAATGACCTTGTTTCTCTGATCTGCTGAGTTCTGTTGGCCAGAATGTGGGGCCAAGTAATTTTTCTTTCCTCAAATACAATCCAGACTATTCCCTGTGTATTCAGCCAACAAACAAGATATATTTTTACTGTAAATGCAGAGGCACTTTATTGTGGAAAAATTGATTTTCCAAACTTTTAGAAATTGGCACTCCATTAAGGGAATAATACATAAGGAACAGAGTTCAAATAGGTCTTTGGAATAAATATTTAAAACTGTTTGCTCAAAAAATTCAGAGATGGACACAATCAAATATCATCTTAGATTTTCTCTGACTTTAATTTTCACGTACTATCTTTTATGGAGCACTTTATTATTTTTAAAGCACTTTTTTTTCACTCACTTATTCAAAAAATAATTTGATGGGGCTATTTTGCACCAGGTCCTGCTTTAGACATATGTGAACAAGACAAGGTCCCCTGGAGTTTATAGCTTAGCTGAGACTGGGAAGACCAGGAACAAATAAACGCATAAAGGAACCAGATTTTTGCAAATTGTGAGAAGGGCAATGAAGGGAAGGAAACACCTCATGATGATCAGCGGTAAGTTCAGATGTGCAGGTCAAGGGGACAAACGTGTAAGGAAGGTGACATTTCAGCTGAGACTTGAATGGCAGGAAACAACCAGCACCAAGTAAAACCAGCACCATGTAAAACCGGGGACAAAGCTTCTCTGGCAATGAACTTGTTGGGGCAAAGCACCGGTACATGGACGCTTTGGCCTCTTCTCCAGGAGCAATGGGAAAGCCCAAAGTGGAGAATCTCATGTACCCAGCCCTCTCTCCACCTGTGAATATGCTACATTTAAGGAGCCCGTTTTTAATCCTCTAAATCCCAACCCCCTTTTGTTCCAAATTTAAAGAAAAGGAAAAGAGAACTTTGAGGAAACATCCTTTAAGCCTGCTTTCTCTAAATGCCAAGTTGCCATCGGCAGTGGGTCTTGTCACCTTCGAAATATTCAGGGATTTATTTATTTACTTACTTCGGAATTATTTGATACTGTTAAAATGGGTCGACTAATCGCCAAGTGCTTTACAGCTGCAGATACATAGACTATTTCGTTTGTAGTGAATGTGTACAGTCAGAGTGGATTTTCTCCAAAACATTTCACCCATTTGGCACATTCTTACAGGTTAGTTTTTTCCCCCTTCTTCATCATCACTCCCACTCGTTCTAAGGCCAGTGAGGCATTGGAGGTAGTTGGCAGATAGATGTTCAATGGGCGGCGTTACTCGAGAAGGCCTTGATTTAGCCATCCTGAGGGTTTCACAGCAGTGTTTGGATATCAAGAGGACTGTTTTGTTTTTCAAAAGGTTGAAAATGGTCGACAGCTTTTGAAGCCACTAGTCAATTACAGGAAATATTTGAAAGAATGTTATCCTTGGTGCCTGAGATTGGAAAGCATTCCAATGTGAAAAAAAAAAGGTACTTGTAATTTTTTAAAAAATCACTGGGAAAACTACCTAATTTCTCTGAGTCCCATTTTCTACAGAAACTCATGGCCTCTGTTATTAAATGACAGCATGTTGGAGAAGGAAGGAATCCTAGCACTCATCTCTGTTTGGAGGCTTAAGACATGCCATCCCTGAGTGCTGCAGTGCTCTTTCTCATACTGTTTTCACCTGACAAATGCCTAAGGAGTTTTCAGATGAGGGGACTTTAGAAGCTGTATTGGTTTCCTTGGGCTGCCCTAACGAAGTACCACAACTGGGTGACTTAAAAGGAATGTTCTGGAGGCCATAGGTCTGCAGCCAAGGTGTAGGCAGGCCCATACTCCCCCAGAACCTGTAAGGGAGACTTTTCCAGGTCAGTTGACAGGTGAGGATGGACAACCACCACACCAAGGAACCAAGAGTCTACAGCTGCGGGCACGAGAGTCCCATCGACCATCTGTGTGGGATCTAAGCCCCCTCTCAATTGAGAAGTAGAGTGGGCATCACCACCCCAGGGTCCTCAGGATGGAGGAATAAAATATGGATTAGGGTGGACTTACTAGTATTCTCTATAGAATTATTGTGACTCTATCAAAGGAAGAAATTATATCATTAATGTGGAGACAGTGGCCATGGGAGTTGCTGAAGGCAGGGAGAGGGAAAAAGAGATATGATATTGGGGTATTTCTGGGACTTGGAGTTGTCCTGAATGATATTGCAGGGAAAGATTCAGGACACTGTATATCCTGCCATAACACACTGAATGGACTGGGGCAGAGCGTAAACTACAATGTAAACTGTAATCCATGCTGTGTAGCAGTGCTTCAAAACGTATTCATCAAATGCAATGAATGTACCCAACTAAGGAAAGAAGTTGTTGATGTGGGAGGAGTGGGGGATGTGGGAAGTGGGGCATATGGGAACCTCCTATATTTTTTAATGTAACATTTTCTGTGATCTATGTATTTTTTACATAGGAGACTCTTGTGCTTGCCTCTTCCAGGCAATCCTTGGTGTTCCTTGGCCCATAGATGCATCCCTCCAATCTGTACCTCTGCCACCCCATGGCATTTTCCCCTGTGTCTCTGCAGTCACATCTCCTTCTCCATTTAGGGCACACTCTAATCCAGTTGTGCTTTACATCTGCAAAGATCTTATTTCCAGTGAAGTTCATAGCCACAGTACTGGGATGTAATCCTTGAATGTATCTTTTGGGGGATGCAAATCAAACTGGTACAGCACCGGAGAGACCTAGCTTCAAATCCCAGTTCTGCTACTTATTAGCTTAACACTTAAGGGTCTCATTTGTAAAATGGGCACAAAAAGGGGGACTTACTGGGTTGTAGAGAAGGTTAAATGAGATATCCCTGTGCCATTTAGCCTATGGTCAAACCCACAAATATTTGCAATTCTTTTTACAGCAGATACCCTTTTATCTGCTATAAGAGGACCTGATGGCAAGTTAATAGAACATTAGTTCTATTAGCAGTAGGAGCTCTTAATAAAGAATAGCCTACTGGCCATGACCTTTGGGTATCAAGCAAAATATTTTACAAAGGGAAGGAAGCAAATCAGCTAACCTAGAGAGAGGTGAAGTGGAAGACTTCTTAAAGACCTCCCATTGCATCTTTCTCCAATCTTACTTCAAATATTTCCTCTCAGAAATCTCATCTTTCCTTGGCCTCTATGTCATCTTAGTTCCCTCTGCTCTGTGCTCTCATTTTAACAACTATCTTTTACTGTGCACAGACTATGTGCCCGGTGATGGTCTAAATACTTCACATAGTTCATTTCATCCTCCCTACAATCCAGTTGAATAGGTGCTGATGTTTTCCCCAAGACTGCACAGCTAGCAATGTCTGTGTTGGCTGCCCCTCTAGACAGGCTACCTCAAGAGTTTGTGCAGGTAAACACTACCCAGTCCTGAGAATCCATCACATCCTGCGCTGCCCTCAACAGAATGCTTAGCACATCCATGTGCTGAGGTTGATTCATGCCCAAGTAGTGTGCCTGGGCAGTTGAGCTCCAGAAGCAGGAATCCCGCCAGTGTACTCAACACTGAACCACCACCCTGTCTGATCCCTAATAGGCACTTGGGGACTATTTCCAAATCCTCATTTCAGAAACAGAAGATGAGTGTAAGTGGCCTGTCCAATGAACCAAGCTGATATTAAAAGGTCGATCTCCTCCTTCCAAGTCCATTCATTTCAAGCTACTTCTTGGACTGGTTTCCTTGCTCAGCATCTTCTTACCCCTGGGACAACATCTTGTCCCTGATAGCACAGTCCTGATCCCATCCCCAGTCGCATCTTAAATGCAGTTTCCCTGATTTAAGCCTTTTGATATGAAGAGGATTTTGAGTAGATTCCCTTCGCCCTTCCCAAAAAGGTATTAAATGCTAAAACATTCAGGTAAAAAGTAAAACACAGGAGACTCGACCCAGCCAATCTGCTATCTGGATGATGGTGAAACTTGCACTCACAATACCAGGCTTCTTAATTACCTGTCTGACTGAGGTTCCACAAAGACATACCTTTGAACTAAAAAGGGAAAACAAATAAATAAATAACTAGCTCCACTGATTAGCAAGGTATTGCAGCTGCTGGGAAAATCTCCCACATGTAACTTACTGTCATCTCATCAACCCTGATGTTTGTTGCTTCTTCCAACTGAGATGAAGAGAAAACTGAATTGTGCTTCTAGTGTACAATCTTACCTAATTATGCCAGCTGATCACTTAAAAGTAATGTTTGCACACAGACCGGGAAGATGCTTACAAGAACCAGCTGGTTGATAAAGGCTATAAGTAAGGATTTGATTCCTTTTCAAAGAAGTGTTAACTATTTACATCTATTTTTAAACACTGCATCACAACATGAGTTACTGTGCAGCATTGTAGAGTGATGCTGCAGTCAAGCTCCAGAGGGGCAAGCAAGCATACCAATCAAAGCACTGCTCAGCACGTAAAAAGGGTATCACCATCTTCAGCTGCTTTAGATCATCTTTTTGAGGGAATGATAGACTATTGTCTTGCCATATTTAGGCACAAATGAAAGACTGAGTTAATTGAGAAGAGAGAGTGTGTGTGCACATGTGCGTGTTTTCTGACAAAATATACAAGTTAAAGGCCGCTAGTTTTTGGACTTAAAAGACTTGCACTGGAATAGTAATAATGTCACATCGAATCTGAAGGTCCACGGGCAAGTTACGTGTAAGCAATTCAGATGTCCACAAGACAATGCATGTGAAAAACAAGGCAGAAAGACTTGGCACAACTCAGGTGCACAGTAAATAATAAATGCCAACTATGCAGCAGTACTATGTGCTAAGAACTGCCTAAATATTATCTTCTTAATCTGCAAACAATCTTGTGGCAGGTGTTATTATCACTCTCTATATTATATATATTTTTAATTTGAGAGATATTAAGTGCTACTCTTCAAGAGACAGAGTGGAATTTAGACCTAAACCAGTGTGATCTCAACTTTTGTCTGAACCCTGAAGTCTGTGTTTTTAACCATTACTTCCCCTTCCTTTCCTTTTCTCCGTACAGGCCAAACTTCCCCCTGATTTCTGAAGCATTTACCAAGGGAGAATTCCTTTAACTCAACACATGGTTGTTGAGTGCCAGCCATGTCTAGATGTGGTCCTTGGTGCTGGGCATATGAAAAGGAATAGGACAACTGACATCTCAATCTGCTTTGACTCGCATGTGGGAGATGTGAAAGACATCATTACACTATGGAGCACTACATGGTAATCACAACAAAATGGCGCCTGCCATGTGGTAGGTGCTGAGAGAATATCTGTGGGGTAGCATAGACATATTTGAAATGCACTGGGAACTGAGATGCCAGTGTTGTCTAGAAAGTTCAGGGAAGGCCGGTTTCCTGGAGGAGGTATGGTGGAGAGAACCCTTGAAGTATGAGTAGCTCAGCAGGCAGATAATGTGGAGAACATAGTCCAGGCAGAGGAAACAGACTGATTTCATGGTATAATAGAACTTGGGAAGAACTTGTAATCAGTTCCAATTGTTTTTCTAAAAAACTAATACTAGATGTGACTCATAGATTCAAAGATTTATAGACACTTGACCCAGTGAAGAGATAAGCCAGAAAGAATAATAGCAAAAATGATAACTCTGAGACAAGTGCTAAAATTTGCCCACAGCATATGGCACACTTGAAAACATGGATCTCTCCCAGGACTTTTCATCCCTAAGGCAAATCAATTCTCCCCGTAGGCATGAGTGACAAATACCACCTGCAAAACCTTGGGGCTAATGAAGAAAGCACTCTATGGCAGTTTGGTATTGTTTCTGAATTCCAACATCTATATTGGATTGTGTTTATGAACAGGTCTGTTTCTCTGGGCATATTAAATTGTATTAGATTCAGAGGTTTCACTTTTACTTTATTAAGTCAAGATTGGGGCTTTTATTTGACCACGTCATTAAGGCAACTCAGTTTGAGTCCCCTCCCCCAAATGGATGCCCAAAAGACAAAAACACAGAGACAAACACAGAGAGTTTAGATTTGGACGCTGGAGCCCTGGGGAGAATCCTAGCTGTTTGCCTGACAGTTTGTAGCTGTAGAGACCAGAGCCCTGAACAGCTGAGAAAGCCCGGAAAGAAACAAGCCCTAGGGAGAGAGATGAGACTTATGCTAGCCTACAGCTAAAACAAGAAGAAGCTGGACCACAGAGCCTTAGGTGGAAGAGGAAGGCTGAACCCTTGCAGAGACCGGCAGCCATCTTGCTCCAGCACATGGCAACAGACTTTGGTGAGGGAAGTAACTTACTCATTATGGCCTTGTGACTATAAGCTTCTATCCCAAATAAGTACCCTTTAAAAAAGCCAGCAGATTGCTGGTATTTTGCATCAGCACCCCTTTGACTGACTAATACATGCTTCTTCCTAAAAGAGCTGAGGACGGCACATGATTTGAGCTCTAACTCTGTTTAGGGGTGAGATGGAGGCTTGACAGGATATGGTAGGGGAGCCACTCTTCCCTCCCCCGACCTTTGCAGAGATCTCAACCTCGTTGACTACTGTCCCCTGGAATGTAAGTGCTTGAGGGTAGGGAGATGGTCTGTTGGTTCCCTGATATTTACCCAGCACCTGGAACACTGAGTACTTTATAGGTAATAAATAATTGTGGAATGGACCAATTGATCATTCCTCTCTTATTCGCTGAGCTCAGGGTCACGAAGCTTTCTGCAGCCAAACCAATCAATAGGAGCGGCTTCATGAGAGGAAACTGACTAGACTCTCTGGTGAAACAGAAAAACACTCTGAGCCCAGCCCAGCAATTCTGAGCAACCGAGTTTGGTTTCTGTGATCGGTTTCCTCACATCTGCTTCATGGATTTGTTATGAGAATTAAACGATATATGAGATGCACTATATGGGGAAATCCTTTCCCACGGTGGTTCATAAATAGCAATTTTCTTTTCATTTCTCTTAGGGACCCTAAGATAATTAAAACACCCAAAATCCAGTTTATTTAATAATCACACATGAAATTCATTTTATTACATGTATGGTTGGGGATTGAATTTTCTTTGCAAAAAGGCATGTTCAAGTCCTAAACCCTGGTTCTATGGGTATGAACACATTTTTGTAAATAGAGCCTTGAAAGATGTCATCATTGTGAAGGTATGGATTCATTTATGATTAGGACCTTCAAAGATTCTATTTAGGTGAGGACAAATTGAATTCGGATGGGCCTTAATCCATAGGGCTGAAGTCCTTATAAGGAAAGGAAATCTGGACAGAGACAGACAACAGAGCAGAAGAAGGAGCCAGAAGGAGAAGCCGTGTGACAGAGACAGCGATGCAAGCCACAGAACCCCCAGCAAGCCAGCCCCAGAAAGTGACAGGCTTTGGGGAGAAAGAGTGGACTGCCCAGACATTGATTTTGGACTTCAAGCCTCCAAAACCATGAGACAATAAATTCCTGCTGTTTAAGCCAACTCATTATGTAGTATTTGTCATAGCAGTCCTTGTAAACTGAGGCACACACACAAACACACATATAAGCATATATATCACATATATATATTACATCTATTATGATATGCAATCATTATATGTATATTATATAAATTAATATCATTCATGATATTGTTTTAGTCCTAAACACACTATAACCATACACATCACATATATATGTTGCATCTATTATGATATGTAATCATTCTATATATAAATTATTTATACCATTCATATCTATTTATAGGTTATAGATAAATATGTCACAGGAAATGATGGATGATAAATGATAGAAAGATATAGCTAGGTAGCTAGTTCTAACATTATGACTAAAACAATATTCAGATCATTTTAGGACAGTCTAATTTTACATGGCACACTTATCAAAAAATGAAACAGTTTTCAGAGCATATCTGGTCCCAATAATTCAGTATCTATAACTCGTCATGCTCTCTTTATTTCCCTGTAAACAAAAGCAAAGGGAAAAAGGGGAATTCAGTTGCTTGATCCTGGCCATTTAAAATAAAGAAGTAAAGATTGCTTTACCAGGACTGATTTCCATTTCCTATTTCCACAGATTTGTAAATACTAAAATTTCTACCCACAGAATATGAATATTCATCAGCAAATGAGTGGATTAAATTGTTATGCAAAAGATATTGTCTCTGGTGTGCTGAAATTCCTTTTGCCTCACTCTGGTGATCCAGGCGCCTCCCCAGGCAGTTTTATAAGATAGAGTTCTTCAACGAGCCTTTCCAACAACTGCTAAGCCTTAGCTTTACTGAACACCATGAAAAGGGAAAATCCTCTTTCTAAGCCCATTTATGATTTATTAGCGTATTCATTTGACTGCAAATGCTTGAGAAAATCTGCTCTTTTCAACAAGCTTAAACATTTTGGGAAGGGCCAGGCCAAAAAAAAAAAGCAGAAAAGGGATGTAACCTGGAAGTGGAAAGAACCACAGAAGAGCTCGGTGAGGTATGGAGACTGACATTTGAACTGCAACATCTTGGTGGCTAATTCGAGATTGATTCAGTACTGAACTACACTTGATTGGTGTAATGGTTCAATCACCATCACAGGTTGGAGATGGGAACATACAGGAGGAGTCCCCTCCCCGTGAGAACCTCAGATCTGAAGAAAGCGAGACAACCGTTCCACAGAAAAGGCATTTATAGAATTCTCATTTGCTATTCATCTTCACATCCTGCCATCCTCGTAGGACCTCTCATAAAATAAAAACACCTCCAACCACCAGGAAACATGAATCCCAGCCAGAAGTTGCGCTTGATGATATCCCCTTGAAGGCATGGCCGGCCCCCTCTCAGCAAAGCCGGCAGCTCCTCTCGAGGGCGGCCCCGCAGAAACAGCTGGCGGACAGCATCGGAATGAGAGGCAATTCCAAGGGGCTGGATGCAGATTGATGTTTTCAAAGGGAATTGGGAGTTATGAGAGATGAAAGAAAGAAATGCCAAGATGCATCTAAAATATGCCATTCATTCTTTTGCTCTTAAACACATCAGAATTTCCCTACCACACTTGGAAAGAAAGAAAAAAATAAAGAAACAGAATAAGAACAAGGATAATGGTTACGAAAACTTTACAATTCTGACATCCTTGGTAAAACGCTTTTCAGGGTTTTCCATTTAGTTCATGAGATTTGCTAAGCAGATTAGCATTGAAGAGCCCTAATCTTTGAAAATGGTAAAAAAAAAAAAAAAAGTAATCTGGAATGTGAATATCATGAAAATTCACTTGTCTGCATCCAGTTCAATATTTGCATTTTGCCTGGACTGCAAAACCAATATTATCCCATTTTTCTTATTCCAAACTTCTATACAAATATCTACAATTTGAAGGCAGGCATTCAAAAAAAGAAAAGCAGATCTGCAATCACAAAGATCCACGGAAAAGCCCCAGGGCTCTCGGCATCCGAGTCCCTGTCCATGTGACACATGGACACATGGTTGGGACTGACCAAAAGGCTCTGCAGTGATTTTCCAGCCTAGCTCGGCTGGCCACCTCTTATCTCCTAACAGACACACACTCCTCCCACTGGACAGAAAGTACAGCTGTTTTTTTCCTCTTTGACTCTTGCTTGTTGCTACTTTTTCATGTCCTTTCTCTTCCTGGAATCTTTATCTTATCCCATTCCCCATTTCCACCAAACCATTTCCTCTCCTTTCTACCCCAACATCTCATTTCCTCCTTTCCCCACAATGCTTCCATCTGCTCTCTCTACTCTCTAGTCCTCTTTTTGAAAACATTTTATTCATTCATTCATTCATTCATTCATTTCCCTTTCCCCTTCTCCCTCATTTCTCTTTTTTGCTATCTGTGTTGTCTTCTCTTCTCATTTTCTCTCCTCTAGGATGCACTGGGATTCAATTCTAGAGACTCCTGATGTGGAGATAGGTTTCCTGACAATTGTGCCACCTCAGTTCCTGGTTTCTATGCTTCACCTTGACTCTCCCCTTGTCTCTCTTTTGTTGTGTCATCATCTTGCTGTGTGACTCACTTGCACAGACACTGGCTCATTGTGCAGGCACTTGCGCAGGCACTCTCGCGATCACTGGCTCACCAGGCGGGCACTTGCGCTTACCACACGGGCACTCATGTGGGCACTGCCTCACTCTGTGGGCACGCTTTCTCTTCTTCCTTTTCACCAGGAAGCCCCAGGGATTGAACCCAGGTCCTCCTATATGGTAGGTAGAAGCTCTATCACTTAAGCCACATCCACTTTCCTCTCCAGTCCTCTTTTAAGAGTCCCACCTCAGTTGTAACAGAACTTAACTCAAAAGCTATCATCTAAGGTCCACAAAATACTTTCCAAACATCTAATCAAGCACTCACACACCACCTCCAGCAGTTCCCAAGCAGGATTTGTGTATCAATACTTTCCTTTTGTATTCCTTTCCTCAAGCCAAGCTCGTGTCCTATACTTCTCTTCTTCCATGACTTTGCTCACTCTGCTCCCTTAGTCTTCCCTCCTTCATCACCTTACTGAATCCCTTAGGTCAGGAGGGGTATTTCCTTCAACCCCTAATCTACAACCTTTCCTCTGGAATGTATGGTTGGGTGCCTGTGTTAAAAATATTGAGTCTATTTAATATTTATTGAGCATGATTCCATCAGTGATAGCCTTAAAATATTTGAAAGCAGAATTCATTGTGGATTTTTCTTCTATCTCTCCCAGAGTTTGTACAGTGTTCTGTGTGTGATAGATATTGGGAATCAGTATAATTAGAGGAGAAAGAACAAGACTAAAACTTCTGTTTCAAATTGTGGCAGAATCACATGCATCTATTTTTTTAAATTCCATATGAAACTACAGGAAAGAATATAAAGGTGCAATTTAAGGGGTCAAAGGGAATGAAAGGGATAAAATGGATGACAAGAGACTTCAATGAATGTTTAGAAGATGGAAATTGAATAGAGAAGTAGTAATGTCTATTAAAAGTGGAAAAATCTAGAACATGTCAGTCTACAGGAAGGAATAGATACTAAAGAGAAATGAACCAGTTTGCCTAAGGGACCCCTGAAAAGCTCAGAACTTGGATGCATAGCTGAAGAAGGTAGGTAAAGCATGGAGTTGGAAACAGGGGCCCTGTTTATATACTACTTCCATGTCTAGATCCCCTGCTCAACCCTCCTCTGACTAGAGCTTCTAACTGGCATCAAATAGCAGCAGGGGCCACACAGCCTCAACAAGAAGATGGAGGATTCTTGTCTGGAGAATCTAAAAGGAATGCAGAAGAAAGAACTCTAGAAAGTATCAAGTGGGTTACCCCAGTGAAAATAGCAGCTGACCACCCAATCAAATGGTGGTGAGAACTGAGGCAGATTAGTATAAGGAATAGGGAAGTCTTGGGTCACAGCTGAGGCCCAGCAGACAACATGGCCAACAGACCACATGGCCAGCAGATCACATGGCCATGAGACCCTGCCTGGGAACTCCTGAGGATCCCATGCCATCCCGGTCACGAGAATCTCATTTGGAATGAAAATCCCTTTCAGGGTCAAGGGAAAGCCCCAGATACCCTCAAAAGGCCTCTCCATTGGCCCCCTGAGAAATGACTAGTGGATCAAATAAATCAGAACAACAAACAGCTGGAGCCTCTCTCCCATTGTCATGAATGGAGAAGAGGAAAGACTTTAAAAGGCCCAGACCTGGGGCCCCAGGCATGGATCTCATTCTGCAGCATGCTGAAGGTCCATGCCTTGTACTGTGTGCTTTTCTCCTTTTTTTTTTTTTTTTTTTTGTTTCTTAATAAACTTTTTACTCTCTTGCCTACCCTATGGAGTGTGCTTAACTTATTTTATGCAGCATAAGCCAAGAACCTAGAAGCCCAGAACCCAGATCCATCCAGTAACAAGACCTACCAGGAAAACCTCACTTAGGCACTCATAGCTCATAGAAGCTTTTTAGCACCACATATTTAATATGAAAGGATAACCAAGGATCCTCAGATTTCATCAAAGTGCCCAATATTTAACACTGATACCAACATACAAAAACATGAAGGAAAAAAAAGCCCAAAGGAAAGAGACAATGCAGGAAGCGGAAGAAAACACAGTAAAAAAACCACAAAACATAAAACACCATTTGATTTTCAAATGCATGTATATATAAATATTGCTTTGATAAAAGTAAATGCCTATACAAAAAAATAGAGTACATTCTTGAGAGTATAACCAGTTAGAGTTTGAAATGTTTCTTATTGCACAAACCTTTCTGTGATATTGACAATTTAATTTCTCTGAGCATCAGTTTTTGCATCTTTGAAATTAGCATAGTGATATTCTAACTAATGATATTGTTAGGAGAATTAAAAGGGGTAGTGTAACAAAAACTACATAAATGATACCCAACCTGGGAAGTTTTTTTATTACTACTGGTTCTTACAATTTGGGGGAGTGTCAGACCTCTTGGAGACCTTGACAAAAGGCTACGTATCCTCTCATTAGAAAAACTAATCCATGTATGTATATAGATACAGGTTAAATAATTGATCAAAATGAAGACATCCTTAAGGGCAAGAATGTTCTTTTACATTTCTTTTAAATCAACTGCAATGCTCAGTAGTTGAGATGCTTAGCAGGTGATGATTTTGCAAGAATAACAGCAGAAGAGTCCACTGACCCTAAAGCCGTTCAATCTTAACTCCCAGAGAGTGTCATTCTGCTTGGTCCATGAAAGGAAGATGGCTGATCCAATTAGCCTATGCTGACCTCTGACCTGATGGTGCTTATATGGATCTATGGCTACTGGGTTTAGAGTAGCGGTTTGTGATGGAATAGAACCTAGAAGACATTGTTTTCCTGCAAAAGGACTCAAGGATCTTATAGAAATGCTGAACAGCATTTTATCATAATAGACTGACTGCTTCCCTGGAATCTATTATTGAATAATCAAACATTTATTAAGCATTTAGGCAATGGGGTTGGAAAAAAAGATACTGAACTTGTAGGCAGACTGGCCTAGATTTGGATCCTGGCTCCATTGCTTTCAAGTTGCAGGACTATGGGCAACTTAGCCTCTCTGAGCTTGTTTTTCTATCTTAAGTGCAAAGACCGTAAGAAAAGACTGTACTTGGTACATTTGAGAGGCAGCTAGGAGGCTGGTGTGGCTGGAGTGTAGTGACGAAGACCATCGTAGAGATGAAGTCAGAGTAATAGTCATATAGATCTTGTTGGGTATGACAAAGACCATGAACTGACCTACATTTTCAAAAGCTTATTCTGTGTGTGGAAGACTGTAGGATCTGGGGCAAGAATTTCCATTAGTAGCTGCTGCAATAATCTAGGGGCAGATGATGACACTGGTGACAAGAAGACTCAGACTCAAGACATCCAAGATGTATTCCTAAATGTCCTGACATTGAAGAAGCAACCGAGGAATCCAAGTAGCTGAGGACCTTCATAAAGGAGCAGGGCTTATGCTATGAAGAATGCAACAGAGCAACAACTGCTAGTTGTTGCCCCTCTTCATAAATAATTAGACCCCTGGCACATGGCTGCCCAGAAAAGAATGAGTGTATTTATTTCCATCTCCACTGCAACCAAGTGTGACCATGTGACCAACTTCTACCCATTGGGATGATAGTAGAGGTAGTGTGTGCATGTCCTGGGAGGTGTTACTAAAGGGAGGAGGCAGGCCCTTTTCTTTTTCTGCCTTTCTGCTTCCTAATATAGACATGACCAGAGCTGGAGCAGCCATCTTGAATGTTGGAAGAGAACCCAAGTGCAGAGATTGGCAGTTATCATGAAGAAGCCTCTGTGTTCATCGTGGTGAATGTACACTGACTCTGGATTGCCTAGGTTAAAGCAAATGATAACTAAACTTCCCACTTATTTAAAACACAATCATTTTGAGTATTTTAGTGCTTGCATTTTAACCTAGTCCTAACTGAATCAAAAGACAATGGAAATAATAACAACTCTTAAAACATTTATTAAATGCTTGCTACATTTCAAATAATGTGGAAAACACTTTACATAGTTTCTTTACCCAGAGATGGCAGTACTATAGTTAATTCCATTTTATAAATAATAAGTAAAAGAGGTTAAGTAATTTGTCCCAAGATTACTTTCCCAGTTTATAATTAGCAGAGCTCAGGATTTGACTCATAGGAGAAAATGAGGGGGATAATACTGATGAACTTACAGGGGAAGGAGAATACCTATTTATTCTTCTCTGATGGCAATACATTTTGACATCTTATGTTGATGTTGAACTATCAAGGAATTCACATTATATTCCTTAAAACTGACTAAAGTTTTCAAGGCATAACATACTTTAAAGAAAATGGTTATAATTTTAGTATTTGCTAAGCACATTGAGACTAACTCTACCCTTACAGTTAGAACTCCAAATTTCATAGTGAAACATAATTACACTTGAAATTGATTAGACTAGAGATCAGTAACTGGCTTTGAATTTTTGAGCAACATTTTAACAATCTACCCACAATTCTCTGAGAAAGGCTACTACTGCCCAGGTTTGAACTGTCAGTCTTGAGGGGCCTAGTAAGTGCCACCAATACTAATGACAAATGGAGTAGTAAATGATGGGAAAGAAATCAGGAACTTCTCACATTCCTAGAAAGAAAAACTGGGTGGTTGTCTGAGGAATTTGGAATAACCTTTACATTGAGGGATTCCGGAAAACTTAGTATTTACTAAACACCTTCTATATGACTCTACAGATTGATGTAAATATTCCCATTTTACTCATAAGGAAGTTGAAACATCAATAAAAGACCAGATCTGAAACTCAGTGGCTCTGCCTTTAGGCACCATGCTTGCCTGGTGCTCAGCTTTTAGGCAGCAATATGAATTTTTTTCATTCAAAAAATATATACGATTTTTTTCTCAATTTCTGGGCATGGCCAAGTCTGAAGAAAAGGAAATCTGCCCAATAAATCATCTTGAGAAAAGCTAGCTCTGCCTAATATTCAGGCCAAAGAGTTATTCTGGAGGGTTCACTGGGATCCACAAAGGCAATCCTTCCAATTAGCCAATATAGGACTTTAAGATGAGACTTTTCTTGTACCTTATTTTCAGTAGACATTTTTCAATGTTGATGTGTCATTGAGTCATACATATAAATGCAATATTTAGGTGCAAAACAAAAAGAAACAACCACCTCTTAACTAACGTGTATTCATTCATTCTATACGTACTTATTGAACATCTATTGGGTGTCTAGTACCTTAACTTGCAATATCTCCTTTAATACTAACAATATGATCTGGTCCCACCAACCTCATTTTCCACCACTCTTCATCATTTCCTATCAATGAATCTATTTCTGCTACACTGACTTCCTTGTTGCTTCTCCAAGCACACTCCCACCCCAGGACCTTTGCACCTGCTCTTATCATACCTTATAAGTTTCTTACCCTAGATAGCCACATGGCTCACTCACTGACTTCATTCAAGTCTCTACCTAAATGTCATCTTTCCAGAGAGGACTTTGCTGGCCATTTTCTCTAAAATAGCAACTCCTGGACTTGATATACTTTTCATCATTGCATTTATTTCTTCCTGACATTATTTACATATCTCTTCATTTATCGAAAATGTTCTTTCTCCCCTACATGGGTTTGGCTATTGGTTTTTGTATTCATTGCCTCCCTATGTCTGGTTCACTACCTGGCCCATGCTATGGACTTACAAATAATTGTTGTATGAATGAGTAAACTTTGTAGAGGCCACAAATCTAAATGTTTGCCCTGAAATGGGTTTTGGAAACAAGTGAATACATTGCCAATCTTTGACAATCAGGATTTCCTGAGAAATCACATCTGGACAACTGGGCCATCAGGCCTGCAGGACCTGGTTTAGCAAGAGTGAAGAGGGGCTCCAGTCTGTGATGGAGCCCCATGAGCCCATTCATTGCGCCGCCCATAAAGACATTTGTGTTTGGGAACCTAGTTCTAAAAGGCAGAATCCATGAGGAGTGTGAAGGGTCTATCATCTAAGCAGTAGCTGGCATATGGAACACTTAGTTATTGGTTAAAAGAATAAATAAACAAATTATCCCCATAATTCACATAAAGAAACTGAAATTCAGAGGGGATAAGTAACTTGCCCCAAATCACATCAAGGGTGTACAGTACACATGTAATTTGAACCCCAGACTGTCTGATTCCAATTGCTTGGTCTCTATACCACAAATACAATGAAGGAAGGGTTAATTTCAGCTGTCTCCTTTTTTCAAGAATATAGACTCTGATTTTTAAAATCAAGGTAATATTTCCACACAATGAAATGCACAGATCTTAAGTGAACAATTTGAGTTTTGACAAATGTATACACTCATGTAACCACCATCCTAATCAAAATATGAAACATTTCTGTCACCCTAGAAAATTCTCTGAGGTCCCTCATCAGTCAATCCCATACCCCTACCCCTAGAGGTAGCTGATGTTCTGGTCTCCCTGCCTGTTCTTGAAGTTCATACAAGTAGAATCAACAGCATATACTCTTTCAGGCTAGTTTCTCTCATGGAACATGTATTTTTTAGATTTTTCTGGTTGCATATATTAATACTTCATTTTTTTTTTTTACCACTGGGTAGTGTTTGTCATGTGGACAAACGCAAATTGGTCCATGGAATTATGCAGTCCCGTGTTCAAATCATGGCCACTTACTATCTATAAGACCTTAGGTTTACGAACCTCAGAAAGAATAGAATCATAATATCTACCTTGAAGAATTATTGTACAGATTTAATGAAATAAAGTATGTGACGCAATGAGCATGAGCCCCATACCTGGCACATAGTAGGTGCTAAATAAAAGAAACAGTGTCTGTTATTATTTAGGTCAGGGCCTGTGGTCTATTGTTACAGTAATGACCTCTAATGAATAAAGCCTCCTGTATCCACACCTTGGTGTTTTCTCTTCCCACATCCATTGTGGACTTGGCCACAGGACTTATTCTGGTCTATGGAACATTAAAAAACTATGCAAATAAAGACTTGAGAAGCACCTGCACACTGAGATTGCTTTCTTGGAATGCTGCTTCCACATGAAAAAGCTGGGCCAGCCTGCTGGACACACAGGCCCAGCCTGACAGTCAACATCAAATACCAGAATGTGCACGAAGACCATCCAGTCCTGGTTAAGCTGACACATGACTACAGCCACATGGTTATACCAGTGAGACCAGCAAAAGAACCACCCGGCTGACACCAGTCAAAACTGTTCATGTACAGAATCGTGAACAAATAAAATGGTGGCTTGTTTCAAACCACTACACTTTGGAAGCTGGCAGCAAGGAAGGGATGTGTTATTCATATTTGAACTTGCCAGCACTTATCACTCACGCTCGTGTTAGGCACTTAACGCATGTTCAGTGGATTCTCTAAAGTAGAACACTTTGCATGAGTTTGTGAGATCTCTGAAGACAAGGATTACGCTTAGCATGTCAGTGGCATCTCATATAGCTTGGACACAGAAAAGGTGCACAATAAAGCTTTTGCAGTAATGAAAGCTTGGCTTTAATTGCACATAAAGAAATCTAAAGCCTCTTTATATGAGTAACTAAGATATTTAGACATCTTCTTGACTCTCACATTGTGGACTTTTCTGCCATGGAAACATGTGAACCAAACTTTTCATCCAAAGACACATTCCATCTCTTACTCTAGGAGCCATTGACCCTCTCCCTAATTAGGAGAAGTTCGAAAGGAGGACCCGCAGGCAACAGATGCAAAGACTCAGTCTAATCTGCTTTTCATTTTTCCAGGCTCCCTACCTCACATCTCTCAGCATGTGACCAGGAGGGCTTCTTTCACCACTGCTCTATTGACATTTCTTTGGTTCCCCATGTGGAAAAGCAACTTTTAAACTTTATTTCACAAGCACACTTGTGGCTCCCATTAGGCCTTTAAAACACAAGCTATATGTCTGTGAAACCTACAGCTAAGAGCTTTACACCAAAGTTTAGGCAGTACTGTTGGGAGGCTGGCTTACTTCCTGTTGTTGTATATTCACAGAAAGACACCTAGAGTGGACCGCCACCTACCGGAGAACACGTTGGGGAAAACATCTTGTTAAAGAAAGCACTTGGGTCACAAACTCAGCTCAACCGTTTCTCTACCTGGCAAAGCAGGCAACTGCCAGTGTGAGGGAAAGGATATTAATCTGTTTTCCATCAACGTTAATAAGTGATTCGACCTTCCATGCACTGAATGAAGAATAAAAGGCAAAAATAGTGTCATGTGCATTTTGGAGGAGCTTACTCTGAAGGCTAGAGTAGGCATAGTCACATCAGTGACTCAGTCTTAGAGAATCTTTGCTTGCCTTCTGGTTTGGAACCCTTCTTCCCTAGGATAGAATGAGGAGTTGAAATTTTGCCTCGTTTTAACGAGAAAGTCCCACAAGAAAGTAGGAGCAGCTTCCCCATGTGTGTCTGCCAGGCAGGACTGCAAATATGTCAAGCCAAAACTCCAAGAGGGAGGTGGGAGAAAGGAACTAACAGTGTGTGAGCTTTTTGTGCTCCAGACACTTAACGCATGCTTGTATGGAAGCCTGAACGTGGCCCAGTGTGGCAGATACTGACTTCATTGTACATGAGAGAAAACTGAGACTGAGTTATTTGTCTAAGTTACATATCACAATAGTTAAGTAACTTGTCTAAGTTACATACCACAATTTAAGTTAAGTAATTTGCCCAAGCTAAGTGTTTTGCCATGATTCGTTAGAAGTAAGGGAGGACAGCTAACTAAGGGTAGAAATTGGGTTGAAAATAAATCTAGTCTATATTCTTTATAAGAAATCTTAAACTGAGCAAGATACTATTTATTGAGCATTACCTTGTGCCAGACATTGCTATGAGCTTCACTATTTCTTATTTAAATTATGAGGAAAGTTATTACCCTTAATTTATAGATTAGGAAACTTTTCTTTCTAAATCTGATTCCAGCTGCCCTGCCCAAACTTTTTATGAACAGGTTTATGAATAAACACACACACACACACATATACACATGCATCTTTCTAGAGTGGCTAATATTTTAATGGCTCTCACTAAGTCTTTGGGTTGAGAGGTACCTCCAAGCTCTTCTTAACCATATGTGCTATTAATACATACTTACTATTTCTATAGCCCTCCTCAGTTTATGAAATGCTTACATAACCAACATCTTTTTTTTTTTTTTTAATTCTCCCAACAACCCTCTCAGGAAGGAGTTATGATGATCATTTTGCAGATGAGGAGCTAAGGATTTGGGATGCTAACCAACTCAAGGTCCATCAGCCAATAATGGCAAAGTCAAGGTGTTTCACCAAGTGTTCCTTTGTACCAGTAAGAAACTTAACACCTCTATTAAAACAGAAAAGTTCATATGGAAATGACTTCAAGTGATAGAATGTAAGGTAACTTTGTGTATGTACTATGATCACAACTATGTGAATGTATAGACATCTCACAAGCTTTTATGAATGAACCTGATGATAAATGACACTATGGTGGATTGAATCATGTACCCTAACAAAAGACATTTTTCACCTTAATCCTCATCACTGTAGGTATGAATCCATTTGCATAATAAAACTTTTTGAAAATGTATTATTGGTTAAGGTGCAACCAAATTCAATCAGGGTGGGCCTTAATCCTTACTACTGGAGGTCTTTTAAAGAGAGGAAATTCAGATACATTTAGTAGTAGAAGTCATGGAAGCCAGAAGTCAGAGAAAGCCACAGTAGAAAACCAAGCACACTGCATTTGATGGAAGCAGAGACGCCAGCCAAGGAACCAAAGTATTGACACAAGCCATCCTCAGATTGCTTCAGAGAGAGAGCATGGCCTTAGTCATTCCATGATTTGGGATTCTGACCTCTGAATCCATGAGCTAATAAAGTATTGTTATTTAAGTCAACCTACTGTAGGTATTAGTCATAGCAGCTCTGGCAAACTAAGACATACACAAAAATGCATAACAAAATTTTCTATCTCATCCATCTGGTCACAGATCACTTATCCAGGAAGCTAGTAGAGGAGAAAATTCACAGAAATCCAACACTGGGGAGAGGAACATGTAAAAGAGGGAAGGCCATGTCTACCATATGGCTTTCAAAGCACATTCGCAGCACAGAGGCTGTTTGGGATCATATGAGTGACATGACAGTGTAGTGGTTAGTGCATTGGACTCTGAGGTCAGACAGACCCAAGCTCAGATCCTGACTCACCCCCAAGTTAACTGTGCAAACTTGGGTGATTTATTAATGACTCTTAGTCTCAGACAAAGACGTCCAACTCACAAAGACAAATATCTCACATGCATGATACACACAAAGTGTTAAAAAAAACAAAAGTGCTTAATATAATGAATATCTCATCTTCTTCTCTAAGAATGGACAAGGAGACCTTCTCAGCCTGCAGCCACTGGGGCAAGGCCCCCTTCTCAGCTCACAGCTCCCTGGTCTGGTCCTGAGGAGACCCTACAAGGAGGAATTGCTACCAATAATACAGGCTCAATCAAGAGCATCAAATGGTACTTGCTTGGCTGCAGGAGCATTTCCGCATTTCTGCATGCACACCCAAACCCAGGCTCCATGAGATAGACTGCATCTCACGCAAACTCATAACCTGTGAAATTGTGTTTTGATTGGGTACACCACACATGCCCAGCCTTATCTACCCAAGTCCCTAAGGAAAATTATAGAACAACTTTTTTTCCTTAGGCCCCATAGCAAAAGATTCAGTTATTACATTTTTTAAAATTCAGGGCAGGCATAACCATAGCTAGCTTTGACATTTCTGAACAGACCTGAATTTCCAGGAAAAGCGTAACTAACACAACCAGTGTATTAAGGTCTATTTTAGAACATAGAAAATGTGAGTAAATTCACAATATCACAGAAAAATCAATATTTTCCCTTGAATATCTGAAGCAGATGAACCAAATATTTAAATTTGATGATGACATGGTTTATTCAAACTCACCCACCTGGTAAAACCACTTTTTCAATGACTTTATACATCATGGTGCACTGACTTAACAGGTGTCAGATAATCCTTTAGAAGATGTGGTCTGTGAAAAAGATTCTAATTCTCACATAGTTACCTTTGAATGAGAAGAGTACTTTCAAAAGCAACCAACAGAAAAATTTATAGACATGTTATACATTAGGTATTCTGTCCCAGCTCCAATGGGGGAGTTTTCCCTTCTCTATCTTCACCTAAAACAAGATAGGATATGTGAAAAATGTTTTGTAAACGCTGAAACCCCACAAAAACATCAGTTGTTGTGCTGGAAAATAAAATTTATCTTTATCTTAGAATCAAAACCACTATCAAAACTTCAGAATTGAGAGGAAACCAGGAGGTCACAGAGTCCAACCTTCCATTTTCAAGTGGGCCCCTCCAAATGAAAGCCAGATGACATTTAAAACAGACCACTTTCAAAATAAATGTCAACTGCATATGATGCAACCTAAAAAACCATAAACTCTTACAACACAAACCTCTTTGCCATTTCCTCCAAGAGATCATCAAGGCCCACATAGATTTCATATATTTATTCTAGTAAGTCTATAAAGGTGTATTGCGGGTGCCACTTGGGGAATTCATCTATTTTCATGGCTTTGGCAAGCACATTTTAAGATTATATTCCTTCCACATACTTCTAAGAGTCACCTTTGTAATTCTACTCTCCATATTATTTTTTACTCATAGTCCACAGATATAAAGCATAATAAGGCAACTTAAGCCCAGAAACCCAATAGGTGTTTGGGAATTTAAACCTTTGGCTGCTAAATACCTCCGAAGTGAAAAGTGAAGTGGTTTACTGACCTTGAAGGGGTTTGTTGAATGAAAGGGAAAAGTCAAGAAAATCACACAATGGGTGGGACTGAAAATGTGAGAAAGTGAAATGGAGAAAGAGCAAAGAGAAGCAGACTTAACAGGAAAAAATAATTTGCAAAATTGACCTTACTCATTAAAGTTATTTCATCAATTAAAAAACAAAGCCATATTTTAAAGTTATTTTAAAAATATAAATTAGTTAATTTACCTTTATGCACTTCAGCAAGAATGTGCTTAAAATTACTTAATACACACATTTATGAAGGCAGTCAAGAATATTTTAGATACAAACTATAACTGAATTTGAATAAAAGCTTCAAGTTTACAAAAACTTTCACAAACATCTCACTTGAAACTTTCAGTGGCAATCTTTGGGCAGTAGACGTTAGTAAGATCTCAGCTTGGAGAGATTATTAAGATCACTGCTTGGAATCACAATTTAACATTTATCGTGTTAAAGGTGCAATTCAGCTAAGATGACAACAGGTCTTGGGCACTGGAATTGCTGGGTTTGAATGCGAGCTCTACAAGTCTCAGGGCCTCTGTTCCCTTACCTGCAATATAGAGCTACTGTAAGGATTAAATGAACTAATGTATACAAAGTTGGTAAAGCCTAACCTTTAGGAAGTTTATATCATAGTAAAGGGAATCTGCTATCATTATACTTAAAGAAAAAGAAAATACTGCAAAAAGGAAAAGAAGTTCCTCCATAATCTCATCACCCAACCATTTTCTTTAGCATGCTTGCCAATCATCCAGTATACACAAATATGCATACACTATTGTGTTTACTTAATATAGCATAAACACTTTTCTCACAAACACTATGATTAATGTTTACATCCAGTAAATTTAATAGTAAAAAAGTAATCACCGCCTTAATTTTTTCACAGTGATGCTGTTTCCAAATTTAGTTTATCAATAATGCTACGATGAATGTCTTCAAGAATTCACTGTTTTCCATATACTGGATTGTTTACTGAGAATGTATTTTTCTTCAAGGTATGCTTCTAAAAGGCAGGAACCATGCCTGTTTTCTTCACCTTTAAGTACCTAGAAACTGGAACAGATTTTGTCTCAGGAAATATTTGAAGGATGGATGAATTAATTAATTAATTAATTCAACGATTCTTTTATGTCAAATAGTGGGTTTGAGTTCATGAAAATAGCAATGCCAAGCCCTAAGGTACGTGTGATACTCTTACCTTATACATTATTTGAAGCCATTAGCAAATGGTATTAAAAATCTACCACATCATTATTTTTTAAATTTTGTACTTCTGTAAAAACTAAAGCATTTTTCTCTAAATAGGAGCAATCAATGAGCACCCAGCAAGCAACAGGTATAGAGGTAAAATCTACATACTTTATTCCTCACCATTTCCTTGGATGCCCCACTTCAAATTCCTTGAAGTGGGATTATGAGAGAATCCTTCAACCAAAGCTTTGTTTACATTTCTGCACTTCCACATCTGGAAAAGGAACTTTTAAACTTTGTTTCACAAGAACCCTTGCGGTTCTCTTGTGGCCCTCTATGCAGTAAAGATATTAAAGCTTTGTCTTGTTATTCTTCTGGGGTTTTTTCTAATTCTTTCTGATGGTATAATTGGGATACATTCTTGAGGCACAGAAGTTTTCAATTTTTAAGAAATCAAATTGGTTGACTCTTTGCATTCAAGAAGATATTCCAGGAAGCAGAGTTGGCTCAATGGATAGAGCATCCGCCTACCACATGGGAGGTCTGCAGTTCAAACCCAGGGCCTCCTGACCAGTGTGGAGCTGGCCCACGTGCAATGCTGATGCATGCAAGGAGTGCCATGCCACACAGGGGTGCCCCCATGTAGGGGAGCCCTGTGAGCAAGGAGTGCACCCCATAAGGAGAGCTGCCCAGTGCAAAAGAAAGTTCAGCCTGCCCAGGAGTGGCCCTGTACACATGGAGAGCTGACGCAACAAGATGACACAACAAGAAAAGACACAGATTCCCGGTACTGCTGACAAGAAGAACACGCACAGCAAATGGACACAGAGAGCAGACAACTGGGGTGGTGAGGCGAAGGGGGGAGAAATAAATAAAAATAAATCTTACAAAAAAAAAAAAAAAAGAAGCTATTCCGCAGGACTTTTCTTACCCTGAATCTTTGTGTGCCTGACTTAAGGTACTGGTTCAAGGTGCTACTTCTCTGCTCTTGCTGATGAATTTCTTCACAACATGAGGCCATTTCTCAGAACCCCTGAAAACATCTCTTTTTCCTGACCTCTGCTGCCTAATGTTTTCTTCCACCTGCATTTCCTTGATCTCAGGCTTGATACTGTCTTAACCATTCAAAGCAAATGGGATGTGGTCTATGGTTAAAAGGTCCAAGAGGGAAAACTACATCATGTCATGTTTCTGCTAATGGTGGGTCAAGAGCAAATATCCATAAACAGAGGCTGCAGAATCTACCACCTACTGGGGAAAGTTCTTTCTGACTCTTTAAGATTCAATACTGTAGACACATCCAGTGGAGGTTTCAGGCTCTGCCCCAGTATGGATGTGTGCATTCGGTGACTTTTCCTCAAAAGTGGGAACCCAATTTTGCCATGCTACCCTTGGAGTTGTTGTACAAGGTCAGCGGCCTTCATCCTTTGCTCTCTGAAAATCTAGAGGTATTAGTGAGAGAAATGGGAGGCACAAGGTGTGAGGGTATCCCTACTTCCAAGTTTACATGTTGAGCCTTCACATTAAAATCCAGCTTTGATAACCACGGTCTGACGATCATTGCACTGTGTGCGTCTGCAGCCCCTTCTCAGTCTGTCATGCAAAGATTGTCCCATCACCCCTGTTTCCTTTGAGCATTGCTTTTTAGCCCTCTCAGTAACAGCTTTCCCTATCAAAGCAACCCCAGACAGTAAAGGGTACGGCTCAGTTTTCTCTCTTGCCTTCCTTCCGGAGGCACAAGGGCCTAGCACAAGTTAGGTGGTCAATAAATGTTTGTTGTGATTGGTAATATTAGGCATCGTCTAGGTGACTTATAACAAAAACAAAACAAAACTAAGTTATCTGGGATCCTACATCCACTGTGTCTTTTTCCAGCAATGTTCTGTGGCAGCAGTAGCTATAATAACAATAATATCAATAATAATAGCAGTTTATTAAATACCTACTGTGGGCTAGACATGCTGCTAGGTGGTTTGCATTGAAAATCTCATTCAAGCCTCAATTTTCAATCAAGGTGGGTATTTTTAGTCCTAATTTACATGTGAAGAAGCCAAGTGCCAAAGATGTCAAATAGTTTGCCCAAGAGGAAATAAGCTAGTAAGTAGCAAGGCTTGATTTTAAGGTCAGGTTGGTTGGATCTTAACTCCTTTATTTTTCTACATGCCTCATTGTTTGTAAGTCTTTGGTCCGTTCTTGACATTCTTTATATTGCATAAATGCACTTGCTTTGTCAAGCAGCTGTTAGTGGACAGATGAAGCATATCACCTGTAATGTGTAAATCCATCAAGATGGCTAACTGAACTTTAATAATTTCAAACAACTAATAGCTCAACAGTTTCAGGTTTTATAAACAGGATGCAAAGTATATTCTATCTTGTCTCCCCAATGCTTTTGATAAGCTAAATGATCACACTCTCTGAGATAGTTACATTTTAGCTTACAGGAAGTGGGGCTAAAAATTCTACCAATATATTTTTTATGGCCGAAGTAAATGGAAATCAGATCTTTGAAGGATATTTTTTTACCTTCCATGGTAGTTGAGAAAATATTTCTAGAGCTTTGAAAGCCCTGAATCTGTAAGTTCTAGAAACATTTATATGTTAAAAATATGGAAAGCAACCATGTGTAAATATTGCTTAAAGCAGGTAGGAGAGGACACATTTGCAGTTCTAGCTTCCCCAGAGCTCTTTATTAATTCCATTATGTTATTTACATGAAAAGAGGACCTTCCTTTGTATTAAGGTGCTAAAGTCAAATCACTTGGACAATACAAATGAGTAAGCAAAGAGTGCTTTGTCATAAAAATCTATCATTTTTCCCCAATGGTTTCTGTGGATCTTTGAAATCAGTGTCTTTATGACATTGACAGTCATCAAGTAGGTGTTTGACAAAGTACATTTCCTGGATGTCTAAATAAATCAGATGTTACTTTGGTGCATTTTATACTAAGAGCCAGAGAAAGACTCCACTTTCCTTGGACTTCTCTAGTTTTGGAGTTACGTATCTCCCTTTCTTTTTCAATTGACCTCTCTCCCCAAATTTGGATAGTGAAAGGTTCCAATTAGTTGGGCTCCATTTCCTGAAGAAGCACCTATAAATGTTTTTAGGACAAGATAAGGGGAAAAATAATGGTGTGGAGGGCAGGGAAATGTCTTCAAAATCAGGTAAACTCAACTGATAAATGGGACAAAAACAGAAACAAGAAAATTTAATCAATATCACACATAAATACATGGTTAAATATTCATTCTACTGGTAAGTCCCAAAATACAAATAAGGACATCAATGTAAAATGGTTCTTGACTGTCAAATTAGCAAATGTTTCTTTTAGTGGCCAAGGTATGGTCAAGTAGCCACTTACATGGATGCTAATAAGAGGAACCATTGCACACCTGGTAGAAATCACTTTGTAACTTTGGTATGCAGAACCTCAGAGATGTCCACTCTCTGAGTATGTGATATCCTTAAGGAGGTTACACAAATTATGGTAAAGGCCTTACAATCCAAGATGTTTGCCATAGTGGAATTAATAGTAACAATCATTAAGAACAACTAAAACTCTAGCAACAAATTAAGCTATCATGTTGACTGAAAGAAGCACTTGTGAATACTATTTACAAAACCTTGTAAAGTAATATTTTGAAAAGTTTATCATAATAAAAATTAAAAATAAAATACACATATATAGTACAAATGCAGCCCATATTTTTAAAAAATTAGATGAAAGGAAAAACATGAAAAAAAATAAGCCAAATACTTAATTGTTAAATTCTTTGGGAGGTGAGATCCTGGGTGGTATTTGTTTTTTAACTTACCTGATTTTCTGTATTTCACATATTCTCTACAAAAAGAATAACATACATAGAAACCGGGGAAGGAGAGAACTATAAAACAACCAAAAAAGAATCATATAAATCATCTGGGAGACAAGCTATCACTAAAGGCTTGGCACTTTATTAAAAACTGAGGCATTAAACATAAATGCATACAAAGTATTTACACACTCAGCTTGTGGAGAAGCTCATGTATACACATTAGGATCTAATTAATGACATTTTGCCCAAACTGATTTGAAATTTTTGTTGTTTTTTTATTAAACAATGTCAAAAATCTTGGTATTTAAATATTTGGCAAAACTTTCTGCTAAGACACCAGATGTGTTCCATGTGTTTCCAGAAACACAAGAACGTACCCATGGATGGAAATTATAAGAAGGCAGATTCTAGCTTAGCCTGTGGGAGAATTTTTCACCTTTAGAGACATCCAACAATTAGATAGGGATCCTATTAACTCCCTTCAATATGGATAGGATTTTAGCAGAAGCTGCAGGGTCATGCACTAGAAGGTAGGAGAAGCAATTGCCTCTCCCACAAAGGCCCCTAAATTTTCTTCCACATCCATCTGAATAACCCCATCTCAGTATATGGTATCAATACCCACATAATTTGCAGACGAATAATTGAATCTTCTCCTTCCTTCACTATCTACATCCAGTCCACCAGCAAAACACATCTTAAATCCACCCCCACTGCCCCCTGGTCATAGCCAACATCGCATCTCCAATGGGTCACTGGAAGAACCTTCTAACTAGTCCACATTCTTTAACCCACTGTGATTAATCGTACACACAGCCACTTGTATAATCTATTTACAGCATAAATAAGATCATACTACTCTCCTGCTTGTAGCCTTTCAAAGGCTTCCCAAAGCATCAAAACAACATCCCAAATCAAAACCCCTTTCTTTGGTCTATAAGGGCCAACAAAATCTGGCCCCCGAGTACCACTTCAGTCCAATCTCATGCCATTTGCTCCAGGCACATTGACTCCACCACCCCTCTTTCTCTCTCCACACTTGCCCTTGGCATCTGCCTAGAACATTCTCCCTCAACTTCTCTGCATGACTGGCTTCTAGTGCATTTAAGTCTTTGTTTAACTATCAGCAATTCAGGGAGACCTTCCTGATCACCCCATTAAAAGTAGCCAACAAACATTCTGACCCAATCCCTTTATTTTTTCCTAACACTTAGATCACCACTTAATATTTTTTAAATTTTTGTAAAATTGGATTTCATCCAATGCAAGCTTCATGAGAAAGGGATCTTGTCAATCTTGTTCACTGCTTCATCCAGAATGCTTGATATAAACCAGGCGTTTAATTAATGCAGATGGAATGAATGTTTGGTACACTTTATCATGACCAAATTCCACACAAGGAGTACACAAAGACCCTTTCTAATGAGCTTGCTAACCGCTAGAAAGCCTTCTTACAGAGTTGTTTCCTCCTTCCTCTCCCTCTGGCCTCTCCCTCTGGCCCCCCCTCAAGAGTTAGTTAATGGACTAACTCTTTAGGTGCCATTGTACAGTACAATGACCAAAGGCATCTCAAAATAACACTTCATGGGATGACTATTTCCTGCCTATTAAAAAAGCCACATTCTTTGAAGTGTAGCTATTGAAAATTATCTATCAATAACACATGGACACTTGCTCCTGCTTACCTATCATCCTTTGACCATTTCATGGGTAGAACTCCTCTCCCTACCAGTGAGTCAGTGCCTTGAGGGCAGGCACCACCTCTTGGTTCACATCTGGTCCCTCTTCCACTTGATGCATCCTATGCACAAGCTAGGCACACATCTGGCATTTACCTCTTAAAAAGAGCATTTGTGAAACCAAGCCTTTACCAATGTTCACCAAGAAGGTGAAGTCCTTTCCACCTAGACAGGTCAAAAAATATGAATGAATTTTGCATTCATCCAGGTACTTTCATAGGTGCTATGCTGCATAGGTTCTTTTGAGGGCAAGAAATATTTTGGGTATGGGAAAATATAAAAGCAGCTCTAGAAAGAGTGAGGCCCCCTAGAGCTGTTACAGAGAGTGGGAGATCCTCTGTAAGTCTGTTACCAAACTTGCCACAGTGTGAGTGAGTGACTTTCCCACACATGGACACACTTATCCAGATGGACGTTGGATAATGGAAAGGTCACAGGCCTAGCTGTCTGACAGGACTACTCAAATCCTGGCTCTATCAGCAACTCACCATTCTTCCTTGTACAAGCATTTATTCTAACTGAGACTCAACTTCCCTTGTGTAAAAAATTTGATGATAATATCTACATCATAGAAATAGAAGATTAAGTAAACTTACATATGAAAAAGCTCCTAAAAGTCTTGGCATCTAGAAGGTATTTAATTTATGTGAGCTTATTTCTCTCCTTTCCTGAGCACAGAGGAATATGCTGTTTTCACTACAGAAATTCCACATGACTTAAGGATGTCAGGCTTCCCATATTTCAGAAATTTGAACAATCTAAAGTATCAAAAAATAATATCAAGGAGGCTGATGTGGCTCAACCAACTGGGCTCCCATCTACCATATGGGAGGCCCTGGGTTCACTTCCCAGGGCCTCCTTGTGAAGGCAAGCTGGCCAGTGCCTGCAGAGAGCTGACAGACTGTGCCCATGGAGAGCTGAGAGCCCGCTCCCATGGAGAGCTGGCACAGTAAGATGATGCAACAAAGGGAGACAAGCAGACACAGAAGAACATGCAACAAACGGACACAGAGAGCAGACAGCAAGCAAGTGGCAAGGGGGATGGTAATAAATTAATAAAATAAATCTTTAAAAAAAATCATATCATACCATCATCCCAAATAATCATTTCCCTCATGGCATCACCCCAAGAACAAGCCTATAGAATGACAATCTCTTTTAACAAAGTTCTCTTGGGTCTAGCATGGTTAAGGAGAAAGAGGCCACACTAAATCTCTGGATTTGGTAGAAAGTAAATTGTGGAATCATCAAATGAAATAGGGACATAGGAGAAGAACACAATGATGAGCTAGCTCAGTTTGGGACTTGGTAAACTTAAGGTGTCTGTTTAACATTCAAATGGGCAATTTGAGGAGGTGTTAGGATGAACAAGTCTAAAATTCAGGAGTAGGTTGAAGTTCTCACTCATATGTCAGGAGAGGGAAAAACTTATTCAGAATGGTTACTCAAGGGAATATCCACATTGATCAGGGAGTAGAAGCAGTGATGTGATGGTAGATGTTTAATAACCACTCTCAAGGACTTAGTTGTTAAATTTCTGTGCTGTACATACTTCCACCATAGGCAAGGTCATGCTACCAATGTGATCTCAACCAACTCATAAAATTCTTGAAAAATTAACAATTGGCTACCAAATGCAGGTCCAAGTCAGTTCCAGCACACCAAGGGGTAGAAGACGGAGAGGGTGAAAAGCACAGAGTAATAAAATGGGCAGGGAAGCAGGAAGAAAGAGCTAGGAAAATAGTTTCATAAAGAAGCTTCAGTTTATCAGAATCACAATAGCAAGGTTCAGTAATTAAACACAAAAATTGTCTTTCAGATTTGCCAAAATGGGGGTCAGGGGTCCCTGTGGGAAACAGATTCGGTGTTGAGGGGGGCGGAGGAGGGGAAGTCATATTGCAAGACCTTAGGGGGGAACAAATGGAGAGAAATTGGAAATGGGTTTAGATAATCCTTTCAGACTTTGGCTTAGGAAGGGCTGGAGGGAAAGAAGGTTATGTCTACATGGAATGCCAGGTAAAGGTGGATGTTATGGATTGCACTGTGTTCCCAAAATAAAGTATGTTTAAGTTGTAACCCTTGGGAACTGTGACTATGACCTTATTTGGCAACAGGGTCTTTGCAGATGTAATCAAGCCAAGATAAGGTCATGGTGAATTAAGGTGGGCTCTCATCCTTTATGACTGGTGTCCTTATAAGAAGAGAAGACACACAGACAGGACGGAAGTCTACGTGAAGTTGGCGTTGGAGACTGGAGCTTTGCAGCTGTGTGCCATGGAACATCAAGGATTGCCAGCCACCACCAGGAGCTAAGGGCGAGAAAGAATTCCCCCCCTAGGGCCTTCCAAGTGAGCTGCTGATACCTTGATTTCAGATTTCTAGCCTCCAGACCTGTGAGAGAATACATTTATGTTGTTTTAAGCCACCAGGCTTGTGGTGCTTTGTCATGGCAGCCCAAGGAAACAAATCAAGTAAAGATTGTGAGTCATGTGGGAGGCACGGGCCGGTAGACGGAAGAGAGAATAGCAGCTCCCAAATGGTGGAGAATAGTGGCCATCCATGTCACCAGAGAGGAAGCAGTTCGGGTGGTAAGGAGCACGACAGGATGCTAGAGAAAGAGACTTCTGGGAAACGTTCCTCTGTTACTATTTTTAGCATTAAAATAAGTAGTGGCAACCCAGCTCAGCTTCTGAGGTCAAAGAAAGTTGGGATCAGTCTCAGTTCTGTCAAATTCCAGTTTTGTGATCTTGGGCAGGATTCCTTTCTTCAGCTGTAATATGAAGACAGAAATGACTCACCTCATTTGGTTTTAAGGCGATGCAATTATCTAAAACCTGTAAAGGTACTTATCAAAGTGCCTGGCAGATAGCAGACTCAGTACCATTTAGTCTCTTTATTGCATCCCTTATCAAGAGCATTAAGGCATTTCAACCAATATTTCAAAGGTATCCTTCACTCTACGCATGACTGGGGAGGAAGGAAATGTTCCTTCTGCTATGCACGTGAAGCAACTTTGGGCACACGAGGGGATAAACAGGATGGACCTTTCCTGCCCCATCACACACATCTACAGTGCAATGAAGTGGTAAAGTTTCATACACATGGGCTGAGCTAGGTACTGTCACATATAGGGAAATACACTCATAAAGCATCTGGATGAAAGTTGTTACATGAATATCCATGATGATTGCCAATTACATGTTCCATTAGCATGAATCATGGAAAGACACTGTATGTAGAACTTGAGAAGATAATACCTAGGAAATTAACTTGCTCTAGTGTTTCTTAATCTGACATTAGCTATTTTTAGGATTTTATGAGCTCATTTCTTATATATGCTTAACACAAGAGTAACATTTGATTTAAATCTCTTAAATAGTTCCTTTGGGGTAGAAAATTTAACTTTGTTTATTTTCCTATGGTAAATATAAGAAAGTTAGGTAGTTACAAAGGTGTAAAAATCTCACTCATTTAAATCAAACAAACCAATCCTAACATTTTAAATAACAGTGATTACTGTACCTAGATTTCATATAAATATTGAATTAGGTTTATTTATATTAGTTGGTTAAAATTTGGAAAATGGATAAAGGAAAGGTCACTTTAAGTTTAGTGAAACCTTTAGCCTACATCTCCACATCTCCCTAACAGGATCAGCATCACCAAAAGAAAGTCCTCTAGCTTTCAGAAAACAATATTTCTTCTTTCTGATATGCATGTACTGTAAATTCTTCCTGCTTTTTATGTAATAGGAGGGTTTCCACATATGTTGTTATACCATAAGGATTAAGAAGCCATGTTACTATACTTTTTTAAAGTTTTTATTTTAATTTCTAAGCTCTTGAAAATATTATCCTTGCAAAATTAAAATATAACAAGTAAATCAAAAGCCACAATTAATATAAATTCCTTTCTCTCCACATAAAATAACAATTATCACATTAGTGTGCATCCTTACAGATGTTTTCCTGTGCACATGCATACATATATTTACATAGAGAGAGAAAATACACAAAACTCTTTTGTGTAGGGGTGGCGGATCATTAGTAATATATTCTACATTTTCTAAACTTATCTTTTTTTCCTTCATATCTGGGGGCCTTTCCATGTTAGTCCATTCTCTGCAGCCTATGCAATGTGATATACGATTATGTGGGGATGTACATAATTATTTAGCCTTTTCCCAATTTGTGAAAAATTAAAAGCAAGGCATGTATCAAAGTTCACTATTCTGAATATATACATCTCTTCTAAAAATCAACAAGAAAAAGACAACCCAATAGAAAAATAGGGAAAGGATAAGGAGGGCCAACGTCCAGAATAAACAGTCAAAAAAGAAAAAAGTTCAACCTCAGTATTATCTAGGGCAGTAGTTCTCAAATGGCCCCCAAAATGAATTAATTGTCTACATGAAGCTGATATTGCTCTCATAATAAGGCTAAGATTTTTTGCTTTTTTTCTCTGTATTAACATTTCCACTCATGGTGCAAGAACAATAATGGAAGAAACTGGGGGCATTAGCACAAACCAAAGTAGGGGCAACAAACTATATAGGAGTCATATTCTTCATTGCCATGCATTTGAAACTAAAAAAAAAAAAATCCCTGATGCAGCAGTAGTAATTATAAATTGTATAAAATTTCTACTGTCGAGTGCCTGACTTTTTAATACACTGTGACAAAATGAAAAGTATGCATGAAATAATTCTGCCACATACAGGAGTATGAAGGCTTTCTCCAGGAAAAGCACGTGTGCAATTGTTGTAAGCTAATATAGCTACTTATCTCATGGGACATAATTTTTACCTGAAAGAACAACTGGTTTTTCAGACTTGTGTATCTGGCAGACATTTTTCTCAAAAACGAACAAAATAAAATGATCGCTTCAAGGTAAACAATTGGCAGTATTTGTTGTCTATGGTAAACTTTGAGCTTTGAAGCAAAAATAAAATAATGGAGACTTAGATCAGCCATTGTGACCTTGAGTAAATCCCCACACTTAAAAACTTTTCTGATGAGACTGGTGGTCATAACAACGAATGTGATTTTTTAAAAAAGATTTATGTATTTTTCCTGAACCCCGTGTTGTTTGCACTCACTGTCTGTTTGTTGTATGCTCATCTTCCTTTTAGGAGGCATCAAGAGCCAAACCTGGGGCCTCCCATGTGGGAGGAAGGCACTTAATCACTTAAGCCTCCTCTGCTCCCAGCTTTTATGTCTTTCACTATGTTTTCTTCCTTGTGTCTCTTGTTGCATCACCTTGTTGTGTCAGCTCACCGTGCTAGCCCATCACATGAGTTTGCTGTCTTGCTTGTCTTCTTTAGGAGGTAAGGCAAACCAAACCCAGGACCTTCCACGTGGTAGGAGGGAACTCAATCGCCTGAGTTACATCCACTTCCCACAAATGTGATTTTTTGATTTTGCATAATGAAATGTGTCATATTTGGAAGATAAGCAAAACTTGGTGAACCCATACTTTCCAAATAACCAATGCATGACATTACAAATTCATGAGTGGGTAAGCCATTCAAAGAGCAAGACGGACTAACAGATTTTATTACTATGGATTTTAATACTACATTGATTTGGTTTCAGATTCCAAATTGAAACTAACCTTTAGGAAACTACCACTTGTCAAGTTTTGGTGTAGGCTCAAAGAAGAATTTCCACAATTATCACAAAACGTGTTACAATAATTCTTCCTTTTCCAACCAGAACTCTTATGTGAAGCCATTTTTTTCCAACCAAAACAATATATCGAAAGATTGAAAGCAGAAGAAAGTAAAAGACTTCATCCATATTCTATTAAGCAAACATTAAAGAGATTTGCAAACCGGTAAAACAATGCCATCCTCTCACTTAATTTCTAATCTTGTTTTGGAAAACATGTTTTTTAAATTAAAAATACATTATATATATTAATATGTAATGAGTTTGTTATTGCAAACTTTAAATGAATAGTAATTATTTTTTAAATTTCTCAGTCATAATTTCTAGTATGGTAAATCTCTCGAACTATAAACTACAGAAACAAAAACTTTTTGGGGTCCTAAAAATTTTTAAGAATGTCAGTGGGTCCTGAGACCAAAAGTTTTGAAATTGCTAGTTGAAGAGATGCAAATTAAAATTAGATACCATTCATGATCCATCAGCTGGACTAAATTTTTAAAAATTAATAATATCAAGTGTTGGTGAAAGAGTGGGCAAATAGATATTCCCATTGCTCAAAGTAATATAAATTGGTACAGAAACTTTAAGGACAATTAGGCCATGCCTTTTAAAGGGTTTCTATGAAGACCAGATGGCAAACATCTTCTCAGGTTTCGTAGGCTGCACAACTCTGCCAATGCAACACAAAAGCAGCCATAACACTACTTAAATGATATGGGCATGTCAGTGTATCAATTAAACCTTAGTTATGTTTAAAATATATATACCATAAGACTCAGTAATTCTTCTCCTTAGTCCCTTCTCTAGAGAAATGCTCACACATGTGATAACAGAACCACCTATGCAGTATTTAATATGTGCTGGGCATTGTCCAATCTCTATAAACATTAACCCACTGAATTCTCCTAACAGTCTTGTGAGACAAATACTATTATTTTCTCTAATGTATAGATAAAGAAACTGAGATCCAGAGTGGTTAAGCAAATGGCCTAAGGACACAGAGCTAAAACATAAAAGCTGCAGTATTACATATAATAGCTAATTCTAGAAATAACCTAAATAAGCAGAGATGTTAGACATTTTACTTATTCTGGTTGGTGTCTTTCCTTATACAGAGCTCTTAAAATTAAGTGTATTTCTGCCTTTGCTTCTTTCCCTATTCAAATTTTCCAAAACATATTTGAAGTCCCATATTGACCTTAAAATTTTGGTTGACAATTTCAGCCCATGATGATCCCTGATCTCAAACCACATAGAACATTATCTCTGGTACTTACATTCTCAATAATCATATGTTGTAAGTGTGTGAGGAGGTGCAAAACCATTTACTATTTCCTTGACATGTTTGAGGTATTTTTACTTTGTTTTGCTTTGTTTTTCCTCCTGGTAGCCCAGCAGTTCTTTAAGGATTGGAAATGGATCTTATGGATCTTGTGTTCCTTTAAAGTTTTAAAATCTGTTGCCCCCTCCACAATTTCCAATGCTACCACCCTACCCAAGGTGTCATCTTTTCTTGTTTGGATTGTTCTCTGCTCTCATTCTTGCCTTCGGACAACCTATTCTCATTATACAAGTTAAATCCAGATCAAGTCACTTGAGCTCAGAACCCTCCGGGGGTTTCCCAGAGTACACTGAATAAAATCACAGTCTTCACCAATGACCTTCAAAACTTGACATGATCTGACCTTACCTCCTCTCCACAGCTCTCCGGGCTCACTCTGCTCCAGGCACCCACGTGTCCTTGCCATTCCCCAAGGGGCTGAGGCGTTCCTGCTGCAGAGCCTTCGCACTGTCTGTTCCCTCGGTTGGGGGTACTCTTCCCCAGGATGACAGTCCAACCCACACT
Source organism: Dasypus novemcinctus (assembly GCF_030445035.2). Lineage (NCBI taxonomy): Eukaryota > Metazoa > Chordata > Mammalia > Cingulata > Dasypodidae > Dasypus > Dasypus novemcinctus. The sequence continues at coordinate 192,554,178 of NC_080673.1, read as the reverse complement.
AGCACCTGGGACATTGCTGTTCAGTAAAGAGTTCTTCAGTGAATGACCCTCAGTTTCCCAACTTGCCAAATGGAGACAAGGTCCCTTGCAGTGTTGTTATTAATAGTTATTTATTGTATCATTAAAATATAGCAAATAACACCAGGTGCATTCTACACATTTTGCCTGCATTATATCATGTAAGCCTGGTAGCAACCCAATGAGATAGACACGGTCATTATCTCCCATTTTGTAGATGAGGAAACTGAGGCACATGGGGGTGACTGGCAATTTGTCCAAGTTCACAGCTCTGCAGTGAGTCTAGGAAATGGTCAGGAGTTGTCCCCATTGCTAAATGAGGAAGCACGCTGAAGGCACAGAGCTCTTTGTAAATGCAAGGAATTGCTAACTATTTATATTGCCACTCACAACAAAGCCGCCGAGTGCCCTGTGATAACTGCTCTGGAGATGGATGTGTGACCCTGTGTTTAAGCTCTGGGGAACCAAGACTCCGTGCGTCACTGCTACTCCAAGGGACTGCTCAGGTGAAAGGAGGACTTTTGCTCCACAAAGGGCTTTTCTCAAACACTGCTAGGGGCGGGTGTTTGCTAAGTCCATTTTCTGATCAGATAACAACTTGACACCAGTTCTTCTATTTTGAGCTGGCACCAAACCCGTCCAGGGACTTTATCGCCCATTGGGTATCTGTGTCGCCTGGAAGGAACTCCGGGTAAGGTACAGGAAAAAGGTGGGGTATTGTTGGGGCTTCCTGCTGGCCAGCACACTGGCGTATTGTTGGGTTTATTTTTTTAGACTATCACAATTATTTCGGCAACATCCTCTTTCCATCCTGGACCTGATACAATATTTATTGAGCTATACAAACTGCGTCAATACACAAGTCTTTCTGTACTGTTGTCCAAGTTCTTTAGGGCCACTTTTTTTTTTTCCTAATCTATTAGAAGGTTTTGCTAATTGCCATGTGATCGGCCAACTCCCCAAACTTGAAATTATGCATTTTTTTTTTTAACAAAAAGAGGCCTCAGATAGAACCTTACTCAAACCCAACATTTTTCTTTTAAACAGATAAGAAATAGCATTCTTGCGATTCCGATGTACTAAACTGTGTTCCATCTGCCACAACCACAACTCATGACTGCTAACATTCCCATTTTAGAGATGAGGAAGTGGAGCAAAGCAAAGTTGTATAATTACAATCCCAGGGAGTCACAGATGTGGACTCCAGAGCCGCTAAAAACACTGCAGGTAAGTGACACCACTTGCTCTAGAAACATTTTGACACTCTAAGGCCCGTTCAGTTCTGTGAGGAAGGCCTATTTCCGGCAAGGAGCCCATCCTCGCCAAGGCTGGTGGCATGCACGGGCGGTGCGTCCGCGTGCCGCCTAACAAGGGGCACCTAGATATTCAACTGCATTTTCAAGCCATAGCACTAGGGTGATAGTGAAGTGATATCCCCCTCCTAATCATTTCTATTTGGCTATGGGAGCAAGCTTTCACAACTGAATTAACATCGTGAGAAATGACCCTTTGTATCAAGGAAAAGGGTCGCTTTTCTTTTACCTCTCTCACTTTGGATTCTCTAACGTGGAGAAAGCAGAAGCATAGACTCTGAGACTGTTCTCATTACAGAGAACCTGGACAGCTGGGAGGAGCTGTCTTCAGTTCACTCCAAAAAGGAAGAGTGATCCAGAAAGGACCGGCCGCGGGATCCTGTGGTAGCAGGGCAATTACTCAGAAGGAAAAAAAGAAATAACATCTGCTGAGAACCTACTATGTGCCAGACACACCATCACAGCTAACATACATTGAGTGCTTGCCAGCACTGTGCAAAATGTTTCATAGGAACCTTAAAAAGTTTAATCCTCACCAGTTTTGAGGCAAGTACTATTGCTATCCCCATGTGAACAGATGAGGAGGTAAGTCAGTTATGGATGCAGGATTCAGAGACCCAGGCCCTTCTGGCAACATGGCCCTTGCTTTATTTCAAACCTGGGGAAAATACATGCTGAGTGCTGCTCTCTCACTCACTAATCTAGCCAAAACACCCTCTTCCTAAGTATAAGATTTCTACTGAGACAAACACTGAGAAAGACAGGTGGATTTGGGGGGACTGGAAGGTAATATAATCTGCCAGCCCCACAGTCACTTGCCTTTTTCTACATTTTCTTGACTTTCCTCTAGCATTTAAATACTCAGGGGACTTTTAAAAAATTCATCAGAAAAGCATTTTTAAGACCAATTCAAAGTCTTGGAATTTAGGGATAGAGTCCCCATGTCAGAAAGAAAACAAAGGGATAGGCAATCCTATCAGATCAGTGAGTATCACTGTGTCAAACCCAGAAGTCTCTAACTGATTCACCTTTGACTGAATTGGAAGAAAATGGTACCTTGAATACAAAAAGCCAGCAGGCCACAAGTGGTCTGTCCTTAGATTCCTATGACCTTATAAACAGAGCCTACACACTGCCATCCATCAGCTGTGTGACCTCAGGCAGGGCACTCAACATCTCTGGTCCTCACTTTCTTCATCTGTGAAATAAAAGGTTGTACTGAACAAAATGGATGGTCTCTGCTACCCAGTGTTCTATGATTCCTTGATAAAGTGTTCTAAGATGATCTCATTCAATGAGCACTTGTTTCATGATCGCTTTATCCGTGAGACACTAAAATGCTGAAACGGTACTGGTGGTGAACCACATTTGTGGGCTAAGAGGTAGCTGGCAAATTTATTTCATAATAAATCCACTGCTTTGGCAACACCATGGATCTTTACGACATGGATGATCCCTACCTGTCCGGTGAAAAGCCGGGATGCCCAGGGACATTACTACAGCAACAAAAAAAATCCATCTAAAATCATTTGCCAAAAAAAGTCACACGTTAGGATTCTGTAGATGAAAGATAAGAGAGGTGGCAATTAAAGGGCTCGTCCTCGAAGCCATTTACTTCATTAGGTTCTGGAGGACATCCTGGTCACACCGTCAGGAGTACTGGGAACCAAGCATTTTTGTTCCTTTGTGTGTGCATTCTGGACTCTTAGGGTGGACTTGATCTTGTCCCCGCTAGAGTTTAGTTCTAATGCAGTTGCCTCCAGAGAGACCCCAGTGCCTTTTGAGAATGGCCAGGGTTTTTCCTATTTCCTGTCGATCTTTCCCAAAGGAAACTCATTCCAAATACCTTCCCCCTGGGGTCTTAGCAGGAAAATGGAATTTTGGTTCATACGGTGGTACCTTGTAACCTCAGGTTTTTAATGTGATCACTTTCAAATTTATGAAGACCCAGGTGGAAATATTTTTACTATGCTGGTAATAATATTACAGAATTCCTGAATTCTTAACTTTGATATGTTTCAGTCCAAGTGCTGATTTTTTTTCTTTTCATATCTACAATCTGGTTTCATTCCTATAATACAGCCACCCAATTTTGTGAGGAGAGGGGGGTGGGAAATAATATGTGGTTTTTGTACAAACATGTGTTCCCAGTGTCTTGTTATTTTGGAAAAACGAGGTGGGGGGCCAAGGAGATGGGAGAAAGTGGATCAGGAAGGCCTAATTTCCCTGCTTTTTTTCAATGAATAAATGTAATACCAAAAATAAAAGCGTATGTGTATTAATCATGGCCACTGGAAAGCTCCTAATTTTTTGTTGTTGTTCTATCCCTGGATTCTTTCCACTGTCTTCTTACATCTTTACAGATAAAGAAACCAAATAGACTCAGGAAGCCGATCAAAAGAGATAGGAAAAGAATGTGGGGATTGGGAGTTTCAGTCACCACCCAACCAGTTTTCCCCGTCACCGTCACCGTAGGACAGGGTTTCTCCAACCTCAGCGCCTCTGACATTTTGGGCCAGAGAGGTCTCCGTCCTGTGCATTGTGGGACGCTTAGAGGCCATCCTGCCGCCACCCTCCCTTCCCAGGTCAGTGACCAAGGATGTCTCCAGACATTGCCAGATGTTCCCTGAGGGCCAAATCACCGCACACACACCCCCACCCCCGGTGGAGAGACAGTGACTAGACCTTTTTCTAAGAATATGGGGTGGTAATAACTCTCCAGCGCTCCTGCGGACCAAGGCCTGGTGAAGGCCCTCTTGGCTTCTCCCCAGATGACTCCTTTGGCTTCTGTCCTCCCTACCAGTAGGAGTCCTCCTGCTAAACCACAGGTACCTTTGTGCTGGACCTCTATTATTTTTATAAATAACTTTATTTCAAATTTTTAAAAAAACACAGTAACAGAAAAAGATAGCTCAACTACATTATGGAAGCATTACTCCTAAATGACTCTGTCCGGGCAATTTTACCTCATCAAATTCCAACTACTAACTCAATTGTTCCTCTAGTGTTCTGAAAGATACACAGACACACACAGATTAATGAAATGACATAGGCAAATGACTCCGTATTAATGAAAAAAGTTTAATCATATTTCTATCTCACAAAATGAAACTCCTTTTTTGACTTTTAGCACTAATGAAGTATCAACTTTGCTACAAAAACATTACAGTGTTGTTGTTTATTCTAGTCCATAACGTACATTAGTTACATTTTCCCACGTATCACCACGTTCTTAACACCTGGTAGTAGAACATTCCTATATTTACATTATTAACCACAATCCTCATCTACTATCCAAATCACTGTTATACATCCCCTATATTATTCTCTAGCACTCCCGCAACCTACATTAATCTGCCTATTTTAAAGCCCTTAAGTCTAATTCCCACAGGCTGCGGAGTCGTATTTGCCAAGGCCATTTAAAATGTGGCCCCCAGCCACGATTTCATTCTCAGTCCTGGTGCTCCAGCAGAAGTTCAGACATGCTATGCTGGGGGCTCTTAACCTTTTTCATTCCACAGACCCCTTTGCCAGTCAGGTGAAATGAACACCAGTCTAATGTATTTATTGCATACATTCATAAGTGAAGGAAATGCTAGTTTTCAGTTAGAGGTCAGAGAAAATAAAGATAATAAGTTAATTTTTTTTCAATTCAAATTCACAGACCCCCTGAAATCTTAACTGCTGGTTAAGAACCCCTGCCCTGTGCATTTCCTCTCCTTCTTTGCACATTCTGTTCCCTGTGCTTGCAGTACCACCCCTGCCCTCCCAGGCAGGTCATGTTAATTCATCCTCCCCCTCCCTAAGCACCTGCTGTGACTCTTACAATGGTTTAAGAACTTTTAGCAGACCTTAGCTGACCCCTTGCTTTGATGCCCCAGCACCTGACCTCAATCAAATCACCTAACCACCCTGGCCTTCAGTCTCCTCATCTGTAAGATGGGCACAACGAACCCTTCCTCAAAAGGTTGTTACAAGAAGTAAGGGGCATCAAAGACGTGCCGCATACTAGCTTCTCAATGAAAAGTTCTTTCCTCTTGCTGTTTTTACCAGTCTATGGGAATTGTTTTCTAAGAATGGACTCTCTCTGTGGGCTGCAATATCTACAAGCATTTGGCCAACGGAAATAGAATTTAAAAGTTTAAAGTCTCTTTCTTTTGAATCCTGAGTGATATTCCATTTTTGATCTTTAGATTTTTTTTCCCCCCTAAATACTTGGAGAGAGGAATACAAGTTTGATAGCAGGGTAACTATAGAAACGGCCAGATCTCGTGCCCTCCAGCTCTGGCCCTGGGTGAATTCTCGCCAAACAGCACTATCAGCGACCCACACTGCACGCAGGCGTCAGGCGATTTTAAAAGGCTTCCAGTTTCCCACGGGAATATAAGGAAATCGGAATTATTAAACCAAACGATAAGAGAAACAGGAACAAAGCCACGGCCCTCCACCCTTCTAGTCCAGCGAATTGGAAGTTCTTTGTGTGCCCTTTAGGAAGACATCAGGCCCCTCTGAGATTGGTCACCACCGGTGGAAGGAAGGGGACAAGGAAAGGGAAGGGGAAAGCCAGGGTGACAGCCCACGGAGCGAAGGAATCATCCATCACCCACCACGGCGCTTCCTGGGGAGCCTGCACGTTTCCAGTCACAGCGGGCGCCAGCTTTGGCTAGCCAAGGACAGAGGGAAAAAAACAACGCCAGTTTTGCTTTATTAGTTAAGTGAACAGAGTCCTTAAGAGCATTGATGTATTGACTAATGATCCTGACATCCCGCGTGCTGAGCGCTTACACGTTTAAAGGGCAAGAGTTACAAATCAACAAGTTATTAATTTAATTTCTCTTTGAAACGGTGCCAAAGGTAGGGAAAGTAGAATGAGAGGAGCATTTATCATGCTTGCTCCAATACAGCTTCACCCTCTACTTTCTGAGCCAGTGAATCTTACACATCTTTGCATTGGAAGCATAGGCTGGGGCGCTATTCAACATGCACATTCCTGGGCTCCACACGCAGAGATTCCGTTTCATTAGGTCTTGGGAATTGGCAAGGGAATTTGCACTCTTACTGACCACCACCCATGCCAAGTGATGCAGTTGAGCAACAAGGGCTTTGAGAACCACCACCTGCCAGAGCCAATATCTGTGTTTACTCTTACTTGACCACTGCTCATGGGCTGCATTCTCCATCCTCCGGGCATGGAGCTGGAGTCACTTGGGGCGGAAGCGATGTGGAGCACATCCAGATCTGGTTCTAAAACCTTCTGCCCCGTTGTTACATGCTCTCTTTCATTGTGGGTTGACAGGATGCAAAACCAAGGAAAGCCCTGGGCAAGGCAGCAGGCAGAGTTGCTACCTGGGCAGCTCTCTGAACGATTAAGTGGAGCAGAATCCCGCCCCTACCCCGGCCACCCTATACCAGACTGTAACATGGGTGGAGGGAGGGAAACGATTTTATTACAGCCCTGAGAGTCGTGGCTTTTTCTTACAGTAGCTAGCCTAACCTGGCATATACACATTGCTTTTCTTCTGTTCCACGAATTAGTTGGATCTTCATTGTAAATATCCAGGGTAAAAGCTTTAAAAGCAAAATTGGGGAATAAACAGAGAAGGTCAAAGAGTGGCTCATCATATCAAAATCCATAATTGCCCTCAGAGTGGAAATGAAAGCTCCTGGACATCTCATAGGTCTTTTGGACTTTCATTGCATGTCCAAGATTATGCCTTAGATCTCTATCCACATTTGGAGAACTATCATACAGTAAGTGTTCAGGTTCGTGCAAAATTTAGAGGAAAGCCTAAAGATTTGGGCAGGAAATGATGCCACAGTGTTAAGAGTCCCTCAAGAGCACCAGGAATCACAAAGAAAACTGCCACAGAGGCAGAGACTAGAAAACCACAATCATTTCAGGAAATGGTTCATATCTAGAACTTTTTGGTCACTCTCATGTATTCAGGAATTACTGCCTGGAGCCCTATTGTAGGAAACCCTGGCATTCTGCATGGGAAGGAAAAATGAGCATGGAACTCTCTGTAAGGAATCTGATTTATAGGATCTAGGGACTAATGTGACAGCAGGCTTAAGCTGGAAAATCCACCCAGGACTTCCTACTAGCCAGCTTCTGTGACAACAAGGATGGTACAGGCTCTGAGAGAACGGCCATTGTCCATCTGGCAAATGTCATCTCAGGCTGGGAAGCCAACTCTTCAGCTGGAGGAGGAAACAGCCCAGCTTCCCTCTTCTCCTTTCAAAGCAATCACACACTCACTCCAAAAGAGCAGTCAGAGTATATGGTTCATCACTCCACCATGGTGGCCCACAGTCATTCGGAAATTATCCAGACTTGTGAAAAGAGAAGGTATGGGCATTCAGCTCAGAGAGCTCAGGGGTGGGATCTTCAACTCATGCTTCTGGCCACACTGGCCATCTTGTCCCATGAACACTCCAACCGCATGTCCACCTTTGTGCCTGCTGCTCTCTGCCTGGAAATTTCTTCCCCCAGACCTTCCTGTGGGTCATGCCTCCACTGCTCCAGTGTTCGCTCAGTGACTTCCTCTTATGCCCTCTTTAATCCAGCTATCCCCATTCCAGTCACTCTCCAACCCCTTGCCACATTTTATTTTTCCTCAAAATCCTTATCTCCAGAAAAATGTATAACAATTGTTGCTCTAACCTGACAGGATATCTACAGAGGGCTCTGTGATAAGAGCAGGGGACCTAGAGAAAAGGAAGGTGATCCTGCAGACATTTGTTTTTCCTAAGTGCCATTTAAAAACTGTCAATACACAAAAAGACATCTATATGGAAAATACACATGATGCAAGGTTATGAAAATTTAGGTTACAAAGGAGAACACTTCACTTGCAAGTACACTGAAAAAGACTGGCATGAAATAGTCAAATATTAGATTACAGTGAGGAATAGTGTATAATAATTCTTTACTTTTCAAACTTCTGAACACTATTTTAAGTACTTTACTAACTTTATCACTTTTATTAACTTTAAGTATGTGTTTAATAGTGTAACTCAAATAAATTAAAGAATGCTTTAACATTCCAGAAAAGACTATGTGGCCTAACACATTCATTTGACAGATGAAGAAATTAAACCTCAAAAAAAAAACTGAATTGCCCAAGGTCATATCCAATGTTAATCAATGCTGAGACAGAATAAATCCAGAATTTGGACTTCCTGCCCAGGTTTCTCCCACTGCATTACATCCCATAGTTGGTCAAAGAAAGGAGTCAAAAAGGGAGCTGGAAAGGGGAAAAACAATCCTTACTCCACAGATATGTCAATTAAGGTAAGACATAAAATCCTCAGTATTAGTAACAGCATTGGTACTATTATTTTTTCCCTATATTGATCAAATCAGAAAAACATGGAACAAAATGGCTCTGTGTGACTTGACTAGTATCATAGATAGTATTTCCCAAAGATGGTCACACTACTATGCATCTCATCTCTTGGGGACTGACTCATTTACCGCACAAAAGACATGCTCTTAGTTCTTAATCAGCACCCCTGTGGGTGTGAAACCCTTTGTGAATAGGATTTTGAAAATGTCATTATTTAAATTGTGGTCAAATCGAAAGAGGGTGAATCTTAACCCATGTTACCCATATTCCTGGAGGCCTTATAAGGAGAAAGTCTGGATGCACTCAGAAAAACATCAGAAGATGTAGAGGTTAGAAGGCAGAAAAAGCCACATTAGGAGACCAAGGACATCATCATGTGACAGAGACAGAGATGCAAGTCAAGAAACTCAAAGAACTGTGGGAAACCATCACCAGAATACTACCAACCCCAGAAGAAAGCATGGTCTGGCTGATGCCTTGATTTAGGACTTCAGACTTCTAAAACAGTGAGCCAATAAATTCTGGTTGTCAACACATTGTGTGGTATTTGTCATAGCATCTCTGGCATACTGACACCATCCCACTTCTTATAATGCAATGAACACATTCTTATACCAGGAGGTAAGCCCAGGCCCCATGGAGAAGCTGTGTTGGTGTTCTGGTCAACTGACAGCCCAGCTAAGGTCTCAGCCAATAGCCAGCATCAACTGTCAGATATGTGAGTGAACAAAGCTTCATCTGATTTCACACCCAGCCTTGGTGCCATGCCCAATTTATACTTAGTGAGCAAAGCCCTGCCCAAATCACAGATTCATAAGCAAAATAAATGCTGTTATTCTCTTTAGTCCAGTCACTTAAACTTTCTTTCCTGTCATGGAATGATGATGTTGGTAATGATGTTGATCATAATGACGATGAAGATGATGATGACTGAGGCTACCATTTGTCAGGCTCCATGCTATGTGCCTCAGTGTTTTATGAATATTGCTTCATTGAGTCCTCAATGAAACTATGAGGTGGACATCATAATTGCTATTCTTATATACCATTTAATTAGGTGAGGAAGCAAGGCCTAGAGAACTTAAGTAACTTGCTGGAGTGCACAGAAGTAGTAAAGAGATTCAAATTAGAAATCAAGCTCAGGCAAGTCAGTTCCAGAAATGAAATTCTTGTGCAAAATGAAAACTATTTCACAAGTGCCTGAAGTTTTGGTAAAGCTAGACTAGGCAATGCTGAACCCTCTGAAATCAAAGTGCTAATATTCCCCAACCTTCTCCAGAGACAGGGGTTATTCTAAAGAAAAATTGAAATCATAGATGTGATGGTGCTTCTAAAACTACCATATTATTTGAAGACTGTAACAGTATTAGTTCATCTAATTCAAATAGCATCCCAACAAGGTACTTATTATCACTTCATATTTAAAAGTAAAGAAACTGAGGCACACTTAGGTAACTTGGCTGAAGTTACATAGGAAATAGCTGGCCTGGAATTTAAATGCAGATAATCTGGTTGTATAGCCTGAAATCATAAACACTAACCTATGGTGCTTGGAAGAATTATGATTAGTGAGGGAGAAAGTTTCTATATCAAAGGAGTATACAGTTTGTATGATTTATCCCTTGAGTTTGGAGCTTTTAATCACCAATAGGTAGATGTTCACCTTCCCCAACGATATCTTTGATCATTCTCTATCTTAAGCATCTAAAGAATACCCAGATGTTTTCCTTAGGTTCTTAATTTGAAAGTGATCTAGGAGATCCACATGGATATCTATGGAGAGCTCTCAGTAAGTCCCTGGATCTATTTGCCTACTCAGTCTCATCTCAGTCATCTAAACCTTTGAGGATTTGTTTGTTCAGAGTAATAGTGACATGGCATTGATGTGAGTGGCTGGCCATATTGGAAAGCCATTCGGCAACAGCACTGGAAATGAATGAGGCTCTACCCACCTTCCCCAACTATATGGAAAAAGTCACTGGGTTTTCTATAAGACAGCTGCTGGGTTATGTCACCAAGTTCAGAGGCAGGAAAGAAATGCAGAAGTTTCAGTGGACTGCCAGTCATTGAGAGGCTAAGTTCAGCCACATCAACCTGGGGGAAATGCTGAGCAAGCCCAGAAGGACCTACGGCATTCACTGCGAGGAAAGGATTTTGAAGTCTTATCCAGATTCACAGATTGTTAGAATTGGATTGGAAGGAAGCTTAAATTACACAGTAACCCAACTTCCTCATCTTTCAGATAAGGAAAATGATGGGAGGAGGGTAAGTAGCTCCTTCAAAGTTACAAAGCTGATTAGGAGCTCTGTGTTTTAGTTTGCCAAAGGCTGCTGAATGTAAAGTACCAGAAATGTGTTGACCTTTATAAAGGACGTTTATCTGGGGTAAAAGCTTGCAGCTGTAAGGCCATGAAAGGTTCAAACCAAGGTACCGTCAGAGATACTTTCTCACCCAGTCAGCTACTGTTGTCCCATGGTGAAGCAAGATGGCTGCCAATCTCTGCCCAGGTTTCAGCCTTCCCCTCTGGCCTCACCTTTTCCTCTTGAGCAGCTCCATGGGACCCAGTCTCTTGGGGCTTCATGCTTAAGCAATCATGTAGTCCTATCTCTCCTGGCATAGGGCTTGTTTCTTTCCAGGCATCCTGTATCAGGCTCTCTTTCCAAGTTCAGCTGTATGTTATCAGGAAAATGGCTTCTCTCTCTCCAGGGCCTCAGCTGTTTGAGTCTCTCCTTTCTGTTACTTGGCAGGATCAAAAATGGCAGAGCTCTCTCTTCCTGTCTGTTTGAGTCCATTTATATCAGACCCAGCAAGGGGGTGGGGACTCAACCTGAGTCATGCCTCACTGTGGTACAATCAAAAGGCAAGCACTCTTATCAAGTAATCTAATCAAAGGCCCCTTCAATCAAAGGATTGAAGGTAATGCAATCCAAGGGTATCACACCCAGAGGAATAGATCAGTTTACAAACATAATCTTTTTCTTCTTGGGATTCATAAAATAATTTCTAACTGCCACACTCTGCAATCCTGCTAAGGGTGGCATGTGTGAATGGAGGGTGGTATGGAGCTCTCTGGGTCACCCCCAGCCACCTTCAAATGACCTGTCCACCAGGTACTAAGACCCTGCTGGATCTGGCCCCAGACTATCTCAGCAGCCTGCTTTCCTCCTGTATCTACCCTGCATTCCCAATACTGGCCTTTCCTTTTGCATATCCAGCCTGCTCTTGCTTAAGAACCTTACACTCCTTGCTCCTGCTACCTAGAATACTCTGCCCTCAAATATCCATATCTCTCACATACAACATGCTGGTACCCACTCATATTGGTTATCTGCTAAATTTTCAAGAATTTTGTGAGCCTGTTGCTACATTACAATTAAATAAATTATATTAAAAACAAAGGTAATAAATACTCAAAACTCATCACTTCCTAATTATTTTACTATATTTTAATACGTCATACTCTAGAGGCTATTTGCTTCTATTACATCTGCACAGTAGAATACTATATAATGGCATGCATCTCTTCTCAGCTTGACATCCAGTAATGTCACATTGGTAGCTTGCAACTGGCCATGAGGGGAGCACTTACATCACAGAAACTGGCAAACACTATACTACACATCCAGACTGGATTTAATTTTTTGTTGATTGTCTAGACTTAAGAAAGTGATGGAGAAAACCTTAACAGTGCAGAATAAACTTAAAAATGTGTCATGTCTGCAGCATTACACCGTGAATAGCAAACAAAGTTTGAAATTTAAGGAAAAATCCTTCCAGTATTTGAAAACTATTAACCCATTCATCAGGAAGTTGCTTACTTTCTCCTTACTTGTTAATATAAAAGAAAACAAACTAACATTCTTGTCAAAACTATACATGTTCACTAAGAAAAACCAAAATTTGGCTATAAATGCAAGAATCAATGGAAGCATTTTATTTATAATAAAAGTATTTTATATTTTATTGCTATTACTCATGAATTGTGTACTAAATTAATGTCTATCTATATGCATAATTTCCCAGCCTACCCATGGTCTCCCACTTGCACTTTATCTGTGTCTCTGCTCAAACGCCATTTCTTTAGAGATCTTCTCAAACCCCATGATCTAAAATAGCATCCCTCATAAGTATCCCCTGTCTTCAGTTTGGTTTTTCCTCATAGTATTTAGCACTGTTTACTATTACAGGGTGTATCTATTTCTTTACCTCTGTGTTATCTTATTCTTCCACTGCATTGTAAGTTCTGTAAGAGTAAAAGAATGGTTTTGCTCATTGCTTTTTCTTTAGCCCTGAAAATGGATGCCTGGTTCATAGCAGGTACAAAATAAATATTTTTGAAATAATGAACGAGGAAAAAAGACTTTCCCAGATTCCCAGGGAAATTCATGGCACCTTCTAAGTTAATGTAGGCAATACCCTCGATTGCTATCATAGTAAAGAACATTTGCAAGTCGTCTGGAAATCAGTACAAGAAGGGAAAAAACAACAGAGAAAAGACTCCATAGCATTTGATCAGTGTTGTGTAAGTAGGCTCTGATTATTACTTACTTTTTCAGATTGTCAGAAAAAGATGACAAGATCTACATTTATGTGTCTTATAACTCATGCAAGGTAAAAAAAAAAAAGGCAGGGAAAGTAAAAGAACACCATGTACTGACCTGGAGTGGCCAGATCACTTGTGGGATGGTCTGTCTGTTTCTTAAGGCTACACTGTAAGTGCCCCATTGACAAATCGACAGCCAGGGAGAGCATTTGTGTAAGAGAGATGCTTACCTTCTAGCGGGGGCTCACACTCGGGCCAAGAAGCTGAGCAAAAGGAGGGCATATAAGTCATCCCCACTCACCCAAACAGTGTTCAGACCAGCAGGGAGAAGACCAACAGCTAAGGGATAATTGGCTTCCCATTTGGAAAGCCCAAGGGTCTTTTAGAGAAGAGAGGGTGAACTTGGACTTGGTCCATACAGGTTTAAAACACAGAAAAAGACCCATGATAGAAAGGGACTAAGAGACAGACTTGAGTTTAATTTTTTAAATTCCTTTTAACAACTGGAACTCAAGTATGACAATTGAATAGGTTGCCTCAAAACGAGGATGGGCTGCGCATCACCAAATGCACTGGAGCCGAACTAGGGATTGGCCAGGGATGGCAGAAAAGAGTGGCTGGCGCTGGGCCCATGGCTAGCACTGATGGCTTTAATGGTCTCCATGCACCTGCAAACCTTCTGACCTACACAAAGCCCTTTCTCCTTAGGTTTTTCCACCCTTCTATCTTACACTATTAAAAAAACTGCTTGAGCTCTAAAACAGTTTTCTAAAACAAAGAACACTCCTAGCATATTTTTAGTTAACACTGTATTCTGGGAAGACAGCAGTGGTGGCAGAATAATTTTTTTTCAAGTGATTTTATTAAGGTATAATTTAGGTACCATCAAAAGCCATGTGTTTTAAGTGGGCAATTCAGTAATTTTTAGTAAATCTAATGCATTGTACAACCACCGTCGCGATCCAGTTTTAGCACATTCCCATCATCCTGGTAAGATCCCACATGCCCACTGTAGGCACTCTTGTAACAACCCTTCTATCACAGGCAACCACTAATCCACTTTGTGTTTCCATGGATTTACCTTTCCTGGACATTTTGTATAAATGGATCACGCAATAGATCTTCTGTGACCGGCTTCTTTAACTTAACAGAATTTTTGAAGATTTTTTATGTTGCAGTATATATCAGTATTTCATTCTTTTTTATGGCTGAATAGTATTCCATTTTATGAATACACATTTCACTTACCCACTCACATTAATGGACATGTGGTTATGTCTACTTTTTGACTGTCATGAATAAAGAAAGCATCATTTTTTTAAAAAAACTCTCCATCTCCCCACATAAAACAGAGCTGTTCAAAAACAAACTCTAGAAGACATTTATATTAAAAGTAGGAGGCAAGACCAAAAGGGATCGACTATATACATCATGGTAATGCACAGGCTGGAAAAAACCTTAATGTCCAGTTTTATATAATATTTGATGAAAAAATGTGTAAAATGTATTTTATTTGAGAAAGCAGGTAACACAACAAGTGCAGTAAAATCCCAAACGTCCATATAATTTCATTAATTCTAAGACGCACAGTTTTTCCAATATTAATGGCTCTGGGCTCAGAAATCTCTATCGTTTATGATTTAACATCTCTGTTAACCAGGCAACAGTCCAGCCATCACTGTCATTTCATGTGTGCCAATATTAAAATCAGAAGCACCACAATTTGCAGACTGGGTGTGAATGGCTTGGAAGAAAATGAGAGATAATTCTTTAACTCTTCAGAATCAAACGGTTGAGGGTAAGAGTCAGAGAAATTATGCATCCAACAAGTTGAGCTACATTCCTGAAAATGGAATTCAAAATTACGCAAGTTCTACATAACACAAAGCCTGCTTCAGAGCCTAGAATCAATGTTTTTTGTTGTTTTTTTAAATTTTTTTTTTTATGGAATGCGGCCTCATCAATGTTTTTGATAGCACAAAGGGTGTATTACATGTAAAATCATGGACAGCTATGAGTGAAAGAAAAATTCTATAAAGTTAAATTCTGGAAAGTTATAGCCTTGTGATTTTATACCTTTTATTTCTGCACCATAATTTTCCTGGGAAGAGCTAGAGTAAAACATGTATGCTTAATCCACAATGTTTAACACAGTAACTGTGCTTATTTATAACTTTTCTTTTGTCTCATCTTCCCCATTCCAGAGTGGGAAAAAAAAAAAGAGTATGAATTATTTTCATTGTTTTAATGTTTCAATGTTTTTACCACAGTTTTTAATCTTTTTTATGCTTTGGGGTTACTTACAAGATTTTACTGGTGCTACGGTCAAGGGGAAAAAAGAGTTCTGTTCTTAAAAATGTGCTTGTAAACCACTGGCTCGGCATCTGCTGTTACTTGCCTGAATATGAAGACTCTTAGGAATATTTAGCCAGTTTATTTCCCTGATATTCCTTTTTATGTATGTTCACGAGTGTTGTTTAATTTTTTAATTGTCTAATATAATCTAAAAAAGATCTTTAAATAAGTATAGAATAAAAATGTTATGTGATAAGGAAAACGGACATGAACACCCAAATATAAGGCAAATTGTGACAAACAGGCAAAGCCACAGATCCTGCCTATTTTATCAGCATCTGTGCAGGAAGACGTAGAAGGAAGCTATGGCAAATCTGACCCACCAGGAAGTAAGAGAACCCAAAACAGCCTTCAGGTATTCACTGGAAAGTGAGGCACACCAATTTGAGACCAGCAGCTGGAGATGGGAGGGGAAACAGGAGGCTGCTGATATCAAAAGAGTTCCTCAGTCCCCACCACACAAGGCGGGGTTGTTCCTGGGACGGGGGATTTTGCGCTTGCTCTCAAAACCCTGATGGGGCGAGGCGGGGGTGAGGGGTGTTCACTTCATTCTAACTCCTGAATCTATACAGAATCGGTTGGTTGACTGATTTTAAAACAAGTTTTGGGAAATCCCCACGGTTACACGATAAAATACAGATCCTGTGCCATGCTCCAGACCTCTAGAATTTGACCGTGAAAGTCAAGGAATACTTTGAAGAACTTTCAAAATTATGGGGGGCGGGGGGAGCGATATGACTTCTGATTGATATTCCTTAACGTTATTTTAAACGTCAGGTGCATTTTGGAGTGAATCATGTTTAGTCACTAGCAACATGTCTTCCAATTTTATAAAAGAAAATTGTGTCCAATAAGAGTCCCGGTCTAGAGTCATCGCCTGATCTAGACCGATACGGAGGAGGCATCAGAGTATTCTGGGCGATGACTCAGAGTCCTCTGGCGCAGCGCTGAGGGCCCGGGGGCGAGGAGCGCCCCGTTATGTAAGCAGCCAGCCAGGCTAGGACCTGTCCAGGGAGCAAGGGCCGAAGGCACCGTCTCACTTGAAAGCAGCTTGTTTAACAGCGATAGCACGGTGCTACTCCGCATTCTCCTCCCTCTCCTATTTGGGACCCCTGGGAGGTAAGCAAAGAAGTCACCGCAGGAGGAAACCGGAATTCAGCAAAGGAGGGGATGCGTAGGTAGAAGCGGTGGGTGGGGACTGGGACCCCGGTCCCCTGCTCCAGTCCTACCAGCCTGCCATGGGGCTCTTCCACGCCCTCTTGAAAGGCACAAACTCATCTTGCATTACCACGTTTTAGGGCCACTAAAGGTGTGGCTAATCCGACTCAACAGAAATTCTTCTTAAGTACGCTGCGCACAGTGCACCAATTTTCATAAACATTTAGTATTCTGGATCTATTTCTCTCTCTGCAGCACCTACCGAGCTGATTGATAATTTATGCAAGGGTGATGATCTGCTGGATTTAGATCTGGGGGTGCACACCTCTGCCCTGAAGCTGCCTCTAATTTTTCCTGCTTTATTTTCCTTAGAGGAGGCAAAACTTGGTAGATACAAAAGAGTTCCAACAGCTAAAGCCTGAAGTTTAAAAGGTAAATAGGTGCTAGAGTCACCCTAACATATCCATATTGCACCTGTTCTGTATAGGATTTTTCTCTAATAATGGACGATGAAATGGAAATCCTAATGTACATTCCATTTTGCGTGCAATATGGGTTAGTTACTGTTGCTATGGCAACCTTCACTTTTGCATTTACTGATTTTAATTCTGTGACATTTGCTGACTTTAGTACAATGTAAAGTTTATAAATATAACATACAGGTTTGTGGAATTTTTTTTTAAGTATTCAATTTGCATAGCTAATTCTATCACAAATTTCTAGGTACATTACCAGGCGGGAAAAAAACTTAAACTGATGCCAACTAACAGTAATCACCAAACAGGCTATTTCCAGAAATAACTATTTCCTCTGCTCTTCAAATTCTCCTTTCACTAACCAAATGCCCCATCCACTGACTAAGACCCGTATCCAATGATTCGGTGATAATTTCCCAATGTGGAATTTGTACTGTGCTTTTATTTTTTCCAAAACACTTTTAAATATATTACCAATTTTATCTTTAACAGTAACCTGGAAAGAAAGGCAGGGCAAATACGGTTTGGAGAAAGAAAATGGCCTCACTTTGGAGACTATTTTCAATCTGGGACAACCAACCTTTGACTTTCAACTAGAACTTCAAGTGACTCTTTGCAAAAAATGATCCTATCTCCCTTGTTTTACCCAGTCTTAGTCATCTTTGCATCTTTGGAATCTAGTTCAGTTCCTGACAGGGAATGAATGCATCTCCCTTTCTCTAAAAATCTTTAAAATTGTATGATTCTCTGATTATTGCCATTTAAGAGGCATAGAAACTGAAATCCAGAGTCATTAACCATCTAAAATCACCAAGCAATGAATCGGGAAAGTATATATATCAATAAAATTTTTTTGAAGCTGCTAATAAGTACTGAAATACATTTATAGCAAGCACCCAATACTTTCAAGGGTATTTCCACAGACATATGTGAAAATCCATCTCACTGCTGTAGAACACAGAGGAATAAATTATTTTGTGAGTCTCCCAAAGGGAAGCCTGGATTCAGATAGCCAAGCACACGCGCGCGCGCACACACACACACAGATAAAAAAGAGATCATGTACAAGAAGCATTTTAAGTGGTTCCATCAAAGTCTGCACATTCAATAAAAGGAACAAATTTGACCAATATTTATTGAGCCTCCACACTGTACAAGACATTGCTTAGCAATCTTGGAGTAGCAAAGTGTCTACAGTTGTATCTGAAAAAGAGAAAAGGGGATGAAAGAAAACCATAATGCCATACTTAAAGCTTATAGGAAAAAGGAAGGCAGGCCAACAAAACGGCAAATGGACTTAAGAGAATTGGAGAGCTTTTCAAGGCAAGAGGCACTTCAAAGAAATCAGGACCACTACCATCTATGAAACAGAATAAAGACGACTCAAAAATGGGGAAAAGAATGAACTCTTAATCAATCTTTGCATTAAAAAAATTAGAAGAATATTGAGCAAAATAGTAAGTAATGAAGATGTTGTGAAAGTAGAATGTAAGCAAAAGCGGGTAAGGGAAAGAGGCTTGAGAAATCGACAGCTCAGTGGAAGCAGGGAAGGCTATCGAGGAGTTTGGTAGACTTAATGGATAAAGAGGGTATGCTCTTACAGCTATTTCACATGGATTCTGGGAAGCATGTAGAGTGAACATCATTAAAATGTATACTGAGGGAAGCAGATTTGGCTCAACTGATAGAGCGTCTGCCTACCACAAGGGAGGTCCAGGGTTCAAACTCAGGGCCTCCTGACCCATTTGATGAGCTGGCCCATGCGCAGTGCTGATGCATGCAAGGAGTGCTGTGCCACGCAGGGGTGTCCCCATGTAGGGGAGCCCCACGTGCAAAGAGTATGCCCTGCAAGGGGAGCCACCCCACATAAAAAAAAGCACAGCCTGCCCAAGAGTGGCACGGCACACACGGAGAGCTGCTGCAGCAAGATGACACAACAAAAGAGACACAGATTCCTGGTGCTGCTAACAAGAATGCAAGTGGACATGGAAGAACACACAGCGAATGGACACAGAGAGCAGACAACTGGGGGGGGGGGGCGGCCGAAGGGCAGGGAGAGAAATAAATAGAAATAAACCTTTAAAAAAAATGTGCACTGAGATTGGGCTCGACGACATAGGTACATGCTGTTGACAAGAATGGCTATAGATGAAGCCTGAGGGAGTCCCTACTCTCTAATTGGGTCACCCAGCACTGACCATGGTCAATCCAGTGTCAAGCATTGCCCAGTTCATCTCCAGAGATCTCCATGTAACTTCCCCTTACTGCCTCCTTGTTGATCCAGTTCACCATCCTCTTTTGCCTAGAAAACTCTAATGCCCTTTTCTAACATGTCTTCCGCATCTGCTATTAAGTCCTTCCAAACCATTCTCTGCTCGGCAGCATGGAGCATGTTTACAAAATGCCATTCCAATCGTGTGCCCTCTCTCAAGTCCCCACCAAAAGGGGCCCACTTCCTATTGTTCTTAAAATGAAAGCCTTAATATGGCTGAGCCATGGTCAATCAAGGCCGAGCCCCAACCTGTAACGTCAGCCTCAGCTTGTGTCCGGCATCTCTTCGATTCTCTCTGCACTCCAGACAATCTGCCCTTTCCCCCCCACAGGACCTTTTCACTCGCTGTTTCTCTTTTAGAATGCTGTCTTGGTGGCCTACCTCCATTTTTCTACTTAAATCCCATTCATTCTTTAAAATCTTGGCTGATACATCACTTCCCTGACCACCGCTCCCCACCAATTTAAGTCAGGTTCCTTTATCTAATGCTATAATAGACACATGCTTGATTACTTCCCTGGATTTTAGCACATTGTGTTAGTTGGTGTCCATTTTACCCATTATAGCTATACGTTAATTAGTGTGATTATTTAATTGCTATATATCTCCCTTACTTGATTTTTAAGTTTCCTGAAGAAAGACCTTATCTGTTTTCACACATAATTTTACGTAAGCACTTGATCCTGTGCTCAAAAAAAAAATGTGCTGAATGAAGGAGGGGTAAGATGTTAATGCTTCTGCTCAAGAACATATTATGGCTCCCTGTCACTAGTGAGTCAAATCCAAACTCTCAGCCAAGTATTCAGTGGCCTCCAACACCAGCTTCTATTATACCTGAGAAGAGAGAACTTTGGCAGGGAAGTGGGTAGAGAAAAAAGACTGACTCGCCAGAAGCCCAAAGGAAACTTGACCACTCCTTGAATTCCCATTCACACAGCATTCTATGGCCATGGTGCCTATGGCCTGCAAGAAGAATGGTGCCCCCTGGAGGTGTGCAACTGTCTTCACACCTGCAGAGATTGCTCTGCCCAGAAGTCAGCCAACCCCTTCCTATTTCTGCCCCAGACCTTTTGCCCAGAGGCATCTCAGGCCTTTGTTCTCTCCACACTGGCTGCCCCATCTTCCTCCTAAAAAATCCAACCCCTATAATCCCTTTCAGAACCAATTCAGTTTCAGCCTTCTCCATGATGCACGGCCCAAACACACTCCTGTACTTTAATGTTACATTAAAAAAATATGAGGTTCCCATATATTCCCCACCCCCCTCACCCCACTCCTCCCACATCAACAACCTCTCTCATCATCGCGGCACATTCATTCTATTTGGTGAATACATTTTGGAGCACTGCTGCACCACACGGATAGTGGTTTACATTGTAGTTTACACTCTCCCCCAGTCCACCCAGTGGGCCATGGCAGGACATACCATGTCCAGCATCTGTCCCTGCAGCACCACCCAGGACAACTCCAAGTCCTGAAAATGCACTGTATTCTAATGACAGAAAACAATTTAGAGCCATCTTTGAAGTTCTTAATTTGTTCAACCAATATTTAGTGAAGACCAATTAGATTCCACATCCTGTGTTAAACTCTAGGTGACTAATTTAAATACGAACCGGCTTCCTCGTACTGTTGGGCAGTTTCTACACTCCACAAAGGCAGCTGGCCAAGAGGGTAAGAGGAGGGAGTGGAAATCCAGAACACTTGGCCGCACCCCTGGGGCCTGTGGCTGCCAGGAGGACCAGAAGCTTTTTCCTTTGCACAAAAGGGCTGAAGGCTCACCAGGCAGGACCACCATTTTCTAATTCACAAAAACATGCCCCACGGCTGCTGTTCCTGGAGAGGACAAACACTGTCCTCATCTGTGTGGAGCTTATACTTAGCTGTCCTGCCAACTGTGTTTAAGCTTCAGGATTTTATTCAATTAAAAAAAAAAAAAGATCTCTAGGGAGTCTCTTCTATGCACCTGGCCCTGGGGTCTGTGCTGCTGTTACAAGCACAAACCAGGTGTGGTACCTGACTTCAAGAAGGCTCCTGTCCTGTGGGCCCCTCAGTGGATGATCTGTGTGCACAGGTTGGTGCCATAGTTGGACATGGGGCCACTGAAGAACCAAAGACATAGCACTCAACCAATAAGAAGTTTTCATTTGGAGCATTATCCCTGCCTCATAGTATCCACCCAAGGCCTGTGCTTTTGGGGCAGGCTAGTTAGGGACTAAAGAGACGAATTTGCCACCTGGCAGAAAAACCATCGCCATTGAACAGGTAGCCATGGATACCCCACAAGATGGCTGCTGGAAGAACCTTGAGAGAAGCCCCATTCGGAACAGGATTTCCTCCGCAATTATAGAGAAGCTCTGGACATTCTCCAGGGGCCTTCTCATTGGGCCCTCCAGGGGGCCTGAGAGGTGGGGTAATCAATCAGAACAGCAAACAACTGCGATTCTTCCCCCTACATTAGCAAAGGGACTGAATAATTAATGGTTTAAAAAGCAAGCGCCAGCCCTGTCCTTGCCTTTTCTCCCCCTGCCTGCATCAGCACACAAGTAAACCCCAGGCTTTGCAATCTGTGATGGGAAATTATGGTCTGCAAATCAGCCCTCTTCATCTCTTTTCAGCCCCTTTCCTCTCTACCTGGAACCCGTAATGTGTTATTTTCTCCCATTTCTCTTCTCTCAGTTCCTTAACAAATTATTGGCCTAACTAAACTGGCTTGCATTTACAATTCATTTTTGTAGCTTAGCCAAGAACCTAGAGCAAATCCGGCAACACTTTTACCACCCCAGGCCTCAGTTTCTTCATCTGTCAGGTGGGGTGCTGTCCACAAGGAGTATAATCGAAGGGTAAAGAGCACAGCCGCGGATTTGGGGGACTCCAGGTTCAAGACACGGTGTGCCGCTTGCTCACTGTGAACCCCTGAGCTAACTGCTAAGCCTCGCTCAGCCTCACCTTCCCGCACAGAAAAAACGGGGATAATAATCCGACTTCCAGTGCGGATGTGTAGCTCAGCTGAGGCCCGAGGGTATGCAGCGAGCACTCAGTAACTATTCCCTACCTTGATATCCTTGTTCCTGCTCTGGCATGTTTGAGATTCTGCTTCTCCTCATCTTTCCCCTTCAGTTTTATAGATACCTAACCATTCAAAGCTTTACATGATCTATTTTCCGTCTGAAGTTCTTTCAATATTGTCTAACTATATACTATGGTTGGGGGAAAAGAGATTTCTTCTTTTTCTTCTCCTTACTTTTCCCTTTAAAGATTTACTAAGTAACAACCTGGAAGTTTCACGAAAATGACTGTGTCGATCCCTTGGTAAGGATGAAATTTTCCACCCTATACGCAAACAATTTCTCATGGTCTGGGGAAAAAATAGGATTATTTTTGCCACATCTTGGTTTTTAAATGGGCTTAAGAGAAACTGCCTTTTTACTTTCTCCCTCACCCAAGGTTTATCACATAGTCCGGTACGTGACCTGCCCGCAGCCTTCACCGGTGCTTTTATGCTTCCTGTCTTTATCCCCTGTTATTGAATATTTAAGCAGCTTAATTCCTGTAAAGATGACCAGATACATAGTACCATCAAAAAGTCAGTGGTTGGGAAGCGGATGTAGCTCGAGTGGTTGAGCACCTGCTTCCCATGCACAGGGTCCCAGGTTCGATCCCTGGTACTTCCCAAAACCAAAACAAACAAACCCAAAGACAAATGTCACTGGGGGCGCTGATGGCTGTTGTTGAGCGCCTGCTTCCCACGTACAAGGTCTTGGTTTCAATCTCGGGTAGCTCCTAAAAAAAAAGTTAATGGTGCCCTCGATTAAAAATATGAATGGGGAATGTTTGGGTCACAATTTACTACATGACATAAGTAACTAAAGTGTGTGTGTGTGCATATATGTGCGTGTGTGTCTCAATAAAACAACCCAGCTAGGACAGCTTCCCTTCTCAGTGCTCTCAACAGTCTGGTCTTGTCCATATAATACTTATTGTCCTTCATCAAAACTAGATGTTTGATTGGATGCCTCCCCCCATTAGGCTATGAGCATCCTGAGGGCAGGCTGTCTCTCAGTCCTCCTTCACCAAGCACGCAGTAAAAACCAAGTAAACTTTGAGAAATGAATGAATCAGTGCATTCCCATTGTAGCCACCTTAGGGTGCCACAGTGAACGCTACATTTAAATGGTTTTAAAATCACAGCTGTAATAAAAGTAACAGCAGAGTTCTATCTTCTCTCCTTTTCCCCAGCCCCCATAAAAAATTTACAGGAAATATAGAATTAGGACTGGAAACCATTCCCTTTCCACTACCCCTCCCCCAAACTCTCTCCATTCTCGTTATGCCAAGAGTATCTGGTGTCACTGCGAGGAGGTCCCTGGAGACCTGGTAATATTATATATGGTTGAGCTTGTTGGAAATACAATGGAGTGAATTAAGACTGAGATTTCAGTTTCTAACTATAAATGTCTTGACATACATTCCTTTCAGATAAGCACCTGGAAATATAATAAACTGTATTTTAATGTTTATTTGTTTCAAATACAGTACTTTTTTTCCAACAAATACAAAGTTTTGAGTCCTCAAAAAAATAGGTTTAAATCACCATCCCAGCAAGCAGTCTTGAAAATAGAACACACAAGTGATCATTTCAAAGCAGTTTAATGCACTTAGCCAATAGGCATTAACAGTCTTTTTTGGAATAACCTAACACCTTAAGCTTATTTTCTAGTCTTGGTCCAAATGAATCTAAATCTTTTTTAAAAAATTGTCAGTAGAAGATACCCATTGAGCTCTGTAATTTTAGTACATCCTGCACTTGCATCTTGAGGTTCTTTTAGGATGACAAGAACGATCACTGGCATTCTTTGATGTGCAGGTCTTAAGACAATGGTGATCAAAGCACTGAAGTGAAACCTGGTCCTTCAGCTCCTGCCAGATTGCATGGAAAAGCAGGACCCTGGACTCAGCAGGATCCTCTCACCAAAGAAGATGGGAGCAAAAGAGCGGGGGGTGGCTCAGCAGAAATAGTCAATACACATGATTTACCTTGACTTTGTTTATAATGTGGCAGGCACAAAACATCTCTCTAATTGGAATCATAGACTTTTGGGGATGGAAAAAAGAACCTTGGACTTCATGTCTAGCCAAATCCAGAGATGTCTGAAGAGGAAACAGGGTCAGGAAAAGGAAAAATTTACCTAATGCTACAGGCTTAAGGTTAGGGAGGAAAGAGCACGAGAAGGTTCAAGCAGCAACCATAAAAAAGAACAAAATCTAAGGGCTTGGATGTGACATGAAGCAGCATGTGGATAGGAGAACCACCACCACCAGGTACCTACGCATCAGGTCAATCAGTCCTCAAGAGGGTTCTCTGATGATGTATCCTTGTCCCCACGCTACCATTATGGGCAGACAGTCAAGTTACATGCCGTGGATGGGGTAGGATTTCAGCCCTGTCTGTTCTTTTCGTTCCCTCCCAAACAACTCTCACTTGACTTACTGCCACATCTTAGGGTCCTGGGGCCAGGCCAAGAGAGTTGTTCCAGAAGCCACTGCAGACCATTTCTGGCTTCCCATACAGGTCTCAGTTCTGTCAAGGCAGGAGGAAGTCTAGGCTAGAGAACCTGGGACCCGCTCTCTAAAATGTTTGCTATGAGGATCATGGACCCACTCATGGGCCTCACTGATGGACAAATAAAATGTCACCAGGCGAGTTGCATAACCTTGGCTTATGATAATTTTGCATCTTAAAAAATGCCACGAAAATCCATCCTTTGCGTCAGACATTCTAGGCTAAAAATAGCTCACTCAGCTAGTAAGTGTGTGTAATTTTTCCTTTTGTGCCTCTCCCCATCCTGATTCCCTCCTCTCAGCAGACAAATACACCCCCAAAGAAGCCACCAGTTCACCTCCACAAAGCGACCAGAAAGTTCTAGCTCAAATGCAGATCTATTGTTTCTCTCCCCAAGCAAATAAACGAACAAACACAAAAATCTACCTTTACTGGCTCCCTTTTCCCAATATTAGGGCGCTATTGTTGACTGATTCTTACTAAGTGCTGACTTAGAGGCCTCATCTCACTGAATTCCTTAAAACAAGCCTATGAGATGGACTTAGAGTTGTCTCATTTTCCAGGTGAGGAAACCAAGGCTCAGAGAAGGTATACAATGACGCCAGGGCCCAGTTCATGATGGTGTCATCCGATTTATAGTCCCAACAGGGTAAAGACCATGGCCCTGACTTGGCATACGGAAACCTTCACCACCTGGCCCCTACTTCTCCAGCTCTATCTCCTCTCACCCTCACCCACTCCCACCCTACATACATGATTCACACTCATACATATGTCCCAGACCCTAAGTCCTGGCCGCGCCAAATTCTCACCATTCCTTAGAAATGGCTCCTCTTTGAAGGCTCTTTGCATGTGCCATTTCTAAACACCCTTCCCATTTGGCAAATCCCCACTCACCTCTGAAGACCATCTTTCTCGGCAAATCCTGACAGTGTTCTCACTACGCTCTTTCCAGGAATGCCCTCTCCACCTCTGCACCAGTCATGCCACCCAGGGGAAGTGCTCAGTACCCATGAAATGAATCAGCCATAATAATAACAACAGTTAATACTTACTGGGTGCAGGCACTATGCTAAGTCCTTTATAAGAATTCCCTCATGCGAGCCTCACAAAAAACCCAAGGAGATATGTACTATTACCATCCCTACATTTACCAATGAGGCCAACCCAGGCTCAGAGAGATAAATTAACTTACCCAAGGTCACACGACCAGTAAGTAGAGAAATAAGGCTAGATAACTCCAGAAGTTCAGCCCTTAAAGCTTATGCTTTGTGGTAGGGGACGTAGTCTTATTAAAGACCACTGTGTTGTGACAGAGGCATCTATGAAGGAAGACAATTTTATAAAATGCACGTTACCCATATAAAAGCAGTGACAACTCAGAAACCAGTTATAAAGTGTCTGTCTCTGGGAAAGATGCATTTAAACCAAGACTGCAACTGGACACAGAGAATGTCAATTGTCATGAAGGACATACACCTGTGAAGACAGTCCCTGACTCCAATGTTCTATTGACCCAGTGGGAAAAACAAGGTGGCATTGTCTACAGCTCATGTACACCACTTTTTGAGATAACACCCTCTTCTCCTTGAATCAAAGATCTGTCCTTCATGAGGTGTCATAAATTTATTTCTATACCTCAACCTACCAGCTCTAGAGCAATACTAGCTCTTAAAATTAATTGATGCTCCCTCCTCCCCACGTAACTTGTACAAAAATAAATCCTTTGATTTACAGGCCTTGTGCAAAGATGTGTGCTCACTACCTCTTGACTCACAAATAACATGAGAAAGAAAAGTTAAAAAAAAAAAAGGGTCCACCCTCAAACTGGAGGTATAAATCTTTCAAAAAGGAGACAGAGAGAGCCCTGGAGTCAAGATTTCTGCCCAATCTTAAACGGTAATGGCAATAACAGCAAACCACTTTGTAGAGTATCCCTCCTTCTTACTAGGGGGTATGATTGTTAAGAATACTGAGCTCTCTGAATTCAAATCATGGTGCAAAAGGGTCAAATAATTTGATGCAATTCCATAGTGTTCATTTGAAAAAACATAAGCAGATAGAGGAACAATTCAGGCAACTCCGAATTATATTTTAAGACCATTTAAAGACACAGTGAAATACTCAAAATAAAATTTTAGTTAAAAGAGCTGGATTCAAAAGGGGACTTCAATATGCTCCTAAGCATATAAAAATGTATGTGTGTGTGTGTGTGCGCACATTAAAATCATACACTAAAATGTTAACAGCAAGTATAAAGAGTATTTATTTTAAAGTATTTATATAAAAATTATAAAGAGATTTATTTTAAGGAATCAGGTCATGCAGTTGTGGGGGCTGGCAAGTCCAAATTCAGCAGGGCAGGTTAATAGGCTGGGAATTTCTGTAAGACGGATGCTGTAGTCTTGAATCTGTATGCCATAGAAGAGGCAGTTTTTGCATGATAGAATTAAAACAGTTTTTATTTACCTCTTTACATATTGCTGCACTTTGCAAATACTCTGCGTTGGTAATGAATTATACTAACATTAATCAACATTGGTTTTAAAAGTCAGGAAGATATACAAATATTTTAAATCATGTGCAATGTTATTGTAAATAAATTGAAAAAGTTGAGAAAACAAGCATAACTTCTAAAACAATCAAGGCGTGTTTTTCAACATCTGTAGCCTGATGCTAACGATCAATACTAGACAGGAAGGTGGTGCTCCAACAAAGGAAACCTTGGATCTGCTTCTGACTGCACCACACGAGTCCAGGGAAGCACCACCTGTGTCCAGCCTTGGTTTCCGCACCTCCAAAATCAGGTTTGGGGCTAGATTATCTCAAATGTCTATTCTAGGATTCAGCTCATTTGAAAGTGGTAGACTCCACTAGATTGGAACCTCTCAAAGGCAGGTAATATATATCAATTACTTAATTTCAATTCCAAGTAAGAAATTCCAGCCACTGTAGGGTAGCCATGTTTAAAACTATAAGGGATGAAAGGACTGTTTTCTGTGTGCGCTGCCAAATGGTCAGCCTTGTTTAATGGCCTAGCTTTTGTTTGTCTGCACAGATTTTCAGTATCAAGATAAAATCCTCACAAGTCTTAAGAAATGACCTACATTGGGAAGCAAAATTGAATAAGCATGTACCCTGTCCCCACCCCGAAAATAATCTGCAAACAATTTCACGTTTGAACTATGCAAGGTATTTCAAGAAAGGATGATTAAAAAATTATTATTAATGTGGAACTTAAATAAAATCACAGGTGCCCTGGTTAATGAAATGAAGTGTAAGAAAGTATGCATAATTTTAAAGAATGCAATACGCAAAACCAAGGAAGCCCTACACTAATATTCATGGGACAAAATCAGGGCAGTGGGAGCAATTGGACACCCACCTCCCACATGGGAGACCCAGAGTTCGGTTCCTGGTGTCTCCTAAAGAAGACGAGTAGACGCCACGAAGAGCAGACCCTGCAAACAGCAAGAGCCTGTAACCAGCAAGACCCTGCAACGAGCAAGATGCCACAAGACTCAGGCGCCATAACGAGCAGATGCCGCAACCAACAGATGACACAACCAGCAGATGATGCAATCAGCAGGGAACAGAAGTGGCTCAAGCGGTTGGGCACTCGCCTGCCACATGGGAGGTCCCAGGTTCAGTTTCCAGTGCCTGACAAGCAGACAGACAAGGGAGCCATCTCAGTGGGGAGTAAGGGAATATATAAAAATAATTTTTTAAAAAATCAGTGCAGTGTCACTCCAATTGTATCTCTAGGAGAAGCAGAGACAGCCTACCTGCCCATCAACCTCCTCCCTCTGGCCAGAAACGTACACACAGTACCCTTTAGCATACCACCGGTTCTACCGGGATGTGCATTTTCACTGTGTTATGAGGAGTAAGCCACAAGGTGTCACAATGGATCAATTGGCAGGGCTGTTATCAGTCCAGACATGCAGGTGGTACTCCAGGCTTCCCACCAGTGCTGACACAACTCCCCTGGAGAAGTCAGTGCTGGGCTGCATACTGAGAAGCAGACTTTTTCAGGCTAGTCAAGGCCAGTGGATGTGTGCTCTAGAGTCCTCTCCTTTGGTCACTATTGAGGAGACTCTGCAAAGGCATTTGCAAAGGGTAGCATTTCAATATTCTCTTCTCTTTGCTGAATGGTTCTTAAAACAAACTCCCATCACAGCTTTGTCCCAACAGAAGTAGCACATGCACAGTCCTGTATACTGGAAACTCTTAATATGAATACTTACTATAGGTATATCTGAGGGATCATTATAACCTAAAATTTGGGGAGGATCATGGCGATTAAGCCAAACAATTACCCTCCTACAAGAAGGTATATGATTTTTATGTCATTGTGACTACGTGACAGTGAAAAACCCTTATGGTAATATCAAATAATATGAGACCATCGACATCACAAGTCCCATCTAGAGCACATTATAGTGGATTTTGTTCATTGCTTTGAAATACACTAGTGCAAGCTGTTTAATAAAAAATTAAAATACACTTTTAAGAAATCAAGCAAAATTTTGCATGACATATGCAAATTAATTTGCTGATAGAATAGAGAATAGGGGGATCATCGTCATCATCATCATTGATCCCTTTTATTGAGTACCTACTATATACTTTTACATACATTTTACACGCATTGACCCTTCACTTCACAATCTAAAGTCCAGGCTCAGAAAAATTAAGAAACTTACTTAAGATCACACAGCATCAAGGGGACAAAGCCAAGGTTTAAACCCAAATTTGTTTTACCAGGTCATACTTGACATTCAGGACTTTTTATTTCCAAAAGAAAAAATAAAAATCGTGCATATTTCCTAGCCACAGGGTACACACACAAACAGAATCTGATTGGGATAAGTATCCCTCCCTCTCTCTTTTACACACACGACATAATCAGTACACACAAAGTTATTATACACCACAGCATCATATACTAATATAATTTGCCATCTTTTTCTCACAAATCACTTCAACCAGGCTAATAAATGACCCTGAAAGCTCTTTCCTAAACTGCAAAGTGTGCCAGGAAATGTAAGGTATTATCATGACTCGTATCATAATTCATGGCCGTGGATCCAGGTAGATCCAAATGAAGAGGAGTGGTGGAAACACGAAAAGAGAAGGAAAAACAAAAACAAAAACCACCAGGGTAAGTACAAATAATTTTAGTCAACAGTCAAGAGCTTCCCAACAGATTCACACTACCTGGAGGGCAAAATTCTCAGGTCAACACTGCCTTCACAGAAGAAATTCTCCTTTCCCAGGGTTTCTTTTTCCTTCAGGTCTATCTGAGCATTCATTCTATCCAGTGAATGTTGCCTGGGGCTATTAGACTCAACGATTCTCCTCCAGCTGGAACTGGAGACAAACATGTGTACGATTTGAGGCAAATTCTAGTGTCATTCTGGACATCTTGGACTAGTGCCAGAACAACTTACTTTCCTTTAGTCAACTGATATATTTTGACTATCAGCTATGTGCTGTCTGGTACTGGCGGTACACAGTAAACAAGACAAATTAAGTCCTTGCCCTCACGGGCTTACATTATATTAAGGAAAAGCAGAATTTTAAGAAATAAAAAAGAAGCAAAAAAATATCAGCTAGCAAGAAGTCCTGTAAAGAAATTAAACAGGGCATGTGACAGAATGTGATTGGGGGGTCATTTTAATAAAGATGATCAAGGAAAGCCTCTTTGTGGAGGCATTTAAAGTTGAGTGTTGAGTGTTCTTTGTCATTATATTCTTTGAGATAGCTAGGTGATTAGCTGCAAGTAAAACCAAAACCACGCCAAATTCTAATTCAATTTAGATCTCCTAATACTTATAGAGTTATTATGGAGGAAGTCATCTACCCTCCTACTATTCCTACTCCTCCTGAGGACAAAGGCCCTGAGATGGGAACAAGCCTGGCAGTTAATGGATCAGAAAGAGGCCCCATGTGGCTGGACCATGAGGGAAGGAGCAGGTCCACAGAGCCTTGTTCAAGCTAGAGGAAGGAGTTGGGAGCTTATCCTAGGTGTGAGGGGAAGCTGGAGAGGTATATGATCTGATTTGTGCTTCAAGAATATCCCTTTGGCTGCTTGTAAAGAATGGATTATAGGGTGGAAAGAGGGAGCAGGGAGAGCTGTTGGGATTCCATGGCAATCCCGAAGGGAAAAGACGGTGGCTTGGAATTTCCACAGAATAAGACCCTCTTCTTCAGGGTACTCTGTCAATTCTTCAATGCTTAGCCTTTGGTTTTTAATTAGTAGACTACAACTTCACATTAGGCTGGGAAAGAGAGCTACTAACGTAATGGCAAGGTGTGTCTGCCACGGCCTCCAGTAACGAGTGGGAAGGTAGAAGGTAAGTTTGCCTCAGCAGCATGCTTTTGGAAAGAACTAGAGCTGAAGATCAGTGGCTGGGGATTCAAATCCCAGGATGCCCATATATGAACTCAGACAGTCTTCCTCTCTCTGAGCCTGGCAAGTTTTTAGTATAAAGACAATGGCCACCCAGGGAGCTAAAGTCAGCTAGAAGGGTGGGAAGGAAAGACCCCACATGACAAAGAACTTTTGCAGAGACAAAAGCTGTGGGGAGATGGTCTCTTAGGAATGAACCAAATTAGGAAAGTGAAAAGCCAAAACATTCCAGGTCTTCTTTTCCCTCCATGTCTTTATTTTCTCTTAGATTCCTAATTGCTTACTTGCAAAAAGAAGCCAATATTATGCCAAATTCTAATTCTAATTTAATCTCCTAATGCTTATATCGGTTAATATTGGGGAGGAAATGCCAAAAATAGGATCGCTTTTATACTTGTCCCATTACTGTTTAAACAATCAAGACATCCTCTTTCACAGAGCCCAGACCAGAAGAGACAAACATTGCATGGAAATCTAAATATTTTTGAACAAGAAATAAAACCTTTAGATGATTATGTATGATAGTCTACAACTATCACAGTAGATTTTCAGATAACATGAATACATTGAATTGTCCTCATGGGGGGGTGTGATTCGGATTATACTTTCAATATCCAGGGTAGATTTTCCATCCCTGGCTCTATCCTTTGCCACTTACAAGGCCCCTTTTGACAGTAAATCAGGGATTTGAGGGACAAATAGTAGAACCAAGTTTGGTGATGGGGGTCAACTTCCAAGCCACCTCCAAGTTTATCTGTCCTAGGAAACCTTAATGTAGTCACAGAATTAAGGTCTACCGGCAAAATGAGAATCCTAGCTGGTTTTTCTTATTTCCAGGGAGGACCTATAGCAGAGTATTTAAGAGCACAACCTCTAGAGATAAACTACCAACTGTGTGAGAATGGACAAAGTCCCTTAACCTCACTGTTTCCTCTTCAGTAAAAATGTGGATGTTAGTAGAACCAAGCCCATCGGGTGAACCACGAAAGTTACATCAGCTGATGTATTAGAAAGCACTTAGCCCTATGCCTAACAGAAAGTGAACGCTCCATAAAGGCCAGTTATTATTATCATTACTTCCTATCATATATATGCCCATAATATATTGTATCATCTATCATGATACCTTATATATCCTCTTTCCCAACCAAATTGTAAACTTCTTGAGAACAGAAAATGTTTTAATCATCACTGTATTTCCAGACTCTGACACAATCGTTGCCTGGAGTATGGAAATTTTTGTAAGAATGACTGAGTTTTCTTTTAACAGTTAATAGTTGGCTATGTTCAACTGCATGAGGCCAGAATTTAAATTTTAAAAATATAAGCTCAAAATAATAAGACCAAACAAAACAATATCTTAGTCAGGAAATGACAGAGGTATATATAGTATCTATACCAGCTGAACTTTTTAAAAATGTTCTTTTCTCTGACAGTTTAAAAAGAGATTGTTTTCCCAGATCAATTATATTTTGAGACCCACCACCCAGTCCAGATAAGTAAGTTTATGAATCTTGTTCTTGACAATTTATAAAGTCGGATGTTTGGTTTTTTGTTTTGTTTGTTCAGAAAGGAGGTGTTCTATGTTCCTTGTGAAAAACGAGTTGATGTGGACAATTGTAATAAAAGGAGATTTATGGCCCCGTTCTCCATACAATTTAAATTGATTTCTTTCTGAGACCCAAACAAAAAGCGAAATGCTTACAAAATGCATACTGTTTAAATCCTATATCATAATTAACACAGCAAAAAGGAAGAAATTTAAACTTGCATTGATTTTAGGCTGATAAGAATCTGTGTTGAAAGCAAGTTGATTTTTTTTTCTTTCTGGGCCTCCTATGAATACTTAGTTTGCAGCAATTTTTTAATTAAAAACAGTTCCCATAGAAAGAAAATGAAGGAAAAAAAGGACTTCAGGAAAATAAAATCAGTGCAAGAGTCCTACAATTTGCTTCCTAAGACCATGCAGAGATCTTGAAAAATAAGAGTTTGGAAGTTCTCGTTTTCAAAACTGTACTTTTGGTTTCATTTAACATTTTCAAAATAGCTTTCCTTACCACTACCAAACCCCTCCCCCTCTCCTCACAAATCCCCTTCGAAAAACTTGGAAAGTTCTGTGTTTAACACTGAAAATCATGCATATATCTCAGAGTAACGGCAACATTTTTCTTTCTAAATTTCTAGAGAGAAAGAGGAACAGAGAGAGAGACAAGTTATCAGAAAGGATTTTTCTTTCTTCCACCTATCCAGAACACCAAATCTCATTTTAACTAGACTCCATCGGAACATCAACGATATTGAGCTATTCCATGAATAAACATGATGTTACAACATGAAACCCTGTGACTGAATAATATAAAAATGTAGCTGAAAGAAAAGAGGACTAAGAATCCCCACCCCCTCCCCTTCCCCAGGGAGTTTTAGAGTTGAGCTGAGGAGGGGTGAAAAGCAGCCGATTTAAATTTCAAGGTGTTCAAAGGTTTTCAACATTCATGTTAAGTCCTGTAAAACTAAAAACTTTTAATTCCAATAAAATTCTCCTGTATTGGTTCCAATTGTAATCACAATTTCACTTTCGGAGTGGGATGTGTAATATTAATTTTTAGAAATCTCAAAACAGAAGAAATGCATAAGGGAACCCACACTTTCCTAGTGTTTATTATAATTAGCATACAGCCAAGAAGAAAAAAAGAAAATTTTTAACTTCATTTGAATGGAGACATTCCTGGTCACTTGAATGAGGGAACAAGGTATGGAAAAGTTACCCACAATAACAAAGACTTTATAACTTTACATAATAAGCTTTCTTAAACTCTACCTTAATCCAAAATTACTTATATCTTTTCATTTGAAATAATGTTCACTATGATGTTTCATGTATATTTTACCTATATTTTCATCTCAAATTATAGACCTCAGAAATTAAGGAAAATACTGTTTTTATTGTCATAGAAGCTTTTCACAAAACAAATTCTGAATTCTTTAGAACCCACTTTTATATCCTGTCTAACCATACTATCTGTACAATGCTAAACTGCATAATTGTGCAGTTGTGTTCATCCAAAATACATCTGGAACAGCAAGACCATTCAAATACATTAATTTTAGAAGATCTCAGGGTCAATTCATGGCAGCGTTCATAAAACAGAAAATATAACCACCCCTTTCTGTGGGAATTACAGTGAACAACAATGGTGAGCAAAGCTCAGTTTCTCTTAATTTCATTCGAAAAGGGGGGAAACACCCATGCATTTCTTCATGAAATTCCCCTGAGACTCTGATGTTGCAAAGAAATTGTATTTCCCAGAACAGCCAATGGCATTTAAAATATATTTTTGTCACTGCTGTTTGCTTTTTGACGCATCTGTATT
Source organism: Dasypus novemcinctus (assembly GCF_030445035.2). Classification (NCBI taxonomy): domain Eukaryota; kingdom Metazoa; phylum Chordata; class Mammalia; order Cingulata; family Dasypodidae; genus Dasypus; species Dasypus novemcinctus. The sequence goes on along the minus strand of NC_080673.1, from coordinate 192,519,345 downwards.
CCTTTTGAAAGAGATGAAGTCCTAGTAGCTCTTAGGCCCTGGCTTTCATTTGCCACAAAGACAGGGGATCTCGGTGACCTCAGCTGGCATAATAATGTGGGCATGAGCACTTCAAGGGAAGTGGGGAGCAGATGCCAGAAGCAGCTCGGCTCCCCAGGAGGTACCGTCACCCCTCAGAGGCACTGAAATTGTGTTTCTCAGGGAAAGTGCTAATTTCAGTGACAAGGTTCTCCAAGTCTCTCTTCTTTCTCTGCTGATTAATTAACTGACTAACCAACGCATGTTTCCTGAGTACCTACTTTGTCCCAACAACTGTTCCAAGCACCAGTTTCAAACAAGACTGACAGGGTCTCTGCCTTCAAGTTTCCTCCAGTGCTACCTGGATTATTTCAGGACCATTTGTGCTTTTGAACAGTGTATATGAGCAAAGAAATGTCTGTGCCCAGTACTCTAGTCCAAAATATTGTCTCATATCAAGAAAACCCACAGCTTTTGTGGACTCAAAATTTTCACATGGAAAGGGGCGTTGCAGGTAATTTGCCGAAAAGAAAGCGAGATCCACATCAATTAGTTATCAAATGAGAGATGAGTTAGAGACAGGATTAACTCCCAATCCAACATTCTTTAAACTAAAACTATCCAGCTTCTGCAGGGCTCTGATTCGGTTTAACTAAAAGAAATGCATCAGCCCCCACGAGAGCAAGCCCTGGATGTCAGGCTGGAGCTGTCATGTGGGGGAAGCATCAGGGTTCTTTGCTACACTCTTTCCATAAAGAAGGAGGTTTCTAGGAAATTTCTATAAATTTGGTTATTGTTTAGTCATCACAAACTGACTTGCTACAAGTATAATGCTCACAAGTCTTTGCTAACAAATTCCAAACAGAATGGATTGATTGTTGAGAGCTTTGCCCAGGTGTGTGTGTGTATGTGTGTAGTATAGGAGGCAATGAAATAATACTGTATGTTACAGGAGTGGGAACCAGAAGAGAGAGGGAGAAGAAAAGGCGCAAACAGCTGGATGCATTGGTTAAATTCAAAAAGTAATTGCTCAACTATCTTTTATTTAGTGTGTGAATAAAATGATAACTCTTGCTGTGTGCCATTGTACTTATTCCAACTAATCCTCCCTGGGGCTCAGATAATATATCTTGGTAAAAGAACAGTGTAACTTTTTCATGGAAACTTATTTTTTCTAAGGGTTTTCCTTTCCAATTACACATCATAATCAAAATTCAACATTTAAGCTAATATTTAAATATTTTAGAAATAATGATTTGATTCACTCCTATTTTCATCTGAAATGATAACAAATGTATGGTATTGAGTTTTAACACCATTTATTGCTGAGCAAAGAAAAAGGAAGTGTCAGGGCAATTCTTCAGATAATTATTTTTTTAAAAGAGGTCTAATCAAGGGGGGAAATACTTGGGGTTTTGATGCTCTAAGTTGGCTCTAGAACATGGTTCATGGTCCTTTACTATCACAGAGAGGTTTAAAAACATTTAAGTTACTGTCATAGCAAGCTTTCCTCTCCCAGTTCTTGAGCTCTGAAATAGTTTTTTTCTACCTATTCTCCAAAGTTAGGAGTTCCTGGGTCTTGTTCGCACAAAAGATAATGGGCCATCCATTTTAAAGAAATGTACTACAAACTTTCCAGAGGTCTTCTCTCAAATGTGAAACAAACTTAAGGACCTTGTTGTATCTTGTGGATTTTATGAGGGTCAGGGCAAAAAAGTCTCCCAGAAAAGTCTCCCAGCATAGAACTGGCCAAGTAATAAGTGAGGGGCACACTGCACACGGCTATCAGAGAAGTCTGCCTGAGTGTCTAACCATAGCACGATGGGAGAAGAACTTCTGCCCACAACTCCTCAAAAACTTTCTAAAATGTAAAGCTGATGGAGCTTATTTTTCAGTATTATTGCTGGTCAAGAATTGAACCTTAATGGCCCCCAATCTCTTTTTTGAAATGAACCGTATTTGAAATGCATTTTTTCATCAAACTTTATATTGAAATCAATGTGTACCTAAACTATCTTTAAGACAGCTTCTGTCCTCCTAACTCTGAAGGGAGGACAGAATTACAGCATAAGCTATTCAACTCAATAGTTTATGCCTTAATTTAAAATTCCAGCACACAGTTGCAAATATGTGAAAAAATAAAACTATAACACCCACAGAAAACAAGCCAATATAATTTACTGCCAACAGCGCACCATCCTAAGCAAAACAGAATGAACACTTCTCTAGAAGCCCTGACTTCTAGGGAGAGCAACTGTATCATCAATTATATTTAACATCTATGGTGTAGTAACATGTAAAGAAACAGCAGTGATCAAACAGCCCCGGTTTTTTTTTTTAACCTCAGTCCTTCTCCAGAAGTGAGCCAATCAGAAAGCAGGTCACATTTTGTGAGCTGTATTAAATATTTTAAATGTCATGAATTCTCCCTGGCCCGTTTGACAATTCATACATGTGTGCTTTATTGTATAATACAACCTTAATTGAGTCACTTTTCAGCACTGAGAACCAGCCTTCGATGTAAAAGTCCACCAAAGCTATTCCCTAGAAGCTCTTTGCCATAAGTCCTCCGGGTATTCGTACTCTGTCAAGGAGACCACATTTCCAGTGACTTCTACTTCCTAAAGCGACTTGGGTGCACCTATAACAAACTCCTTTTAAGACTGCTTCAGCACAAAGCTCCAACTTAGAGGTACGTGAGCCACAAAGCAGTAGGACCAGCCAGTCAAGGTAGCACAGCGGAAAAGTCAACTGGCATTAAATATTTAAATTGCAGGAGGCAAGTCTGGAGTTTTGCATTTAGAAAGTTCTGAAAGTCCTGTTCTCCTCTGGACTCCCAGAGTCGCTCCCAGAGGAGGCTGGGCTCCCTCTCCCAGGCTCAAGATCAGAAGTATGCAAAAACTGGAGCTCACAGGGAGGAACCAGCCCCCAGGGAAGGTAGAGCTCCACAGGACGCACTCCCAGCAGCTCCAGGAGCAAGTCAGGAATCCCTCTGCCTAAAGCAACTGGTTTCTGAATTTAACACGGAAATGCACAAACATGTGTGCCTCCGGGGCTACTTCGGAAAAGTATGAGGGGTTACACTTCTGTTCCCTTTACCTCAATTTCAGATGACTTTGAAATCCAAAGGCAGGTCACAGCCGACTTCCTCAACAATTTGTCTTAAAACATTATTTTGCTGGATGCAAATAATCACACGCACACAACCTTTGAAATTACATTTCCAGAAAGCATGAATAGGACCGACTCTGCAAACAGCAGAGTTCTGGGAGAGCAACCTTTCTAGAGACCCGGCAGGAGAATCAAGTCCCAGGCTGGGTATTTTGAGATGCCGGCAGAAACTGTCCCCTGCCCCGAGAGTAGCTGGGCTTGGAAACGCAGCGTTTCAAACTAGTGGGTTCACCCGGGCGCTCATTTGCACGAACGTGTTAGTATCTAGTGGGACACTTCCCACAGAATCCAGCCTGAAACCTTCGCAAAAGCCCATGCCCAGTTTCCAAAAATACACAAACACACGCCCAAGGTGGAAGTACTTACCTCCGTGCGAGACTGCAGTCTCTTGTTCATCTCATAGATTCGGTACTCTGGCTGCACCATGTATGGTGTATGTCTCCTATAAAATGGGCCGAAAGGAGAAGAATAGAAGGGGTCATGTGGTGTGCTGGACATCTTGCCTGCTTGTCGAAAATCAAGCTCAACAGAGTATCAGTAACGTCCATGCAGAGCACATGGACTGTGTTCTTCACAGTACAAAGTAGGTGCACGCACACACGCTCACACACACGGAGGCAGGCAGGCAGGCAGGCAGGCTGAGCACACTGGCTGGAACTGCTGTTGGAGCCCTCTATAGCGAGAGGAGAGGGAGCGCGAGAGAGGGAGGGAGGGAAGGAGAGAGGGAGGGAGGGAAGGAGAGAGGGAGGGAGGGAGCACGGGAGAGGAGGGAGAGGGAGAGCAGGAGCTCCGAGAGAGAGAAGGAGGGAGGGAGGGAGGTTGGAAGGAAGGGAGGGAGAGAGAGAGAGAGAGATTGGATAGCTTTAGGCATCACTGCTTGTTTTTAAAGAAGCAGTTTGTGGAGAGGTCATTTCCTGTCCACACTGTAGACTAGTTCAAAAATATAATTCTCCTCACAGTCTGACAGAGGGCGAAGGTTTGGTTTTCATTTTTTTTTTCCTCCAGCCGGGACCCTTCCCAACCTGATTGCTAAGCTTGTTAGCATATAGGTGGTTTAACCACTGCCTGAGCCACTGGCCCCTGACTGCCACACTGTTGCAATGTATCAGGGATGTGATTGCTACAAAATACAAAAACGTGGGCACTGTGGGGCCCCTGCATTGGAGCTGGTGGTGATTCACTCCCTGCGAAGATTTCTCTCTGCACCAGTCTTCCATAGAGAGTTTTGACTTTACTTGCATAGTTCCTAGAGCTTGCATATTCTTCACATTCAACTCTCTCTAGCTCCCTACTCCTCCCAAAATCACCCCTCTTTAGTCCTCTCCCTCTTCTTTCAAGACTACACCCAAGCCACTAAAAGGTGGTTTGAGGGGGCCTGATTCTGGTTACCTGAGCATTTTCAGGTAGAGACAATCCTTCTGAATGTGGACTGCTTACATCCATGAGTAATGTGTGGGTGTGTGCGCGTTAACTGCGAGGAAAAAAAATTTCTAAAAGCAGACCTTCCACTAAGAAAGGAAAAGCAAAGAAGGAAAAGAAAACCTCCCCCCAAAAAATGGCCATGGAAAATTCAGTTGAATAGGCAATTGTAGATAATTGAATGGATCATTCCCAAATAAATGTCCAGCTGTGGAGGAGACAAGCTCTTTATTTCCCAAGACCTATAACATGTATAAATCTTTTCCCAACTCTGGTATATGATAACTGGAAAGGAACCCAAACAGCCCATAAAGAAACAAATCTCCGTAGAGAATTCAATGATCTATATGACAATTAAATTCTGCTAGAACCAATGACACCAGACACATGCCACTTAAAACCCAGCCCACAGAAATTTTCAGTGTTTTGAGCTAACACCCAGCCAGGACTATAATATGAAAGAAAGACAGCCAAAGACCATGAAAAAAAAACATGATGGATGCAAGGCCTGAATGTAAATGCATGCAAATGAGACATTTCTTCTTTTTAATAAGCAGGTTAATTAACTTTCTGCCCCATTCATGGCTTGGGGTATCTCCAAGTCACTAGTCAACAGGGGATAAAGTATTGCTAACCCTGCAATTTACACTCTGAAGAGTACTCAGGTGCAGACGTGCCCCCAAATTACTGGCTCCATCAGTTCTTTTCCATAATTACATGACATGTTTGCAGAGCCCACCCTGAACTTCCAGTGCACCCCAACACGGCATGAGATTGGAAGAGGTATTCCACGAAGGCTTGCTTGGAACTTTTGCAAGAAGATCCCAAGGCAGGCCAGTGTGCTTGGTTTCAGGTTTCACTACAAATCCAAAAGCTGGACAAAATTTGCTGCAAGGTTTGTCAAAACACACAACCTTGTAAAGACAGGATTTCAAACAAATTTAACATGATTTATGTTTTGGTATGGCAGTCACTGCAAAACCCAACTGTTCCTTGTGTTTAAGTTCCCAAACTAAAATGGTCCAAGAATTCATGTTTATGTGGCTGTTTCAGCATGAGAATCAAAGTAACACCTAGCAGGCACGTGTACCTGATATTGATCAGAAAGTGGAAAAGCTCAAAAACCCATTTAAGGAACCATTTTTTGAAAAAGGTTAAGTTTTGCTCTCATTAATCCTTGCAACTCTTTCCAGGTTATAATCAAGAATATTTCTCGCTGGTGCCACCTAAAGATTCCACATTCAGAAATATCTGAAACTTTAGAATGCTTGGTCCACATCATTTCGCACCTTAGAGTTACTTTGTCTCAAAATTGGTCTCCCCTGCTTTCAGATTCACACTTCTTTTCTGGCTTGCCATATGTGCTTCTTGTTGTCAGAATGTTGATTGTAGAAAAATGAAACTAATCATGCCCCATATCTTTCCTTGCTGCCAATAGGAGGCAGTCCATGCTCCTTAGCATGGCAAACAGGGCTAGTTACAACCTCTCCGGTCCCTGGTCTCCTTCCCAGTCACGTCTTTTGATTACTCATCCATTAATCCATTTATTCAACAGATATGCCATTCACAGTGGATGGGAGCCCAGGCTTTAGCACGGATCTGACTACATTTCAAACTTGCTTCTACCCATTACCTACTGAGTGAATTTGAGCAAGTAACTTGGCCACTCTTGTCCCTCAGCCACCTCCTTTGTACAAGGGACATAATGACAGTTAAGGGGTCCAAAAGATTGTTGCAAAGGATTAGACAGGGAATATATTCGAATGTATTAGACCCCACATACAGATGCCCAGTGAATGTTCATTATTATTATTAGGTATCTGATGTATGCTTAGATACTAGGGTAGTCAGGTGCCAAGGTGGACATAAAGATGGGCTCCTTGCCTTCCTGTCCCTTATGATAGTGAGAGTTCGGGAAGACAATGGAGAAAACCAAATGAACATTTGGGATTAAAATTGTAGCATGTGCCATGAAGGAAGCAAATAAAAAAAAGAGATATAGAACATGATTTCTCCCTTTGCGTTAACAGTGTACCTTCTCTAATCTTCTGTTAGAACATTTACATCAAAAACTAGCCATTGCTGTCATTTATTAAGTACTTCACTATTTGCCAAGATAGTGTGCCACGTGATTTATTTATTACTCAATCAAAAAATCTAATTGATTGATTTGATTGCTATCCCCATTGTAGAGATTATGGAAACTGGAACTTCGAGAAGCTAAGAAATGTCTCCAAGGTCATACAACTAGTAAGTGGCAAAGTCAAGATTCCAACTAGGTCAGCCTGTACTGCCTGGGTCTTACGCATTTTTCTCTTTAGAGCTCGGGCCCATCCTCACCTTTAGGGACCCTCTGTTCTCCGTCCGCAGTGGCCAGTGTGGTGCCAAGCCCACAGTAGGTGCTCAAGGCATATGGGCCTAATTAATGGCAGGAAAAGCAGGAGGATGGAGTGGCTCCCAGCACCTGGATTTTATTCTTTGTTCTGTTTAATTTCAGATCCCCCCTGCCCCTTCCCCCCACTCCTTCCTCTTCCCCATGAAGCCTTGCTACAAGAGTCCTGCCTTTCCTTTATTCCAAAATGTTCCAGCACCTACTCCCAAAGCCACACCATTGGGTGTTTAGTGCTCAGCACTAACTCGTTATCTGGTTGGTTTTGTTATTTGCCTGCCTGTCCTCCTTCCCCTGCTTCTAGGAGGACCAAGTCTGACTTGTCTTCTTGCCCAGGCTAAAGCCTGAGAAGTCAAGGATATGGGGCTCATTTTCAGACCACAAATCAGCTCCTTTGGGAAACCATGGTGAAATTCAAGTACACAGTACCTGTACCACCATAAAAGAATGCACCACGAGCCTACCCTCAAGAGGGACCTTGCTGTCATCCCCAAAAGACTGACCTAAGCAAATTTGCATATTATTTTGCATGTTGAAAATTAAATACGCTCCCACATTCCTTGCATGGACATTCAAGATGCCTTAAGAGCTGGTCTGGTCTGTAAGCTAAGGCCCTTATCTAGCTACACTCACTTTAGTTGTAACCCACAGAGTGTCTATTTTTCCTTTAATTGGAATTAGTCACTAACTGGTAAAAAAAAAAAAAAAAAGAAAGGAATTCCCATAAAATGCAAATTTGCATTTTCTCTGGAAAAATCCTAAGCTCTGGAAATACCCGGCCCCATCCCTGCCTGTATGACAACCACAAGAGTGGCTTGAGAATTATTGTCAATTCATGGCAGTCTCTGTAAATATTGCCATCACTGGCCAATATCCCCAATTTCCATTGACATGCCTGGCCCCTGTAGGTATTTAAGTCATTGTTCCTTTCTTTATTCTGTCCAAATGCAAACCCCTCCCAGTTCCTTCCACCAAACTCAACTTGCTTGGGATGGCAAGTTTTCTTACCACTCTTCAGGTCCCAGTCTGCCCTTTCTCACCTGTTCTGTACCCTATACTTTTCTCTCTGCATCTTGTTCAATGTATTTAACCTACACCTATATATGAGGTACAACCGGAACAGGGAAGGGAGGCTAAAGGCAAAGAAATAAGTAAGGTCTGCCCTCTGCCTTCAACTCACAGATGTAAAAGAGTTTGTTTCCTTCATGCAACATGTATATATTAAGCTCCTTCTAGGTAGTAACACTCTGCCAGGTGCTGGGAAAATAGCCACAGGAGCAAAACGAAGCTAAACACAGAATTAAACAACTGACCCCCGGTCTTTACCCTAGAGGGGCAGCCTAGAGCAAAGCTTCACAATGTGGATTTTGGACCCTCACTGGCTACTTGGCTCAAATCCTGAATCCTGCGCTTAGCTGTATGACCTTGGACACTTAACCTCTTTTGTTTGTGCCTCAGTTTGCTTGTCTCTTCCATCTGTAAAATGGGGTTAAAGATAATCCTAGGGTTCTTATGAGGATTAAATAACATAATACAAGCAAAGTGATGAGAACAGTGTCTGGCACTTAGTAGGTGCTCATAATTATGTTACCATGTTATTTTTAAAGGGGGTGACGTGGGATAACCAATCTCAGAAGAAAACACAAAGTGACACTGGGAAGGGTGGAGGACAGCCTGGGTTAGAGAGTAGGCACTAGCAGGAGGGAAAGGCCGGGAGAAATGCAAGGCAGAGTGTGGCAGACACCTTGGAAATTAAAAGAGAAATGCTAATTTACAAAGAGCCTTGAAGGAAGGAGGGATTAATTCAAACCAGTTAAATCAAGGAGAATTTCACAAAGGAGTCAGCATTTGCGTTTATCCTCGAAAATGGGTCAGAAATGAAAAGATAACGCCAAGCAGAGAGGGGACACATGAGCACAGGTATGTCTGATATCAAATAAGTCAAGAACCTTGCAAATTAGAGAAGGGAAAAAATACATTGAAACCCAATTCTAGAAGATCTGAAAAGCGGCTTTAAGGAAGTTGAGGTTTATTGCGTGGGCACAGGGAAGCCGGAGAATGACACCATGGGTGCTTTGTTCGAGGGAGATGATTTGCAGCTGGGAGGATGGACTAGATTCCCACAGACCCGAGAACGGAGCCAGGCTTCAGGGGTTGTGATGAAAAGCCGGTTTCAGCCATCAGAATTCCAACCTGACTTCTTTGGATCCCATGAAACAGAAGTCCCAGGATAGAAGCAGAGAAAGCTCTCGCATTCTTCTTGGGTATCACCTAGAATTAAGATGTTTGATGACTTTGTGGAATTCTTAAAGGCCATCCCCTCAACAGCACCAGTAGTCATTGTTAAGAATGTGAAAGTTGACAGGGTGAGTCCGTGGTTGAGGAAGGCGTTGCTGAGCACATCAGAGAGTTTAAAAATCTGGCTCCCCCATGCATTTTTGGAGGTGTCTTGGATTTCCTTTCTTCTGGTGTTCACTATCTTTCCCTAATCGTTCTTTGCTAAGTGAAATATAATAATTAATTCTAATGACTTAGGAAAGCCATAGCCAACAAGAATGCCCTGTTTGCCATGTATCAAGCGTAAAATCCAACCTCTTAGCATGGACTATACAGCATTCATTTAATCATTTGACAAATGTTCCCTGAGTGCCCATGATGTGCTGGACTCTGCTCGCCATCTGGCTCTTTCCTACCTTTCCAGCCACAGCCTGTGGTTTCTTTCCCCTCCCCAAGGCACTCCTACTGCTGCATTCCCAGGACACAACAAGCATGTTCCTCGGAATTCTAGAACCTCCTCACCTTGTCTCTGGCCTGGCTGGCTCCTTCTCAGCCTTCAGTCTCAGCTCAAGATGTTGCCTCTTCAGAGAGGCCATCCATGACCAAGTTATCTCAATAGCCGATCTGTGCCCCATCCCTGTCTGCCATTGGTTTCTGCTTGTTAGGTCTCTAACAAGTAACTGATCGCTACTTGTAAACACATCATCATGACTTGTTCAATATCTAAAAGATCTCAGAGCTGCCATTGAGGCTTCTGAAATCTACTTCTGATCCATGGGAAAGCATGTGGTCAGTTGGCAAGGACACTGCAGGCTAGATACTTTCTCACTGTGTAAAGTGGACCAGTCACACCACTGGATTTAGCTTCGGTGTCTTTACTTTTAAAATGCAGATTATAGCACAAATCTCGCAGGACCTTAAAGGGAATTAAGGAAGATTGTTTTCTGCTCAATAACAATAACTAACCCTTATACTGCTGTTGCAAAATGTTGGGTAATGTTCCAAATGCCTTGTAAATATGAACTCATTTGATTTTTATATAAAATAAGGACTATTATCATTCCCATTTTACAGATGAGGAAACAAGACACAGGGAGGCTAAGGAATTTGCTAAGGCTTCTGCAGGTAGTAACTGGTGGAGTGGGACCATGCAGTCTGGTGCCTGCATGTTGCTGCCCTAAACCAATGTGGTTCACAGCTTCTCGTACCTGTCCATCTCCATCCTCGGTTGTGAGCTACTTGAGAGCAGCCCTTTCCTAGTGTATGGTCTCTAGACAGTCATCACACTTTTAAACGAAGGAATAGATATATATATAAATGAGAGGTCTGGTACAGTGTATCATTCAGGACTCTCTTTGCTTGCACATAAAAGAATCTTACTCTAAATGTCTTAAGAAAAAAAGAAGTGAATTTATTTTGGCTTGTATAATTAGAAAAGTCAGAAGCACCTGAATTCAGGCACAATGGCATCCAGGGACTCAAATTATGTCACCAGGACTTGACCTCTGTCCCTTCTCCTACAGACTTTACACCCAGGCAGATTTTAGCTTAAAAGAAAGAGAAGATTTAGTTGCAAGGGTGCCAGCAAAATTGCTGGCTTTGAGTCTCATTGCCCAGTTTGACATAAATGCCCATTTTAAAATGAATCCCTACAGCCAAAGAAGTGGCCAGTCTTGGGTCCCATGTTCATCCTTCCAGCCAGCGCCAAGGTTGGCCCTCCTAAATCCAGGGACCCGAGAATGACAGGGTCCTATTAGCAGAGGAGGGGAAATGGATGCACAAGTCAGCACACAAAGCCACCAATAGCTAACCTGAAAGAGGTTGGCCCAGCTCTCAACAATGTGAACTGGGCGGAGCCCCTGCCTTTTGTCTTTTCCTGTACTGATAATGCTAATGGTAATAATAATAGTTGCCCTGGACTGATTGCCTGCTAATCGGCATGCTACTATAAAGCCTGAGGCTTTACATAAAATTATATCCTCTGAGCATCACAACCCCCCGATTGGGTTGGATATGCATAAAGGAGCTATCATTTATAGAATCTGGTCCATTTTAAATGACTTGTGTGATCCCTGAGAGTAGGTTCTTAAGCTTTGGGAGACACATCCTCCCCCCAAAACACATACATGCACACACACAAACACCCTGCAACATACGCTACCATACCACGAAACCGTGCTTGTACCGCACAAAGTGGGTGGCAGATATTTCACAAACGAATAAATGACCCCTGTGGTAGTTAGCTCCTTGGCTGTTTCAAATGTCTTTGTATCCCCCAACATCCTAAAACTAGGCTTTGCTTCTTGGGTTCTGCTTTACCAAACCTTTCTCTTAGCCACCTCCGCATCTGCCAGTACTAGCTTTTCCCACCCTGGTTGGGACCTGCTGCCCTCACCTTCCTTTAGAGTTCGCAGGGAGAAGAGCTGATTGGCTGCTGACATCAGGACAGGCAGTCTGAAGGCTGGAGGAAGGATAGTTTTGCCGCACAGTTTCCCTGCTATCTGCCAAGGACAAATTTCCACGGAGAGGCTTGAACCAGGACAATCAGGGAGCAAAGGAGCTCCCTTGCCCACTTGGGATTGACTGTTTAGTCCCTTTATTCTTGGACCTGACATCTGAAGCAAGCATGTGTGTGTTTCTCTTTCACATAATCCAAGATCAAACAATTTATTTTGGAAAATAACTGTACGGAATGGTTCACTTTCCACAAGTGACCAGGAGTCCCCCTGCCATTTGCCATCGCCTTTGAAGTATTTAATGGCAGAGGTAACTTGGAGAAACTGCTGTGTTCTTGAAAACTGCACTTACTGTTGCCAGCATTTGCTAGAGGCTTACCACTCACCCACTCCTTTTATCAATCCTCTTTTTGCTCTTATCTGCTTTGTTTCCCAAGTGCATTATCATTACACAGTTTTCTGCACATCTTTTTCTTTTCTTTTTTCCTTTTTTTGTTATTATTTTTTTAAAGATATGTAGATCACACAAAATGTTACATTAAAAAATATAAGAGGTTCCCATATACCCCACTACCCATACTCCCCACTCCTCCCACATCAACAACTTCTTTCATTAGTGTGGTACATTCATTGCATTTGATGAGTACATTTCGGAGCACTGCTATACAGCATGGATTATAGTTTATGTTGTAGTTTACACTCTCTCCCAGTTCATGCAGTGGGTTATGGCAGGATATACAATGTCCTGCATCTTTCCCTACAATATCATTTGGGACAACTCCAAATCCTGATAATGCCCCAATATCACACCTCTTTTTCCTTCTGCCTGCCTTCAGCAACTCCTGGGGCCGCTGTCTCTACATTAATGATATAGTTTCTTCCATTGCTAGAGTCACGATAAGTCCACAGCAGAATACCAGAAAGTCCATTCTAATCCATATTTTATTCTTCCATCCTGAGGACACTGGGATGGTAATGTCCACTCCACCTCTAAATTGAGAAGGGGCTTAAATCCCACATGGCTGATGGATGGGATTCTCCTGTTTGCAGCTGTAGACTCTCTTGGCTCCCTGGTGTGGTGGTTGACCATCCTCACCTCCCTGTTAGCTGACCTGGGTGAGTCCAATGAACCGGGGAGTAGGTGTTGCAACGCTGCTAAGGCTCAAGGCCCAGCTGTTCTGCACGTCTTTTTAAGGGATGTGAAGGCTTTCCTTCTGTGAACAGACCTTCACTGATCTAGCCATCCCCTCTGTTGATATTTGCATATTTCCAATATTTCCCTGACCCAACCATCCTTAAGTGAATATTCTAGTATCTTTTTGTATACGCATAAACATATGCTTAGGAAAAAAACCTTTAAAGGAAATCATTTTGAGGCAAAGTGTGGACACTTTTGTAAAAATTTTGCTACGCATTGCCAAATCACCCTACAAATGAGTTTTACCGTTGCAGTCCCCTCTAGAAGTTTTTATTTTTCTTTTTGTTTTGATGTTGGTTAGCCCAGTACGTACTCGTGAAGGAAATTCATAGAATATTTCAAACTATGAAGAACAATATGTAGCACGGCTGATTTTCTCCATCGCAAACAGTGTGAGCCGAGGGGGTCAGCAGCCCGCGAGCCTGAGTGTGGACCTTCTGGGAGCCACATCCCATCAGGAGAGCCCAATATCCACTGGAGTGTTTTCTCATTTGTCACAATCATAAGCAAAAGGGAATTGAATGTCTCACATTCATCCTGCAGGTCTGGGCTTAAATGTTGCTTCCTCAAGCCTCCGCAGTCTATATTTCAACATATTCTCTCCCTATCCCCTTGTTCTTTTCTTTCCTCATACCCATACTTGTAATATGCAGTTATACATTGGTCTCTGTGTTTTTAATGCCCATGTCTGTTTTTCTCAGTAGACATTAAGAGAAGGTCATGTTTTCAAACTACCATACACACAGATCACTACCTGGAGCATAAGAGATGATAAACACATAGTTCTCAACTTAACACATCTTTTGCAAACTTCAAACTATCTACTGGGAGGAAACTGATAAAATAATAATAATAATAACCGGGTTAAAGGTATTTACATATATAGTTTTCCAGATTATTAAATTCCCAGTCAGTGCATTTGCCTCCTCTCTTCTACTTTTGGAATATTCATCTTTCATCACTGATCTTTAAGAGCTCTTTCTATATTAAGGAAGTTAATCACATCTTCAAAATTATGTGAATTTCACCTTAATTTCTTATGTTTAAATCTATGACATATCTATAATTTAATGTGCAATAATATATAAATTAATGATGAAATTTATTGTTTCTCCAAACTATTTTTTCAGGAGTCTTAATGCCATTTATTGTGATTTTATCCCATTTATTAAGCAATTACAGCATGTCAGACATTGTCTACATCATCTTACTTAATTCTTACAGCCATTCTGTGAGGTAGAAATTATTATGGATTAGACTCAAACTTTTACTTCTTAAAGAGGTTAACTAATTCAGTAATATGTAGCTGAAATAGGATTCAAACTCAGGCCAGTCTAACTCCACAGCTGACACTATTGTCTGCATTATCATAAATATATATCAAATGTTCATTTTTTATATATTTTTGGTTTTGTTTCTGAACCTTCTAGTCCCTTGCACTGATGTGACTCTATATCTTGGACTAGTGAAATGCTATTGTACTCGATCTTTTTTTATGTCTTTCAGTATGGTTTCATAACTTTTTCATAAGTTTAATCAATTATTTTTAAATATATTCCTCTATTTGTTCTATTGTAAATTGATTCATTATATTTTCTATTGGTTTCTGTTTTAAAAGAAGGCAATCAATTTCTGCATATTAATATTGTAGCCATAAGTTTATTGAATCAATTGTTAGTTGTTAAGGTTTTCAGTTTACTTTATGAGCTGTTTTATATAGATTATCTTACCATTTGCAAATAATGATCATTTTATTTCCTTCTACATAGTGTTTATCACATTTGTTTGACCTTCTTGTTTTGTTACTTTGGCTACAACTTCTAGAATAATTTCAAGAGAACTGAAGTTATACAAACTGTGGGTGTCATTTTCTTATTCCTGAATAATAAAAATTATTATTTATCATCATTATAATAAAATTATCTCTAATGATTTGCCATTAGACAACATTTTACTCTTGGGTTGAGCTATTCCTCATCCTATTAAGGAGATCACTTGAAAATGGAGAGAATAAAGTTGAATAGCCCAGGGAGCAGGTGTATCTCAGTGATTGGGCACTTGCTTTGCATGTTCAGGGTCCCAGCTTCAATCCCTGGCACCTTCTGAAAATCAAAACAAAAAGAATAATCCTATAGACATATCTTATAATTTATATATTTACATGAGACTGATGGAACAATCTCTCTATTTTAAACTGTGTATTTGTTTTTCCAGATATAATTGTAATAATGATTACTATAGAAGACTTTTTAAAAATATTTGTTAAAAAATATATTGTGGCTTGCTTGCTGTCTGCTCTCTGTGTCCATTTGCTGCGTGTTCTTCTGCTTGCCTGCTTGTCTCCCTTTGTTGCATCTTCTTGCTGCACCAGCTCTCCGTGGGCGCAGGCCATCAGCTCTCTGTGGGTGTGGGCCAGCTTGCCTTCACGAGGAGGCCCTGGGACGTGAACCCAGGGACTCCCATATGGTAGATGGGAGCCCAATCGATTGATCCACAGCCGCTTCCCTATAGAAGACTTTTTAAATTAAAAAAAATTAAATGAGATAAAAGAGAAAAAATTTTTTAAAAACCGGTAATTCCATCACCCAGAAAAAAAAAATCACTGCTAACATTTTGGTATATTTCTTTCCAGGATTTCTGACATAATTTTAAATACTCTATAGAATGATCTAGTTTATTGTGACACCATGATTGAATTGACTATTTCCCTGTTGGCTTTGAAATGCAAGAGATTTATCAGGGAAAGTGCCCAAGAATCAAAAAAGGGAGAGGGAGTAGGGATAGGCTAGGAGAGCTGTTTACTGGTGATGTGGACCTGACCCTCATGATTGAGAGAGGGAAGGAAGTAGGTTTGGGCTGAGGACTCTTAGTCTGAAGTGCAGTTCCAAGAAAATTCCACAAGTCCAAGTCAAAGTCTCCCGCTATTGGAATCTCACATCCCCCAGCAATGTGCATGCCTTATTATCCCTGCTCGGCTCTATCACTGGCTAGAGTAGCCAATGGGAAGCATGACTTCAGTTCAAAAGAACCCATGCAGATTTCGGAGTGCAGCAGCAGGCAATTATGCTCCTTGCATTGGAGACATGCGTATAAATTGAATCTTGGTTCTAAAGGCTGGAACCTGTTTTAAGTCTTTTGGATACTATTACAAATTGCTTTCTTATCTGATGAATATTCTAACAACTATGACAACATAGATCAAAAAAGCATCCAGAATAAATAGGTATTCATTTATCTCTCTCCTGACTTAAATCAGGAATCTGAGGCTAGGCATGTTTTAGAATGAATATCACTCTGACCAATTTATGGAAGTATGTACAAGGACACTGACATGCATACCAACAGAAAAGTATTTTCATTCCCATCATGAGGTCATATTTACTCAAAACCAACTCTTCCTCCTGGCTTTTCCATTTCTTTTTATGAAACAAAAGTCTTTCAGTTACCCAAGTTGAAAAGCAATGAGTCATTCTTAATATAATAGATGCTCAATAAATACAAGTTAAATTCACAAATTAATTAAACAATTCTGCATCTTAACCTAATTCTGTGTACCTCACAGTGTCTTTAGTTTTCAGATCTTCTTTCCTTTCTCAAAGACCCTTTTTATTGTTGGATTCCTGAAAGGTCTTATCAAGATCTTTACATATTTCTCCTGTCTATTCTCTCTACTTTTAGGCACCCCATTTTACAACTCTATATTCCAGAGGCAGAATCATTTTGGGAAAGCTCAATTCTACCCATGCCACACCCCTGCTCAGAAACTTTATGAGGATCAATTAAATACAAACTATCAACATGGAATTTCCACAATATAGTCCTAACCCAGATCTCCAAACATTCCCTGATTATTGGATACTGTAGCAAATTTCTCTAGTTCACAGCAAAATGAAAAAGGACAATAAGACAGGTTTTAAGTAAAGCTAAATGTATTAAATTTAGAGGATTGTACTTTATTCTAACATTATATCATTTCTATCCTTTGAGTATTGAAATGTGCCTTGTTTTAGTAAATAATAGTGATGGTAAATAATAACTTTTTCAGTTATTTTTAAAATATTTTTGACATTTTACTTATTAGTGAAACATGAACCCTGTGGTAGTTTGGAGCTATGTATCCCCCAAAAAAGCATGCTTTTAAACTTAATCCATTCATGTGGGTGTGAACTCATTGTAAGTAGGACCTTTGGATGAGACTACTTCAGTTAAGGTGTGGCCCACATCAATCAAGATAGGTTTTAATCCTATTATGGGAGTCCTTTATAAGAGGAATGAAATCCAGACAGACAGACAGCCATGGGAAGCAAGAAGCTGAAAGTCAATGGAACCTATAAGAAAAGGGAGAGGCCAGGAGAGGCTGCCATGTGCTTTGCCATGTGACAGAGGAGCCCAGGAACAAAGATCACCAGCAGCCCCAGAATACCAGTCTTTGGGAAGGAAGTATCACTTTGATCATACATTGATTTGGGCTTTTTCCCAGATTCAAAGCTGTGATCTAATAAATTCTCATTGTTTAATCTAACACATTGTATGGCATTTTCCTGAGTGAAGAAATTAAAACACACCCTTATTAGGGAAAAAATTGAATAAGGGTCCACAAAACGTGTTTTATTTCTTTCTTTCTTTTTTTTTTTTTTAAAGATTTATTTATTTATTTAATTTCCCCCCCTCCCCTGGTTGTCTGTTCTTGGTGTCTATTTGCTGCGTCTTGTTTCTTTGTCCGCTTCTGTTGTCGTCAGCGGCACGGGAAGTGTGGGCGGCGCCATTCCTGGGCAGGCTGCTCTTTCTTTTCACGCTGGGCGGCTTTCTTCATGGGCGCACTCCTTGCGCGTGGGGCTCCCCCACGCGGGGGACACCCTTGCGTGGCACGGCACTCCTTGCGCGCATCAGTGCTGCTCATGGCCAGCTCCACATGGGTCAAGGAGGCCCGGGGTTTGAACTGCGGACCTCCCATGTGGTAGACGGATGCCCTAACCACTGGGCCAAAGTCCGTTTCCCTTATTTATTTCTTTTTATACCTGAATATTAAATACTCCCAGTTTAGTAATCTTAAAGGATTAGAAGAAAGATGAAACATGTAACATTATTTTATTTTATTTTTTGATATAGTTTGGGGGAGATATTACCAAAACTATTTAAATAAATATTAGTGATTACAATGGGTTTGAGCATTCCTCACTGTTATGGTACATCTAAGTTCAATTTGTTTCAATACTTGCTTTTCATAGTGACCACGCCTGAAACCTTACCTTCAAAAAGCACATTCCCTGCAATATATACTTAGGAAGAAGTTTATGGTTATTGATAGTGCACATACAAATTCATATTTAAAATAGCATTCCTTTTTTTAAAAAAAAGATTTATTTTTTATTTATTTCTCTCCCCTTCCCCCACCCCCACCCCAGTTGTCTGTTCTGTGTCCATTTGCTGCATGTTCTTCTTTTTGTCCGCTTTTGTTGTTGTCAGTGGCACAGGAATCTGAGTTTCTTTTTGTTGCGTCATCTTTTTGCATCATCTTGTTGCGTCAGCTCTCCATGTGTGCAGCACCATTCCTGGGCAGGCTGCACGTTCTTTCGCACTGCGTGGCAATCCTTATGGGGCTCACTCCTTGCACGTGGGGCTCCCCTACGCGGGGGGCATCCCTGCATGGCATGGCATTCCTTGTGTATCAGCACTGTGCATGGGTCAGCTCCACACGGGTCAAGGAGGCCCGGGGTTTGAACCGCGGACCTCCCATGTAGACGGATGCCCTATTCACTGGGCCAAGTCCACTTCCCAAAATAGCATTCTTGATAATGTTAAATTTGGAATTGGGCAATTCTATTATTTTAAAACCATATATATTTATATTGATATATAATCTGATGAAGGGACTGGTGTAAAACTAGTATTTAATAAGACAGAAGTAAAACTTATTTATTCTTGATAAATAAATATGAGTATTAGAAAATCACCTTTATCCAAATACTTCAGTCATAATTGTTGCAGGAGAAAAACATTGATGGAAGCTAGCCAGGAACAGTGTGATGAGATCAGGCTATTTGCATAGTCTAAACATCTCTCCCCCAGATAAACTTTTTAATTACTCATGAAAAAATAGTAACTTTATATTGTACTTGGAAGAACCACTTAATTAAACAATCAAAATTAATACTGACAATAACAAAAGGTGTCAGCATCATGCACCACCTGATATGAGGTACAGAGAAGGACACGGCAGCACTTCTGTGTGTTCTTGCCCCAAATCCATGACCTCAGTCTATTCATGAGAAAATATCAGACAAACTCAAACTAAGGAACATTCTACAAAATAACCAACTGGTATTCTTCAGAAGTGCCAAGGTTGTAACAAAGACTGAAGAACTATTACAGATTGAAAGAGGCTCAGGAGATATCACAACTAAATCAAAGAGGGATCCTGAACTGGATCCAAGGCCAGAAAAAAATGACATAATTGAAAAACTAGATTAGTAAATGGCATTGTGTATCAATGTTAATTTCCTGGTTTAGATCAATGTACCATGGATATATAAGATGCCAACAATCTGGTGAAAGGATATGCAGAAACCCTTTTCTGTAACTCTAGTAGTATTTCAAAATAACAAAGTTTAAAAAATACCAATAGAGACTGTATTATTCTCATTCCATGTCAGGCAAACACTCTTGTTCAGTCCATGTTAGGGAATGTTTTAGTTTCTAAAGGCTGCCAAGGAATTAGCAAACCAGAAATGTGTTGACTTTTACAATGGGGATTTATTAACTTATATTTCCAAGGCTGTGCAGGTGTCCACATCAAAGTATCATCAGGAAATGCTTTCTCCCCAAGCCGCAACTGTGGGTAATCTGGCAGTCCCTGCCCTCTCTTTCAGCTTCTGGTTGTTCCTTCTGTGGCATTCTCTCTCCCGGGTTCCACTGATTTCAGCTTCTTGCTCCTGTGGCTTTCGCTCTCAGCTTCTGAAGGTTCCTCTCTGAGCTCCTGTGTCTTTTCTCTCCCTCTTTGAAGCTTCCTTTCCTCATATTTATCCCATTTATGAAGTACTCCAGTCGCTGGATTAAGACCCCCTCCTTGGGTCATGCCCTACTGAAGTAATCTAATCAAAGACACTTGAATGAAATGATCTAATCAAATGGTCCCACAAACAACAGGTTCACAGCCACAAGAAAGGCTTAATTCTAAAGACATGATCTTCTGGGGTCCATGAAGCTTCAAACTATCACAGGAATTCTGTCCTAAGATTCCCCAAACTGTGCTTGTCCTCCAGACTGTGCTTCCCACTGGTCTGTCCCTCTGCTTTTGCTCAATCCCTTCCTACATTCGGGAATTCACTCCATAACTGATGGAGGGCTACTGTGTGTAAAGGCAATGAATGGAATGAAATCATTACCATTGCACTTATCATAGAGGTTGTTGGATATTTTTCCATAATGCCCTCTTGGATGTTTGGTAATCCTAAATTGATCTCATCAACAGCCCAGAGAAGAAGGGAAGAGACTATATTCTCACATTTGAAGTTGAAGAAACAAATTCCAATATGTCAATTGATTAGCATGCTTTGAGTAAGTGGGCTCAAACACATCTGCTGCAGATTAAAAGGAGCATTTATTCTTTTCCCCTACGTCAGCCACATTCATAAATTTAGATGGTATAAAGCATATTTCTTTGATGAATTCAACATTTTGCCCAAGCTGAATATTCATGCATCAGGGTTGAGTGGAAGAGTATTTGAAATCTTCAGGGAAGACTGTTGAGTAGGTTCTCACCTAGAGCATTCTCTAGAAGTAGGTTGTCCTATGCGTCCTGATATGTATTACCTTGTCATTCCCTTGTCCCCCAAGGTCGTCTTGGGAAGAGGCAGAGAGGCAACACAGTCAGGACATTTTCCAAGTCTTATCATAATTGCCTCACAATGCAAGTACACATCTATTGGTTAACTTTGAAGCTGCTTCTTGAAAATACAAAATACATTTCAATGTGCAATGAGATGACTGAAATATTGACTAAAGTACAGAAACTATAAATTCCTCCTGATATATCAGAAATACATAAGCTTAATACTTATCTTTTACATTTGGCATAAACATTGCTAGCCATTTTTTAACAGAGAAATATTTGTTTCTCTTCTTAATTAAAAAAAATCTGTGGTTGTTGTTTACTCTTCCACTTCAAAGTGTGGGTGGGTTACGACTCTCTCCTAGTCATTAAGTGACAATGATTTTGCCTTTGGAGTATGTACTATAGCAATGAATTTCTTTAGGCAAGTTAAAATTTTTGGTATCTCTTTTCTTACCACTGCCTAATGGCAATGGTATGGTCTTAGAATTCCACCGTGTGTCAAGCTGTGGTAGTCAACAGAATCAGGGACTCTGATTTTCTGTCACTTCCCATGAATGAAAGATCCTCTTCTGAGCCTAAAGTTTTGAAGATATTTTTTCATTTGCCTGTGAGGTCTTTGTATCAGCTCTTTTATGTCAACCCTTGATACATTAAACTTTAAGAGATAATCCAAATTATATTGCCATACGTGAATTCTGATACATCAAATTTAGCAGTATGAAAAGTAAGTTCAAACTGGAAGCTGGTGTGATTGCACATTTTTCTTTCAATGTGTTTACTGTAAGATTAGAGCCATGAATTTTTACTATTGAGAGAACCCTGTTTAAGGCAATCGTGAGACTAAACAATTGCACTAGAACCAGGTTGTGCGGTGTTGGGAGGTGGTGATGGTAGTGGCAAGGAGGCTCTTCCTTTGGACATTTTAGGTTGTGACTTGAGGGGGAGGTGACTTTGGTCCCACAGGCTAGTGAGATCAGTATGTGCGAAAGAGAAAGTCACCCACCCAACTTGATATCTAGACTAAAATGACCCACTTAGAATTAAACAATTTATGAAAAAATCAAACTGATTGCTGAGCATACAGAAAGACACTGTCAATCAAAAAGGGAAGGACTTCACCACAGAATGAACAATTCCCATTTGGCAGTGTTTGACATGAGCCGGCACTGTGCTAAGCATGACAACAAGTTTAGAAACTCAGCGCTATTATTCTCATCGTCCTTAACTAGATGGGTCTCTGATAGGTTAAGTCGCTTGCCCAAGGTCACAGAGTTATTAAGTGGCTAAGCCACAATTTGAATACACTTGCTTTATTCCAGCACCTGAGCTCTTAAGCTGTGTGCTAGATGCTACCTGTAGCCAAGAAAGTGTCTACCCATCCAAGCAATGCCAGCGGAAAGGGTAGTCACCCCCCACCCAAATTCATGTTCACAGCTACCTCAACTATGAAAATCAGAGCCTGATATCATTAAATGTCCTCAGTTCTCGTTGCTCCCCAAGCATACGACTGACAATATCTTGACTTACAGTTTTGTTTTACTAGAGGACAGACGTACCAGGACACCCAGCCTGTCTGTCAGATGGAGTTCTTGTTATCATTTGTGCATGGCCATCCTGGCTTAAGGATACCACTCTCTCCTGAGGTGACTGGTATAGGCTTTCATGGCCTTGGAAGAACTGGTAAAACACCAAAATTCTGAATTTGCTGGGTTATGGAACCGATGACTTGAGAATTCACCGAAGTCTTTGCCACCCTGTGACATTTTCATGGCCACCGGGAGCCAGCCAGGTGGTCTGTCCAAATGGAGTGTCTTTCTTTCAGAAATTTGCAGTTGCTACTAGAAAATTCAGTTACGTTTAGATAAATTTCTATCTATAAAAATCAGTTTAGGGCACAGTTTTTTTTTTTATTAGACAAAGTTCCTAGCTCCTTTCCATAATTGGACACTGCCTGTTCCCCTCTTGACAGTCTCTCCTTTTCAAGCTGGTGATAACCTAAATGGAATCTGATTTCAGTAAGAATGTTAACTGGGGAGCTTGTGGTGTGTGCCCCATCGCTCCACACCTCCCTCTAGTGGCAGCTACTGGGATGGCAGCTGCAGGAACAAAAGTTGTACACCATACCAAATGGTGGCCCTGTTTAAACTCCCCCAGTGTGTCCCCATCATCTAGAAGAAAAGCCAACAATTTACTATGCTTTATGAGGCCACACATACTCTGGATCCTGCCCACCTCTCTGATCTCTTCCAGATCTTTCCTCCTTACCATACTTCTGCCTTCAAGCCTTTATCCTGACCTCAAAGGTGCCAAACTACTGGTTCACTTAGGATCTTTCTGTTTGCTCTTTGCTCATAAGAACTCTCTTTCCTGAGACCACTTAAGTCTAGTTTCTGTTCATCATTCAGCTCTCACTTAAATATCACCTCTTCAGAGAAGTTCTCCCTAACCACCACATCCACAAAAACTCCCTTTCTCCATCACATTGTCACACTTTGTTAGTTCTTCTTGATACTTATTGTTACCTGATTTTTTTGTTTGTTTGTTTAACTTCGTGTTTACTTCTTACACAACTTGAATGAAACTCCATGGAAGAACACTGAAAGAATACTGTTCTTTTTCAGCACCATATTCCCAATGCTTAAATAGTGCCTGGTACAGAGTACGAGGGGGTTTCATCTCTATTTGTTGATGAAATGATTATGCCTCTCTTCTACAGCATTCATGGCAGAGGTAATTAATCAATTGTGATGCTCTTTCCTCTGTGCCTATAACATTGAGAGGACAATAGGCTATAGATCCTGAGCTCACTTTATTTTCCAAAATAAATTCCAAACAAAGAAATACATGTAAAGAAATACATAGATGATATTTAGGAGAATAATCTTATAAATATTGCAGTGGAAAAAAATCTCAGTGGAAAAGATATTCCAAAGTTAAGCATAAGAGCAAGAAACTAATAAAGAAAGGATTGACAAATCTGGCAATAAAAATGCCCAATGTTTGGCACTGTCAATCAAATTAAAAGGCAAGTGAAACACTTGATGAACATATTTGTAAAATAAGTGACCAGTCCTAACCAACTTTAATATTATTTTTGCCTTCACAAATTGTAAGAAAAAGAAAACAATTCTACAGAAAATGGACAGAGTATAAATGGTCAATAAGAAATATGGATTGGCATTCAATCTCACTTATAATCAAGAAAATTAAAATCAATATATCAGAATATTCTTTGCCTGTTAGATTCATAAAGCAAAAATGAGGTAAGGTTGAGAGTGGATGTAGAGAAAAGGCCCATGGTACCACCAGGGAGAATGTACATTGGTACCTTCCTTTGGAAGGCAATTTGTCAGTACCTATCAACATCTATAGTGCGCACACACAATAATTTCATATTTCCAAATTTATAGAAATTCCTTTTCATGCAAGTGATAAATACTTTTTATGTTAATTGTTCATTTATGTAGTTTTCTATTCTGTACTTGCCTGTTTATAGCCTTTGCCTTAGAGTGCTGGCCAAGATTTCGCTATGAGGAGAAATGGAAGGAGGGCATCAAGATTTACTTTATCACACAAATGGGACTCTTGAACTACTCGATCATTTCACTTTCAATAGCTGAGTCAGTTTTACTGAGACAATCATATAATAATGATTGTTCCTTAGCAGTGGCCACACCCTCAGGAGCTTGCAATCCCTCACAATTGGTTAAAAGGATGAAATGCTTTAAATTTTGAAAAAGAAAAACATGATTCATCATGCGTCCTTTAATTGAGTTAACAAAGATTTATTGACTATCTACATTTGCCAGGTACTACTTTAGCCATCCTCCCTCCACCCCTTTGCCTACTTGTACTTATAAAATATGCATAAGCCCTAAGAAGCCATGGCAGAGGCAGCAAGGCCAGCCATCAGGGTCCTCTGAAAAGATGATCAAGTTTTCCCAGTTACAACTCAGTCAGAAGGCAAATTCTGTTATTAAAATTTAAAAACAAAATATGGGAAACTTTAATGGCTGACTTGTGGGTTGTTTGTTTTTAACATTTTATATGTATTAGGTAAAAAGAAAAAAGGTTAACAAAATGCTCTATGTATTATGCCCCACTTTTGCTAAAAATAATTATACAGCATATATGTGTGTATGTACATATATACTATATATGTGTATATGTGTATATATACATGTACATATATGCGTATCTACACACATAAATTTGGACAGGAAAAATTCAAACTTAATTTCTTAGCATAATTTCAGATTATTTTCATTTCTTTTTTCCTTATTTTTGTTTTCTAAATTTTCTGCCACTAATAAATACGACTTCAGTAATCTTAAAAAAGAGAAAAACATTCTTTGGATAATAGTTACAAGTGGGCTCTGCAAACAAATGATGCAAGTCCTTTTCACTCTCTGCCAATTCCTAACCCTAGGAGTTAAAAAGTTACTTTTATAAGTTATTTAACTGGGTGAAGCCTTAGTTTCTTGACTTGAAAAGAGAAATAATCAGTCGTAACTACCCCCATGAGTTCTTTGGATGGATTAAATGAGCTCATGAAGTTTCGAAAAGCCCTTAGCACACAGCCTGACAATACTCTTGAGATTAGCTCAATTTCCTCCCTTCTTCATCTCCTTTTTTAAAAAATTATTTTTATTACCCGTCCCCTGAGGTGGCTCCCTCCTCTTTCTGCTTGTTGTCTGTTCATCTCCTTTAGGAGGCACTGGGGACTGAACCCAGGACCTCCCATGTGGAAGGCTGGCACCCAGTTACTTGAGCCACTTCTACTTCCCTTCTTCTTTTTCTTCTTCCTCCTCCTCCTCTTCTTCCTTTTTTTTCCTACTGTTTCTCTCTCCTTCTCCTTTCTCTTCTTCTGGGACAAATAGTTAAAATCAACTGAAAATCTGGAAGTCTGTGAAACCTACAACCATCCACCCAGGAGTGGCCAGCATAGAAACTTCTTTCATGTATTTCACCCCCGTGCCAGACCATGAGTGCTAATTTTAGATTTTGGGTTCATGGTTTTCATCAGGCCCATGCTCCTTTTGTCATTTGATCACAGTATCTAACATTTTTAGCCCTTCTTGTGTGCTATCTTATCTTCTAAAATGAGAAAAATAGCTCTGAAAGTCTACCACAAAGTTGTCTCTAGTTTCAAACCTCATTCTTAGCCAAAATCTCTCATACAAAGTTACTTGGTTAACAGGGATGCTATTCATCTTCATTTAGTTAAGTAATGGTAAAGTATATCTCAATAAATATGAATTTTAACCCAAATAAAATTAAGAATTAAAATTTTTAAAATGTAAGGAAAAGTCCAAATATATTTTATGAGGTAAATACAACACTGATAGTAAAACCTAACAAATATTGCATCAAAAAAGAAAAGTATAGACCAATCACACTTATCAATATTGATGAAAAATATTAACAAACAGAATCCAACGTCACATAAAATATATACATTATAGCTAAATGGACTATACTTGAGGACTTGAAAGGTGGTTGAATATTAGGAGTTGTATTTATATCATCCATTATATTAAAGACATGAAGAGAAAAATCATGTGACTATCTCCATAGATGCAGAAAAGGTATTCGATAAAATCTAATATACATTCATGTGAAAAACCAGAATAAAATAGAAAATTGATGGACATTCTCTCAACACGATAATATACAAACATATATACATGTACAAAGTTGAAGACTTTTCCACTAAAGTCAGGAATAAGACAGTGATATCCACTATCTCCTTGCAAAAACATTTATTAAATCCACTATGCTGTAGCATTTTCTTGAGTATTTTATAAGTAAAAGCAGGCAAAAGGATTGAAGGAGAATGGTCAATGCAGTTAGACAAGGAAAAGCAACTGAAGGACTTTTCCAAAAGGAATTGGAAAAGAAAAGGCAAACTCTTTTTATATGCAGATGACATATTATACATCTGTAAAACCCAAAAGAAACCATTAAAAAACTTTTTTTTACCTTGAATGAACTGTATGCTTTATTAATATGTATCAATAAAATTGATTTATTTCTAAAAAGAAATGCTTAACCTTCTACAGGTTAAATATACATGAAATGTTATTAATATAAATACTCCAGATAACATATAAGTTCCAATAGACTTGTCAATATCTTCACTGTACATATGTCCTGAAACTGCTTTGCTTGATATTAGACATCAACACAAAGTTATTGGTTGCAATTTCAGTTACATGTGACGAAAACAACAGATTTGCTTATCAGTTACATTATTTTACAGTCAAATCTCATTAGGCATTTCACTTCTGTAAGCAAGTAATCCACTAAAAAAAAAATGATGGGACACTGCAAAGGCAGTGCTGAGATGGAAATTTATAGCCCTCAATGCTTATATTAAAAAAGAAGAAAGAGCTAATATTGAATATCTAACTGCACACCTGGAGGAACTAGAAAAAAATAGCAAACTAATCCCAAACCAAGCCAAAGGAAAGAAATAAGGATCTGAGCAGAAATAAAAGAAATAGAGAACAAAATACAATAGAGGAAATCAACAAAACCAAAAGTTGGTTCTTTGAGATTATAAACAGGGTTGACAAACCCCTAGCTGACCAACAAAGAGAAAAAGAGAGAAGACATAAATTAATAAAATCAGAAATGAGAAGGGGACACCCGCACCAACCCCGCAGAAATAAGATAGGTAATAAGAGGATAGTAGAATCAACCACTCACCAAATAACTGGACAATGTAGACAAGATGGACAAATTCCTAGAAACACATGAAACCCACATGCTGGCCCTAGAAGAAATAGAAGAACTCAACAAACCAATCAAAAGCGAAGAGACTGAAAGTCACCAAAAATCCCCAAAGGTGGGCATATGTGCCTCAGGCAGTTGAGGCCCGGCTTCCCACATGGTAGGTCTCAGGTTCAGTTCCCAATGCATCCTAAAAACAAAAAACAAGCAAAGAGAAAACCAACTCAGGAGAGCCAAAGTGGCTCAGTGGTTGAGTGCCTACTTCCCACATACATGTTCTCGGGTACAGTATACGGCCTGAGGACCTTAACAAAAGAGAAAAATCTGAAAGATGAAAACTCTGGGACCAGAGGGCTTCAACAGGTGAGCTTCACCAACCATTCAAAGACAGCGTAATATCAATTCTCCTCAAGCTCTTCCAAAACATTGAACAGGAAAGAACACTACCAAACCCACTCCATGAAGTCAATGTTACCCCAACACCAAAACCAGATAATGATGCTATGAAAGAAAATTACAGACAAATATCTCCATTAAATATAGATGGAAATATCCTCAACAAAACACCCACAAACTGAATCCAAAAGCACATTAAGAAATTATACAACACAATCAAGAAGCCATGCAACAGTGGTTCAGCACAGGGGAACTATCCAGTGCAATAAACCACATTGATAAGCTGAAGAAGAAAATAATCACATGATCCTCCTGATTGAGGCAGAAAAAGCATGTGACAAAATATCCTTTCTTGACAAAAACAACCCAAAAAATAGGAAGAGAAGGAAGCCTTCTCAACATGGTAAAGTGCACATGTGAAAAACCTACAGCCAGCTTTGCACTCAATGGTGAAAGACCTAAAGCCCTCCCACCAAGATCAGAACAAGACAAGGATGCCCACCATCACCATTTGCCATCACATTGTGCTGAAAGATCCAGCTGGAGCAATCAGGCTAGATATACCATTAAAAATCTTTAAAAAACAACAAGATAATTTAGAGAAGAACAAGTTATAAAATTAACATGCAAATCCCAATCACTTTCATATATTAAAACAAAACTAGAGAGAAAACAAAATGGAAAAAAAGACAGCATTATATGATAGAAAAAAAGGAGAAAAAGGAATTCCAAACTATAAATTTAATGAGTTTTCTATTAAAGAATATTTCTGTAATACTGCAAGGCAGATTAAAACAAAAGCAGACATACTGTGTTTCTTGATAGAAAGTCTCATATAGATGATGAGTTTTCTTCAAGTTAACTCATATGCAAGGCAATCTCAGTAAAAGTACCACCAGATTTTTTTCCCTCATGTTAGATAAATTGATTACAAAATTCATTTGGAGGGACATGGCTCAACTGATAGAGCATCCACCTACCATATGGAGGGTCCAGGGTTCTATACCCAGGGCCTCCTGACCTGTATGGTGAGCTGGCCCACATGCAGTGCTGCTGTGTGCAAGGAGTGCCGTGCCATGCAGGGGCGCCCCCACATAGGGGAGCCCCACTCATGAGGAGTGTGCTTCACAAGGAGAGCTGCTCTGCGTGAAAAAAAGCGCAGCCCGCCCAGGGTGGTGCCACACGCACAGAGAGCTGACACAGCAAGATGGTGCAACAAAAAAGAGACACAGTTTCCCAGTGCCACCTGATAATACAAGCAGATGAAGAAGAACACACAGTGAATGGACAGAGAGAGCAGACAATGGGGTGGGGGTGGGGGGTGGGGGAAGAGGAGAGAAATAAATAATAAAATAATCCTTTAAAAAAATTCATTTGGAAGTAAAAATAAATAAGAATACCCAGGAAAACCATGACTAGAAGGGAAAATTTAGGACAAACATTAGTTCTATTAGGTATTAAAACTACTGCCAAGACTTTATAAATAAAAAGTGTTGTATTACTGAATGAATAAACTGGCAAATCAATGAAACTGAAGAGCCAATCAAGAAATAGATACAATT
Source organism: Dasypus novemcinctus (assembly GCF_030445035.2). Taxonomy (NCBI): domain Eukaryota; kingdom Metazoa; phylum Chordata; class Mammalia; order Cingulata; family Dasypodidae; genus Dasypus; species Dasypus novemcinctus. The sequence goes on along the minus strand of NC_080673.1, from coordinate 192,489,890 downwards.
ACAACCACAAATTTAGCATGTGATGAAGGTGTCTTCTCAAATCAGGGAAGAAAGGGACTTTTTGATAATGTAGCATTGGGATAACTAGATAGTCATATGGAAAAGATAAAAATGTATCTACTTCTCATACCATACAACAGGATAAATTCCAGATGGACAAGAGATGAAGTATAAAAAAATGAAAACATATAAGTACTAGATTAAAACATGGGTGAATTAATCTATAATCTAGGACATAAAATTTTTCTTATGATTGAAAATCCAAAAGAATTATGACATGTTTAGAGATCACTATAAAGAAAAAAAAAACAACTTTTGCATAGAAAAGGATACCATAAGCAAAGAGGAACATGCCATACTGGCAAAATAGTAGTACCTTCTATAAAGTAAATTGTGTACATAAATATTCCTAACATATACACAGCTTTAAAAAATAAATACCTATAATCCCTATAGAAAAATGGACTAGAGAATGAATACAGTTCAAAGGAAAATAAATTCTAATGACCCTTAATCTTACGAATTTTTGCTCACCTTCACTCATAATTAAGAAATCTACTTTAGACTGAGATTCTGTTTCTCATCTATTATACAGCAAAATAAAAAATTTCTTACTTCTTTGGTTAAAAATATCCTGTTATCAAGGTTATTAGACAAATAGGCACTTCGATTTTGCTGATGGACGTACAAAATGGTATGGCCCCTTTAGAGGGGAATCTGGCAATATCTAACAAAATTATATTATGTGTGCATGTAACCTTTGACCTAGCAATCCCACTTCTGGTAACATATCTCAAAGATACATTGGGTAAGAAAAAAAGGAAGAAAAAAAGGAAAGAAAGAAGGGAAGAAGAAGAAAAGAATACAGTCTCAAGGCTATTTATTGCAGGATTATTAATAATAGCAAAAATCTGGAAATGACCCAAATATCCATCAACAGGGGATGGGTTGAATAAATCATGGTACATTCACACAATCTAATACCATGCTGATTTATAAAGTAATAAAGAATAATTTTATCTACTTATTATTATAGAGTAATATCCATAATATATTGCTACATGAAGGAAGCAAGGTAAGAAAAATACAGTGTGCTATTTTTAAGGAGAGTATGAATATATTTATATATTTGCTTATATTAATAAAAACAAAGATGGATGGATTAACCATAAAATTAAAATAAAATGTCTACCTACAGGGCAGTTATTTGTAGATTTGTCTTTGATAGATTTGATTTTGAAAGAATGTAAATAACAATTTTAAAACAAAATTAAATTTAAAAAATCTATTACTTCTAATAAAGAAGTAAAATGAAACAGATGAATTTCATTGTGTATCCAGTTTGTGGCAAACCCACAATGAGAGGAAGTATTCCAAGTAATTTTAAAGTATTCCAAGTAATTTTAAACACAGTCACATATCCCTAGAGGGATATGCCATAAGGGTAAAAAGAACTGTCCCTACCCCTTAAAAAATATTTAAACTGTTTTCTCTAAGTGTCTTGTTTCTGACAATATTGGTATTGTTATTCAGAGACCATTGTGTGTCTATTGAGAAATAACACCAGTAAGTAAGGACCTGAAATGTAAATTTTATCATTCCTGATCAGGTTGAGAACCAGAATTCTCCATGTGAAGAAAGGAGTTACTAATACAGATGAGTTAGGTAAACATCTTACAGTTTTGAAATGAATTGGATCGATACAAATGTAGAATATACTATATCTTGAAAAAAATTACTGGCTCTGGCTCTGGCCCTGAAAATGTCTAGAAACAAAGATCAAAGCATTAACCATGAGCATTTCTAGTGCACCAATTGTGGTCTTGACATACTTTTTTCCCACCAAAAAAGAATCATGGAAAGAGTGGATTCCAAGAAAATGATCCTGGAACATATTGTGTTAGCAGACAGCAAGGAGCAGATGAAAGACTTCTGGAGTCATATCAGAAAGACTCAGAAGCCAACTGAAGAGCTCCCACCGGCAAAAGATGAGTGATGTGGGAACCAATAGTGAGATGCTTGCAATCAACTTGTTATTATGAACACTGGCTAATAAAGATAGGAAGAGAATCAAGCTTTATCTGTCCTATTAATCAGATGTTACCACTGGATGACCAAACAGTAGATGAGAGAAATTTCTCTTTGTAGAAGTAGCCCTAGCTACTAATAAAAGAGTAGTGATAGGATTAGAATGTCACTATTTACCAATTTGTGATAAATTATGGATGGAGCAATGCTATCAACAATTGCTAACATGATAAAAAGAAAGATTAACAAGCATTATGTGCCTCCTGATTAAAGACTGAAACACCACTGGGAAGTAGTCTGGCCATAAAAACTGACCCAAATCTGATCAAGTCTCCATATCTAATTACCAATTTTCAGAAAATATAGAGAACAAAGAAATATGTTAAATAACATCACAGGAATGTAATCAGCAAAATCCAGACTGTGAAACAAGGGAACTATTTTCTTCACTGAACAAATTGTAAGAGAGAGGGAACCTATTGATTAAAATAAGCTTAAAATACCTATCAAATAAGTGCAATATATGGACCTTATTTGAATTCTAATTCAAACAGATATGTTTTAATAAGGTGACATTTATGAGACAATTGGAAATTTGAGTAAGACTGGACACTTGACAATATTGAGAATTTATTTGTCTATGATTATAGCAGTTTAATATGGTTCATGAATCCCAAAAATAGATATTGGATTATGCTTTATGTTTGTAAACTGGTCTGTACCTGGGCATGATTAAATTATGATTAGGATTTTGATTGGGCTATATCAGTAGTGTGTTGAGTCGCTGCCCCTTGGTGGGTGGGGACTCACAGATAAAAGACATGGCAAAGGACAGAGTTGGAGTTTTGATGCTGGAGTCTTAAGCTGGAGCCCCAGGAAATAAACTCACAGAGGTGCTTGGTCATGAGGAAAGAGAAAAGGCCCTGGGAAGAGAAACAAACCATACATCTAGTAGTCTACAGCTGTCCTTATGGAGAGAGGCATAGCTTAGAGAGCCTCATAGTCTACAGCTGACCTTCTGGCAAAAACAGAGATGCTGAACCCAGAGAGAAATGAACCCTGGGAAGAGTGGAACCCAGGAAGTCTGAACCCTGGCCGACTTTGGCAGCCATCTTGCTCCAACACATGACAAAAGACTTTGGTGAGGGAAGGAAGTTACTTTATGGTCTGGTAACTGTAAGCTTCTACCCCAAATAAATACTCTTTATAAAAGCCAACCAGTTTCTGGTATTTTGCTTCAGCACTCCTTTGGCTGACAAATACAATGATAGTAAAGAAACTAGGGTTATGTTTTAAACGGATTTCTTACCTTTTTTACATGCATATTGAAGGACTTGTGGATGAACCAATATGATAGTGAAGATTAGTATCATAATAATGAGAGAGGAAGTGAGTAGAAATATAAATGAAATAAGAGTGGCCATTAGTGGATAGTAATCAGACTTGAGTGATGAAGGATACATGAGGGTTCATTAAATTGTTTGCTGTATTTTTGTGTTTGACATTTTCCAAACTAAAGTAATAATACAAACCTTATTCTATAACAGTGAACAGAAGGATTGTAAATAAGATTTGTAAACAGGAGTTTACAAGATGAAACTAAAATCTGAAGGAAAAACTAGGCTTTATGAATTTGTCACTTTAACAAATTGTATACTAATTTTTTAAGCCAAAGTAAGACTTTTCAATAGGGTTTTCTATGCACAAAAGCTAACTTGGGACACTAAAAAACAAACCTTAACAATAAAGAGCCTGGGCTGTAGAACTATTCAGCCTGGACTCAAATTCCTTCTCACCACAAATTTGAGTTAGTAAATGTAAAGTATTTAGAAAAGTGCTGGCCCATAGGTAAAGCTCACTCAAGGTCAACAGTCACGATTGTCATTAGCAAGGGCAGTGGAAAGATTTAAATTCTTGGCCCTTCCACTTATAAAATGGTGATAAGGTATTTGGTACAGTTTAATAAACATGTATATGAAAACACCAGTGTTTTACAGATATACAAATCTGAAAGCTGGGCCACTGCTCTTTAGGAGGGTACATTCTATAGTCTAAAGCAAATCTTGATGGCTCCAATTCTAGTTATCCTAATGATCACAGATCATAATACCTCCAATGAGTTGGCATTAGAATGAAGTGAAACAGGTTGCAATGATCTAAACAGAAAGATTGCCAAAGTGGAAAAAATCCATATTTTCAGAATGCCAGCTAGATGAAAATAATCTTAAAGACAATTGGACTATTTATTTCTCCTTTTTTTCTCACCATGCTGATTGCTGATGTTGATTTGCTTTCTGAAATCACCCACTGCCCTATGCTCAACTAATTTCTGGTGTTGTCTATTAGTCCAGAAGAGCTTGTATTTCAAATTAATAAATTACAATTTGGATATATAATTCAGCCCTGGGCCATTTCATTAACATAAACTGATCTCCAGGAACCCAGCACCCATTCATTTTTCATTCATCCATCTTTCATTCATTCTTTCATTCATTCATTCAAAAATATTTTTAAGTGCTTACTGTGTACAGGCATTGAGCTAGGCCTAGGAACACTTACTCAACTCATAGACAACACAGACAATGGGGTTTATATGTTAACAAGGGAACAAAGCAATAAACAAGATGCTTAATAAGTGAATAAGTTATATAGGATGGTAGGTGGTGAAGTGTGCCATGGAAAAAAATTAAAAAGTAGAAAAATATAAATTAGTTGTTTAGTAATATTTACTGATTCATTATTTTTTATATTTGAATTTTACTGATCTCAGTTCATTATTCATTATCAACACCTTCTGATACTTCCAAACAATTGTTTCTGCTGACACCCATTTAGTATATCAATAAGCAAAGAAGCATGTGTTAGGAATTTCGTAAGAGACTGGAGTGGAGCCTGGTTGGCTTTGGAGCAGAAGACAAATGTTGATAATTGTTGAATTGACTCTGTGAGATAGATACATGGGAGTTTATTACAGTACTTTTTCTTCTTTTTATAATGTTTCAAAATTTTCCCAATAGTTAAAAACTTTAAAAAAAAAGGAATGCTTTCCAGATTTATTTGTCTTTTCAAAGATAATACTTGCAAATTTTAACCATCTTAGTGGAATGTGGTAGTATCTCACTGTGCTTAGTCTGAATTTCTTTGATAACTACTGATGTTGAGCATCTTCACATTTACTTATTGACCACTATTTCTATAAAGCATAATTTCAAGATATCTCCCCAAAGGAAATGAAACCATCTCCAAGAAGGTTCATTGAAGTTTTATTCATAATAGCAAAAAATAAAATAAAAAAAAAGGAAACAACCCAAATGTCCATTAACAGGAAAAATAAATAAATTATGGTGTATTAAGAAATGGAATCTTAACCTTAAAAATGAACCAGTGATTATTACATGCAACAGCACAAATGAATCTCAAAAGCATTATGCTGAACGAAAGAAACTAGACATGAACGAATGCATGTTGTATGATTTCATTGACAAGAATTCCAATATCAGGCAAAACTAATCTGTGGGCTTAGAAATGTAAACAAGGGTTTGCAAACATGAATGGAAAAGGGCAGGAAGGAACTTTTTTTATCTTGATGGGTGCATTGGTTACACAGTTGTATACATTGGTCAAAACTCATCAAATTCTATGCTTAAGATTTGTGCATTCTGTTGTATGAAATTATACCTCAATTTAAAGAGAGAGCCAGAGAATACTTAACACAAAGAAATGCAATGTTAGTAGTGGAATTTCAGTCGTTAGCCAGGGAGCTTCCTCGGGTGAAACGGTATGACTTTCTAGTCGTTCTGCCAGGTAGGAACCTGTGACAGAGAGTCCTCTGATCACCCCAAGAAGTCTGAATTTTCCTTTGCTTAGGCATTGGTGCAGAGCAGCCAGCCACCCCTGAGATCTGAGCTCCTCTTGAAGCAGTCACAAGCCAGAATTCTTAGTGTGACACCATGGAAACGGTGCTAGCTTCCTCTGTAGGCCACACAAGTGACCCTGCCACTGACATCCTCCTTGGATGAAGAAGCAGAAATATTACTAGTGAAAAGTGGACTGTATTTGACTGCAAGGAACACAGTGGATAGGCATATGTTAGGTCCCTGTTCTAAGAGCTTCCTCCGTGGAGCTGAAGGCTCTCAGAGCTCACGCAACTGTTGCATTCCTTCAGGAGCATGTACAAAACCTCAGTAAGAAGAGGCAATTGCTTGTTAAAAATTGAGTGTTGTTTATGCGTTAGAAATGCATTATGTTAGTAAGAATTGTTTAGACCACAATGTATTATATTAATCCTCCCTAGGAACCAGTAAATTAGGGATTCTGGTCCCCATTTGGCTGGGATGGAAAATGAGCTTCAAAGAAATTAAGGGACTTGATCAAGGCCATTTCGCTGGTAAGTGGTGGAGATGGGTGCAGTAGACTGTATCCCTCCAGTCTCACTTTTTAATGCACCCTGGCCAACTTCCAGCTGTCCGTATCTGAATCTCAAAACATAAGCTTGGAAGGCCACTTTGGCTGCCTCTTGGCAAGAGGTGCCCAAAATGATCAGTCCTAAGGAGCAGCCCCTGGCGATTGCTGCCAGGTATTGGTGTTAGAAGTGCCCCAAACTCCTCACCCTTGGAAGGGGAATCTCTGAGGGCCCGTCTATGCTAGCTTTCCTGTTTCCCCAGAGGGATTAAGCTTTAGCTGCCCTTCATGGTAACTGACTTGACAACATACCTTCCCTTGTCTGTTTCTCTCCCCAATGCGCAACCAGCTTGTCCTTCACCTACCAACTACCTCTTGGATCTTGAGTCCTTGTTTTAAGCTCTGGTTCTCAGAAATTCAAAGTAAGGCAATGAAAGCCAAACCTAAAATTTTGGACATCAAAATCGGTTCTTCTTCTATGATACTACAAATTATAGGTTGAATTGTGCAGTTGTGATAATTAACCTTTTTTTTTACCAACAGATTGCAGGTAGTAGAAGTATGTGTGCACCTGCATATACAAAAATAAACACAGAGAGATGCATGAATTAAAAAAAATACATATGTGCACATCATATAAATATAATATGCTTTTAAAATGTAAAATATCTGTGTAGATAAAAGAACATGGCTCTGAAACAGAACTGGCTTCCTACCCTAGCTGTGCCACTTGCTAGGGAAGGAACATTAGCAAGTCCCTGAATCACTGATTCTGTTTCCTCATCTGCAAAGTGTGAATAATAAATAACAATATATGGAAAGTTGCTATGAGGATTTGAGATGTATCTTGTGAAGCACTTAGCGCTATACCACACACTTACCAAGCACTCATTAAACAGTAGCTGTTATTGTGCAAAAAATAACTCCACATTAATGAAAGGGCATAAAAAGGAATAAGCCTAACATTGTATTATTTTTATTGTATTTGACTTCTGAACTATGTTGGTGATTCAAAATATAATCTCAAACCATGCCATAATGTTCCTTAAAATTAGTATTTCGTGAATACCAGAAAAATGTGATTTTTCTTTATTAGCTCTGACAATCAATGTTTCTTAAAAATTCTCAGAATTTATCCAACTATAAGTAGAAGCCCTTCCCTCTCAAATCGTTTTCTTTAGAATGGAGGAGCACTTAGTAATACTTCATAAATGTCTTTACAATTTTTAAAAAGTGTCCACAATGGTCTCTCAAGATCAACAAATAACACATACTGTAGTATAAGAAAATGCTCTGGAGATCCGGAAGAAGAAACAGAATGATGACTTCCCCTTCCTGTTTGGTGACATGACCGTCTGCACAAATAAATCTCCTCCCTCTTCTTGACTCACCCCAATGCCAAGCCCAGTTGGTCCCAAAATCCTACAGATTCTTCCTCCTCCTGTTTTCACTCTCCTCACTGCCATTGTTTGAGTTCTCACTTTCAATTTCTCAGACCCAGGAAAACTGAATAATGCTCCTAATTGACCCCAACTCTCCATCTTCTCTTCCCTATCTAAGCCTTCCTCCCAATTACCACCTACTTCTTCTTCCCAAGCCAAAGCTTGTGTTTCTCTTTTCATCAAATCCTTCCCTAACTAAATCCCACCTTATGGGTACAACCCAAATTGCATAGAATGATATGGATATTCCATTATTTTCTGGCTCCAGTCTTTTTCTCTGGCTTGTTTTCTGTCCTTTCATTTTCTGTTTTGATATCATTTTAGTAGAACTAAATAATAAAAGGAAAAAGTACACTAATAAGAAATGCTATTTCACATTGACAAGTCTTTGCCCTCCCCTACTGGCAAATGTTCTTTCAGCTCTGATAGCTCAACAGTCAGACACTTTTCCTGTGGCTCCCTTTCCTAGACCAAATGAGTCAAGTCCCCCTGCTACCACATCTTTACCTTGGCTATGTAACCATGATTGTAGGAATTACACTGATCTATAAATTTGCATTTACTTGACTGTCTCCCATATCAGCAATGTGAAATCCAAGGCCAAATCCTGGTTTTAATGGTCCATGTATGTCCAGTGCCTATCACCGAGCCTGGTGTACAGTAGGTGCTTACTGCAATGTCAACTATTTTCAGTCAATACATATTGACTGAGGACTTGATATGTGCTGGGCCCTATTTGGAAGACATAAAAGACATAAAAGAGAGTATGTCGTTAAAGGAATTTGTCCTCTGCACCCTCATCCTGAATTTCTCAGTTAAGAAATGCAATCTTCTTTGTCCTTATAATATTAATTTTCAATTAATTTTCCACCTGGTAGAGATTTGAGAGATTCTCAGATCAGTTTTGTCCTTTTAGAAACAAGGAGAGGGAGATACAGAGGGGAAATAACTGGTCCAAAATCACACAGTGGTTCATGCAATTGTTGAAGGTGGAAGTGAGAGGAAACTCAAGACCTGCCAGCTGCCTTCTTTTCACCACACCAGCCTGCCTTCCCTTCACTCAATTCTGAGCCTTCCATGAGTTCCTCAGATCCTTTTTAGGTTACAGACTCCCCATGCTCAAAGCAAGAGTGTGAATGATCCTTGATAAAATGCCATGTACTGCTCACAGGCCCAACATCCAATACATTTGTTCATGGAAAGTGTCTGAAAATGGAGATAAGTATATATTTAAATACTATACTCTACCCTTAACTAGAAGTGAGAATTGAGAAAAACTTCTTAAACTTTGGGCCTCAGTTTCCTTATAGCTTAAATGAGACAACGTTAAAAACAAGTATTGCTACAATAATGAGTTTACAGAAATAAAATGCCCGGCCTTAGGGTGGTGCTAAATAAATGTTGTTAAAGCTACTGCATGCATATGTGTAAGACTATTCAGCGAACTCACTAGATTTAATTCAAATCATATGGCACATATGATTTAAGGCAGGGTTGTCCAATATATGGCTACACACTGTTCTCTCCCCTCCACAGAAATCTCCCCACTTCGGCAAAGGATCCTAGAGGGTCAGCAACCTTCTACAAACAAGGGGGAACTAAAGCGAAAATACAACACCAGTTAACATTGCTACAATTGCATCACAATTTGTGTCACCTTATATCTGCAGGCATTGCTTATTTTTGAGCCCTTCCAAAACAAGTTCATTTTTGTATCATCCAAACACATTGCTTAGAGCAGTTCTTAATACAGAGCGTCGCCTCCATTATGTACGAATACCCACATGGTAGAAGAAGGAATAGGTGAACGAATGAGGCAATACTCGTTCCACTACTGTGGCCCTGCCCCGTTTCTCCTTTGTTTACTGCCTGTGGTCTCTTTGAGCCTAGGGGTCCCAACGCCTTTCCATAGCCATCTGCTTCCATCCTCTATTGGACAGTTTTTCTTTTTTCCCTGAATCAAACCACCAGCATTGAAACAACACTTGCTACAAACAATTCAGCCAAGCGATGCTTGGGCAAAGTATTATCTATAGCATCTTAGCAGTTCCCAGCTAAATAAAGCATAACATACTTTTGACAAGAAAAAGAGTAGGATTGTGATGATCTCAAGTCAGAGTGAAGAGCAGGGCTTTGAGATATGAAGAATGGGGGAAAGAAAACCCTACTTGCATGCTGCAGACCATATAGGCCAGAAACCAGAAAACGAGAGTGATCTGTTAGCGTGATATTTGACACACCGAAGTGCCTGCTGTCAGGGAAACATCCATCTTCAGATCAAGCCAGCAGTCTATGAGGAAGGCTGCCAACCCCTGCCATCTGAGTCAAAGCCCTACTTGTGAGCGTCATCATTGACACCTGGGTGCTGCTTTCTCTACTTTATAGTTTATGACAAAGTCTCCAATAAAAAGCCTCAGGAAAGCTTGGGTTCTGAAGACACGTGTCTGTAATTTCTCTTGCCATCTTACGGGAAGAGAAGACAAGATGTGGTCACTGTCGGTTGACCTGAAGCAGGGCAGTCTTTTAAAGACATGCTTCAAGGACCAAATCAGTGTTTACAGGCTCCTCTTTACAGAGTCTTGCCTCCCTCCCTCCATCCTGCTGGGATCATTCACCTGCCACATTCACACACCTGGTCTATGTCAGACCATCACCTGTATTTTTTTTCCCCAGATCTGTGGGGAATTTTCTGGCTGCTCTGTGCCTATAGTTAAGACCCAGTAGGTCTCCCCGCTGCCGTCTCTTACCCAGAGCTTCCTGAAGCCTTGGTCTAGGGCGGAACTTCTCAACCTTTTTTTTGTTCCACAGACCTCTTTGTCACTCAGGTGAAAACCACGGACCCCTTACTAAGTCCATACTATACTGTGTGTAATATAATAAATAGATCACACCTGCACAAGCACGTCCCCACAAGAATAATGCTATTTTGAATTTCAATTCAAGTCCACAGACCTCTGGTTAAGAACCCCTGATCTAGGGGGTCTCTAAATTGTCTTGGAGGTGTGAGATATTGGACGTTGGAGTCAAGAGGGCCTAATTCAAACCCAGGTCTAACACTAACCACGTGATCCCAGACATCCTGCGGAACCTCAGTGAGCATTCCTTTCTGTACCTATATACAGATGAAATAATTTGTCACATAACTAAATGACTGACAACAAGTCAAATGTTCCTAGGGCCTGGTGATACAAATCATAGTACACCCATACCAGGAAGGGAGCTGCTTTCCCATTCACGATGTTTCCTTCGATGTGGGGTAAGTTCCACTAGCAGAATCTCTATTCTCTCTAAAGTTACTTTCTTGTTCTCTCACCGGAGAGGCTCACTTTTCTAATTGTCGAGCCAGGGAATACTGTGGCCTACTTAGAACACCCCTCCTCCAAAGGCTTTGTTCTGTTTGGGCCCGGACCTGCCCGTGCACTGGCCTGGGCTTCGTAGCTGCGTCTAATTCAGGGGTTCAGTATTAAGGAGCCTACCAGTCTTCAGCTGCCAGCACCGAGTCCAATATCAGCTGTGTCAGGGGCGAAGTTCATATTTATTTCTCAAATGGTTCAGAACTCAGGTAAGAAATAAAGTTGCTATTTTAAGGATCCTCTCAAATCCCCAATAAGTTGCCATGGAATACCATGCTGCAAGTTTAAAAGAATTTTATAGATACTTACATACTGATATAAAATGATAGAATGGTGTTCATTGTTAGGGAAAAAAGAGTATGAAATAAAATGTATGCTATGACTCTATTTTTGTTTAAAATACATGTATATTTTTAAATTTATTATTTTTAAAGAAGCTTTAGATTTCATAAAGTTTACATCAAAAATATAGGGGATTCCCATATCCCACACTGCCTCCCCCTCCCACACTTTCCCCCATCAACAACATCATTAGTGTGGTACATTTCATACAATTGATGAACACATAATGAAGCATTGCTATAAATCATGGACTATAGTTTACATTATAGTTTACACTTTGCACTGCACAATTTCATAGGTTTTGACAGAATGTATAATAGCTTGCATTCTTCATTGCAATGTTATGCAGGACAATTCCAATGTCCCCAAAGTACCTCATGTTACACTTATTCTTCCCTCTACCTCCCCTTAGAAACTCTGGTGGTCACTGCCTTTATATCAATGATTCAAGTTCTTCCATTGCTAGAATAACCTTAAGTCTACTTAAATCTGTAGTTGCATTCCACCTTATGTTTGTTCATTCCTCAATCTTAAGGATTTTGGGATGGCGATTCCCACTCTGTTTCTGATTGAGAAGAGGCTTAGATCCCATGGGGCAGATGGATGGAAATGTCTTGCAGATATTTTCTGTGTTTTTTGGGACCAGCAATTTCCATCATCATCTTTTTGTTAGTTGTCCTGGGAGAGTCCAATGAACTGGAGAGTAGGTATTGCAATTCTACTGAGGTTCAGGGCTTAACCACCATATGAATATACTGAAGATTTAAGATTTACATACATTTAATGAGTACAGTGCTAATTTGTATGTGACAAGTACAATAAGAAAAAAGTCTAAAATGGCAGAATGAACTTTTAATAGCAGTTATTTCTGGGTGATAGGTATTTTTCATATTCTTTTAGATTATGTGCATTTTTAAAAGAGTCTACAATGAAAGTATATTCTTATTTTATTGATTAAAATGCCAAAGTTATTTATGTGCTAAAAAATAAAGTCATTTTCCAAATTGTCAAAACCACAAATGCCTCACAATTACCTTTTCATGAGTTCATTGCTTGGTGTTAGCTCAAGTCAGCAGTAATTATATATTTGGTGCAGACCATCTGGTGTCACTGATTTTAAATGGGCAGACTTCCACAGGCTGTAAATCACCTTTGAGTTTTAGAATAGCGTGCAGGAAGAAGAGGCTATTTCAAAATTTAAATGATGCTATATGCTTGGTATGTGTCAAATAAAAGGGAAGGGATAAGTGATTAATAAACAACAGATCGCAAGCAAATGTAGAATTGTCTAGCTTTAAAGAACCCTTGCTCCGCTAGCCTGGTGGTGGAAGACCATAGCATATTCCCTTCCTCTCCTTTCCACACACAGATGTTGGTCATCAATGATGTCCCCTTCCTCTATACTACAGTACAAATTTTAACCTCATCTCCCCCTCCAAGAAGCCACCATTAGATCCAGTTGCCTTGGAAAGACAAACAACATCTTTTGCCCATCTATCCTTGAGTCTGAACCATTTATTTCATAGAAGAGCAAACAGTCACAGAGGACTAAAGTGACTAAGGAAGAGTCCCCACAGCTCAGCACAGAACCTGATACCCAATCTTTTGTTCAACACAAATCACTTAGTGAGCACTTAGCATGAGCAAGTCAAGGATGTAGCCCTTGGGGAGTTACTTAGATGAATAAGATATTCACCTGCTCTCAAGAAGATCACAATCTACTCAGAGTGACAGACTAAGTACTCTGACACATGGGAGAAGAGAATAGAATACATAACAAAAACTGAAGTACCAGGGAGAGAACAAAGGAAATGAGACAGATTGTCATTGGAAATAATGGAAGAGTCAGCGCTCCATTGACTACTCTGTGATAAACTATACATTTCAAACAGGAGCCTAGTCCATAACAGGTGCTCAACAAATGCCAATTGAATAAATTAACAAGTGAATATTTAAAAGGATGTCTATCATCTGTATAGTCCCCAAATCATTTTATCTAATAATGGTAGTTACCACAATGTGTACCAGACCTTGCAGTGTCTTACCTACACACAGAATCTCACTTGACTTTCTCAAATATTATATTATGGCTTAGATACTATTATAATTTTACAGAAGGAACAACAAAATAATAATAGCTAAGATTTTGGTTTATGGGATAGGCAATATTCTGAGTGGGTTAAAATTTTCTTACTTAATTCTTAGAACCTCCCCTTGAAGTAGGTCTTATCCTTTACATTTGAAAGCACTGAGGCAGAGAAGGGTCAATTGGCTTGTCCAAAGCCACACAGCTTGTAGGCAGAGGAGTCTGTGGAGAAACCCAGGTAAACTCAGGTGATCTGACTGCAGAGGGTTTTTTTTTTGTGAGAGGTACTGGAACCAGGGATTGAACCCCAGACCTCGTATGTGGGAAACCAGCCCTCAACCACTGAGCCACATCAGCTCCCTGCAGGGAGCTTTAGATGAGCTGCACTGTGCTGTCTGGGGGTGGAAGAACAAATAAACCACACACCTGTTAATACTACCCTCCAGCAGTTTACATGGCACTGAGATGTGAGCCCAAATAACCTCAATAGGACTGCTCTCTGTGAGGGGCACACACCGTAAATACCAGACAGAGGTCCAGGGAAGAGAGGTCTCTGGAGTGTGCTGGACTGTTATGAAACACCAGCAACAACTGCCTTCTGTGGCTGCCTCTAAGAGCAGAGAAAGGGTGTAATTCAGGCTGTTTCTAGAGGCTATGTGTTCTAGTTTGCTAGGCTGCCAAAAGCAATATACCAGAGGGTTGGCTTTTACAAAGAGAGTTTATTAGCATAAAAGCTTACAGTTCTGAAGCCCTGAAAGTGTCTAAAGCAAGGCACTATGAGACAATACCTTTTTCTTCCTGAAGACCTGCTGCTGGTGATCTGGGCTCCTCTGATCCTTGGCAAGGCACATGGCAGCATCTGCTGGTCTCTCTCTTCTTTTCCGGGTTTCATTGCTTCCAGTTTCTGGCTTATGACGCTTTCTCTCTCTTTCAATTTCGTCCTTTTTGTTTGTTTGTTTGTTTCTCTCCCCGTCCCCCCCACGACCCCGCACCCGCCCCAGCTGTCTGTTCTCTGTGTCCATTTGCTGCATGTTCTTCTTTTGTCCGCTTCTGTCGTTGTCAACGGCATGGCAATCTGTGTCTTTTTTTGTTGCGTCATCTTGTTGTGTCAGGTCTCTGTGTGTGCGGCACGATTCCTGGGCAGGCTGCACTTTCTTTCACGCTGGGCGGCTCTCCTTGCAGGGCACACTTCTTGCGCGTGGGGTCCCCTATGCGGGGGCACCCCTGCATGGCAGGGCATTCCTTGCACACATCAGCACTGCGCGTGTACAGCTCCACACGGGTCAAGGAGGCCCAGGGTTTGAACCACAGACCTCCCATGTGGTAGATGGATGCCCTATCCACTAGGCCAAGTCCACTTCTCCCTCATCTTTCTTTTAAAGGACTCCTAAAGTCCTTTACAGGAATAACGAAAAATCAAGAAAAATCTATCTATTAATTTATTTCTTGTCTTTTATGAACTGAGGAAAGAATGTATTCATTCATTTCTGGAGGCAAAATAACTGAACGTTTACTTGCATCATTTATTGATGGATAAAATTTTTCTTCAGAGTATTCTTATTATCAAAGACTGAGAATATACCATTATAAAGTTTTAAAGCTTTATAGGTGTCAAAAATATAACATAAACAAGGTTGATGACTAAAGAAAAAGTATGAGAAAATACAAAGGATAGGAAATTTTTAATATATAAAGAGCCTTTACATATCAATTAAAAAAAGATTTATATTTTAAAATATGCAAATCCTAAATAAAGAAATAAAATAGTGATGGTCATATAAAATATAGTTAAAATAAATGAAAATTTAAGTATGAGGTATTTATATTTTTATCTAATCAGATATTCAAAGATTAAGTATCACCCAGTATTACTGAAAGTGTATCAAAACACAGTTTTACATACTGGATAGAGATTTGGCAATATGTATCAAATATATAAATATGCATACTCTTTGATAAATAATTCTACTTCTGAGACATTACCCAAAGGTATCAATAAGACATGTTTAAAATGTTACTAGAAATAGCAAAAATAGTATGGGAAAATAGTTAATGTTTATTGAACTATCTACCAGTCACTGAGATAAGCACTTTACATTCATTATCTGGTTTAATTCCTAAAAAAATACTTTGAGATTGATGTTGCTATTATCCCCATTTTACACTTGAGAAGACTTTCTTAGAAAAGTTAAACAACTAACAAATCTCCTGGGAAATGAAGCTTGTCATACCATTTTAAAAATAAAGGTAAAAAATTGAGTACAGCTTAAATTACTAGACAGCTGGTTAATTAAAAGTACATTTACAAGGGAAGCAGACTTGGCTCAACTGATAGAGTGTCCACCTACCATATGGAGGGTCCAGGGTTCAAACCCAGGGCCTCCTGACCCGTGTGGTGAACTGGCCCACATGTGTTGCTGCCATGCACAAGGAGTGTCAAGCCACGCAGGGGTGCCCCTGTGTAGGGGTGCCCCATGTGCAAGGAGTATGCCCCACAAGGAGAGCCACCCTGCGTGAAAAAAGTGTAACCTGCCCAGGAGTGGCATTGCACACACAGACAGCTGACCCAGCAAGATGACGCAACAAAAAAAAAACCGCTGTTTCTCGGTGCCACCTGACAGTGCAAGTGGACGCAGAAGAACACATAGCAAATGGACACAGGGAGAAGACAACAGGGGGAAAGGGGAGAGAAATAAATAAAAATAAATCTTAAAAAAAAAAAAGGTACATTTACACAATGGGATGCCCTTGTTGAAAAGAAAGAAGTAGACACGAAGAGATAGCCAGGATACATTATTAAGTGAAAGAGTAGGCTACAGGCGCCGTGTATAATGGTTTAAATATATATGCATTTCAATGATGTACGTCCAAGTATCCACAGCAGTTCTCTCTGAGGGGAGAGATTATGAGGTCTGCTTTATGAAATGGGTGTTATTTTAATTTGAATAAGAAGCCTGTTTCACTGTTGGGCTTCTCCTGAAAAGTGTCCCTTTTCCCTACATGAGTCCCACATCAATTTTGAAAGATGACAAAACAATCATGCGGACAGGGCCCCCACCTGGCGTCATTCCTACTGATGAAGTTCATCCAGGAGAACATGGGCAGGAAGTGGGTTCTGGTCTCCCTTGCTCCCCACCCTGGGGGCCCAGTCTTCAAGGCTAAAAGGACTGCGTGGGAGGAGAAACACAAGAAAACCTCTCTCCTTTCGTTCTCACAAGCCGATTAAGCCACTACTGAACTGGGTAGAGTGAGGGCGCGGAGTGAGTGAGGAAGTTCAGGTGGGAAAGAAGCAGTCCTCTTCCCTACAACCACTTAGGGTCTATGGTCAGTGAATAATAAGCTAGCCATGTCCTAATGCTTGGACTCTGTCAATGCTATTTTATGTGGCAAAGGGACTTCGCAGAGGAAAGGAAGGATACAGTTACGGGGGAGATTATCCAGGATTATCCAGATGGGCCATAACTATAATCCTAAATGTCCTTAGAAGAGGCGGGTAGACGGAGATTGGACTACAGAGGAGGAAAAAGCAATACAGTGGGATAGAAGGAGAGATCTGAAAATGCCATACTGTTGACTTTGAAGATGGAGACAGAGGCGGTGAGCCAAAGGATGTAGACAGTCATGAGAATGAAAAAGGCAAAGAAAGATTCTCTGCTCTGTGTCTCCAGAAGGTACCAGCCCTGCCAACAATTTGACTTTAGCCCAGTGAAACTGATTTTAGACTCCAGACCTCTAGGAATGTAGGCAATAAGTTCGTGTTGTTTTAAGCCACTAAATTTGTGGTCATTTCTTCAAACAGCAAACGGAAGCTAATAGAGGATCCTAAAAAAATTCAATAAATATGTTTGCATCTTCATGCAAGGTATTTAGAGTCTTCTTTTAAGTATAATTTAATAGAAAATAATGCAAATATTTCTCCTCCCTTAGAGATACATAGCGTTGTAAAGTTTGCTTAAAGCAGTGATCTACTTCTATCTCAAATATATTGAGATGTTATTTACGCAGCATAGCAGATAATGGAAAATGCATATAAGTAAATTGTTCAAATGTTGAAATTTTCTTAAATGCCAAAATGTCAACATTTCATCATTTTTCTGTAAGCTTTCCTGAAATGAATTATTTACTTCCAGTCTTCTTAAATACACCAGCCTGAATGGATTTGAGCTTGTACTTTTTTGTAATTTACTCATAAATGTGACTCGATAAAATAGGTTCCGTGTACTACAATGTCCTTAATGTATTGAGGGTTGTTAATGTCTATTTCAAATTTCCTAGAACTGTTGTGGTGTCTGAATTCTTTCATCAGATTATTACATTGTTCTCTCTCCTTCCTTGCTTCCCAGATGCCAGGTATTCCTCGGTGCTGTTGCCACTATGCCTGCTTTTAGCCAACTCTATCCTTTCTTAATTGCTGCTCTTAACGGAGAACTAAGCAGGAAATCAGAAAACCAAGCTTGTAACAATAGCTTTTGAAATAAATAAGAGCTAAGCTTTCTAAGAGGCTTTCTTGTGAGTAAAGGGCAAAATGCTTCTATATGAATTGGGGATCTCTGTGTGGGCTATTCCAAGACTGGGTAGACTAATTGCCATGATCTGAAATGACCTGTTTTTCTGTCTGTCAGGCTATAAGCTCTCTGAAGACAGAATTGTCTCTTAACAAAAATGTTAAATAGCACTTACTTATTGTGCACCTACGTATGTGTCAGGCACTGTAAAATGCTTTACATTATCTCCTTTTCCAAACCCGCTCTAACTCCGGGAGGCGGCTTGGTTTTCCCGGCTGCTATGATGAATACCACACAATGAGTTGGCTTAAACAATGGGCATTTATTGGCTCATGATTTTGAGGTTAGAAAGAACCCCAGATCAAGATATGGGCAAGAGTTGCTTTCTTCCGGCGCCTGTCCCATGCTGGTGCCGGCTGCCGGCAACCCTGGGAATTCTTTGGCTTGCATTTCTGCTTCCCATCACCTGGTGAGGTCCTCTCTTTTCCAGCATCTGTGACTTACAGGTTCTCTTTATAAAGCCTCCAGTAATCCAGATTAAGACCCAGCCTGGTACGGTTTGCCACACCTTAACTAAAAATATTTTCAAGAAGTCCTATTTGCCGTGGTTCCACCCAAGGGATGCTGCTCTGGAAGTCACAAACTCGGTGGCCATCTCCCAGTCCTTGCCTTACAACCCTGCTCCTTTATCCCTCTTGCTTGCGTGTTTCTACTCTTGCTTGCATGCAGGTGCTTGTTACGTTTCGTCGCTCAGGCAGTGCCGGTGAGCCTCATCTCTGATGCAGGGTGGCCTGTGGAGCCACCGAGCCTCCTTGGTGGCGCAGCCACAATACGTCCCTCATCTCTGGCACAAAGCAGGGCAAGCAGAGCTGCCATCCACCAGCCCCGACCCCAAGCAGTCGGCCTGCCTGGGGCACCAGCCAAGGTGGGATCTTTCCCTTGCTCTTGTGGACCATTGGTGCTGTATAATAAACCAGTCACTCGCTAAAAGGGCCTGAGCCTTGTTCCCGCGATGCACAGTACAGCAAACTCACTACTTCAATGTGGATTAAGATTAAGAAAAATAACCCCAGAGAGTTATTCCATTCACCATTTTATAAAGATGAATTGGGATCAATAGATGTAGTAAGGGTGGTGGACTTGGCCCAGTGGTTAGAGTGTCCACCTACTACATGGGAGGTCCACGGTTCAAACCCCGGGCCTCCTTGACCCGTGTAGAGCTGGCTCATGCGCAGTGCTGATGCGCGCAAGGAGTGCCCTGCCACGCAGGGGTGTTCCCTGCGTAGGGGACCCCCATGCGCAAGGAGTGCGCCCCATAAGGAGTGCCACCCAGCGCGAAAGAAAGTGCAGCCTGCCCAGGAATGGTGCCGCACACATGGAGAGCTGACACAACAAAAAGAAGGACAGATTCCCGTGCCGCTGACAACAACAGAAACAGACAAAGAAGACGCAGCAAATGGACACAGAGAACAGACACCCGGGGTGGAGGGGGGAGGGGAGAGAAATAAATAAATAAATAAATAAATAAATCTTAAAAAAAAAATAGATGTAGTAACTTGCCCAGGGTTGATCAGGACATTATTCCAGAGGTAACTGATGTTAACCCCTGATCTGGTCACTAGCTACTCACTTGGTAGCCCTTGGGACTACAAGAGTTTCTGCTACTCAGTGGGGACTTGGTAATGGTGGTAACAAAATGAACATGTGCCAGCTCCACCCCTCTGCATTTAGCAGACTGCCTGGCATGTAACACCCAACTCCAAGGTTGTGAAATGAAAACCTTGAATCATGCCTGTCCCTCAAACAGTGCAATAAAAGGGCAGGGCTTTCACAGCCGATTCCCAGGAACAGGAGCCACTAACAAATGTATCTTGTTAGTCTGCTGTCAGGAGCAAGATTTTTATCAGGGATGTTGTATTTCTGAAGACACCGGAATAATTTCCTCCTAATAAATTTCCATCTTATTCAGAGAACCTGAGATTCTGCCGGAAGCTCCGAGCCTCCTGGGGGTAGGGCTCCGGCAGCTTTGTACTGCTGGATTAGATGTGCGTGCACGTCTCGGAAAGGCCAGGTGAACCCAGCCCGTAAAGGCACATTGGGGCATTAAAACAATAGCACGGAGACGCGGGCAGCCTGAGTTCAGGTTCCGAGCACCCTTCTAGAAGGAGCTTACATGTGTTAATGGGCTTCCTTCCCCTCCCAGGGCAGTCGGGAAAGTAGGTTTGCCTGCATGTTCATTCTGCAAACAGGAAAGGAAATATTTTCCTATATCCATCTCAGATTTGATGCATGGAAATTCGAAAGGCTGCCTAATGTTGCATTTTCTTTTCCATTTGGAGATTTTCTCTTAAATTCTCCTTTGACGCTATCAACCACTCCGAATGTGTCAGGAAAACACAACGAGGACAGGACTTTCTGGAGGCCATAATGGATTAATTCCTACAAGGGGTAGATGGTAGCTTTAATCGTTTAAATGCGAATGGCATCGCTTTAAATAGAGCAGAACAAGCTGTTCACAGCCTCTCCCCAATTCTTTAAGAAACAGAAGGAGAGTCCTTTCCTCTTTTTCCTGATCCAAAACTATATATAAACTCCAAGTTATTTTCTTTGCCCCTTCCCTCCCCCGCCAAGGATCACCCAGTTAGCTCCACTGTACAACTAATGAAATCAAGAGTAATGCGTGGATTTTTTAATACACCAAAAAATTACCATTCCAGCCCACAAACTAATTCCATTTGTGATTTAGAGGGGCATGGCACCTTTCCCCTAGAACTTCCCTGGGGGACAAGACTAATGGCCATCTCGATGCTGTGTAAAAATTAGGATCAGGCCACAAATTATTGTAACCTATTAGGGATTTCTCTTAAGTAAATTTAGGTTATCTATCATAGTCTTCCAAGAGACTTGGGTGCTTTGAATCTTCCACATTAAGAGGGTATTTAAGACTTCCTGAAATCAATAGCAAATATGATTTGAAAATAAGGCCTGGTTGTTACAAACATGCTTTCTCCTTTGTGGCAGCCAAGCTTCAAAAAATAATAGAAATGAGATGATGGATCCTATAACAGAAGGATTTTCAGCAAAGGAAAGGAATCATTATCCCTAGCAAATCATATATCACAAGCCCACAACAGATTCCATCAGATTACCAGGAAATCTAAGAAGCAATATCAGTGTGTGTGTGTGTGTGTGTGTGTGTGTGTGTGTGTGTGTTTCAAGCCATACAAGAGCAGATAATATTTCCTCCAGGAAGACATATCTGTTTTTATGTTCCATGTCTTTATTTCTTCAGTAATCAGATTTAAGCTGAATTTTATTGTTTTCTACATCTTTCAAGCAGCAAGTGGATATTAAACTTCAGTGTTCATGCAATACTGAGGAAATCTATACATGAATGCCCAGACTGGTGATGGCACAGTTTGCATTTTATCTTAAATTAATAAAGGTTTTGACCATGTCTTGGTGGAAAAAGATGTTTTCTCAGGTCATATGCCTGCCTTCTGGATGTCCTCACACCTTCCTCAGTGACTCCCTTCCAGAATTCTAGAACTGTCGTCACTGCAGCCTTTGCATCCCAGGTCACTCTCCTCCCCGTTCTTCTGTTGAGACAGTAAGCAAGGAACATGACTCTGTTTATAGTTCAAGCTTCAGATTATAAAAGGAGGAATGTCACTACAGCTGCTTGTCTGTTGCAGTCATTATTTTAAAGCAGGGGTTCTTAACCTTTTTTGTTCCATTAACCCCTGCACTCAACAAGCGTTGGGTCTAACAACTACTGTAATTTCAAAGTATGGATGAGAGTAAGCGATTTTTCGAGATACGCAACAACTGTAATGTGATGTGAAATGTATCCTACTCTAATTTATTGCCTACATTTACAAGTGAAGGAAATGCTAGATTTCGGTCTGAGGTCAGAGAAAATAAAGATAATAAGTTGATTTTTTTTTTTCGATTCAAGCTCATGGACCCC
The DNA here is from genome assembly GCF_030445035.2 of Dasypus novemcinctus. NCBI lineage: Eukaryota > Metazoa > Chordata > Mammalia > Cingulata > Dasypodidae > Dasypus > Dasypus novemcinctus. The sequence goes on along the minus strand of NC_080673.1, from coordinate 192,467,763 downwards.
CTGAAATCTTTCCTCAGGCCCCTTGGGGATCTGTGGACCTCTGGTTAAGAACTCCTGTTTAAAAGGGACAGAGGGATGGTGAGTATAATGAAGTTGCTCTAGCCCTGTCTTCGTCCCTTCCTCACCTCCTCACCAACTAGAAAGCCCATCCCTCACCTGCTGCTGCCCCTAATCCTCCCGGAATGATATGGGTGGCAAAGTCCTAGACTGGGAGCCAATATCCCTGCCTCTTACTTCCAGTTCTGCCACGGACAGGCAGAGCTAAATGCGCTGGATCTTGCTAGCAGCTAGGCACAGTGCTTAGCTCTCGAAATGTGTTTCCCGGTTTCATCCTTATGCTGCCCTATGAAGTAATTCCCACTATTAACCCCATTTCAGATCATGAAACAGAGGCTAATAAAAATGTTGAATGAGGGAAGCAGACTTGGCCCAGTGGTTAGGGCTTCCGTCTACCACATGGGAGGTCCAAGGTTCAAACCCTGGGCCTCCTTGACCCGTGTGGAGCTGGCCCATGGGCAGTGCTGATGCGCTAAAGGAGTGCCGTGCCACGCAGGGGTGTCCCCTGCATAGGGGAGCCCCACGCTCAAGGAGTGTGCCCCATAGGGAGAGCCGCCCAGCGCAAAAGAAATTTCAGCTTACCCAGGAATGGCACGGCACACACGGAGGATTGATGCAGCAAGATGATGCAACAACAACAAAAAAGAAACACAGATTCCCGTGCCATTGACAACAACAGAAGTGGACAAAAAGAACACGCAGCAAGTGGACACAGAGAACAGAGAACAGATAACTGGGGCGGGGGAAGGGGAGAGAAATAAATAAAATAAATTAAAAAAAAAAAAAGTTGAATGACTTGCCCAGTGGAGGAGCTGGGATTTGAACCTGGACCCCAGTTGGGACCCCAGTGTGGATCCTTGCTGACTTGTAATGAGGCCCCCACCAGCCCCAAGATCACCTGTTAAATGACAAGGTTGAATGCATTGTTACATTTCCTTCCAGCACCAATGTTTTCACATAGCCTCTTTCTCTTTCTCTAACTTGCAGGTCAAGTTTTAAAGATGAAGCCAAAGACCTTGCTATCCTTTGGTGAACCCAGCTTCCTGCTGAGGTTCTGCCATGTGGTTCTCTGTGGTTTTAGCTGTATCCTAAAGCACAAGAAGTTAAGTCCTAAACAAAATGTAGGGTAAAAAAATTATGCTCCACTCCCAACTGCAAAATATTGATGGTGGGATTACACGCGTTTGTTCCCAATGTATGCCTGCCTGCTGAAAACACATGCCACTTGTGTAAAAGGTTATTTTTCTAAAACTTCTGTATTACAAAACTGAGTGTAGTAGGAATTCATTTCTAAAAATTGATCTATACCAAATTGTTGCCATTACATTTTGGTGGTAGAAGACTTAAAACGCTTTTTGTTCTTGCTGTTGTTGTATCTGATTTTTTCCCCCATGAATTTGTATAACTTTTTAAAAAATGTATTTTTAATTTATTTTTAAAAGACACTTAGCTTACATAAAATGTTACATAAAAAAATAAGGTGTGTAACTTTTATGAAGGAAGAATAAAGAACAATAATTTTTTTTAAAACATACAAAAAATACTTCCTTCCCCTAGATCTGAAAACCACACCAATTCAAATCAAGGAAGGAAGCATGGAGATGGGGTAGGTGGGGATTTCTCTGAGGCTGCCTCTAAATTGCATAGATTTCCAAAGTGCATAATTGAGGAGCCTGGAGAAAGAGAGAGTCTTGGAGGTATTTTTCCCCCAGGATTTCTCTCCAGAAGGTTTTTTCTTCAGGGGGGGTTAACTGATGGCCTGAAAATGAGATTATACCTTTTTTAATGATACACTGCAGCTCCGCAATTCCTTCTCTGGAATTCTGAAATCCAAAATGCTCTGAAAATTGAAAATTGAGAGCTTATTCAAAACTCCTCATTTGGCTGCAAACCCTAACCTTAACCCACAGTCTTTATCCCACTTAGTGTGATTATTAATATATTTCCCTGCAAAAATGGTAAGGTCGGATTTCAGGGTGTCTCCCCACCACCTCCGCTGTGAATATCATATAACATATCCATTTTGTACACTGATTTACCTTCCTAAAATTTAAATAATTCTGAATTCCAAAGCACATCTGGCCCTGTGGGTTTTGGCTGTCAGCTTAGTGACCTGAACCTAATTTAAGATTCGGTGCCATTTAAACCTTACAAGAAAACGTAGCTCAGTTACAGTACTTGCAGCAACCTCTCTGGATTTCCTTCTCTTAAGGCTATCCCTCATGACATGCATTATATGGGATTTGTGGAAGGAGGGAGGAGTATAGTCTTGGGAGAGGGGACTGAGGGGGGAGAACCTCCATAGACAAAGCAACTTTTGAAGACCAGGTGAACAAAATAATGGCTAAATAATTGAATCACTTTTTCTCTCTGTGCCAAGAAAATAGTCATGCATCAATTTAGAACTGCCCTTGCATGTTCTTATTTTATATATGTTTTTCTTTTGTTGGTAATATTTTCCTTGGATAGGATACACATATCAGATGACAGAGTTAGGCATATTTTTATAGATGGGTGCTCTAACCTTCGTAAACATCCCACGTGATTATATCCACTAGGATGCCAGAAAGCACGTCAAGTAGAGAAATCACTTTAGGCACCATAACAGGGGTAAAATGAGTCTCGTCTATCAAATATATATATATTTTTCACCTTGCAACACAAATAGTGTGGGAGAAGAAAGATGCTTGTAAGGTAATATCAATCTAGGAGAGGTAGGCAGGAAATCACCTTAGAGTCAAAACCTTTCAGTAAGTTGAGCTACCAAATTCTTGTTGTGTTATTTTTTTGTCCCAGCAGTTCGTAAACTCATCGAAAGAATTTTTAGGCTGAGGCACGGCACCAACAGAACTGGCCTCCTGCTCACCTTGATGGTTCACACTTGCTGCGCGGATCAGAACAGGTTTCTTTTTGCAATAAGCAAAGATCAAAGAATTGAAATCGGCCAAGAGGACCATACCTTCAGAAAAAGATTCCCAATAGACTCTTCCACAGAGCAAACTGTGGCAATGTGATTTCCTGAGCGTTCATTGCCTTGCTTTTGTCTTCCAGTTGAATACCAAGTCGTGAAAAAGTTAGAAGCAGAAACACCACCCCCCCCCCAAATAACCTCTGAGCTCCTGAGCTGTATCTCCAGATGTCTTAAGGTCTCGCTTTGATTCAGTAGTTGTAAGCCCTAGAGCTTAGTTTAAAATGCAAAGTATCAGTGCACGGTTCAAGGTGAGGTTGTGCAAGAACCGTAGTGTGGTGAGGAAAGAATAAGTGGGCTGAGAGAAGACCACAGAATAATGAGGGGACCAAGAAGCAGATCCCTGAGGCATCAAATGAAGAAGGTATCTAAGGAGAGGGGGCAGGAGCAGAAGCACTGAAATCAGGAGACTTCAGCCGGTGGAAAGCTGGGTGTGCTAGACCTGATTATTCACATGCTCTGAGCAGTTTTCTCTTAGTTAAAATGGTGGCAATAGGACCTGCTCTGTTGATGTGAGGATTAAGTGGGATTGTGTGTTTTGCAAGGTGCCAGGCATGTACGGAAGAGCGTAATAAGTTATAATTTTATTATTCCCCTTAATATCCCAATCTTATCTATACCTCCCCTCCTGCCTTGTACTTTTAAGATGAAAGAGAGCTAAATCATAGTTTCAGGCTTGCATTTGTGGGTAAGCAGAACTATCTTTCCACCATTCTTGCAGAAAGCCTCACAATTAAAAACGAAAATAAAATGTTCACTCTTCAGATTTTATTTTAACCAGCCCACAAAATTTTTTTCTATCTTTGCCTTTCAGAAACCCTGCAGCTGATGGCAGGGATGTCAGATGAGCAGCCTTTAGATGTTTCAGATTCTTGAATTTTCCACCGCTTATTAAAATTCTATCTCACCCATACCCTGATCCCACAAGCCCCTGACTACTCAGCCTGCAGAGCAGAGCCTGTTCTGGTTTTATTCATTTATTCATCAAACATTTATTGAGTGTCTTCTACCTGTCAGGCACTGCGCTAGGCTCTGGGACAGTCCCATGAATAAGGTAATATTTCTATTTTTGGACAACCCACAGTCTGGTGGGGAGTGCGACACGTACAAAAATAATTACAACACAAGGTAGAAAATGCAATGATAAAGGTTAACCTGGAAGCAGAGAGGAAAGGACTCGTAACTCTCAAAGGTGTGGGGCAGGGACGGTAGGAAAGAAAGCTTCAGGGCAGAGCTTACTTATTATATGGCTAACAGGAGCAAGATTCTCCAAAAGTCAGTTGCTTCAGGTATGGAAAATTCAGTCCTGAAGTATTCCCTGAGTCCTGTGATCGGCAGCTTCTGAAAAGGCTCCCAATAATTCCCACCTCCTGGTATGAACACCTGTTGTGGGTAGAATCCTGCCCCAACGCCTCCACGTAGGGTGGATAAAAAACCACACCCAAACAGTGTAGATTTGTCTCTCTTCTTTGGCATGAAGTGGGGTGTGTGGAGCTGCCATACATTGACCCCAGGCTGGAGCAGTTTTTAGCTGCCCTGGGAAATCAGCTGTGATGGGACTTCTTCCTCTGCTCTTCTGTACTCTTTGTGCTGTGTAAGAACAAAGAGGTTACTTGCCCTTCTGGACCCTTTATGCTGTGCAAGTAATAAAGAGGTCTTTGCTGAAAGTTTCTGCTGCATCCATGAGCCTGTGTTCCCATGACACACCACTGTAGTAACTTGCTCCACAGATATTGGCTCAGTGAGCAGGGTGCACGCGAAATGTGGAGTGGGTTGATTTTTTGGTGTTCCTTTCATTGCTCTTGGATTCCTTTAGTACAGAAGCATATTGGGTAACACTGAATTCATGGCTTTGAGGGTTAAACTGAGAGTTTGCTCCCACCCTACCAACCTGGGTAGAGGCGCTGACCCACAGCTCAGGGACTTAGGGTGTGCTGTCTTCTCTCTCTGGGGAAAAGGTGGTGGTAAATGGGGCTCTGACAAAGACCTCATGAATGCCTGCGAGTTGACTAGCTGGCTCCATGCCAAAGTCAATGGGGTTGGGGCTCCCACTGCCCATCATACGCTCCCCTGGTTCATGTTTTCATTCTGGAACCAGGCACACTCAGGATCCTAGACTGATCTTGAGGTTAGTGTGAGGCCAAACATTATTCAGGAGACTATTAGCACTGAAGACGGGGAACTGGAGGTGAAAACGAAAGTGTGAGCTTTTATGGAGAAGGAGATATGGTATATAAACAATCGATTTGTGCAAAAACAGGAGAAAACCTCCTCTCATGGCTCTCCTGACTTGATGATGAGGCGGCGATGAGTGCCATGGTCAACCAGGTTAAGTGGAAAAGTCTCAACCCCATCCTCCAATGGACCCTCAATTAATAAGAACTAAGAGAGGAGGAAGCCAGGGGTGGGAGCAGCACCTGCCGCCAGGGATAAGCCTTGTCTAGGCATAGCATGACCCCAACCATTGTTTGACTGGATCCTAAAGGGAGTCAGATGATATTATCCCACTCAGAGTGAACTCCCCCAAATTCCAACTGAGCTTTGGAGTAACAAGGAGGAAGTTGCAGCCACACTGCAACAATCGGGTTTTGGTTTGTGAATATTCCATCCCCACTGGAGAGATTTAGCCTCTCAGCAGATTCCTATGTCATAACAGGACATTGATGATTTATTAGAAAGGGCTCCCCTGAGTGGGGTGACAAGCTGATTTTGTTCCTCAGCCCAGGTCTTCCCCTGGGCAACATGATTGAGCAGATTTATGGTACCCTCCTTGCTTAGGCAGAGGGTTCTTATGCTAAGGGAGTGGCTGCTGTGGTGACCAGCAGGGGATCTGGTCAGTGGGCGGTAGCCATGCCTACTAAACTGATGGGCTCTAGGACCCACAGATCAGGTCAGCAGCGACCCCTTCTTCTCATGGCCTGCTACTCCCCAACCTGTGTTCTTGTGGCTACTAAAGCAAGAGGTCCCAAAAGACACCATAGATGGGGACTTCCCTAGAGAACTTTGAGAAAAAAAATTCGATGGATCATCCATGTCACCCACCACCCACAGACAGCTGTCATCATGGAGAACTTTAGTGGCCACCTGAAAAAGGTGCTTCTTTTCAGTCTATACCCTGGCAGCACTCCTACTGGATGGACTGTCCACCTTACTTGGGCTCTCTGGAAGCTGAATTCAGCTATTCTCTGGAAGGAAAATTTGGTCTTAACTCATTTCCTAGCGTAGGGAGGGGACAAGGAGAGTGGAGGAACCCAAGCTTTGCTGCCCTTCACCCATCAGGATGAGGATTGATTCCCAAAGGAGGACCAAGGCCACACCACCTGGGACTCTCCTTTTCAGTTTGCTTTTTATCCCATCTCATCCCTCCATACGGTTCCCAGGTGGAGGGGTGGGATAACAGAATTGGGTCTAGAAGTGCTTAACACACATTATTAATACTCACTTCTCCCTCTCCATTTGTTTTCACTGCTGTATCTCTAGCACTTTAGAATAGTGCCTGGCAAATAGCAGACGCTCAAAATTTATTTGTTGAATAAACGAATGAGTAATGTTTGCATTGCAATTGAGCTATTCATTATACACACAAGTGTGTGCATGCACACATCTTTACCTGAAACGAAACCATGGAGTCTTGGCAGGCTGCTAATTTATAAACGGGTACATCCTAAGTGCTCAATTACTGTGTGTGAGTTTGTTGATGAACTCATTTCTATGAATGAGAGTAGATGCTTGCATTCTTCTTAAAAGGCTGAAAAGTCTTTGATTTTGACCCCATGATTTAAACAGTAGTAATAAAAAAGGAGAAGGGTGAGATGGAAACTAGCATTTACTAACCACCTCCTTTATATCAGTCATTGGGCCAGATGATTTTAAGAACTATTCAATTTAATCTTCACTGTAATCTGAGAGAAGTATTAACATCCACATTTTACAGATGGTGAAGCTGAGGCTCAGAGGAAGTTTTAGTGACTTGTCTGATATTCCACACCATGTCCAGTGGTTACATGTCAAATAATCATTGTTCGCATAACAATCTTACCTTCACTGAAAACCTTAGTATTTATTCTATTCATTCCTCTTAGCAATTCTGTTATTCAGAAAATTTAACTTGCCCAATAGAATGTGTGCTTAATTAAAAAAAAAACTATTCAAGTCTACTATAGAAATTATGAAAAACTAAATAGAAAAGATTGTCATTTATCAGACCTGTTAGACACAGATAAAATAGAATACTTGTGTATTATATACAGATAAAGTAGACAGAACAAATGAGTGTTTCTTACAAATATAATAGAAAGGGATTGAAAAACCTAATCATAAGGTAGTATCATGACAGTAGTAGGCTAATAGTTCATGTTCTTCCTAAATCAACCCTTTCCCCCATTGTCAATATCCATTATGTTTGCATTCTATGTATCTTGTGTCCAAGACATACAGATAAGAACTATGACTGCACAGTAGATTGTGAACAAGCTATAGCTCTTGTCCAGGCATACTTGCTTTTAACCTACCACCCCTCCACTTTGCATCCCTCCAATAGATTAAGTGTTGCTGTTTCCATCTCTCACATCCCTTGTTAAACCTCAATTCTAGTCCTCTAAATCACACCATCAGTGAGAAAGGTGGGTGCAGGAGTGAGGGGTGGAAGTGAGGAAGGAGAACAATTGAAAACCTATTTACTCCACTTGTACCCTATTCTAAGTGTGTTCGCCTATTCCATCTTTTTTCCATTGCTTCTTGCTGAGTTTTTAAAAACTGATCCAACAAATGGATTGTAGTAACCTAATCTGGTTTATGAGACTATCTGATGATTTCCTGCTTGGTATTGTACTCTGAGGCAAAATTGAATCAAGATAATTTCTTATACAACACCTATCATGATATATCTAACTCCAAATCCTTTTCCAACATTACACTGGACTTTATCCCCATGTTTACCTAGAAAAAAAGTAAATCTTTGAGAAAGAAGAAACCTCTACCCCCAAAAATAATCTCTGCTAGAATTTTTGGTTCCATGCAAGGTCTAATTTTGAATCTTCCTTTACATCAAAAATGTATAAGCTTGAATCAATATTAAAGTAACAAGCATAGAGTGAACTACATTGAAAAGTTGTCAGAATGATGTGGGTCCTTGCTCTATTTCTAGAGCTCCCTAGTTTTGCATTCAGCCAAGCACCTTCTCTTCTGTAAGCCTGTTACCTTATCTCAACTCAGGAGATGCTTTCATAACTTCTGCCCCCTACCTAGAGTGGTTTTGGAAGCAAATGAAAAAATTGAGAGTTCTCTAGGGAAACAGAACTGACAGGGTATTGATAGATAGATAGATAGATAGATAGATAGATAGATAGATAGATAGATAGATAGATAGATAGATAGATAGATATAATAGGCGTATTATGAGATTTATTATAGGAACTGGCTCACATGACTGTGAAGATGGGCAAGTCTAAATTCTGCGGGCAGGCCACAGTCTGGGAACTCTGATAAAGGGTTTGATAAATTCCCCAAGAGAAGCTGGCTGACTGAAATAGAGATGGAAATTCTCTCTTCTGACTGCAGAAATCATCCCTTCTCTTTTTAAAGCCTTCAACTGATTGGATAAGATTTCTCTCATTGCAGGAGGCAATCTCCTTAGATGATTGTAGATGTAATTAGCTATAGATGCAATCAACTTACTAATGATGAAATCCATGAAATATCCTTACCATGACAATCAGGCTAGTGCTTGCTTGACCAAACAACTGGACACCATAACCTAGGCAAGTTGCCACATGAATGTAACCTTTATAATAGCAAATTCTTCTATTGCGTTGCCTGGTACTCTTTTTTTTTTTAATTTTTAAATTTTTAATTGTCTTATTTTTTTAAAGATACATAGATCACAAAATATGTTACATTAAAAATATAAGAGGTTCCCATATACCCCACTTCCCCCCCACCACCACCACTCCTCCCACATCAACAACCTCTTTCATCAGTGTGGCACATTCACTGCATTTGGTGAATATGTTTTGGAGCATGACTACACCACATGGATTATAGTTTATGCTGTACTTTACACTCTCCCCCAGTCCGTCCAGTGGGTTATGGCAGGATATATATTGTCCTGCATCTGTCCCTACAGTATCATTCAGGACAACTCCAAGTCCCCAAAATGCCTCCACATAACACCTCTTCTTCCCCTTCCCTACCCTCAGCAAGTCCCGTGGCCACTGTCTTCACAACAATGGTACAATTTCTTTCATTGCTAGAGTCACAATAGTTCTATAGTAAAATACCAGTAAGCCAACTCTAACTCATATTTTATTCCTCTATCCTGTGGACCCTGTGATGGTAATGTCCACTCCACCTCTAAATCAAGAAGAGGCTTGATCCCACATGGATGATGCATGGGATTCTCCTGCTTGCAGTTGTAGACACTCTTGGTTCCCTGGTGTGGTAGTTAACCATCTTCACCTCCCTGTTAGCTGACCTGGGTAAGTCCAACGAACCAGAGAGTAGGTGTTGCAACTCTGCTGAGACTCAGGGTCCAGCTGGCACAAGGCCAGTCCAGAAATTCAAGTCTCCTGAGTATACACCAACCCCAGCACCAACCACAGGTTCAGTAAAAGTGACAGAAGAGGCTTGTGTAAAAAGGTCACATCTGAGTCCAACTCCATCACACTCAGGAGCACAAATTCCAAAGTAGGGCCCACTGGCAAGGCACTGAAGTCCAAAGCCATCTGCCATGACCGTATAACCTGTGTGTCTCTGTAGCCCTCAGGAGCACCAGCACCTGGGGTTGTATCTACTTTGGCTGTCTCTGGGATCTTACTGAGACATGTGTAAGCATGACCCTTCTGATGGCCTCCTGACTCATTTTTAGTTTCTTAGCTATTTAAACTCATTTGTCTTTACCATTTCCCCCTTATATTCAAGGTCTTTTCTAGTTGCACCATCAGTTGGTGATTGGTAGTAATCCCTTGGTGTCAGGGAGGCTCATCCCCAGGAGTCATGTCCCATGCTAGGGGAAGGTAATAAGTTTATGTGCTGAATTTGACTTAGAGAGTGGCCATATTTGAGCAACATGGAGGCTCTCAGGAGGTAACTCTTAGGGACGCTGTAGCTCTAGGCCTAGTTGAAATTTCAAGCACATAAGTTCATAAGAATAGTCATCAGTATCAAGGGCCCATCATTGGACCATCCTTCTTTACTGATGTTTGCCTTTGCATTTGGGGGATTATTGCTGTTCCATTAGGGACTGTGACAGAACTCTCCCTGCTAGGAACTCAGCACTCCCTCAGTTGTAATGTTTAATTCTACCTACTATGACAATACCCAACGAATATCTGAACATTTTATATACCCTATATACTTGCCCTGGAGAACTCCCTCCTAACCGTGTGTGCCCCATCAATGACACTCCACACCAGTGCTCCTCCCCTGCCATAGTTGAACCCTTCTGTGATCCAAAACTTCATCAAAAATGAAGCCTAATAAATTGCCAAATTCAATTAGTAGGAAAATGAAATAGTACTGATAGGCTTAAAGATTATAAATAGAATAAATACTAATTTAGGAAAACCAAAATAAAGTAAAAAATAAATTGGGGTATTAATATATGTAAAATATCATAAAACTTTTTTTGACATTTTTTCCTTATATCACTGTAGTAGGTGTTGCCCTGTATGTACAGTGGCAAGGCAATCTCTTCCACTCTTTCTTCAATGTCTACATGCTTTTTAAAAAAAGAAATTTTTAATCTTGTCTTCAAAAAAAGTTTAGATCACAGTAAAGTCACATATACAATATAGGGAACTCCCATATATACAACATCAAACCCTTTTCCCCCTTCCACAGAAATGATCATTTTACTTGTGGATATTTGCTACAGCTGATGTACAGATATTGATCTATTAATCATGGTTCCATTTTGGTTTACATTATGGTTTATATTTTAGACTGTACACTTTTACAACATTTTAGTTACATTATGGTTTACATTATGGTTTACATTTTAGACTATGCACTTTTATAATTTTTGGTGAAATTTAACGTGGTTTATATCCATTATTGTATGATCTGTGGAACACTTCCATTGCCCCCAGTTATCCCCTCATCTATCTATTCTATTGCTCTCACCCCTTCCCCTCAGGGCCCACAGTGACAACCAAACTTCACTGCTTGAAGGACAAGATTCATAGATACTTGTAGCAATGCTGAGGGCTTGACACACTAGATTGTCTTTCCCAATTGGGAGCCACCAATACTCTCAAGAGACACCCTTCCCTCTGTTTGAAAATACATCAGTCCACCCCAGGATGAGGTTACAATACCGTCCCACTCAATGTATGGGTCTCCACCCAATGACATAAAACACTATGACAAGATGAACACTCACGCACTCCCTAGAAGCCTTCTCCAGGTGCATTCTTTGCCAAATGCCCCCCATCAAACACCCCAAACAAGTAACCCTTCCTTAATATATTTTCTAAAGAGTTTTCTCAACATTATAGTTTCAATGATCTACCTGACAATCTCCCATGTTCACCTGCTCCCCTCAAAACTTCCCCCCAGTACTATGGACTATCTGACCCATCCTCCCAACCCAAGCCCCCTCAAGCCTGCAAAGCCCCACCCAATAGTATCCCTATGACCCCATCTTATCCCTTCTCTGCACAACTACTTGCCTCCAATTTATCATAGATTTCACCCATGTAGGCATCAGCTCACAACCTTCCTCACCCTTCCCTCCAAATTCCTGTAAGCCTATCATCCAGTCTCTAGCTCTCTGAGACAGCTTGATTTGCTTAGCTCATATCAGAGAAGTCATATCAGAAAAGTGTTTTTCAAAGCTTGGCTTGTTTCACTCAACATAAGGTCCTCAAGATTTCATCCATGGTATCCCATGTGTTATTACTGTATTTCTTCCTACAGCTGAGTGGTATTCTATTGTATATATATACCACATTTTGCTTATTCATTCATCTGTTGATGGGCATTTGGGTTGATTCCAACTTTAGGCAATAGTGAATTCCGCTATGAACTTTGGTATGCATATATAGGTTTGTGTCCTTGTTTTCAGTTCTTCTGGGTTTATACACAGCAGTGGAATTGCTGGGTTATATGGCAAACCAGTAGTTAGTTTTTTGAGGAACTGCCAAACTGTACTCTATAATGACTGGATCCTTCTACATTCCCACCAGCAGTGGATGAAGGTTCCCATTCTTCCATATCCTCTCCAACACTGGCAGTCTGCTGATTTTTTAATAGCTGCCACTCTAATGGGTATAAGATGGTACCTCATTGTAGTTTTGATTTGCATTTCCCTAATAGCTGGTGTCATTTCATGTGCTTTTTAGACATTTGTGTTTCTTCATTGCATAAGTGCCTGTCAAATCTCTTGTCCATTTTTAAAATGGGTTGTTTGTCTTTTAATTTTCAAAATACAGGATTTCTTTCTATATGCAGGATATTAGGCTCCTACCAGATATATGGTTACCAAATATGTTCTTCCATTGGGTAGGCTGTCTTTTCACTTTTTTGATAAATTCCTTTGAAATGCAAAAGGCTTTAATTTTGAGGAGGTCCCATTTATCTTTTTTCTTTTCTTTACTTTTCTTTTTGCTGCTCATGCTTTGAGTGTGAAGTTCATGAAGCCATTTCCTATTACAAGGTCCTGTAGTTGCTCCCCTATATTGTCTTCCAAGATCTTTATGGTCTTGGCTCTTATATTTAGATCTTTGATCCATCTTGAGTTGATTTTTGTTTGGTTAGGTTGGACATCTTACTCCTGTTTGGTCTTCCTATCCGTGAACAGGGAATATTCTTCCAATTATTTAAGTCTTCTTTGATTTCCTTTAACAGTGTTGTGTAGTTTTCTGTGTATAAGTATTTTACATGTTTAGTTAAATTTTTTCTTAGGTATTTGATTTTTTAATTTACTATTGTCTATGGTATTTGTTTCTTGATTTCATCCTTGGATTGTTCATTATTCATGTACAGAAATGCTACTCATGTTTGTGTATTGAATTTATAACCTGTGACTTTACTCGACTCATTTATAAGTTCCAGAAGCTTTGTTATAGATTTCTCAGGGCTTTCTATGTATAGGATCATGGCATCTGCAAATAGTGAAATGTTGACTTCTTCCTTTCCCATTTGGATGCCTTTTATATCTGGTTCTTGTCTCAGTGCTCAAGCAAGTACTTCTAACACAATGTTAAATAGGAGAGTGTTAGTGGGCATCCTTGCCTTGTTCCTGATCTTAGAGGGAAAGATTTTAGGATTTCTCCATTGTAAGTGATGCTAGATGTGGGTTTTTCATATATACCCCTTATCATGTTGAGAAAGTTTCCTTTTATTCCTATCTTTTGCAGTTTTTTAATAAAGAAAGGGTGCTGAAATTTTGTCAAATGCTTTTTCTGCACCTATGTATATGATCAAAGGGATTTTTGCCTTTGATCTGTTTATGTGGTATATTACATTGATTTTCTTATGTTGAACCATTCTTGTATACAAGGTATGAAACCCACTTGGTCACGGTGCATAATTCATTTGATGTGTTGTTGAATATGATTAACAAGTATTTTGTTGAGGATTTTAGCAACTAGGTTCATTAGAGAGATTGGTCTGTAGTTTTTCTTTCTTGTGTTGTCTTTGTTTGGCTTTGGTATTACGGTAATGTTGGCATCATAGAATGAGTTACGTAATGTTCCTTCTATTTCGATTTCTTGAAAGAGTTTAAGCAAGATTGGTGCTAGTTCTTTCTGGAATGTTTGGCAGAATTCACCTGTGAAGCCATCTTGCCCAGGGCTCTTCTTAGTTGGAAGGTTTTTAATGACTGATTCTATCTCTTTACTTGTGATTGGTTTGTTGAGACCACCAATTTCTTCTTTCATCAGTGTAGACTGCTTATGTGTTTCTAGTAATTTGTCCATTTTCTCTAAATTGTCCTTCTTGTTGGAATAAAGTTTTTCAAAGTATTCTCTTATGATAGTCTTTATTTCTGTGGGGTCAATGTGATATCCCCTTCCTCATTTCTTATTTTGTGTATTGGCATCTGCTTTCTTTTTTTCTTTGTTAGTTTAGCTAAGGGTTTGTCAATTTTATTGATCTTCTCAAAGAACTAGCTCTTTGCTTATTTTTTCTAGTGCTTTCTTATTTTCTATTTCATTTAGTTCTGCTCTGATCTTTGTTCTTTCTTTCTTTCTTCTTCCTTTGGGGTTAGTTTGTTGTTTATTTTTACTAATTCCTCCAAGTGTGCAGTTAGGTCTTTGATTTTAGCTCTTTCTTCTTTTTTAATGAATGAATTTATGGCTATGAATTTCCCTCTCAGTACAGCTTTTGCTGCATCTTATAAGTTTTGGTATGTTGTGTTGTCATTTTCATTGGTTTCAAGGCATTACTGATTTCTTTTGAGATTTCCACCTTGACCTACTGTTTGTCTAAGTGTGTTGCTTAATTTCCATATCTTTGTGCCTAATCTGGTTCTTGGCCCTTGAAGATTTCCAGCTTCATTCCACTGTGGTCAGAGAAATTGTTTTGTATGATTTCAATCTTTCTGAATTCATTGAGACTTTCTTTGTGGCCTAGCATGTGGCCTATCTTGAAGAATGATCCATGTGCACTTGAGAAGAATGTATATCCTGCTGTACATGGGTGTAATGTTCTGTATATGTCTATTAGGTTCAGATCCTCTAATACATTGCTCTAAGTCTTTGTTTCTTCATTGATTATCTGTTGAGATATTCTGTCCATGGTCATAATGATGTATTAAGGTCCCCCCACTGTAAGAATAGAAGGCATCTATTCCTTCATTTAGTTTGTCCAGTGTTTGCCTCATGTATTTGGAGGTGCCCTGATTAGCAGCATAAATTTTATGATTGTTCTTTCTTCTTGAAAGATTTCCCCTTTTATTAATATGTAGTGTCCATCTTTGTCTCTCACAGTAGTTTTGCATTTAAAGTCTGTTTTATCCACTATTAATATAGCTACTCCTGCCATTTTTGATTATTGTTTGCTTGTAAGATTGTTTTTCAACCATTTACTTTCAACCTCCTCGAATCCCTAAGATGGGTTTTTTATAGACAGCATTTAGATGGGTCATATTTCCTGATTCATTCTGTCAATATATGTCTCTTGACAGGTGAGTTTAATCCATTGACATTCAGTATTATTACTCTCAAGGAATTACTTATATTAGCCATATTTTCTTTGGATTTGTGTATATCATATGTTGTTTTTTATTTCTATTTTTGTCTTTTTAGTTGTTCTTACACTCTCCTCCAAGTCTGTCTCTCTCATTTTTTTCTTTCCTCTTGCAGAACTCCCTTTAGTATTTCTTGAAGGGCAGGTTTCTTATTGACATACTCCCTTAGTTTCTGTTTATCTGTGAATATTTAGAACTCTCTGTCATTTTCGAATGTCAGCTTTGCTGGATAGAGTATTCTTAGCTGAAAATTTTTTTCATTTAGTACCTTGACTATGTCATACCACTGCCTTCTTGCCTCCATGGTTTCAGATGAGAAATCAGCACTTAATCTTATTGAGTTTCCCTTGTATGTGATGGTTCTCTTTCCTCTTGCTGCCTTCAGTATTTTCTCTGTGTCTTGAGCATTGGATAATTTGACAAGTATATGTCTTGGGGTAGGCCTGTTGGGACTTATGCTGTTTGGGGTGCATTGCTCTTCCTGGATATGGATATCCATCTCCCTCAATAGGTTTGTGAAGTTTTCAGCCATTATTTCCTCCAATGCCCTTCTGTCCCCTTTCCCTTCTCTTCTCCTTCTGGGATGCCTATAATGCATATGCTTGAGTGTTTTGTGTTGTCATTCAGGTCTCTAAGTCCCTGCTTGATTTTTTCTATCTTTTTATCAATTAATTCTACTATCTGATTTCAGATATACTGTCTTCCACATCGCTAATTCTTTTGAAGTTGTTTCAGACTTAAAAGTTTATTTAGGCATTCCACTTTCACTCCTCAATAAAAAATATGTAACACTTCACGAATTTGCATGTCACCCTCGTGCAGGGGCCATGCTAATCTTCTCTGTATTGTTCCAATTTTAGTATATGTGCTGCTGAAGCGAGGACACATCACTAATTCTTTCCTCTGCTTCTTCAAATCCACTGTTATTTGCTGGGAGTATATTTTTAATTTCTTGGACTGTGCCATTTGTCACCATCATATCCATTATGTTTTCAATTTCTTCTGTATGCTCTCCAAGTGTTTTCTGAATATCATTAATCTCTTCCTTCACTTCATTAAGTTGGCCCATGAAATTTGTTTGGAGAGCTTTGATTAGTTGTTCAATGTTCTGCTCCTCTTCTTAGTTTTTAGTTTGTTCATTGGATTGGGTCATGTCTTCCTGATTATTGGTATGATTTGTAATTTTTTGTTGCTATCTGTTCATCATTTTATCTTGGTGGGTTTGTTCAGTTGATTAGCTTCTCTGTCGAGTTTCAGGGTTAATTTAGGTGCTGTTTTTGTGTGTGTGTTAAATCTTCTCTTTGACACTTTGTTCTTCTTACTATATTTACTTGTTGTTGTCTGAGTTCCATTGAAGGAAAAAGATTAGGGCCAAGAAAAGCAAAAGAAGTAAGAAAAGAAAAGGTATAATAGTAGTATTGATAGTAAATGTTAGCAGAATAACCATGTAAGGTCTACGAGAATGAATATTATACTCATATAAGCTGTGCAGAGTTATAACAACAAAAAAAGTAGAGTACCTACAATGAGATGGGAAACTGAATTTGGAGAAGAATATAGTATGAATTAGAAGGCCAGTGTGGTCAGGACAGAGGGAAAGAGAAAAGAAAGGACGATAACAGAAAGAATGAATAAAAGACAAAAAACAGAATAGAGGTGTTAGAAATAAAAAGCCAGAAAAACTGGGGGCTAACCAAAGAGACGGAATGTAGGAGCAACAACAGAAGATGGAAGATAGAAAGATGTAAAGGAAAGGGGATAGCATTGGTAGCCAAAATCAGTACACAAAGAAAAGAGAAAATGGAGGATGAGGAAGCACAGCAAACAGGAAATACTGCCTGCAGCCCCTAATAGAAAAAAAAGAAAGAAAAGAAAAAAGAAAAGAAAAGGGTGGTGGTGGAATAAAGAAGAAGAAAAGACAAGAAAACAAACAAAAAAACCAGACAAGCCCTCAAGCAAGGAGTCCTTTTTGCAATTGAATAAACTGCTCAGGAATCTGTGCTTCCCCCTTTTTCTCTTCCTCACTTCTCTCTTTCCCAGGGCAGATGGAAGCCCATGTGAGAGCTCCTGAGATTCAAAGGGGACCCTGGTGAACCAACTCAATCCAGAAAATAATGACTCTCAGTTTCTTTGAGAGCTAGCACCCACACTTTGCCAGGAACCCTAAATATGCTCTTGGAAGCGTATTAAGCCCTTCTTACTGTCCCCCTCCCTTAGGTTAATTGCCTGACTCCATCTCTCCCAGACCAATTTTCCCTATCCCAGGGCATTTAGGTAAAGCAGGCTGCCTCAGCAGATTCACCTCTCCTCCCTTCCTAGCCTCTCCCCAAGCC